>NC_041751.1:4972053-5572053 GCF_004115215.2 Ornithorhynchus anatinus
TGGTTCTTCCAGGTGTCTCCACGACTGCAACATCTGGAAGAGGGGGCATCCATTTATTCAGGTCGTCTATTGTTCTCCAGGTTTCACGCGGAGCCCTGACGATTAACTGCATGTTTGCTGGATGATGAGCTCCGGAGGATGTTTGGAGACAAAGGGAGGTTTGGGGGCGATTAGCAAATTCTCAGAAATTAATATCGTCAGTTCACGGTGAATGGAACTAGGCAGGTGGATCTTAGCACACGATAGGGCCAGTGTGATGGATTGAGAGGTCGTTGATACCTTTCGTTTTTGTTCCTTTTTTCCCTCCCCCTCTCATTCCCCCATTTGGTACAGTGTACCCTTCCTGCGTTCCCACACCCACTGGGAATATTTGCAAGTTCTGGATACTGCTGCAGGCTCCCAGAGAGGGAAGCCAGACCTGGGGAGGAACAGAGCCAACAGCATCTGCCAGCTCACAGCGTGTTGCAAGTTTTCTTCCATTATGTTCCCTACTCTCTGTCTGCTCTCAGCAGCCCCCTTGTCACGTGCCCACCCAAACGCTGCTGGAAAAATCTCTGCCCGGCAGAGGGCCGCCATGGCGGCCCTCAGAAGCAAATCAGAGAAATCCAGCCCGGGACGGTCCAACTGGCTACTTAGCTTCAGTCTGTGCGCTTTGTCGTTATTTTAATATCGGAGAAATGACTTGGACTCCCCCTCGCAACTATTTATGGTTTTTGTTTTGATTTTTCGGGAAAATACAGTCCGCATCTGTAGCAATTCAAACGAGCCCAACCCAACTTTCTCTTTCAAGCCCAGTTTGAAGGAGTCGTAGTGATCTTCCGATCCCAGTGGCCTGCCCACGCTTTCCTTTAGCCAAAGTTTTTTCCCAGAGAAGGAATTAACCAGAGCCCCAGCTAGGCCCAGTTGGAAACCATCTGAAGGTGACCCAGGTTGTCTCTGTACCAAATCCTCCTCATCCTTTTGTGTTTTTCCCGCCTGAAGGTTGTGTGTTGGGTATCTGCTAGATTTCTAGGAAGCAAGAGAGTTGGTATGACTGTGATGTCAGATCTGGAACCTGTTTTTAGTAAGGGCGGTAGAAAGGAAGGTGGCCCCGTGGCTGTAGCCCAGGCCTGACAATCAGTCACCCTGGGTCTGTCACTTGCCTGCTTTGCGACTTTGGCCGAATCACTTAACTCCTCTGCATCTGAGCTTCTTTATCTGTAAAATGGGGATTAAATACCTTTTATTCCTCCCCACCACCGCAGTGGGAAAGGGACTGTGTCCAACCCGATTATCCTTTATCAATTTTCAGTGCTTGGCACTTCGTAAGTACTTAGAAGATAACACAATCATTATTAATTGCACCCTTTGCTGATTTAAACGGAGAAAATTGAATCTCTTCTTCATCGCATCGGTCCCTAGTAAGATCTTATAATAATGTTGATATTAGAGCACCGTTCTAAGCGCTGGGGTAGACGAAAGGGAATCGGGTTGTCCCACGTGGGGCTCACGGTCTTAATCCCCATTTTACAGATGAGGTAACTGAGGTACAGAGAAGTTAAGTGACTTCCCCACAGTCACACAGCTGACAAGTGGTGGAGCTGGGATTCGAACCCATGACCTCTGACTCCCAAGTCCGTGCTCTTTCCACTGAGCCACGCTGCTTCTCTAATGTAGGCGTAAGCTCCTTCTAGACTGTAAGCTCGTGCTGGACAGGGACTGTATCTGTTTATCGTTATGCTGTACTCTCCCAGTTGCTTAGTTCCGTGTTGTGCACATAGTAAGCGCTCAATAAATCCGATCGAATGAATAATATATTTATCCCTGAATTTTTGAAGGACCTGGCAGGGCATGGATGAGAATCAATCCATCAGTCATATTTATCGAGTGCTTATTGTGTGCAGAGCACTGTTCTAAGCGCCTGACAGAGTATAATGTTGGTATTTGTTAAGCGCTTACCGTGTGCAGAGCGCTGTTGTAAATCTAACAGAGTTGGTAGGTACATTCTCGGCCCATAGTGAGCTTATAGTCTAGAGGGGGAGACGGACATTAATACAAATAAATAAATTGTAGATATGGACATAAGTGCCGTGGAGCTGAGGGAGAGGTGAAGGAAGGGAGCAAATATAACAGAGTTGGTAGACATATTCCCTGCCCACAACGATCTTATATTCAGGGATTTTATTGTTTTTATTATTTTTTAATGATAATAATAATAATGTCGGTATTTGTTCAGTGCCTGCTATGTGCCAAGCACTGCTCTAAGCACTGGGGTAGATACAGGGTAATCATGTTGTCCCACGTAAGGCTCATAGTCTTTATCCCCTTTTTACGGACGAGGGAACTGAGGCCCTCAGAAGTGAAGTGACTTGCCCAAGGTCACACAGCCGACGAGCAGCGGAGCCGGGTTAGAACCCATGACCTCTGACTCCAAAGCCCGGGCTCTTTCCAATGAGCCACACTGCTTTCTGATAGCAAAGTGAACCTAAATCCCCCCCGCGCAGGAAAAAAATAGTTTGAATTGTTCTCCTGGACTTTTTGAGGACTTCATTGGTAGGTGGAGAATTAGAAGAAGCATCTTGGCCTAGGGGTAAAAGTACGGGCTGAGAATCAGATGTCCTGAGTTCTAATTCCGGCTCTGCAAAACTGCTTGCTGTGTGACCTTGGGTGAGTCACTTAACAGGCTCTGTGCCTCAGTTTCCTCAACTGTAAAATGGAGATTCAATACCTGTTCTCCCTCCTACTTAGACGGCGAGCCCCATGCGGGACAAGGACAGCGTCTGACCTAATTAACTTGTATGCACGCCAGCGCTTAGAACAGTATTTTATACGAAATAAGCCCTTACAAAATACCGTAAAAAATCACCTTCCTACTGTCTTTGGCAGCTCCCGAGGGCAAATAGCAAGTTTTAAGAGATGGGGCTGGGATAAGGTTGGGAACGAGATGGTGATTTCACCCTCGCTGAGGAAGTCACAGTTTCGCTCCCCTGTGTCCCTGATCATAGCAGGGAAACTGAGGCAGCAACGTAAGCCAGCTTCTAGTGGAAACTATGAAGGGCAGAAGAAGCCGTTACTCTTGTCTCCCATGGCTTCCAGGTGCTCTACCACTTCTTCAGTCGCCGTCGACCGGGAGAGTCAGGCTGAAAACCGCCTGAGCAAGGCAGAGCGGTCAAAGCCAAGAGAACGGCTAATCGCTAAAGTCATTTCCTTCTAAACTTCATTTGGTTCAAATCCGTGTGTGGAATCCTGACGTGGAGTCAGCGGAGTGGGCCGACTTAAATCCATAAAGATGCCCCCAACCCCCCCGAAAGACTCACATTAGCACAATCTCTCCCTCTTCCCTATCCAGGGGGAAGTAAAGGGTCACTCTAGCACTTAGTGGGATTGATTTTACAGTGAGCTCTCTGGGAGCAAAATGCCCACTCATGTGAAGTGAATAAAAACAATCACAGGCAAATTCTGTACCATTTAGTAAATGAAGGCGTCCACTGACCTGAATGAATCCCTGGTCTTTGGAATACGTAAATGCGGTCCAGAGTAATAATATGTGTATGGGAATAATGGTGATTAGGCAATAGATATAAGCTGTTCTTAGTTCATCCAGTCGGATGTACTGAGCGCTTACTGTGTGCAAAGCACTGTACGAAGCGCACAGTGGCCAAGATTCACCTGTGGCTGCTAATAATGATTAATTGTTGTATCTGTCAAGTTCTTATTCTCCCCCCCTTTGGACTGTGTCTTCCCCTCTAGACTGTGAGCTCGTTATGGGTGTCTGCTCATTCTGTCATACTGCATTCTCCTAAGCGCTTAGTAGAACCTTCTGCACATAGCGCTCAATAAATACAATTCATTCATTCATTCAGTAGTATTTATTGAGCGCTTACTATGAGCAGAACGCTTTACTAAGCACTTGGAATGTACAATTTGGCAACAGATAGAGACCGTCCCTGCCCAGTGACGGACACACAGTCTAATCGGGAGGGACGGACGTTGATTATGGTGGATTGATTACGTGCCGACCTCCACTAAGCACTGGGGTAGATACGAGGTAACTAGGCGGGACATATTTGGGGCGCTCAGTCTAGAAGGGAGAACAGGTAGTTGTAGCCCAATTTTCCGGATGAGGCACCGAGAAGTAAAGTGACTTGACCGAGGTCCTTCGGAAGGTAAGTGGTGGAGAGTGAGGATTAGAACCCAAGTCATCTGACTCTCAAGCCCGTGCCCTTCCCTCAGACCAGGCTGCTTCTCTGTAAGAATTCACTCTGAGAACTGGCAGAAGGGGCCAAAACAGGGCCCACGGTCCTGACCAGACTGTGCTCACAAAAAGACTGCTCTTGGTTGTGCTTTCCCGTTGTTTGCAGGTCCTGGACTTATTTTGGGGTGCCTTAATGGATAGAGCACAGGTCTGGGAGTCAGAAGGACCTGGGTTCTAATCCCGGCTCCACCACATGGCCACAGTGGGACCTTGGGTGGGTCACTGCAATTCTCTGGGCTTAAAATAAGGTTTCAGACCGTGAGCCCTACGGGGGACAGGGACTGTATCCAACCTGATCGACTTGTATCTACCCCAGCATTTGGAACGGTGCTTGGCACATAGTAAGCACTTAACAAGTACTATTATCATTATTATTTTGCCGCTCATCTCTGGTCATTTCAAAGCTTCCGATGCAGCTCTAACACGTGACTGAAGCCCGGCTTTTTATTTGAAGGGGTTATAGATATCATGAACATTCCGGCTAGGCTGATTACCACTGAAAATGAGCACACGGATTTAATGAAAGGAAAATCCTCTCGCCGGAAAAGGAAAGGGATGCATAATGACTAGCAAGATTTGTACATTCTGTTACCGATTTGTCCATTCCAAGAGCTTAGTACAGTGCTCTGCGCATAGTAAGCGCTCAATAAATACTATTGAATGCATTAATGTACGACATTGGCTATACCAACCGGGCAAATATGTTGCTAAGACTACATATCAACAGCTATTAAAATTAGTGGATTAACACCCTATTACAAAAAAGGCCTTGTGTTGTGGAAGAGTGCGGGAGCATGAAAGTAGTTAAGACAAGCACCCTGACAAATTCCCCAAAATGCAAGTTTTCACGACAGGAAAGGAAAAAAACCATTCCTACAAAGGCTCAACGATCCCTCCCTGCCTTTTATCTGATCCTGTCGCACCACCACACTGTGCTTGGAGACCCGTGAGGAACACTTTTAGTCACCCCGAGGAGCAGCTTGGCCTAGTGAGAAGCGGCGTGTCCTGGTGGAAAGCACACAGGCCTGGGATTCAGGGGACCTGGGTTCTAATCCCGGCTCTACCACGTGTCTTCCTCGTGACCTTGGGTAAGTCGCTTACCTCGTCTGGGCCTCAGTCATCTCATCTGCAAAATGGGGACAGGGTCCGTATCCAACCCTATTATCTTGTATTTACCCCAGCGCTTATGTTCTTGTCTGTCCGTCTCCCCCGATCGGACCGTAAGCCCGTCAATGGGAAGGGACCGTCTCTATCTGTTACCGATTTGTACATTCCAAGCGCTTAGTACAGTGCTCTGCACATAGTAAGCGCTCAATAAATACTATTGAATGAATGAATGAACAGATACCATTAAAAGAACCCCTAACCAAACTCGAGTATATATAGCAATGTGACACATTCTGAATTTCATTTAAAGCCTCAATTCATCCACTTGGCTGGGAAGAAGGGCAGACTTGGAACCAGGAAGCTGCCCGGGCCATCTGGAATTCTTCTCTATTTATCTCTCAAGTTTGTAAATAAAAGATGATGATGACCTTGGATACCATACGGATTCCTCTGAGGTAGCCAAACCCCATGCAACCTGGCCAGGCCGCTCAGACCTTTAACCCCATCCCTCTGGCACGTTTCAAGTTTTTATTATTAAACCCCCAGTGGGCTCGCGTCATGAATGGTGGGGTAGTCTTCTTTTCTGTCTTGTTTGGAAGAAAAGGCTTTGTCTGAAGCAGACCGGTTGAGCAACAGTTGCAGGTCTCCACACACTATATCTGTTCTGAAAAAGTTGGCCAGGGTTAATCTTAATCAAGCCTAAAAAAAAAAAAAAAATCCCCAGCACATGTGCTTTCATTTCTGGAGCTGTGATGAAGTTCATTTTTAGCTCCAAGCAAGAAAATAGCATGAAATAGGAACTGTTGTATCTGAGACCACACAGTGCGATGTCCAGCCTCCGGGTTATTAACTCTTGGCTGGAAGGTGTTCTGAAACTACCTCATTGTCT
The DNA here is from genome assembly GCF_004115215.2 of Ornithorhynchus anatinus. Lineage (NCBI taxonomy): Eukaryota > Metazoa > Chordata > Mammalia > Monotremata > Ornithorhynchidae > Ornithorhynchus > Ornithorhynchus anatinus. The sequence goes on from NC_041751.1 coordinate 4,978,284, forward strand.
AAGCAAGCTCTAACTGAAAGCTTTCATATTAGACATTTCATTAACTTGCCTGTCTTTAGAGCGATAAAAGTAATGAAACACACTGCCTTGAGAGACAGTGAGCACGTACCAATGAAAACTCACTCTTCTTTGTCTCGTTAATGTGAGGAAGATACGTAGTAAGAGGCCACTAGAAAGGGAAGTATAGAGAAGCGGCGTGGTGGTGTGGATAGGGCAGGGCCCTGAGAGTCAGAAGGTCATGGGTTTTAATCCCGGCTCCACCGCTTGTCTGCTGTGTGACCTTGGGCAACTCACTGCGCTTCCCTGGGCCTCGGTTACCTCAGCTGGAAAACGGGGATTGGGACTGGGAGATGTGGACGGGGACCGTGTCCAACTCGATTTGCTTGTATCCGCCCCCTCCCCACGAGTGCTTAGTACGGTGCCTGTCACGTGGTAAGCGCTTAGCAAATACTATCATTATTATCATCGGTAGAATTGGAGAGGACATTCAGGGTCCCGTGGCAGCCTTGAATTTGCAGTCTTGGAAAGAAAAGGTCGGGGGTTAAAGAGTGGTACTGCCCTGTCTTGTTGTTGTTTCCCAGTGCGAAGCAACCCCTCTCAGGTTTGTCAGTCCGTCAGTCAACTGTATTTACCGAGCACCTACTTAGTGTGTGCAGAGCACTGTACGAAGCACTTGGGAGAGTACAGACAATATCAAAATATTCCCTCCCCACAACCTGGTTGGGAAGCGGTGTGTCCTAGTGGAAAGAACATGGGCCCGGGAGTCAGAGGGCCTGTGTTCTGATTCCTGCGCTGTTACCTGCCTGCTCTGTGACCTTGGGCAAGTCACTGAACTTCTCGGGACCTCGGTCTCCTCATTTTTAAGGTGGGGATACGATACCTTGTTCTCCTTCCTACTTAGAATGAGAGCCCCAAGAGCCCCAGGAGGAACAGGAATCATGTCCAATCTGACCATCTCCTATTTACCCAAGTGATTAGTGCAGCACTTAACAAATACAATTATTACTGTGAGGAGGACGATGATGTTCCGATACCGATACCGTTCTGCCTCCATTTGGAGAGGGGATGATTTACAGACTAATTAGATTTAAATGGATAGTAGGTTTCCTCTCTAGATCTCTCCCACCTTTCTTTTATCTTGGCCTCGGACCATCAAACCCCCATTCCACTGAGGTGGGGAGAAGAATTAGGGAGTGCTACCCATGCACAGAATGGGAATGGACCCCTGAAAAACAGCCCTCCCACAAATGTGGTGACCTTAAAAGTCCACCGACCTCTCTCGCCCATAAAACTGTCTGTGAGTACGAGAGCCCTAGTCAAAGCTATCAGAATCTGGTATTTATTATGCCCTTACTAGGTTTTGGGCACCGTACTAAATACTGGGTAGATACAAGCTAATCGGGTTGGACACAGTCCAGGTCCCACACAGGGCTCACAGTTTTAATCTCAGATGAGTTAACTGAGGCACAGAGAAGTTAAATGACTTGCCTCAGGTCACACAGCAAATGGGGGTTGGGGGGGAGCCAGGATTAGAATCCAGGTCTTTCTCACTTCCAGCTTCATGCTCTACCATTAGGCCATGCTGCTTCTCAAGGCACTTGGAATTTCTCAATGAGACTACTGCCTCAGCCGCCTTCTGGTCTCTCCCCTCCCCAGTCCGTACCTCTCCCTACTTCCCAGTCTATTTTCCTAAAGCATTGTTCTAAACTTTCTCCCAACTCTTCACAACCTCATCCCTCTCTGCATAAGCAGAACCTCTTGGCTATTGGCTTTAAAGCAGTCAGTCAGTGTTAGCCATTTAGTTGTTGATTTGCCTGTTGTCAAGTACCTCTGTGAAAATGGAATTATTGAAAATAGAGATTTGGTGTTTGGTATTAAGTTATCATCTTCCTTCTTCCATGATTTCAAGGTCTGGTAGTTCAGATACTGGGGCAATATCGAGGTACATGATGTAGCGGTAGGGGAAGATAGAAAAGAGTGGAGTCCGACATATAATTTGCATGTATTTACTACACTGTTTTTCCTGGAATCCTGGATACTGGGATATGCACATCTTTTGAACTGTGCAAAACTTGAACACAGAATGCTTTTAATTATATAGTAGTTGAAAATATTCATCAGAATAAGAAGGCTTCTCTGTCCTTGGCACTGTTTTCTTAATCTGGTGTTAAAATCAGTGTATTTTCCTAAAGAAGGTTGCTGGTTGATTTATATCCTTTTACAGTTTATAATTTCCAAACTTGGTTTAATGGGAAAAGCTTAAAGGAAAATGGTCACAGTCTTTGTTCCATGTGGGGCTCACAGTCTAAACAGGAAGGAGGATGGATATTTAATCCTCATTATACAGATGATGAAACTGAGGTACAGGGCAGTTAAGTGACCTGCCCAGGGTCACACTGCAAGCAGGTACTTGCTAGAAGCAGCTCGGTCTAGTGGAAAGAGAACTTGGGCCTAAGAGTCATCAGAAAGACCTGAGTTCCCTTATCTGCAAAATAGGGATTCCATATCTTTTCTCTCTCCTGCTTAGAATTTAAGCCCCATGTGGGATCCGATTATTTTGGATTATTTCTACCCCATTTCTTAGTACAGTGTTTGGCACACTGTAAGTACTTCACAAAGACCACAATTATTATTGTTATGTAATCTCAACCCTCTCAGTTTTACCATAGTGAGCGTTTCGCTACGGTTTTTGGCTAGAACGCGTGCACCGAATTATGTACTCCTCTAATGATAAGGACATGTATGGATCCTGTAGAAGAGAGAGTTAGACAATATGGTCACGCTCACATTCTTGTGTGCTTATGCAACGCGTGCAGTGTCAGACAAGGAGAACACTTCCACTGCGTGTGTTTTCCGTAACACAAGATTCAGCCGAACTCATCTCACCTGTTCCAGGAAAATTGAGTACGAAAGAGGGAGGAAGAGAGAGCTCATATTGTCTTTCTCTATGACATTCTAACATTGAGAACCACTTAGAGAAAGAGATGAGCTGAGGAAGGAAAACTTAACCATTTAACTTCTAATCGCAAAACACCCCTCCTCCAAAGAACTGGCAGTGAGATTAAAAGCTTGCTTAGTCTTCTCATTCATCCCAGTTAAAAGAGATGGCAATTTCTCCATCCTGACAGTAATGCAGTGCCTATGAGTGTGACCAAGAGCTGACGATCCTTTTTCTAAATTCATCAACAGATGAGGCAGCTTTTAATTCTGGAACAACCCTCTAAGTCAGTTTTGGTTTTTTTAGAAAACGGATCTAGGCAGCCAAGGAGCGAGAAGCAGCACGGCCTAGTGGAAAAAGTATGGGACTGGGAGTCAGAGGACTTGAATTCTAATCCTGGCTCTGACGCTTGTCTGCTCTGTGACCTCGGGCAAGTTGTTTAACTTCTCTGGGCCTCAGTTTCCCCATCTGTAAAATAGGACTTAAGACTGTAAACCCTATGTAGGATAGGGACTGAATCCAACCTGATTACCTTGATTCTACCTCAGCACAGAGTACAGTGTCTGGAACATAGTAAGCTCTTAAAAAATACCATTAAAAAAAAAGAGAGACTGAGAAGGAATGTCCAGACCGATGAGAGAAGCGGAAGAGAACAGTGTCCGAAGTCGGTGTTCGATGTTTCCTTTCATTCACTCGTTCGGTGGTAATTATTGAGTGCTTACTGTGTGCAAAGCACTGTACAAAGCGCTTGGGAGAGTGCAGTATAACAACAAACACCTTCCAGGATATGAGGGTGGTCCATAGTGTCTAAGGTAGTGGACAGATTGAGGAGGATTAGGATGAAGTAATGGTTGTTGGATTTGGCAAGAAGAATATTACTGGTGACCTTAAAGAGGGCAGTTTCCATTGAGAGAAGGAGGAGAAACCTAGACTGCAGGGGGTCAAGTAGAGAAAGAGAGGAGAGGAAGTGTAGGCAGCAGGTGTAAACAACTCCCTCTAAGAGTAGGAGAAGAAAAAGTTTGAAGGAGATGAAGCGATAACCAGAGGGAACCATGGAATCAACGAGGGGGAGGGGTAAAGAGAGGGGATACATGGACACATATGAAAGAAATAGGGTGAAAAGTTTATTCGTATGTAGAAGAGGGAAGGTAAATTAACAGTATGTCAGATTCTAAATTCTGATAGAAATTCTTGTTTTCCTGCCTTCAATGCTTTTAAGTTGAAATTTGTGCTGTGGGCAGATAACCAATTTTCTCCCATGGAGGGATTAAGCAGAATTACACTGTCGCTACATTCGAATTGTTCATTTGCATTCTTGAGGAAGATTAGAGTTATGATTGTGTAACCTACCAGGGTTCTTTGTTTAAGCAAACGAGAATAATTCCTTATGCGCGATTAAGGTTTTGAATAAATGCTACGGGACATTATATCCTGCTCCCAACGGATACCAGGTAACATTAAATAGAGTAGTTCAAGTGCACGCCTGAGTCCGTTTTTATTGCTTTCCACCCAGTGAATATGTGGACGCTGAGGTAGCCTAAGGACGAGGCGGTTAGGACAGAGGAAGAGTTATGGGGAAATTCTAGAGCTCAGAGGAGGAACCGATGGCGTAACTGGTTGGAAGGACAGTTGGCTAAAGAGTTGGTAGCCAAAACCTCAGGCGAAGAAGCAGAGAAGCAGCGTGACTCAGTGGAAAGAGCATGGGCTTTGGAGTCAGAGGTCATGGGTTCGAATCCCACCTCGACCACTTGTCAGCTGTGTGACTTTGGGCAAGTCACTTAACTTCTCGGTGCCCCAGTTACTTCATCTGTAAAATGGGCATTAAGATTGTGAGCCCCAAGTGGGACAACCTGATTTCCCTGTGGCTACCCCAGCGCTTAGAACAGCGCTCGGCACATAGTAAGCGCTTAACAAATACCAACATTATTAGAATGGTCTAGTAGATGGAGCACGGGGCTGGGAGCCAGAGGGGCTTGGGTTCTAATCCCGGCTCTGCCATCCGTCTACAGTGGGAAAGTCTCTAAAATGGGGTGAGTTTACTCAGATTGTCACTTCACTTGCCTTTATACAGTGTAACCGTTGTACGAGATGTAACCCATATGGCCCATTTTCCAGACAAAGTCCTAAACTGCTTCCTTAAAAGCAAGGAGACATGGTGAGTGCTACTGCATGTGCCTGATTCACAGACTGCTGAATGGTAAACTGTTTGCGTAACTTAATGAGCCATTTGAAATTTTGCCCAGCACTGAAACATATCCTGAACCACACTGAAGGTTCAAATCAGTTCACTGGTTCTCCGGTGCTTTCATCCACTCTCATGCTTTCGGGTTTATTCAAGGATTGCACACGACACTATCAAAATACCACAAGAAAAGCCCCTCTTTTCGGCGGCGGCGTTTTTTGACCCCTCTGAAGCTGGGGAGGGTTGGCCATCTCACAAGATCAATCACAAGTTTGGTTTTCAGGCCAAAGAAGTTAGGCTAAAATCTGAAAAAAACATCATGATGGTGAGAAGCCTTTTTGCTCCGTGCTGTTCAACATTTTGAAAGGTGGAGAACCCCACAGCAGACATCCACTTTGTTTGGGGAGTATTTTATAATTATTAGTACCGTTATTGCTATTAATCACATTAATCGTAACCGCGGATTCTAAGCACTTATTGTCTGCCAAGCACTCTCCTAAGGGGTAAATAAATACTGGGCAGTCGGATCAGACACAGTTTCTGTGCTACATGGATCTCAAAGTCTAAGGGGAGAGAGAATACGTATTTTATCCCCGTTTTACAAATGAGGAAACTAAACCCCGGAGGAGTTAAGTGACTTGGCCAAAGTCCCACAGCAGACGTAAGACGGAGCCAGGATTCGAACCCAGGTCCTTCTGACTTAACGTCCCCAACAGAAAATCATCGGCTTGGGCCCAGGAATTATGGATCCAGCCACCTTGGACAAGTGGCCGGCTCGGGCATTCCCGTCTTCACTCTCGCCGGCTGAGGGAAGACTTCGTTTCCAATGGAGCCTCGGTGGCTCGCTGACCAAAATCATTCAAACCGAGGCGGTTTTAATTGACTGCTCGCGGAGCAGAAATAGAGCCGGGTCCCAAAAGTCAGATCGGAGTGGTCCCACTTCTGCACGGTACACAGTTTACTGGGTCACACCAAAGAAACTTCATTAGTAGTATAACATGTCAAAATTAGTCACTTAAGAACGTAAACAGCTCCAGAAACAGGAATGAGCAGGCCTCCAGCCATCTGCTTTGTGTGTATGCCCCTTCTTTTTCACTGTAGGCACCGATTTCTGTTTGCTCAGCCAGACGATCGTCGCCTTAGAATCAGCCGAGTGTCCCAAAGTAGCAGAGCGCGGGAGATGTCAACAGATTGCTCTGCCTTCCGGTGGGGGCAGAGGGCTCTGGGCTCAGTGGGGAGAAGTAAAAGCAGCAGCTGGCGCGTACCGCCACCGAGCTACCGTCTTCACTTCTCATCCTTTGCTACAGATGTGAGGAACAAACTGTCTTGTCATCATTAGCAAAGGCACCCCGGTGTGACCTCACGCTCCTTAACTCCGTGATCCATGAGAAACTTTTCCCTTTTACTCTTTCTCAGCCAGGCTCAAATCTCGCTCGGGCCCAAAGACCGGACGATCCCCAAGGAGGCTTGAGCCGCTTCAGGAGTTGCGCTCCTCTCTGGCAATCAAACGTTCGGTGAATCGTATTTGTGGAGCACTTACTGTGCGCAGAGCACCGTACTAAGTCCTCGAGAGAGCGCGGTATAACCGAAGCGGTAGGCACGTTGCCTGCTCGCGAGGAATTTACAGTCTAGAGGGGGAGGCAGGCTTTATTATAAATAGATAAATTATGGTTATGGACATGAGTGCTGAGGGGCTGAGGGAGGGGTGAACGAAGTGGGGTTATCAGACAGAGAAGGGAGTTTGATGAGAGGAAATGAGGCCTTATTTGGGGAAGACGCCTCGGAGGAGACGTGCCTTCATAAGGTTTTGAAAGTGGTGAAAGTGATCGTCTAATGGGATTTGAAGAGGAAGGATATTCCAGGCCAGAGGGAGGAGGTGAGCGAGAGGTCGGCGGTGAGATAGACGGGAGCAGGTTGACACTGGAGGAGCAGAGTGTGGATTGAGGTAGGAAATCAGGGAGGACAAGTAGGAAGGGGCAAGGTGCTTTAAAGCTAATGGTAAGGAAGTTTCTTTTTGATGAGGAGGTGGATGGGCAACCAACGGAGGGTCTTGATGAGCGGGGAAAAATGGACAGAATGATGGTGTAGAAAAATGATCCGGGCAACAGAGTGAAGTACGGACTGGAGTGGGGAGAGACGGGAGGCGGGAAGGTCAGAGAAGAAACTGATGCAGGAATCAAGGTGGATTGCAGAAATCTTTGAATCATTTCACATGCATTTTTCGAGGTCTTGGATGAATACTGTCAAAAGGTCTACTGACCAAAACTTTACCCATAACTAGCATGCTTGGACTGACATCACCCTGACTCTGCCACATGTCTGCTGCGTGACGTTGGGAAAGTCACTTAACCTCTCTGTCTCAGTTTACCTCATTTGTAAAACGCAGATCAAATCTGACAACCACGTGTGGGACAGAGACTTGTCCAACCTTATATCTGCCTCAGTGCTTAGAACAGTGCTTAGCATATAGTGAACACATAACAAACACCTCAATGATTATTATCATTGTTAGTCACCTACCACAGCAAGCAGTGGAAGTAAGCTACTTGGAGAGAAAATGTTCCAAGATCTCTTCAGAGCTAAATCAGCCTCAGTCGTCACTTAATGCGGTCATGTTAGTAAATTAGCGAAATGGGGTATTAATTCCACGGAGAATAAGCTTTGGCTTGCAATCGTTCGGCACACAGCTGATAGCAATTTTCAAAAACTGGATTTCAGCACTAGAGAAGTGTCCATAGGGATAAAAATGAAAGTGTACACATATGCAGAGGCTTTATGTTGATTTTAACACCTAGTGTTTCGAGAATTGAAAGAAATCAATCCATTAAAATGCTTAGAAATTTAAGGGCTTTGTCGGCAAAAGAGAAAATTCTATCGAAACTCTACACATAGGTTCGTCATAGGATGGATACGGCGCCCTTTTCATCCCCGTGAACTCTTTTCTAATTGTGAAATCCATTCTACAATAGAGAATAGAGTGTTGAGATTATGCAGCAAACCGTAGAGAATTTTCTTTAGTGTCAGAGACAGGGTTTTCTTTTCTTCGTTTGGCAGTGGAGGGTAACAGGATATTAAAATTAATAGGTAAAAAATATATACAATATAGACACGTGGCTTTGAGAGTTATCAACTGAAAGTGGTGTGGAAAACTGTAGACTCTATCAACTATGAAACACTTCGTAGTCCTCTTTCATTGGTATTCCATATACATTCATTTATAAAGGGGTCAAAATAGCTAGTGCATTTTGGGAGAATGTTTTGCAAGATGGGAATTTAATTATGATTCAAGAAATTTAATTACATTTGCATAGAGTTCTATACATTTGCTTGTGGGATTTTCAAATCCTAATAGTGTATATTAGAATTTATTCTTTATAAATAATGATGATCTGTACAATTTATATAGTGGATTCATTAAGGTCTTTGAGGGATGAGATCAAGTCTCGTACTCAGCTATATACTCCCAGTGGCTTAGTACAGTGTTCTGTACCTAATAAGGTGCTTAATAAATAGTATTCATTGACTGTATGTATGTTAAATCCCTTCACATATACTCTTTAATTTGTCCTTCAAACACCCTGTGAAATAGGGAAGGGGTGGGAATAGGCAGGAGGGAAAAAAAGGAGGCTTTTACATGTTGTGTTTAGGGCAAAATACACATAAGCAATAATCTGAATCAAACCTAAAGCCTCCGTAGATTTTCTTCTGGCCAGTTATTTATCCATTAACCTACCCTGGCTCTGAAAGCTCTTCTCTAAGTTGTCCTGGGGAATGAGGAGAAGCAAAAGTAAATCTACCTCAGATTTCATGGAGATGTTCATTCATGTCCCTCCCACTAGAGACACAAAAGCTCTGACAAAGGCTTAGTGGATTGTTCAGCACACAGGATAAGCCCCTAGTCAATACCACCGATTAACGGATTGATCAGGATATCTCTTGTGGAAGACCTCTCGGTCTGCAGTATAGTAGAACTTTTCCAGAGAAGCAGCATGGCCTAGTGGATCGAGTAATAATAATAATAATAATGTTGGCATTTGTTAAGCGCTTACTATGTGCAGAGCACTGTTCTAAGCACTGGGGGAGATACAGGGTAATCGGGTTGTCCCACGTGAGGCTCACAGTTAATCCTCATTTAACAGATGAGGTAACTGAGGCACAGAGAAGTTAAGTGACTTGCCCACAATCACACAGCTGACGAGTGGCAGAGCCGGAATTCCAACCCATGACCTCTGCCTCCCACGACCGGGCTCTTTCCACTGAGCCACGCCTGGGGGTCAGAAGGACCTGGGTTCTAATCCCGGCTCAGTCACTTGTCTGCTGCGTGACTTTGGGCAAGTCACTTCTCAGTTACCTCATCTGTAAAATGGGAATTAAGACTGTGAGCCCCATGTAGTACAGGGACTGTGTCTGACCCGATTTGCTTGTATTCACCCCAGGGCTTAGAACAGTGCCTGGCACATAGTAAGCACTTAACAAATACCCCAGTTAATTAATTTCCATCAAAATCGTTGCCTTTAATGGTATAACTTCACTTCCAGGGGGTCAAATTTTTCAGATTCACTTTCAACCTTATTTAAAAGCAAACAAAACTCTGCAACCGTCACTTCATTTGGGCAGAATTTCTGGGATGAAGGCTAAACCACTCTTTCATGAATTCACTCCTCTGTCTTCTGGTTCCCTTTGTACCTTCCCCTCTTCCTCCCCCCTCTTCTATTAGAATATTTTTCTAAATTTCATGAGTGGAAAAATTATAGTACTTAGGAGACCCGACTGCTATTCCCAGTTCTGCCAATCACCTGTGGTGGGACAGTGGGCAAGTCACCTAACCTCTCTGAGTCTCAGTCTCCTAATCTGTAAAATGGAGATGTAATGCAGGGGAATGGGGAAGATAAAATGAGTCAAATTCACCCATTTAAAAATGAAATCTTCAGTGTGGCTACTGCATCAATCGTCTGGGTGTTTCTCCGATGATTTGAGTAACTCATCTCTAAGCCACAGACTATAGGGAGATTTTGCTCTATTCCATAAATGCTCTACAGCAATATGAGGCAGTTAAGATCTTGAAGGTGAGCAAGTGTTCTGGAAAATATTTATATTTTTTACAAAGAAAGAAAATTGGGTTCCCTTTCCCTTTTTAATCTGCTCCAAAGTGAGCTTCTAGGATGGGAGATCGAGTACGGGCCTGAGAGCCAGAAGGACATGGTTTCTAATCCCGGCTCGATCACTTGTCTGCTGTGTGACTTTGGGCAAGTCACTTCTCAGTTACCTCATCTTTAAAATGGGAATTAAGACCGTGAGCCCCGTTTAGGACAGGGATGGGTCCGACTAATAAATAAATACTATATAGGATTCCCAAACCGGTGTCCCGTGAGCTTGTTCTGGTGAGGGGCAATTTGAGAAATGGAACTCCTGCATTGGTAAGTAGTTCCCCTTATTGATGAATTAATCATCAGTTAATTGGGGTATTCATTGAGGGCTTACTATGCGCAGAACACTGTACTTTGCCCATGGGAGAGTAGAACACAGTAGAATTGGTAGACAGATTCCTGCCCTCCGAGAGTTGATAATCCAGTGGATTTAGTAATCAGTGTCCCCTTTTCCCGCCCCTTCCCTCCGACCCAAACTAGAAGCACTTGGTTCACCTGTTATAGGCCCAGGCACCGAGAGAAATAGTCTAGATGTTGGCCTCTTTTGATTTCCTGCTCGTAAACTTTCTTTAGGAAGCCAGAACCCCCAAAATTCCCCTTCTTAGGCATATAGCAGCAATCAGATTCAGCAGTAAGATTTGTGAAAGGAAAATAATGCTGCTAATGCACCAAAGTGAATCAGATTAAACTACTGAAATCAAGTAGATGTATGCCTCTGTTCAAAACAAGCAGATGCTGTGTGATAACTCCATTATATCAAAAAAACAAAAGTGGGAGTTTTGTTCAGAGTGATGCAAATCAGGATCCTGTTTAGGGAAATCTTCAGTGAGGTAAATTTAAACGGTGATATTTCTTGCAAGACAGAAAAACTGTAAAGTGCGCTGGAAGCTTTGACTGGAGTGATTTTTTTTTTCCTGTTTGAATTATTTTTCCTTTTCTCTCAAGAGGCATAAACCCCTCTAAGTCTAATATGAAATTGTCAGAGACCTTTAATTATCTAAAGACAGTTAGTCCTTTAAAGGACAAAATCGAGTGTTTTCACTTGGGGAAAAAAAACAAACTTGGAAAGAAAATTCTGGAAACAGAGCAGTTACTGTTTACCTTTTTGCAGTAGTTGACTAGAAATTAATGGTCAACCAAATGCATTTATCTTCAAACTTATTGTCGTTGCCAAGCAATAAAAGTGGCCCACATTCCATTTGCCATTTTAGAGAAAACTGATTTAAGGAATTAAGGATTAGCATCATTATAACTATTATGGAAGGGACGATAAAGTTATCATTTTTCCTCCATAGGATTGTCTCATACACACTCATACGCACGTTTGCTATCTTTCTTTCTCTCTCAAACTTTATGACGTTAGTGAATCTTCCAGAGACCAGGCTTGCTCCTGTTTCTACAATTCAATCAAAATTCTCATCACAAGAGTGACCAATGATCAGAGCCCCGGGTGATTAATATGTTTAATAATGAGCTCAACACTCAAATTTCCTGAGGCAAGATGACAGCTGGGGTTACCAAGCATAGTTCGGTAAATACCATCGTTTTCGAGCAGCTGGGGTTAAAAAAGAAAACGGTTAATGAACTTGCATGAGAAATGATCTTAGTACAGTGCAGAACCAAGAGTAAGCATTCGATAAATGCCACTGATGGATTGTTTGATTGACTCTACTCAAAATGGCAGGCCGTCACCCTGGGGATCTAGGATTGAGTCCGCCGTTAAGTCGACCTCAGTAAGTCAACTGTATTTATTGAGCGCTTACTGTGTGCAAAGCACAGTACTGAGTGGTTGGGAGAATACAATCTAACAATCTAACAGGCACACTCCCTGTCCGCAGAGAGTTTACAGTCTAGGTCTCCCTACTGAGAGGTATCTGCCTTCATTCGTATGTTTGGGAGTCGGGAACTGCGTATTCCCCTCTCTCCTCCACCCTATCCCCTCCCAATTCAAGGATACAGTTGAACATCCTTGGCATGTGTCCACACAAACATCTTTGAACGAAGGCTTGGCTGGTAAACTAGAGATTTTATATGTCCCTGTGGGAGATACTTGGGTGGTCTTCCATTCAATGTTCTAAAATCATTCTTATATGGTTCTTCATTTTCTTTTTCATTTCAAACACACTGTGGACAGAATTTATTTTAAAAGCTTGGGCATAGAATCTCTCAGGGTCAAACATATTATCTCTTTTTCCATATGTAGGAACTCAAATCTCTAGCCCTAACCTATTCACGTCACCCTGTAAAATCAGTTAAAATACGCCCTCCGGATTCCAGACAGTCAATTCCCTTCATTAACCCCAGACATTCTCCATCCAACAATTAAAATAATAATGATAATAATTCTGTTTAATAATAATTGTGCTATTTGTTAAACACTTACTATGAGCCAAACATTATGCTCAGTGCTGGGGTACAGTTGATTATAATGATAATAATAATGGTATTTGTTAAGGCTTACTATGTGCCACGCACTATATTAAATGCTGGAGTAGATAGAAATTAATCTGGTTGGACACGGTCCTTTCCCACATGGGGCTCACAGTCTCAATCCCCATTTTACAGATGAGGTAACTGAGGCCCAGAGAAGTGAAGTCACTTGCCCAAGGTCACACAGCAGACAAGTGCTGAGCCAGGATCAGAACCCAGCTCCTTCCAGCTCCCAGCCCCATGTTCTATCCACTGGGCCATGCTGCTTCATTCGATACGATCAGAAACAGTTCCTGTCCCACAAAAGGCTCTGTAATTAGAGAGATTTTTGCTTCAGAGAACTTTTCCAGCGAACCACCCAAAATAGATGTGGTAACTGGTGCAAAAATAGTTTTATTTTCAGAAAAAAAAATCCAAGTTGGAATTAATCCATCTGGACATGTGATGGGGTTATTCCTATTTCTTAAAAAAAAAATACAACCCCCCCAGATCTATAGACATGCTAGAGAAGGATTAGCTGTGAGAATAATTATGTTAAATAAGACACAAATGGGCCCAGTCTCCATCTCTAATTTAGAATTCACAAATGAATTCTCAGAGGGGGCCCAGTTATACATAATTGTGCCTTAGAGCTAGAGATGGGAAGAGCCAATTTGACCAACTTGCCTAACTATTTAGAGGGAGAACCCATTTCACTTTCTCCCATTTCCCTAAATATTTCATCCTCATTGGCACAATTCAGGGGTCCCTCTGGAGGCAAATGTTCTCCTGGAGAGCGAGAGGCAGGTCTAGTCTGCTCCTCTGTCTTCAGCTTCAATTCTATTACAAAGAGCATGCTCTTAGCCCACTAAAGCTTCATTTTTATGTTAATCCTATACCTAGCCATTGATCACGAACACCAGCAGTATCAATTTTGAGCCAAATAACAAAACTCGGGAGAAAAGATAAAACATACCCCAAATTTTGAAAGGCAATCCAGTAGGACAATTCAGCCAATTATCAATCGATCCATCACACTTAAGTGTCTACTATGGACATGGCATTGTACTAGATGCTTGGGAAATAAATAATAATAGAGATAAAAGATCCGGTGTCTGCCCCCAAGAAGTTTACACTAGAATGGGGAATGCAGCCTGATAAAAATTACCAGTCAATCGATGGTGATTATTGAGCGCTTACTACGTACTGAGCACTGTATTAAACACCTGGGAAAGAATACTTCTAAAGAGTTGGTGGGCATGAACCCTGCACCCGAGGAGCTTACAGCGTAGAAGGAGAGACAGACATTAAAATAGGTTACAGATGCAGGAGTATAAGAATATTTACATTCTTGGGATAAATATCCAAGTGCTTAAAGGGCATAAAGCCAAGTGCCTAAAAGATGCAGAAGGCGGAACAGATAGGGGAAATAAGAGGCTAAGTCAGGGAAGACCTTTTGGAGGAGATGAGATTTTAGAAGGGTTTTGAAGGTGGGGAAAGTGGTCAACTGCTAGATACCAAGGGGGAGGTAGATTTGGGAAATCTCCATGTAGAAATGATAAGTTGGGGTGGAATCTATTTGTTGCCAAATTGTACTTTGCAAGCACTTAGTACCGTGCTCTGTCAGTGCTCAATAAATACGATCGAATGAATTAATGAATGAATAGGTTCTTCAAGGGAGTGGGAATTAGCAACAAATAGCATGAGCAGATGGAGGAGGGACAACTGAGAACAAGAGTATGGCAAGGGGTCTAGGTGAATAAACTGGAGAGAATTTGAGACTCTAGAGGTAGAATGATAAATATATAAATGGTGGGATTTGTTAAGCGCTTACTATGTACAAAGCTCTGTTCTAAGCGCTGGGGGAAACAAGGTGATCAGGGTGTCCCACGTGGGGCTCCCAGTCTTAATCCCCATTTTACAGATGAAGTAAGTGAGGCACAGAGAGGTCAAGTGACTTGCCCAAAGTCACACAGCTGGTAAGTGGCAGAGCCGGGATTAGAACCCGCGACCTCTGACTCCTAAGCCCGGGCTCTTTCCACTGAGCCACGCTGCTTCTCTGAGGTGACAGTTGAAACCACGCAAGTTGAAGAGCTCTCCAAAAGAGTGAGTGTGAAGCGGGCGAGTCATGAGTAGAAAGAGGAAAGAGTAGAGGGCCCAGAACAGAGCTGAGATAGCCACATTAGGGAATTTGAGCCAAGGGCCCTTTTAACCTAAAGCAAAGGCATAGCCTTAGTTTAACACGTAAACGGACAACAGCCAGTGTTCTTATGTGAAATCCAATTCCAGGGATTAAGCTCATACTAATTAACCAGACAGCTCAGAGTGAAATAAACAGCTTAAACCTGTACAAATGCTGTAAGGTACCATCACTTGGGATTCAGTGTTTTCAGCGTTCAGCGGTCCTTCTCGGCTCGATTTAATAAAAGGCCTACAGACAGAGCTTTCACAGAGCTTTCCCAAAAGAGTGACTAATGATGCCCTTCTTTTATGGTATTTGCTAAGCGCTTACTATATGCCAGAAACTGAACTGAGCGCTGCTGTAGGTACAAGCTAATCAGTTTGGACACAGTCCATGTCCCACATGGGGCTCGCAGCCTTAATCCACATTTTACAGATGAGGCAACTAGAGGCCCCGAGAAGTTAAAGTGACTTGTCCAAGAACACACAGCAGACAAGTTGGCTCTGCCACTTGTCAGCTGTGTGCCTGTGGGCAAGTCACTTCACTTCTCTGGGCCTCAGTTACCTCATCTGGAAAATGGGGATTAACTCACGTGGGACAACCCGATTACCCTGTATCTACCCCAGCGCTTAGAACAGTGCTCTGCCCATAGTAAGCGCTTAACAAATACCGACATTATCATTAAGTCTGAAACCAAAGGCTCTGAAATCAGAAATGAGGCTTTTGCTTCAGAATGGGACAGGGTCTCAAGAGCACAGTAACAGACAAAGAATCGACCGATCCATCTCTAGTGTCCACTGGACCTTCATTCTGTGTAGAACACTGTACTGAGTGATGGGGAGGGTACGATAGAGTTAGTAGACATGATACCTGAACTCAAGGAGTTTACAATCCGTCGGAGGAGGCAGACAGGAAAATGAATTACAGGTACGGGAAATCGATCGATCAGTCTTATTTAATGAATGCTTACTGTGTGCAGAGCACCGTACTACTTGGGAAAGTATAACAGAAATGATAGACGTATTTCCCACCCACATTGAGTTGACAGTCTAGAGGGAGAAGCAACAGAGTACGTAATTAACGATAATCATCATCATAATTATAGTGGTATTTGTTAATCGCTTACTATGTGCCAAGCGTTGTTCTAAGCCCGAGGGTAGATACAAGGTAATCAGGTTGTCCCGCGTGGGGCTCACAGTCTTATCCCATTTTATAGATGAGGTGACTGAGGCACAGAGAAGTTAAGTGACTTACCCAAAGTCACACAGCTGATAACTCTGAGCAGGGAATTATGTCTATCAACTTTATCGTACTGTACTCTCCCAGTTGTTAGCACGGTGCCTTTGCGGAGAAAATGCTCGATAAATACCACCGATTGATTTCTATGTGATGAGAGGGTGGGATGATTTCCGAATGTCTTTCCAAGGAAACGGATGTGTTGTTTTTGAGAATAGACTAGGGAATACTGACCAGTGAGACAGAAGAGTTGGTCATTGGTTAGGAGCGCAGAGGGAAAGTGATTGTCTCCATCTTTAACAATATTATTTCAACTAGAGATAGTAGGAAACCATTTCATTATTCAAAACTAATCTTTTTGCTTAGGCATGAGGAAAGGATTTAATTTCACCCATTCTCCACCTAATTAATGAAATTATTCAACCACGGTACATCAAAATATTCTCTTTTAACCACAATTATACTCTACACACAGCTCCGTATTTGAACAGTACCGATATCTGGCATATTTTTAAAAGGAAGCAATAGCCACTTTAGAGTGTTTTTAAAGCAGCTGAAAACTCCCAATTCCAAAATTTGAACACAGAGTGCAATATCACATAGAAAGGACTGCGGTGTATCTATATACATAACCTTCCAGTATTTCACTTCTGACCTCTTAACAGGTCTTCAGATTTTACTTGAGAGAATTGTTAGTAATGTGGCACTGAGGTCATGCTTTGGAAAGTACATATCTCAGATGTGACAGAGGCAAAATGTTACCAGAATATCTGTGTTCCAGAAGCAAAAAAAAGGCAAAACATACACTTCCTCTCAGACACAATAAAGAGATAACATCTTTTCTGCCTTTTACCCATGCTAATTTGAAGTAAACGCACAACAACGGATGATTATTTCCCTGGTCTTCAATAGCTTATTGCTTTGACAACCAATATAATTTTCAGGGAACATTTTGAATAGAAAAAAGTCAATTTCCTGCACTCTTTCCCCCCTGTAAAAGGATGAACCTTTTCACGGTGCAGTGTATTTTTGGGTCTTGCTTAACAACCCAAAAGCTTTTTTGCTTACTGTTTTAAACACATACATCATTTGGAAACTTTTAGAATCGAGGGAAAAGAGTCTCCTACCTGAGTGTGACCAGTGGAATACCAGTAACTGAAGAATTTGTTTTTCAGGCCAGATGCTTGCAGCATCTCCAAAGGTTTTTTGATTAATTGAGGTGAACCACCTTGTAGAAACAGGGTCAGCGTACACAAGCGTTCATTATTTTCTTCATTTACATCAATTAGAATTATTGAGAGCTTGGGGCTACTCCTGACTTCTAAAACCATAATATACTCCTAGGTGATGTTTAAATAGAGCAGGGGCTTTGATTTCTTCCTTCAACTATAGCAAGATTTATATTTTTGTGTACAGTATTACTATATATGTCATTAACATATATCATCTGAGATGGTCAGGTGAAAGGCTTATTGAGCTTGTTGGGTGCCACTATCAATCTAAAGGAAGTGAATTTCAACTTTCCACACCCTGAGGTGGCGAGACTGGTTTGTGAACTCAGAAGGTGAAAGAATGAGATCTACCCATGACTAGACGGTAATATACGGACAGAGATGAAGTTATAGATTTAACATTGTAAAAGTTCCAAGTACAAAAGAATTGAAGCCAGAATGCACCTTTATCACTTCTATATCTTTTCTAATAAGTAGCTTTTATGGATTTTCCTATAAAACGCTATTCTACAATATTTTGCCTCAGTTTAAGACTAAAAGTTATCTCATATGGGAAGAACATTGTTCCTAGAGAGATATTTAGACAAGTTTCTTTCCTGACTTGATTACCTCAGGGTGTTTTATCCTGAGTTTAACAATTCTGACACGTGCTGGTACTAATCAATCGATCAATCGATGGTATTCTTTGAGCACTTACTCGTGCACAGCACTCTACTAAGCACATGGGAAAATACAATAAAATTGGGACACGTGATCCCTGCACTCAGGGACCTTACAGTCTAGAGGCAGAGACAGACATTAAAATAAACTAGAGATGGAGGAAATGGTAGTGTCCAAGGATACACACAGAAGTCATTCCATCATATTTAATAATAGCAATAATAATAATGATAATCACGCTACTCGTTAAGTGCTTATCATGTGCCAGGCACTGTTCTAAGCACTGGGGTAGATAGATATTCGGGTTGGACACAGTCCCTGCCCTACGTACTTTTAATCCTCATTTTACAGATAAAGGAACTGAGGCACAGAGAAGTTAAGTGACTTGCCCAAGGTCACTGAGCAGACAGGTGACGGAGCTGGGATCAGAACCCATGACCTCTGACTCCCAGGCCCGTGCCCTATCCCTAGACCACGCTGCTTCTCTAATTTACTGAGCACTTACTATGTGCAGAACACTATACTAAGCGCTTGGGAGAAAGAAATAGAACAATAAACAAACACATTCCCTGCCCACAGAGAGCTTACAGTCTATATATGTGCTGGCGATGGGGTGGATTTCCAGTGCTTAAGGGATACAGAGCTGAGTGCAAAGGTCCTGAGGTGGGGTGGGCAGATAGGCGAAATGAGGCCTTAGTCTGGAAAGGAGTCTTGGAGGAGACGTGATTTTTGGAAGGTTTTGAAGATGGAGCAAATGGTGGGTCCGTCAGATACGAAAGAGGAGGGAGCTCCAGGCTGGAGGGAATATGTGGTCAAGGATTCGGTGGTGGAATCGTCCCGCCCCGAACGAGCTCCTTCCACCAAGAAAGCCCAGGAAACAGCCCTCTCTATCACTGATGAAAGTGATAGCTATGCCCACCTCGGTCCAGAGCAAAGAGCAAAATGAACACCCGTGGAGATTTATAGCATCTCCTGTGTCTTTCCTCTCTTCTGATGCTGACCGGTTGGTTTCCATGAAAAAGATCTTGCGTGTGTGTCCCAACACACGCACACTTGCATTTCTGGGTAAAATATATTGTATGTGTGAGGGATATAGGTGCCTGTGATGGGTGCATATCCGTCTCTGTTTCCCCCTTGCCTGATATATTCCAAGGGAGCAACGTCTTCTATCTCTTTGGTTTCCCCTCTCTATACCTTTCCCCTCATTCCCTTCTCCCCGTTAATCTTTTATCACTCTCCCGACGCCCCCCTAGAAACCCCGCCCTCCATCCCTGAACCTGCAAGAAATTAATAGAGTCCTCTTCACCAATTTCATTTCCTTCTGTTCTGTTTTAATGATGTGGATTAAGAGTGTTCAGCTTTTTATAAATTGCAGTCTGTGTACAAAGGTAAAACTCTATAAGCAGCTTATCCACAGGAATTGGGTTTGACATGCCTGACTTTAGGTATAAATTGCAAGCCACCACATTGGGTACCATAGGTTTGATTTTACTCATTTGGGGAGTGGAGAGGGAATTTACATTTCTTCCTTCCGGAGGCGCATGCAGCGTGGTCCACGCTCAATTTTACATGCTAATGGAGGTGACACAGGTAATGCCAAACGACTGATAAAACAAAACAGCAGAGGTTGATTAGGTCCTGGAGGGGCAGCTGTGTGAGGTGATTCCATATACAAAATATCTGATGGAGGGAGGCTTCTACTCTTATAAAATGTGGGCGTGGAGGCATGTGAAGCCAGAATGGAGGCAGGCTCAAAGATTCAAGGTTTAAATCACTATTAAAATCACAACTCCTCCAGGAAGCCTTCTCCTCCTAATCTGTTACCTCCCTACCCAATTTTTCCTCCTTACTGTTTTGTCTATGCACTGGAGATTGTGCTGCTAAGCATTTAAGTACTTATCACCCCTCAAACTGCAACATTTACATTTTTAGTTTCTTCCTTACCCGCAATTAATTAATTTTAAAGCTCGTCTCCCCCACTAGATTATAAACCGCTCCATAACGTTCATGTCTACTGACTCTATTGTACTCTGTCAAGACCTTAGTACAAAGTTCTGTGCACAGCAAGTGCTCAGTAAATTCTCTTGGTTAGGGCTTAAAAATGTGGCGCAAATAATCCTCTTCACGTCTGTAGAGTAGGAGGATAAAACATTCTTCATTGGGCTAACTTTCATCAAGTTCGGAAATGCATTTCTCTAACAGCGGCAAGGTCCTGGAACCCGAACTTTGACCTGAGCTGATATTACAGTGACTCTTGTAATTTTGGTCCCTCTCTCTATCTGATCCGATACGTTCGGCACTGACAGTAAGTTTGAACACATGTTTCTCCTGTAGATTTTGACAGAGTGCCGTGATTTCCTGTATAATAACAGTTCAATTTCCTGTTCACCATTTTAGTTTCTCTTACATTGATCACAGGATAAAATCTCCAGGACTCACTGAGTATGATTTGAACTCTAAAGATGGCTGATTAATGAAGTGATTAAAACCATTCGTCGTCTCCAAAACGTAACACTGAAATTACTCATCCCTTCTCCTTTCATAAAACTGTTTAACACTAGTTGATCTGCAATGCCTATATTTAATTTACATGTTTCAAAAATCCCAACATGGTATTGGTTCCAAGTATAAATGTATGGTAGTGAACTTCTCTTTACGTTTTCAATCATTTAAATGCTTATTGGGAAACGTATATTTTAAAGAGTACCTAGCACCCTGTTGATTGCACCATAAAAAGTAAATATAGTAACGTGAAGCAAGGGAAGCAAGGTGAACGATTGGAAAATCTGTGGGTGTAGGAAACAGGAGACCTGCCTTCTAGTCTTCTACCGGCCTGCCGTGTAACCCAGCGCAAGTTACTTAGTGCTCTGGGTCTCAGGGAAGTAGCGTTGTCTAGTGGAAATTCCACAGGCCTGGGAGTCAGAGGACCTGGGTTCTAATCCTGACTCTCTCACTCGACGGCTGAGCGACGTTGGACGAGTCATTTACTTCTCTGAATCTCAGTTCCCTCATCTGCCGAATGGGAACTGAAAACCCTTTCTCCCTCCTACTTAGACTGTGAGTCCCATGTGGAACCTCATTATCTTGTATCTACCCCAGAGCTTAGTGCTTAATACATAGTAAATGTTTCATAATAGTAATACTAGCAATTATTATTATCATTATCTGCTGAAGGAGGAGGAAAGTTTCTGCTCCTGTCTATCTCTCAGGGACACGGTGAAAGTGAAAGGAGAGCACTGTTGTGAAAGAAAGCATTTCTTTTAAATCACGTTGCTTTCTAAATTGAGTAATGTCATCAAATTCAGGACACTGGACTTAATAATAGCAATAATAATAATAATAATTATGGAATTTGTAAGTGCTTACTCTGTGCCAAGCACTTTTCTAAACGCTGGGGTAGATACAGGGTAATCAGGTTGTCTCACGGCTCACACTATTAATCCCCATTTTACTGATGAGGTAACTGAGGCACAAAGAAGTTAAGTGACTTGTCCAAGGTCACACAGCCCTCAGGATCACATCGAGGTACATATGTGGCTGTATTTTTATCCCAGTGGACCTTCTTCTGAAAAGAGAGAATTCACCAGAGTAATAGGGGTTGGGAATTAGGTCGAGATTATCTCTTGGCTGATTTCCTCTCGGACATGCTTCCCTTCCATCCCCCCAAAATCAATCAATTTGTCAAGATCCTTCTAGGGGGGTTCAAGACCCTCTAAGGACTCCTTGTGTTTAAAGCTTCGAATGGGTTAGGGGTGAGTGGATTAGAGTTGGGCTCACCCTGACAGAGTTGGACCTTCTCCCCCTATGGACTGTTAAGCTCCCTGTGGGCGGGGAATGTGTCTATTATATTGTTATATTGTACTTCCCCAAGGGCTTAGTACAGTGCTCTGCACACAATAAGTGCCCAGTAAATATGATTGATTTATTCAGGGGAAAATCCTGGTTTTAGTGACCTGAATAACACTCAAAAGGTGCACAAAAGATTCAGGCCCTGTGTTGAGTAATTGCTGAAAAGATTTGGACATCAAAAATGCATTGCCCTTTGATACCTATGTTCTGGTGTGTGGTAAGGTGAAGTTTTGACCGAAGCCAATTTTCATTCTCTCCAAGAAAGGTTATAATCATGATGACTGAGGTATCTGCTAAGCGCTTACTATAAGCTGAGCACTGAACTAAGTGCTTGGTAGATAAAAAAAAAGTTACGGCTTCCTTTTGATTACAACTAAAATCCTCTTGTGCCATCAAAGTCAAGAAAAATGTTTAGGGTCATTTCTCCCTCTTTCATGCTCATTTTAAACATTTTGCACGGGACCTTGTGACGTTTCCCTCTTACAAAACATGCTGAAATGCCGGAACTTTCTCGGTAGTATGGGGAGGAAGAAATGAAGCTGGAGAAGATGATGTAGTCATCTAAAAAAATTGTATTGGCTCCTATTCCCATAATATCGTATGGCTTTACACACATCAGTACATCAGAACGTTTGGTGAAAAGTGGGACTTTAAAATACCTCCATATTTTACTCAGATCTAAATGAAAATGTTATTCTATACCACGCATACCAGAGAGTATGCCGTATTACCTAACAAACCAATTTGAAAAGATAGCTTATCAGAGAAAACCTATATTTATAGAAACAAAAACTTGATTATCTGGAATGTCCTATTTATCACATAGGGCGGCGTTGTCTCTAAAATCCTAGGTGTGGTGATGTCTCCCTTCCACAATTACAGGGCAGGGCTTGTAATAGTGTCTTGCTAGAGGTTAGCTCCCTGGTGTTATTACACCAGAAGAAACACAAGATGACAATGTTGCTATTCGAGGGCTCTGAGATTGCCAGATAAAATTGCTGTCACTGTGGAAGGAAAACCTTTACAAGTGAGGAGGCGGTGGGGAATCTTCTAAGCACAGAGTGTCTTTGGGAAATAGCAGCTGGAACACAAGTGATCCCCCTCAGAGATTTAAGGGGAGAAAATTGGGTTGATATGATTTGGTCCTCTGGCAGCCCACCCCTCTTGGATTCCCAGATATGCCTCTACCTGATGAGTGTCACCCCTCAGTTACCAAACCCCCTTTAAGAAACCTCCTCGTGTAACTCGATTAGTGAATCAGTCCCGGGTCTGTTTATTCTTAATCCCCTTTTCCACTTGCTGCTGGCCTTTTCACTCTCCTCTCGGCCGTATTGTTCTGCCTCTGTGGTTCTGTTTTCATGGGGCCCTCGGTTTCAAGGACAAGTAAGGTTGCCGTTTGATGGCTATAATCTAGTCCTCTGAAAAGCAGGAGTTGTTGTCTTTTGTCTGTACGAAAGGCATGTTATGCCTTCGACTGAAAGCAGAGGGACCCATTTCCCTCAGGTTGACGACGCATCTTTCCGATTTAAAATTGGGGAAAAGTATTAATGAAAATGGCAGAAAATGGCAACCCGGAAGCAGGTTCCGGTATTTTATTTTAAAATGAAGGAACGTGGCTCACACGATACAACTTTTGAATTTATTCTCCTTTTGGGGTTTCTATTTCTCGCTTATTCTCAGATTCCTTTTCCGTTGCTGCTTTTTTCCCCCCCTGAGTTTTGTCAGATAACTTGCTCTTTTACAGGCCTGGAAAGTTACGCTAAATAAACCATGCTCACACACCCCATGTCCCTTCTCTTCTCTTTCCTTCACCCAGCACCTCCCCGGGCAAACGCGGACAGACCTCGCACACTGAAACTCCACCAAAACTGCTCTCTGCAGTTGTGAGGCTATTTATTTTTCATGACCATTTCTGAAGAATTCAAAAACTCTGTAATTCTAACGTGCTGCATAAGCATGACCGGTTAATATCCGACATCAAACCTTCAAAGTCCCCAAGAAAAAGTAAACTATCATCTACATTTTGAATGGCACCGTTTCTTATTTTGATCGGGCAACGCTCCTGCTATTGCAGGCTGACTGCCACAGTGTTGTGGTATTTATGAAGTGCTTACACTGTGCCAAGCATTGTACTAAGTCTGGGGTAGATACAAGATAAATGTCAGACCTAGTCCCTGTCCCATATGAAGCTCACTGTCTGAGACCAAAAACAGACAGTCTCAATCCCCATTTTACAGATGAGGGAACTGAGGCACAGAGAAGTTAAGTGACTCATCCCAAGTCCCAGAGCAGGGAAGTGGCAAACTCGGGATTAGAATCCAGGTCTTTTGGCTTCCACTAGGTCATGCTGCTTCTCTCAACTTCTCTGAGCCTTAGTGTCCACATCTGTATTTGTTGTTTTATCATTATTATTAGCTTCCCCACTTTAGCTTTATGATTCCACAAACCCCTTTCTCCCTGTTTCTTTTATGAGTGGGATCTCCCTGATGACACTCTGGAAACTTCCTACATTCTCCCCTGCCCAGGGTGTCTTCAAGGATGGCAGGGCTTGAGGAAGAGCTGTGGGAGAATCTCTATTTCCACCTCCCAAATTTAAGCCTCAAGGCTACACACAACGCCACTAATGCACAAGTAACCTGGAAATAATAATGGTAGTTATAATAATGCTAATAGCATTTGTTAAGAACTTATCATACATCAAGCACTGTTCAATACACTGGGGTAGATACGGCTTAATCAGGTTGGAAAGAGTCCCTGTCCTATATGGGGCTCACCAGCTTAAGTAGGAAGGGAGAGCAGGTTTTGAATCCCCAATCTACAGATGAGGAAACTGAGGTATAGGGAAGTGAAGTGACATGCCCAGAGTCACACAGCCGGTAAAGAGCAGAGACGGGATTGGAACCCAGATGTCTCACTCACAGGCCCGGGTTCTTCCCGTTAGGCCACGTTGCTCCTCTGTAGTTATGAGGCTCCATCCTGTGTCACACCTAAAGGTGGTGTGAGCAGGAAACATTACTGGGTTATGTTTGGGATGGTTGTCGAGAAGCAGCGTGGCTTAATGGAAAGAGCCCGGGCTTGGGAGTCAGAGGAAGTGGGTTCTAATCCCAGATCCGCCACTTGTCTTCTGAGTCGCCTTGGGCAGGCTACTTTAACTTCTCTGTGCCTCAGTTACCTCATCTGTAAAATGTGGATTAAGATTAAGAGCCCCAAGTGGGACAACCTGATTACCCTGTATCTACCCCAGCATTTAGAACAGTGCTTGGCGCTTAACAAATATCATTATCATTATTATTATTATTGTGATGGTGTTTAGGGTGCTTATTCCAGCATATTTCTGGGTTTCTGGAGAACAGAGAGATCTGAATCTCACTCTCCCTTCTGCATCATCTATGCACTTGGCCCTGTGACCTTTGCACATTTGATATTCTCCCTGCTTCCAACCCCACAATATTACATATATATTTTAAAATTATATATTATGAATTATTCATTGCTATTCATATCTGTCTCCCCCTCCAGACTGCAAGTTCACTGTGGTCAGGGAATGTGTCCACCAATTGTATTGAACTCTCCCGAACAATTTGTATAGTGCTCTGCACACAGTAAGCGCTCAATAAATGCCACTGATTGATTGGTTGAATCGACCTCCGGCAATAATACTAAATTACTTTAAATCGGGGATGTTATGCCAAAGCCAAGATTTTAAAAAAACACACTAGATTAGGACTGACAAGAGAAGCTATTAAAACATGGATTTTTAAGCTATTAAGCCAATCAATCCTATTTATTGAGTGCTTACAGTGTGCTGAGCCCTGAACTAAGCACTTGAGAGAGTACAATATAACAGAGTTGGTAGACACATTCCCTGCCCCACAAGGAATTTATAGTTTAGAAGGACAGACAGTTTAGAGAGACGGATATTAATATATAAGAATGTTTTAAGGATATGTACGTAGGTATGGATATGTACATAAATACCATGGGGCTGAGGGTGGGGTGAATAAAGGGGACAAATCCAAGTGGAAAGAAGATGCAGAAGGGAGTGGGGGGAAGAGGAAATGAGGCTTAGATGGGGAAGACCTCTTGGAGGAGGTGTGATTTTAATAAGGCTTTGAAGGTGCAAAGAGTGATAGTCTCTCAGATATGGGGGAGGAGGGCATTAATCAAAGTTGATCCAATCATTTTCTCAGAGTCTGGGGAACTCTGATGGGAATACAGTCCTGGAGAGTGGTCCAGAAATGCTCTAGGATTGTTAGCCATGCTTTAGACACGCTCTAGGATTACTAGCAGTGCTTTAGAAAAATGCCCCAGGATTTCTAGTGGAGCTCTAGAAATGCTTCAAGACCTTATCACTTTACACTGGGTATCAGGCATTATGCATATAATAATAATAATGTTGGTATTTGTTAAGTGCTTGCTATGTGCAGAGCACTAAGCTCTGGGGTAGATAGAGGGTAATCAGGTTGTCCCACATGAGGCTCGCAGTCTTAATCCCCATTTTACATCAATATCATGTTTTCTCCACGTTTTGTATTCTCACAGACAATCAGACAGAGTCAGGTCTGATATCGTGAAGTCGGAACCGGCTTTTCATTTAGAAATGTCGGAAATGCCGCTCATCAGAATTTACAAAGTCTTAAGCGGAGGACAGGCTAAATACTTAGCCATCCCTGATAATTGAGTCCTCAGTACTAGTACGTGGTGTTCAATCGGCATTACTCATGGTGAAAATGGTGATGGTAACTATTTGTTCTTGGAAGCCTTCCAAAGAAGATTTTGCAATCTTACTGTTCCAAGGTTTTGCAATTCTCCCTGTAGAATAGTCGTTTGTTATATTTCATTTAAATTCTTCCTACTCCAGCTTAATGCTAGTTTTTCTTTTGTTCTTAGGGACGATGGCTTGTGATGTAGGCAAATAGCTGCAACGTGTTTTGATGATTCTACTTAAAAATATCCGATTTTGTGTCAGACATTGTCGTTTAATTCCAGGGCAAAGTCAACAGCTTCAGGAATGCAGATTTCATAAACTTACTTTAAAATATTAAAACATTCTGAGGGCTTAAAGAACTTTTCCTGCTTTTGTGGTCATAACTATGTAAAAATGGTGGCAAGAATTTTATAGTCCCCCAGTACTAAGAAAATGTGAGTTTCGCTTCCTTTCCGACAGATAAAATTTTATCTGTTTCGTGTCTTAGATCGACTTCAGGGACAATTAAAAATATACTCCTGATAAGAAATTCAACAAGGAATTTATCTTCTGTCCTGCCCTTCCTGTGCCCTCACTAGCTCAAAAAATAAAATCAATGGCATTCAAGTGGATTGGCCAAGTTATTTCCGCATTCACAGGTTTGTGTAACCCTATATGGAAAGTAGTCTGACAAATCACCTTAGGGTCAGATTTAAATCTGGGCCTATTTTTAAGGCCGATTTCCAAAATTTGGCACAGCAGTACTTCTCCATATCAGACTCTCAAAAATGGATAGAAAGGACTCACCTCAACAGGTTAAATCAGATCATAGTCGATGGCCAGATAAAAGCTGTCTCTGTTTAGTAATGGATTATTGCCGCAAATGAATGTTTACATCCGAAATATACGGGATGGTAAAAAAGTGACCGAAAGTCTCCAAACATTTTGGACATTATTTCACTTTGCAAATTTTATACTAGCTCGGGTTCCAAAGGATGAAAACGATTTCACTTGCATTCTGTGAATTACCCCAGTAGGGTATAGGAGGCCATTATCTTTCTGTGCAGTTGGGAAAATTTTCAGATAAGCTCTTCCTTTGTTTCAAATTGGCCTAGGTAAAAAGCAAAACACAACTGAAGGTAGCATTGTATGATTAAATGTGATCTCTTATCCCTGAAAGATTTCTTCTAAAAAAAAATCAATAAAGATGACCATTCTTTCAACACTTTCTTGTGAAACATTACAAAAGTGTCTTCATAATTATGATTTCCTGAGTGTATTGTGTGGGGAGTGAGTTGTATGAAGCCTTGTTCGCCGGGATCTGACAATACATAATGGTGGCGTCAAGCCAACGGATTCTGTAGAAGAGCCAGTATCTTTATTAGATCCGGGTCACTCCCCACATCCCTTCTTCATACGATATGCGATATCATTTATGCGTTCTCAGTCATTTTATGATCCCTGGGATTTCAGAGAGGAGGCGAGGGAACATCCCCAGAGAAGTCAAAGTATTGATCAAGCTTGGTTAGATGTCGGTCTCCATCTTGAAAAGTTTGAGGAACTTTGATTTCTCCATAATGAAATCATTCGCCCAAACCTACTCTGAACATCTACTGGATTTTCATGAGCTAGCAAGCTGGTAGTACATCACTGTGACTGATTATTGGACTGATGACTTCAGTTAACTCTGGGCTATCTCTGGCAAGAGGGGAACTCAATAAACCATGAATTAGTTTAGAGCTCTATTCAGCTCAATTTGTTGCTATAAGTTACCTTTTGTGAGTTACAATATCCACTTCCCGACAGAAAAGCGCTTACTAAATCACAGCGGCAGCCAATTTCAGTCATGACCCATGTGGGGCTGCCTCAGCTGTCAATCAAGTCAGTCTCTTTCATTAAATACACTGTACCCCATTCTACGAAGGCTGCTTTTCATGACCCAGAATTGTAAGAAAGATATTGCTATAACATAAAAGAGGTACACACTGCCGTGTTTTGCCCTGTCTATCCTTGTGGTAAATATTAAGGTGCCCACTTTCAAAGTTGATATAATTATACCTCCACTGTATTTATAGCAAATCCTTCTCTGAGAGCTTTGTTTCATTGATCCTCTCCTCCCCATGCCTGTACTGAGTGGAGGGAGATAAGGTTCTCAACAGAACTCTTTTCAATACATCAGTTTCCTCAGCTGGAAAAGTGAAATGACTCATCCAAGGACACTTAAGTCGGGGGAAAACCTCAACTTTCCAATCGATGCTCTGTTCTCCTGCTCTGTGTGATCCATTCCCAGTTTATTTTATTCCAACGCTCAGAGAGAAGATTAGTAGTCAGCCGGGGCCGACTTTCCACTGGGCCAAAAGAAAGAGCAGGGACCTGGAAGTCAGAGAATATGGGTTCTAATCTGGACATGCTGTGTGACCTTGGGCAAGTCAGTTCACTTCTCTGCGCCTCGGTTACCTCATCAGCTGGAAAATGGGGATTACGACTGTGAGTCCCAGGTGGGATATGGACTGTGTCCAACCTGACTAACTTGTATCTACCCCAGTGCTTAGAACAGTACCTGGAGCGTAGTGAGCCCTTAATAAATGTCATTTAAAAAAGTGACTCAGAGGGCATCTTTGTTTTGGAAAGATGTTTCAATTTTGAAATTTAAAAAACTGCTTGGCAGAATTCAGCAACGAAACATGCAAGAAACCTGCATCAACATTTACGCTGTCATCAATATCGACTTCTGCCCGGCTCACTCCTGAGGTCCCAAATGCCTGAGGAATAGCCCATCTCTCTGCCATCCACTGAGGCAATTAGAATGGGAAAGAAAGAACGGGGAAGAAGCGATGGAGAAAAGGGGGTCCCAGAGAAATAGCAGAGGTCAGTGGTACGTTGCAGTGTTAGGTTGTTCATCTGAGAATCCCAACTCACAGATTCATTAATCATCAATCTGTCATTTTCAAATAATCTCACCAAAGCGGAGAAAAAAAACACTCATGTTCTCATTTTTAGAGCCAGAGACACTGAAGCATAGAGAAATTAAGTAAATTGTCTAAGTTCACCCAGGCTGGGAAAATCATTCAGATCTTCTCAAAACATACCTTTTTTCAAAACTGACTAAGGTGAAGTGAAGTGGTTTGCCCTTGGAATTAATTGCTATCTTCGAGGACGATAACCATGTAATCAAAATTGATGAAAGAACGTATCAGTCCACCTCACCATGTACCCATTGTGCATGCAGACAATAATTCTTCCCTTAAACCAAGGGGAGATCTGATTTGAAGGGTAGATCAGTGAGGGGGCAGATAGCTCACCCCCACGAGCAATGTTTTGTACTTGAAAGACTGATTGTTATATCACAGTAGAGATAGGGGAAATTCCCGCCAACTGGCCCTTTTATCACAATGATCGGCCAATGGTATTCATTGTGTGCGAAATACTGTGCTAAGAAAGGGTAGAGGTGGTGAATTGTCCTGACCTTATGGGAGAGAAAACATCAATCCCGGTACAAATCACTGTGTTTCTGAAAACAACAGGAATAGCTGTGGTCTGTGACATCATATCGCATGTCATTGGTTAGATACCAACGACTTGACTGTCAACTACAGGCTGTAAGCTTGTCGTGGGCTGGATATCTGTCCGTTTATTGTTGTAATGTGCTCGCCACAGTGCTTAGTACGGCGGTCTGCACACAGTAAGTGCTCAATAAATACGATCGAATGACTGAACTACTACAAAACCCCAAATTATGAAACGAACCTATTCAATTCCTCTTTGCCTCGGTTTCTTCATTCATAGAGGCTCCCTTACCGAATCCATGGAAGGATTAGAGAATTAAGATGGCCTAGTGGAGAGAGGATGGGACTGGGAGACAAAGGTTCTGAGTTCTAATCCCGACTGCCACGTGTCTGCAGTCTGATCTTGGGCAAGTCACTTCACTGCTCTGTGACTTAATTACCTCATCTGTAAAATGGGGAGTAAGACTGTGAGCCCTGTGTGAGCCAGGGATTGGGTCCATCCTGATTACCAAGCCTCTAACTCAGTGCTTAGTAAAGAACAGGTACATAGTAAGTGCTTACCAAGTGTCATTAAAAAAATTAACAAAGGATTAACAAATGAACAAGCTACCAGTCTCTTAAAACAGAGAATAGCAAAAAAAAAAGTCACGGTGAAGTTTTTTTCCTGATGTGCTAAATCAGATCTTTCCACTTGCTAAGCCTAGTCGGCTCTTCCCTCTCTCCCTCCCTCCATCAATCCGTCACTGGTATCTCTTGAGAACTTATGGTGTGCAGAGCACTGTACTAAACACTTGGGAGACTACAGTGCAACAGCCTGGATAGAAATGCTCCCTGCCCACAATGGGCTTACGTGGCTCAGTGGAAAGAGCCTGGGCTTCGGAGTCATGGGTTCCACTCCTGGCTCTGCCACTTGTCAGCTGGGTGACTGTGGGCAAGTCCCTTCACTTTTCTGTGCCTCAGCTACCTCATCTGGAAAATGGGGATTAACTGTGAGCCTCACATGGGACAACCTGATTACCCTGGATCTACCCCAGCGCTTAGAACAGTGCTCTGCACATAGTAAGCGCTTAGCAAATACCAACATTATTATTATTATTATTATTAGGGTCACCCGCCTCCAAGTCTGAATAGAAGACCAAACTTGAGCCCTACTCTCAGCTGATTTGTTGTTCTCGTTGTTGCTAAATACTATGTGCCACGCTCTGTTCTAAGCGCTGGGGTAGATACAAGGTAATCAGGTCCCACATGAGAACTGAGGCGCAGAGAAGTTAAGTGACTTTCCCAGGGTCACACAGCAGGTACGGGGCAGGCCTGGATTTCGAATCCAGTTCCTCTGATTCCCGGTCCTACGCTCCTAGGCTACTAGGCCGTGCTTCTTCTCAGAACTGTTGCTCTGTGAAATCAACCCAGAGTTCTGTGCCCCTAATGTTTCCTTAGCTTTGTTAAATCTCTTAATTAAAACATGTTAACAAAGCCGAAGAAAAATAAATGACACTACTCGCAAGGAAATTAAATTGAGAAACTAAGCCCATTTATAATTATTGTATTTCAATTAGGCTGTACTAGGGCTGGGTGAACAGATAGATTAAAAAAGAAAAAGCCACAACATTGATGCCGGAGTTTCATAAATATTTCCAGTGTCCTGTTTAGGAAAGGAACAATATTAATGACAGAATTTTAAAGTAGGCGAGGGTCTTTGCGTTGATTTCTGTGTGAAGGGAGGAGGGATCAGTATCTCTTTGAATTCATGTAGGACAAACCAATAACAATTATTTTCTTCCCTGATCAAATAAACTCAAGACCTTGAAAGAGTGCTGCTATATAAATCCACGGTATCGTTATTAGAAATTCAGATATAATTAGACTGTGAAAACAACTGCAATACCCAAATATCTAATTTTCATTTGAGCAGAGAATGCATAAATCATCTATTCATATTTAATTTAGCAATTTTTAAAGTCTTCGTATCCATTTTGTACAGTTTTATTCTGAAAAGTACGATAATGGTTAAATAACCCTGAGGCCTTCTGATGGAGATTCTGATTATGCTTCATTAAGCTGTCCTTTTTCCTCCTTGGTAGCCACCAAGCACTGTGATAGGGTAGAAATCGTTTTCAAATTAGCCCATAGAGCATGGGACATTGTTTTCTGAGGCCTCGCAATTATGGGCAGGGGATTGCTTGTAGTTTACAAGCTCCTCATTGGATGGATTCTATTCCTTCTCTATGGTCATATTTCTAAAAAGGCCTTTTCGCTCCAAAATGGATAATTTAGCTTCAAATGCGGTGTTCCAAACATGTTTAGCTGACAGGGTTTGTGGTTGTCCTCACATCTGAGAGGCAGAATGGCCTAGTGGATAGAGAAGCAGCGTGGCTCAGTGGAAAGAGCACAGACTTAGGAGTCAGAGCCCGTGTGACCTGACAGCTGGGTGACTATGGGCGAGTTACTTGACCTCTCGGTGCCTCAGTTACCTCATCTGGAAAATGGGGATTAAGACTGTGAGCCTCACGTGGGACAACCTCATTACCCTGTATCTACCCCAGCGCTTAGAACAGTGCTCGGCACATAGTAAGCGCTTAACAAATACCAACATTATTATAGAGGGTGGACCTAGGAGTCAGAAGGACCTCGGTTCTAGCCCCGGCTCAGCCATTCATCTATTGTGAGGCCTCGGACAAGTCGTTTATCTTCCCTGTGCTCAGTTACCTCATCTGTAAAATGGGGATTAAGACTGAGCCCCATGTGGAACATGGACTGTGTCCAACTTGATTAACTTGCATCTACCCCAGTGCTTAGTTCATTGCTTGGTACACGGTAAGCTCTTAACAAATACCATAAAAAAAAATCAAAGAATAAACTCTTCAGACCACTGTCATTAGTCCATGGCTAGATTCCATTGTTTGAGGTTGTGCTTTATTACAATTTTATAGCTTCTGTACTTCCGTCTCTTCATCCGTGAAGGACTCCATTCAGTTCACTCATTCTTCGGGTCTTCTGCTCTCTTCTATTCTCATCTAATGTCCAAAAATTTCTGGATTTTTGATTCAGAAAACATCTCTCTACTGTGAGGTCCTTGTGGGCAGGGTGGGTGTCTGTCAACTTTAATTTTTAACTGTGGTACTTGTGAAGAATTTACTACGTATCAAGCACTGTACTAAGCACTGGAGGATGTTCAAGATCATCCGGTTGGACACACAGTCCCTGTACCACATGGAGTTTACAGTCTAAGCACAAGGTAGTAGAATTTCATCCCGATTTTACAGATGAGGTAACTGAGTCACAGAGAAGTTAAATCCCATTATCATTATGAAGTGACTTGCCCCAGGTCAAACAGTAGGCAAGTGGCAGAACCAGAATTAGAAACCCAGGTCCTCTGATTCCCAGGTCTGTGCTCTTTTCACTAGCCATGGTGCTTCTTACTGTAGTGTTCTCTCCTGAGCATCTAGTACAGTGCTCAGCACACAGTAAGCACTGAGTAAATAATCCCCGCTCTGCCACTTGTCAGCTGTGTGACTGTGGGCAAGTCACTTCACTTCTCTGTGCCTCAGCGACCTCATCTGGAAAATGGGGAGTAACATTGTTAGCCCCGCGTGGGACAACCTGATTACCTTGTATCTCCCCCAGGGCTTAGAACAGTGCTCTGCACATAGTAAGCGCTTCACAAATACCAACATTATTAAATGCCACTAATTGACTGTTGGCCTCAGTACTGACCGCACCATAGGCTATATGCTTAAGAAGAGGGCTCTCCTTTTTTGTTTGTCTTCTCCCCTTCTATTGAGCCCCCTGGAATTTGAGGCAAGTCCCGACCAAAGGCTAAATTGATATCTTTTCTTTGACTGAAAAGGAAGAAAAGCTTCCGCTTCTGGATATTTAAACCGAGTTTGTGCAGAGAAAGTATAAAGAATTCAGATCAGCATCTCCCTACCTGAGCAACTTCGGAGCGTTAACTTGTGCTGCCTTTCTCTTTTCTAGAATCACTTTCACCGCTATTTATAAGTTGTCACTATGACACTGGGCGATCTGCCTCTGTCTAGCTTTAAATTACAAATAATGTAAATAATTGAGTCACTATGTCTAAAATAAGATGGTAATAGGAGTCCT
The DNA here is from genome assembly GCF_004115215.2 of Ornithorhynchus anatinus. NCBI lineage: Eukaryota > Metazoa > Chordata > Mammalia > Monotremata > Ornithorhynchidae > Ornithorhynchus > Ornithorhynchus anatinus. The sequence goes on from NC_041751.1 coordinate 5,012,416, forward strand.
CTGAGAACTAGACCAAAATAACTTTGAAACTTCACCATACTAGCTGCCCTTGGAGCAGACTTGGAGTGTCTAATAATAATAATAATAATAATAAACTATCATGCTGACTCTCTGCCTGACTTGAAATCTGCATCATCTGCATCCTCTTATCCCAGCTCCTTCCTTCTCCTTTGCCACTGACCTAAGCTCCAGAGAGAGAAATTTGAGGCTGCCTAGATTTCTTTGCTGACATCTTGTAACTAAACAAGAGGATTTTGTAATGAAGCAGTCGGGTACATATAATACTATTTTAAAATATGTTCGAGTCTTTGACATTTTTCCTGTACTTTTAGGTATAAGAGCTTTCGCTTTTTCTGATCCCCCAAACTGACTGGGATGTCAAAGATGCAAAATGGCCATATCACAGAAGCCATCTGATGGATAGGCAAAATGCTGCCAATCAGCACCCAAATTGGGTGGGATGTAGCAAGCTCCCTCTAGTTCTTAAATCAGATGATTCTCTCCTGTTCTGTATATTACTAACCCCTTTCCTAGTCTTAGAATTCTGTGGGACCTTGGAAATTCGCTTCGCATCTCTCTCCTCTCTGATGATACGGCCGAACAGTTGTTTTTGTCAGTAAGCTATTTTGTCTATCTTGATATTATTTTCCTCTTTGTATTCTGTAGGAAATATTCAGCCTGCTGACTGTACTAAAACTCGGTGAAATATGACTTTTTTTGCCTTTTGTTATTAAATGCTATCACCATTCTTCAAGTGGATATGTGACATTCAGGGTAGAGTCCTACCTTACAAGAGTTTTTATTAAAGACAGACTCACATAGCGAAAGGTTCAGGGTGAAAAAAACCACCAAAACAAAACTAGAGTCAGGCTCCAGCTGATGTGGCATGACCACATGCTAGAGAAGAAGAAAAAATCATAGAAGCAAGTGCTTGGTTTAACATTCTCAGCCCTCAAGCTAGGCCTACCTCAGACCCTTTACCCCCCTTCCCTCCCTCTCTCTCTCTTTGTTAGATTCACACACTCTGCTTTTCCAATTGCTTTAGCCTGAAGCAGTTGACATTTACCCCAGCTAGATAATCGAGGAATAACATTTGCGTTACAGTTTAACATGACCTCTGCCTCTACAGCTCTTTTTAGATTACCTTCCAAAAAAAATGGTTGCTGACACCATAGTGAGGCAGGAGGTGGGGGGAGAAAAAAAGCAAAAGGAAGCTTATTATTGCTGCGGCACAGTCAATGTCATGAGGAGCCGTTCTGCCCTTTTCAGTTGTGGGTGAGCAACTATTAAGGAAAAGGTATTAAAAGGAGAAACAACTGTGATGCGGGCGACACACAGGTTAAGCTAAAAGCAAAGGTTAATGGATTGACTGTTACCTGTGTATGAGGCTTAATGTTGGCCTATACACAAGAGGATTATGGCTAGGTTATATTTTTTTTTTCTCCGTGAAACCAAATTAAAGGGCTAATTTATTCTCACACAAAAGATGAGATGGCCCATTTGTTTTGAGAGGAAATGCACCTGGAGATATTTTTGTTTGATTCAAAACCCCGACCATTGAGTTCCATCACAAGTGGTAGTTTTGTAACAAAAAAGACAAACTACGTTCTCTGACTTCCTTTCCCGTTTATTCCCCTCATCTCTTTGTGAAGCCTTGTGATTTATCTCCCAGGCAAAATCTGAATCGTAGAGAATCCTGTTAAATTCGAATGGAGCTACCAAAGAAGCGATCTGGAAGAACTGAAACTATAAAAATGAACACCTAAAATACTGGGAGCTTAAAATAGTTTCAGTGACAAACAAAAGTATACTACTTCTGAAAAGAGAAATCAAATCTGAATATGAAGGAACAAATCTAATTCTGATGACAGCAGGCTGTTCTTCCACCACTGCTGATTCTCGATTTCTCCCCTGCTAAAAGTCTTTGTTGAATAGGAATGAGTGCGATATTATTTCACCTTTGAGGAGATTGCTGTTATCTCTGAGGTCCATCAGTCCCAAGATTCTCCAGAAAGATTGAAATGTAAAATAAAACTATTTATCTGTTAGTTGAAGCATCCATCTCTGCACCATGAGTGAAGAGGAAGATGAAGAAGATGAAGATGTATGCTGATGACAAAGTATCGTTCATTTCTCTCTGGTCATTTCATGTCTATCCATGGCCTAGTGGATAGAGCATGGGCCTGGGAGTCAGAAGGTTACGGGTTCTAATCCCGGTTCTGCCACTTGCCTAACGTGTGACCTAGGGCAAGTCACTTTATTTAGCTGTGTCTCCGTTACCTCATCTGAAAAATGGGGACTGAGGCTGTGAGCCCTAAGTGGGACAGGGGCCGTGTCCAGCTCGATTTGCTTTTATCCACCCAAGTGCTTAGTACAGTCTCTGGGACTTAGAAAGTGCTTAACAAATGCAATTATTATTATCATTATTATTATCATTATTATTATCTGTGGTGCCTCACAATTTAACCAAGTGTCACATTGCAATTTTGCCATCACTTAGTCATAAGATTTGATCTTGTCTTTTTCCCTTTCTGGTACCTGAATTCACAAAGCTCTAGGGCCTGAGCAGGAGACAGAATCAGAGAGTCTCCCCCCAAGTATAAATGAGTTAACACATCCTGGATGTGTGGCTATAGAAAATTTAGCACTGGCCACCTGGGCTTCTTGCCTTGAATGTTAAAATTAATTTACAGCCATCGCTCTCTGAAAATCAGATGATTTGAGAATCGTCCACCGGGAGAAGCTCAAAAATGGTGGCAAAGCTGAACCCTTCCCAAATTGCGAGGACATTAACAGGGTATTGTGTTCCCGAGCCTGGACGATAGGTTAACCTTTTAGGTGGACTGTCTTTTCTATACTAAAAAGTTGACTCAGTAAATGATTCAGTGATCCTGGTCATATAAATGTTATCAGAAAAATCTCTGATTTGGGAAATTAACTAACACAGGGCCAAATTACATAAGATTTGACCTGCTTTCAGCCCCTTCCTGCAATCTTCCCCATCTCTTTGAAAGGGTGAACTCCCTACTCAGAGGGATTTTTTAGGTATCACTATATAATTGGGTAAAAAAGTATTTTAATGGATGGGAGACTCCTAGTTTCCACTGTAATCTTAGATAGGAAAATAGCTGTCCAATCCAATTAACCGTTCTTATAAACTACATTTTGCAGAAAGATGAGTCGTGTAGAGTGAACGATTACAAAATAAATAAAGACCTAATAAATCATGCAATATTTTTAAAAGAGGAGATGAAAGAATGATTGGAGTTGAAAAGTTAGGAATGCCTATCATTTAATCATTTCCATTATAAACTCTGGATTCATTTAACTTATTTACTTAAACATATCTTCACCCTGGGCTTTTGCTGCTCATATGCAGAGGTCAAATTGTTAATTGAAAGCTGACTCTTATAGATGAGATTTTTCTTTCAAAAAGATCCGTGAAGAAATAAACCAGGAAGTTATTGTTAGATGGTAGTCAATAACTCACTCCGACTTACATTTGAATCCATACCACACAAAGAGATGGTGAAATACCAGTGTTTTTCTCCTGTGTGAAGGTAAATATTAAAACAGTTTGTTTAGTTTTTAGTTCAACAACCCACTAAGGGTGTATCTTTCTGGATACATTTATTTCAAGGTACTTAGAAGCTGACTTTTATGAGATTATTTAGGCAGTGATTATTTTTGTTGAGAAATGTGTCCTTTATCCCTCTCATTCATCCACCACTAAGATATTTCTGTTTGTCAGAATGCCACCATTTCTGATAAATGACTGAAGACTGACTGCTACACTTTATTAAAAAGTAATAACAATTTTTGTACGCACCCTTCACATTGTAAAGGGGGGACCATGAATCAAAGGACACTGCCTGTCTGGGTCTGATAAATGCATCGTTTACCAGCTGAGGAGTTATTTAGGACCGGCTATTAATTTAAATCACATTTATCTTCCCTGAATGGGGGGAAGTTGCTGTGATAGGACTGCGAATGACCAATGGTGTGGCTAAGTGCACATTATTTATTACTACCGCCTGCAAAGCGCTGCACAATATGTTAAAAAAAAAAACCAGTGCAATTACCATGGTTAATCTAGTCAGGGCAATAACAAATTTCTTCCTAGCACAAGCCAATTGTTACCCTTGCACGTTTTCTCCTCTGGAAATCTTTTGCCCCAAATTCTTGAACATTAAGACGACATTCTCAATCTTTTCTGGAACCATGTTGGGCCAAATGGACATCTCTGAATCTCATCGTTATTATGAAGAAAAAAGACTTGCCTACAATGGCCCTATGAGGAGGTGCATTTTTGAATATTCAGTGAAAGATATCTGTTACTGAAGGGCACTATAATCAGATCTGTCTTGAATTCTTAGCGTTTGAATACACCTCCTTCAAAAAACCAGTGCCAGGAAAATGAACCTTAAAACAAATAAATTGAAAGAAGTTTTTGTAAGAGGGCAATTTTGTCTTTATGAAAGATATTTGTATTTACGAAGATTCAGCAACTGGTCCTTGCCAGTTATTTTCAGTTTAAGCCGGTTGTGGGCAGGGAATGTGCCTGTTTATTGTTATATTGTACTCTCCCAAGCGTTTAGTACGGTGCTCTGAACATAGTAAGTACTCAATAAATAAACTGAATGAATGAATGAATGAATGGCTTAGCGGAAAGAAGCTGGGCTTGTGAGTCAGAGGTCGTGGGTTCTAATCCCGGCTCTGCCACTTGTCTGCTGTGCGACCTTGGGAAAGTCACTTAACTTCTCTGTGCCTCAGTTATCTCATCTGTAAAAATGGGGATTAAAAAATGTGAGCCCCATGTGGGACAATCTGATCACCCTGTATCTACCCCAGCACTTAGAACAGTGCTCTGCACATAGTAAGCGCTTAACAAATACCATAATTATTATTATTATTATGAATTTCCAGAGTAGGTAGGATTAAGGTAATTTGGATGAAATACACCCAGGTAGAGCTACCTAAAACTATTGAAAATAGCTCTGCGCTCAGTTAAGGAAAGCCTGATTACTGAACGTACTGATTTCTGCATGCATTTTCAAGATACTCTATCTGTAAGAAATGGTTCTTCATCCTTCCTATGATGTGGAAATCTGATCTTCGGTAGATACCTATTTGAGATGCCAAAACAATCCCATTGACTTTCAAATCCAGTCACCTAATGAATCCAGCACAAACGTTCATATTCGGGTTCTGAGTGGTTATTCTAAAATTGTGATATGATGCACCCCCTAAAATGGATAATGCTGTTGGAGAGAAGGAATTTAGATGGTTTACTTATAAATGAGCTGGATTTGAATGCTATTATTATCAGACTGAGATTACTTTCAAAAGTTTCTTCAAAAATAAATACTTCCGGCAGTGTTCTCACACAACATTCTAGGATTACCTGAAGTTAAATTGTCGTAGATTAGAACAGTGAAAGTTTGCAGGTACTTAGAACAAGTCTTCCCCATGGTATTGTAGCCTGTCGGGTTTAGGTGAGGTACACATCGAAGAGGTTTCTTTTCCTCTCATCCCAACCTGCTGGCTATACCTAACCTCACCTGTCAGCCACATAATTTATTTATTTTTCTTCACATGACTGACAGAGTGAGGCAGGGCCGACGGATGGGACAGAATGTAAAAGAGTGTTTCATGTGTGCCGTCGGAAAGTAAGAGAAGCCGGCCTGTCGTGGAACTCTTAACACGCAAAATGCGGGGAGAAGTGAGCTCAAATGAGCTCACGTGCGTAGAGCTTCTCTGTGATGTGAAAGTGTTGGCTGAATATTCAGAACAGTGGGGGTTTTACTTAATGTTTACATGACAAATATTAATACAAACAGCAAGGCTTTAGTCTGCATTCATCATTCACTGCAGAGTAACTCTCAGAAGCTATGAGTTGTGTTTCTTATGGGAATGAAGTTCAGATGCCCCTATTAATGAGGCAGGGAAGAATCGCGTAGGAAATGTCATGAATATCAGCAGCGGGAGAATGAATACCCAGGCCGCAAAAAAATGAAGTGGAGGGAGGAGAATTTTTAAACAGCTGCCCCTCCCAAGCCACGGCCAAAAAGGTATTTAGATTCTCCTATCTACCATTTCACCTCTTTCCAACAGAACTGTGCACCTTTTGGCCAAAATGATTGAAGATTCTTATCCCTCTTTTCCTTCCTTCACACCACCCACTGGTTTCACAGTCAAGTATGGACTCAGCTATTATTACAAGCCTCTTTTGTAAGCAAAAAACCCAATTTCCAGCCAACTGTTATTTATGTATCGCAGTAGTACCTCCCATGGAAACATCAAACTGGAAAAGGAAAGATGGAGGAAAAGGAGAGCATAGTAGATTCCGGGGATGTCGTGGAGGAAAACCAACAGGATGAGGTCTCAGACTTCATATGGAGATTGAAAGAGAGGAATGGTAATAAGGATTCATCAGTTAGAAACCTTCCTAAATACTTATTAGGTGTCAAGTACTGTGCTACTTGCCAAGCGAGGTACAATCCAGTTCAATAGGATATATTCCTTGGCCCCTGTGGGATTCACAGGAAAAGGAGAATAGGTATTTAATCCACATTTTACATTTGAGGAAACTGAGGCCTAGGGAAGTAAAGTGACTTGCCCAAGGTCACACAGAAGGCAAGTGTGGAGCTGCCATTCGAACGCAGGTCTTCTGAATGCTGCTATTTAGATTATCCGTGAAGCAACATCATTGCTAAAAAGTAATCTGCTGCAAAGTAGACTAAAAACACACAGTGGGAGGAGATAAATTCTTCAAAATAGCTAAACATTTTTATGGTATTTGTTCGGCGCTTACTATGTGCCGGGCACTATACTAAGTGCTGTGATAGATACAAACTAATCAGGTTGGACACAGTCCATGTCCCAAATGAGGCTCACAGTCTTAATCCCCATTTTACAGATGAGTTAACTGAGGACCAGAGAGGTTAAGTGATTTCCCAAGCTCACGCAGCAAAAAATGGCAGAGTCAGGATTAGAACTCAGGTCCTTCTGACTCCCACCCCCACGTTCTCTCCACTAGGGCCCCGGGGGGGTAGGAAACCTTTGCCGGGCACTGCTTTCCTTCTGCAGTTCCATCGCTCCTTCAGTTAGCCACTTCTCACCAGCTTCCACGCAGCCTTACAGTCCTTGGAAGTTGCTTCATTATTTATCAGAAAAAGCAATCCGATGTGCACTATATTATCAGCAGCCGAAATCCAATACCGAAAGGTCACCATGGAAAATACCCGAAAGAACAGTGTGAAGGCAAATAAGAAACAATACAGCTTTTTAATTCCGACTGAATCGATTAAATAACAATTGAATGGTGTCACAGGTCAGAAAGCTTGGAGACATAAGGTCAGGTAGAAGCCTGGGGCAAATGGTCACGGGGTATGGGGTCACGGGGTATGCATTGAAACCTAAAACTGAGGCCACATCGTGGTGCTTTCTCATGCCCTTACCCCACGTTGTCTAAAATGAAGAAATGCCTGGACTGCATAGAAATCACTTTAAGGAGCGGAGAGTAGTGTTCCTTTCTGAGGACTGCCCCCAGTCTGCCCAGTTTGAAACCGATCGCTTTATTTGAAATCAAAGCACCGAGCACCTCTCGAAAACGCGACAAAAGTCACTTACCCTACCATAAACCAAATCTTCCCCCCTCCATCCCAGGTTCATGCCATCGGCAGATCTTTCACCGGTACGTGAATCTGCTTTAAATGACCTTGGTTTACTCCCGTTATTCCAAGAAAGGAACAGGTCGATAGAAGAGAAACTCAAACAGGGAACTCACAAAAGCAAAATTCAAAATTGGCCCAACTCCTCTTGTGAAAGTCCTAAATAGGAAACTGCTGTCAAAGCTTCACTGAGGCAGAATTCCCACTCCACTTGACCAACTGAGTAGCTTGAGTTCAGAGGAATTGTTTTCCATGAAAAGATTAACCTGACTGATGGGGTGATGGAAATATATCTGGGTTCCAATGGATCATGCCAAATTAACACTGTCCAAAAGAAATGGAGAATAGAAGAAATAATTCAGATATTTAGAGCTAAAGAATAGGCATTTTCGCCCCTGGGTGAAAATATTCCGTGGTGGTCGGCGATGTCAATCAGTGTTTTCGCCTGGATTAACCAGATTATTTTCTTAATTCTGATAAAGATCTAGTCCATTTTTACTTTTAGGGAAACACTGTTTTCACAGGATTAATTTCCGTGCTCTCAAATGCCTCTCAGTCGATGAAAGTGCAGGGGGGACATATTTATTTGTTCATACTGTATTCTATCTCCCAAGCCCAAAGTACAGTGTTCTGCATGGAGTAAGTGCTCCCTAAATACCACGTTTGATATATTCATGAATCTCATCTAGGTAGCAGCAGATAAATTTCACTTGGAATAGTGTACCAATTACATGTTAGTAGCTGGGACATGGTACTTTCCAGGTAATTTTGACTAGCTATTCAAACCTAAACTGCAATTTCTCTTCAGGACATCAACAACCACAATAACAAAAAGAAAACTTGGGAAAGAAGGTGTTTAAGAAACTTCCTTTTTTTTTCCAAATGTAAAAACTAAGTCACTGAAGTAATTCAGCAATTCTGTTTAACTATCCAGTGTAGTCCTGAAGCCCTGCCTTGATTCTCCACCAACAGAAAGTTTTCTAACTATAGATAAATATTATTTGAAATCCCTTGTTACTTGGAAATTACATTTATATTAAAAAAAAGTTTGGAATCTGCTGTCTCAATGAATGATAGGCTATAAACTCACGTCTATACCGTGAAAATGTTTTAAATCATACAAGAAATAATTTAACCTTTATTTTTTGTCAGAAGGTAAATTAAATTTTTGTGTTTTCTCATTTGACTTATCAAAATATCTTCTATTAAAGAGATTATAACAAATCTACTCTGGAAATGCACTTAGTGAAGCTTTATCAGTGCATAAATAAAGGTCCTTTAGAAATATGCAGAATCATATATCTACCACCAGGATCCTACTTTGGAGACCATTTGTATATATATTAACATATATATATTTTGGGGGAGAAACATGATTGTGTATATTTCTATATATATCTACCTATACCTATGGATAAATATATATATATACATTTATATATACAGAGAGAGAGTGAGAAAGAGAGAAATAATGTGTCATGTCAGTGAGGAATTGGTTTCAACTAAAGCTGTTTCCACTAGATCAGAGCCCAAACTTCTTTTTTTAAGTGGCCAGTCTTTTAATCCCTCTAAATTTCATTTAAATTTAAATCCCTCCAAATTTCATTCTAAATTTCACTTTCTCCATTTGCAAAATGGGTAAAATCACAATTTGAAAATTGTCTACAAAACTAGTCACAGGCTATTTCTTCACTGGTTATTGAGTAGGATGAACCCTCAGAAAGCATTTGGGAATGGGAAGGGCAGAAAAATGTTTTGAAGACCTACTGAAACACAGGTCTTCCCCATTGCCATATCACTTTATTTGAGAGTGGCCTTTAATGTTTTAGGGAAATTACACACCACAGCCAAACGAGGCTTGCATGCTGCAATCAAGAAGAGAAATCCTCTCCTAGAGGAGAGCTTTTAGGAAGATTGGGATAAGAGGCAATTTCAAAAATGCATGGCAAACTTATGAATGCAGTAGTAATAAACGTATTTATCAAGTGCTTTCTATCTCCAGAAACAGAGAAATAGCAGAAAGCTTCAAGAGATGGACTTGGTCAAGTGGCTTAAGTTTTCTGTGTCTCATTTTCCTTATCTGTAAAATGGATACTAAATACCTGTTCTCCATCCTCCTTATATTGCGAGCCCCATTTCGGACGAGGCTTGTGTCCAACCTGATTATTTTGATCTGCCCCAGTGTGCAGCAAGTGGTTGACACATAGTAAGCATTTAAATTCTGCAATTATTATTAATTACTATTATGACTATCACCCCACTATTTGCTTCCATCTAGTCAGCATAGACAAGCCCCACTTCTCTAGAATCATAGGGAAGTCAAGGAAGGGGGTCCTCACTTTTCCTTCAAACGTCCTTGCCTTGGTCCAAGGAAGACCACTGACCTGATTAGACCATTGACTTAAGCCAATAACGGCCCTGGTGATGTTTTTACATTTTCACTAAAATCTGAGAAAGCGCTGGGGTTGGAAAATTTTGAATGGCAAAAGAATTGCCTTTATGATCCCAAGAATCTTTAATAGCAGTTCACCCTAGTTGCTTAAATGTAAATATTAGTTGGGCCAAAAATAAACAGGACTATTTGCAGTACAAATGTTTCTGGTTATTCATATCTTAATCTTCATTCAATCTCAGCATATGCCGCAAATGCAACACATGTAGTGGGTAAACAACTGGTTGTTGATGTCCCTTTTTCCACTCTAGAAATGCCTATAAAATTGGCAGATTACTGAGGTGTAGATAGAATAATTAGGAGTGTATGGTGGAATATAGGAGTAGATATTCTCTGGCAGGCCAGTGACAAAGGTAAATGAATTATTCCACATCAGAGTAAATGATGTTCTCAAAACCTCTTTTATTACTACTATCGAATAGTATGACCTATATTTTACTAATTTTCCATCGTTCAGCTTTTCCCAAAGTTTTTTTCTTAAAAACAGTCAAAAATATCCACCAGCTGTCTTTAAGAAATTTGAAGGCCAAATTTCTTACCTCTGATCATATAAATGAGAATGAGAATTTCCATCTCTTAAGCGCTGGAGTAGATACAAGCAAATGGGGATGGACACAGTCCCTGTCCCACATGGAGCTCACACTCTTTATCCCCATTTTACAGATGAGGTAAGTGAGGACCAGAGAAGTTAAGTGACTTGCCCAATGTCACACAACAGACAAGTGTAGTTGCCGGGGTTGGAAACTAGGTCCTTCTGACTCCCATGCTGCTTCTCTAATCTCTGCCACCCAACCCTCACAGAGAGATGGCCAGAAAGTTCATCCTTGAATTTGCCAAGGATTGGTCCCCGCTTTTTATGATGATGAGGTGAAGCAGTAGACAGAACTGAACACCTCCTCGAGTTGGTTTATTAAAATATGCCATGTCAGAAATTGGGGTCGCTGTGTGGAATTTAACTGGTTCAGCATCAAATAAGCATGAGAAAGACAACTGTATTGAAAAGTCTAGTGCCAAATAATTTGTATTTATTGTTCGGTTTCTGTAACGGATATCTTGATTACAATAGAATCGTGTTTGCCTAGGTTCTTTATGTTCAGATATTCCTTTGACCAGAAATTCCAGCTTTCCAGCATAGCGACCTCAGATGCCTGCATTGGGGTTTTATTCAACCTTAAATAAATCAGCATGGTGCTCCAAAGGCTTGATGCTCTGATGGGTAATCAGTGTCCATTCTTACCTCCTCAGTTAATCAGGATGAATTTGAATAAATCCATTCTGTGGGAAGCCACTTTTTCCTTTATCCTTTGATTTGGGCTTGTGTTCTAATCAGCCGGCTATCTGTTGGCTTATAGATTTACTAAACTAAACTATTTACTATAGATGTTTACTAAACATCTATAACTTCCCGTCTGTAGTCCATACTTCACTCAGCTCCCTGTATCATTTTTCTAAAGAATCATTCTGTGCACAACTCACCAGTTTTCAAAATCTACCAGTAGTAGCCTATTCATTTCCATCAAGCGGAAAATCCTGACCATCAGCTTTAAAGAACTCAATCAGCTCTTCATTTCCCACCTTACCTCACTCATCTCCTTCTGCCACCCAACTCACCCATTTTGCTGCACTAAGACCAACCTACTCACAGTGTTATGATCTCTTCTCTCCGGCCAGTGACCCCTTAGTCATATCCTCCCTCGTGCCTGGAACTCCCTGCCCCTTCATATCTTAGAGACCCCCACTCTTCTCCCATCTTCAAAACCCCCCTGCTTCAGGAAGCCTTCCCTGACTAATCTTTCATCTTTACGTCAAATGGTCATCCTAAGAGCCTCAAGTATTCATGTGTCTTTGCTTCTGAAGCGGCTTTGAAATAAAAAATGGGCGACTGTATTGGAAAATTCTATGTACATAGAACTATTTTCCCTATAAATTTCAACCTGTGAATCGGAAAACTTTTTAATGGTTCTTTAAAAATGGAAAAGTCTCCATTATGGGGATTAATGACACCACTCATCCCCGTGGGCATTTTTAGAATCGTGACACTGTAGTGACATTCGGCCTAACACCTGACATTTCTTATTAATTTTTGTATTTGAAGAATTATGAAATTTTTGGTCAATTTCACAATGGAGCCCTCTACTTTCACTAAGTATCAGGCATATCAATATTTGTTGTGATGTTACCTGCTATCCCCCAGGGTATAGTAACCAAAACAAATGTTATTTTTATAGGGTTTTAAAAAACTGCGTTTCTCTATGGGCCTAAGGGAGTCTTTGTGAATGAACAGAGGTTGAACTGAAATAAGAGCAGCTTGGAACACTGAGTTTAACAGCTCCTTTCATTTTTCTTTCTTTCCTGCAGAATCGTTCTCAGCAACACTTCCTTTCACAGTAGAAAGGTCAAACTTCCCTTGCCCCATGCTCTGCCTGGTGTGCAAAGACAACAAGGGATCCCTTAGCAAGAGTGCTTAAGAGCACCAGACCTGGTTAACTCAGTGAGCCATAGTATTGTGTCTTCATTTCTCCTCGTGTGAACTTCCGCTGACCCAGGAAATGGAAAAAAAACACCAACCTGTTAGACAATTGGTTATTCACAGGGCTGAAAAAATGCTTTTTGCCCCGTTGAAGAGGCAAAAAGACACCTCAATTTACTCTGTGGGTTTAAAGACAGAGGGAAAGAAAGTTCGGAGACCAGGGTTGGGTCTTTGTTTCTTCTATTTGACTAGCTTTACATGGATTGGAAGGTCAATTCCTTTCATCGGCCTCCTGAGGAATAAAAGATGTTTTCAGCTGCAGAGAATGAAAAAAAAAGCCATTGCCCGCAGGGCAAAAGAAAAGTTTCCTCTTCATTATATTAGGGAAGAAATTAGAGTTGTTGTTTACACTTTTTTTTTGGCCCAAGTGCCAAAAGGAGCAAATGATGCATTAAAAGACTAAAAGCTGAAATAAAGATTAGGTGTAAAGTGCTATTGATTCTCTTACCTAAAGAAGCTCAGACAGATTCCACTTGACTGTCAGGTTGCATTTCCAACCGGTTACCAAGACACACGATTTAAACTCAACAAAGAGAACTTTAGTGGAATTGAAAGTATCAAACAGAATCAGGAAAGATAGCAAAAACAACAGTGAAAGAACTACAGTGGTATTATAGCTTTAGTGTGGCCAACACTTAGTGAAGCCAATAACCAAATATTTGGAGGACTACACATTCACCTCTGGAGGGCAAACAACGCATAATAATAATAATGTTAGTATTTGTTAAGCGCTTACTATATGCAGAGCACTGTTCTAAGCGCTGGGGTAGATACAGGGGAATCAGGTTGTCCCACATGAGTTTCACAGTCTTAATCCCCATTTTACAGATGAGTGAACCGAGGCACAGAAAATAATAATAATGATAATGTTGGTATTTGTTAAGCGCTTACTATGTGCAGAGCACTGTTCTAAGCACTGGGGTAGACACAGGGGAATCAGGTTGTCCCACGTGGGGCTCACAGTCTTCATCCCCATTTTACAGATGAGGGCACTGAGGCACCGAGAAGTTAAGTGACTTGCCCACAGTCACACAGCTGACAAGTGGCAGAGCTGGGATTCGAACTCATGAGCTCTGACTCCAAAGCCCGTGCTCTCTCCACTGAGCCATGCTGCTTCCCTATCATTCCCTATCATTATTCGGTGCAGGGTTTTGCCTGGATAGAGGGAAAAATAGCAGGGAACCTGAATTATAATCCTGGGTCTCCCACTAGCCTGCTGTGTGACTTTGGACAAGTCACTTAAGTTTTCTGTGCCTCAGTTTCCTCATGTGTAAAATTAAATACCCGATCTCTCTCCTACTTAGAGTGTGAGTCCCATGTGGGACAGGGACTGTGTCCGTCTTGATTAACTTGCATCTACCCAGTGCTTGACCCCTAGTAAGCTCTTAACCAATACCGTATTTATCAAGGATAAGAGCGAGGAAGATTCTCCCTTGGCCAATTGCAGGTCAGACGCTCTTAGGAGGCAGTTTTATTTGTCTTTGTGTAAGCTCCTTGAGGTCAGGGAAAACATCCCATCTTTATTCTGTACTAACCAACCACCTAGTCTAGTGATCCCCGTGGAGAGGGTGGTCAATAAATATCACCACCACTGCTAATGCTGTTATTATCAGTCAATCAGCTAATCCTTGGTATTTATTAAGTACTTACCCCGTGCAGGGCAGTGGATTAAAAGCTTGGGAGAGGACAGTGCAGAAGAGTCGGTAGACACATTCCCTGCCTACAAGGAGATGACAGTCTACTACTATTACTAGCAGCAGCATTGTTTAGCGGATAGATCACGGGCCGGGGAGTCAGAACGTCACGGGTTCTAATCCCAGCTCCACCACCTGTCTCCTCTGTGATCTTCGGCCAGTCACTTAGCTTCTCCGTGCCTCAGTTTCCTCATCTGTCAAAAATGGGGATTAAGGGCGTGAGCCCAATGTGGGACAGGAACTGTGTCCAGACTGAGTAACTTGGGCCTACCCCAGTGCTTAGAACACAGTAAGCGCTTAACAAGTACCGTCATCATGATAATTAATGTTGGTATTTGTTAAGCGCTTACTATGTGCAGAGCACTGTTCTAAGCGCTGGGGTAAACACAGGGGAATCAGGTTGTCCCACGTGGGGCTCACAGTCTTAATCCCCATTTTACAGATGAGGGAACCGAGGCACAGAGAAGTGAAGTGACTTGCCCACAGTCACACAGCTGACAAGTGGCAGAGCTGGGATTCGAACTCATGAGCCCTGACTCCAAAGCCCACGCTCTTTCCACTGCGCCACGATAATTATTGCTACTACCTATTACTGGGGACATTCAGGATGTCCTTATGTGTCCTTACGACAGCTCTCTCCCCCTGCATGTAGGAAGAGAATAAAGCTGTGTGTCTAACATTGTCAAACAGTGTGTAAGTCCTCCTCATTTAAACCCCCCGGTGTTTAACTTTCACCAAATGTATTTGCAGAGATAAGCCATTTCCAGGGACTGCCGCCTTACGGTATCCATCAAAACCCGCCGGTCTATTAATAGGCTGGCACATAAAATGATGAAACATACTCTGATTCAATTTCACACTGCTCATCTTTCTTTTAGGGACATATTTAAATGTTTTTCTTACATTAAATTCATGCAGTTTAACAAATTAAGACAGCGATTCCTCAGTCAAAGAATCAGAAACTGCATCAAAGTGAGCAAATGCATTTTCATCTGACATTCGTTCCCAGGCTTTTTCAAGTGCTTTAGTAATAATGATTGTTCCTCAGAACAAAATGAAACTTAAGGGAAGAGAGATTTTTCCTTACTGAAGTTTTGTGAACTTCATCTGTATTATTTACAGTCTACCGATACACAGATATATTGGAGCACCAGAATTCTCTATCCCACGTTTATATGTGTTCCTTAGGTGTAAGAAATCACTCTTTAAAATATGTTTGCCAGTGTGGTACCGTATCAAAATTTAGAAATAGTGAAGTCTGGTGAATTGAGGTCACCCTGACTTGTTCTCTTAATTCATCCCCCCTTCCAGTCCCTAGCACTTATGTACATATCTGTAATTTATCTATTTATATTAATGACATTGTGGAAAGGGAATGTGGCTGTTTATTGTTGTATTGTATTCTCCGGAGCATTTAGTACAGAGCTCTGCACAAAGTAATCGCTCAATAAATACGACTGACTGGCTACCTTAGGAAAATTAAAAGGACTAATGTGTTCTTAGAGACTAACTTCTGAAGGAGTTTCCTTTCTGTTTTATGCTAATTTTCATTCACCCTGATGACCCGTGAATGTGCAAAATAATGAGGGAGGAAACAAAAGTTGCATTTCAATCTCTTTTTGTAGAAATTCCACAATCATATTAATCAGCATATTGAGTGCGACAAGACTGTAAACTCCCCGAGGACAGGGGTCTGTGTTTACCAACTCTATTATATTGTACCTCCCAAGCATTTAGTACAGTGCTCTGTACACAGAAAATGCTCAGCATATATTATTGATTTGCTGACTGATTAAGAAAGGAAAACCTGCTGAAAATGAAACTATTTCCCAAACTCCTAGCCATACAAAATCTTGTTCTGAGTTGTAATGAAAAATGTCCATTTCCTAAGGAAACTATTACACATTTTCACTTTTCAAAATTCATTATTGACATCTTTTTATGGAGTCACTACATTTGTCCTTGTTATCCTCATTTAATCTCACTAAATAATCCCTCTCCTCTTCAGAGTTTGTACCTTTCAAACATATGTCGACGTCTGTCATGTCATCTCTCCCTTAGCTCTTGCCAAACTATATTTAGTGTCTCTAGTCTGTCCTAAAACTGTACCTACAATCCCTTAATCTCTTAAACTGTTCATTTTTGAACTCCCTTTTATTTTTTCTAGCTTCTCCTCAAATATGATGTGCTGGATGTTCATTATTTTAAGGAATCCTTTTGTATTCAGAGGAGGGGTGGAGAGATTGAAGGTCAAATTTCCAAAGCCTTTTGTCCCTCCCCACAGTATCTTGGTCTCTTTGAGGCATCATCCTCTTAAAGAAGTCCAACTTCAGAATAATTATACAGGGGAATGATTTAGTTTTATAATCTGGCTGCTTTCTTTGGGGTGGTGAGGAATGGACCTCGAGATTTGGTTTTAAATATTTAGACCCCAAATTCAGCTGCTAACTGGGATTGACTTTTTTTAAAAAAACACTTTTTGACTGATGAAATTTCTGTAAGAAAACTTGGTTTACATTCCAAAAGTGTATATACTTTTCTTCATTCAGAAATGCCACAGAAGTTAATTTAGTTTTAGAATGTTCTGGAAAGTCAGGCATGTTTCTCTAAATTCCTATCAGAGTTAAGGACTGGGATTTCTTTTTCCTAATCCTGGCTCTGTCTGGGTCTTTGAGAAAGTGATTAACCCATCTATGTCTAGATTTCCCGCAACGCAGAAAGTACCTGGTAGAGGGTTAAAATTATTAGGCTTGGCTGATGAATATCTGTGTAGAGTGAGTGCACTAATATTCATTATACATGTGTTGAATTTTTATGTATGCAGTCATCTTTCATATTCAAAAACCACACTACTGGAAGCGAAATCTATAATCACTCCTTTGGAGTATTTATTTGCTCTCACACCATATGTCTTCCACCTCTGTCACATTGTACTCTCCTAAGTGCTTAGAACAGTGCTCTGGACACAGTAAACACTCAACAAATACCATTGATTTGATTGATTTACCATGAGAGTGACCAACATAGAGTGTCAATCTTGTGCTGGAGTGCCATAATTCAGCCGTGGTAACGACCTCCTTAACCAGGTATTTTTCAGGATCCCTCCTGGTTGTCCCAATGTAGATGGAGATTAAAGTTCAGGATCTTGAAGTCTGAGGTGTTTTATTATGGAAATGATTCGTATTGTCAGGATCAATGCTCTTTTAAGGCCCAGAGGGACACATAACTAGCATTCTCTTGGAGGTTGATGGGAGAAGATTCATAATCTGCTCCCATTTACATTCTATACCACAGCCAGCCTTATGTTGCTCAGAGCAAAGAATTACTTTTTTACGGTTTTTGTTGAGCGCTTACTATGTTCCAGACATGTACTAAGTGCTGGGGTAGATACAAGCAAATCGATCCCTATCCCATATGCGGCTCAGAGTGTTAATCCTCACTTTACAAACGAGCTGAGGCAAAGAGAAGTTAAGTGCTGGCCCAAGGTCACACAGAGATAAATGCAGAGACGGGATTAGAACCCAGGTCCTTCAGAGTCCCAGACCCCTGCTCCATCTTCTAGGTCACCCTGTTTTCCTCAACACTTCACCATCACCGGCAGTCTTTAGGATTCTACATGTATTCAGAAGGACACACCTCAGAGGACCACGGCAGAACCAAAGAACTCTTAGGAGACCACCCTGCCTCTGCTTCAGTTTCACCCCATTTTAGAGGGGTTTACCCAGATCCACAGGGGTGATTCTCTTCCACATAACCACGCTTTCTCTCTGGACAGCCCACCGGGTCTGAACAACAGCCATCTCCACCCACCTGGGGATGTCGGAGTGATCAAATTTATTACTTGATTTGTGGTATTTCATTTTATCCTCCTTGATCTCTTTTTACTGCTAGTAGAGAGTTTTGACACACTCTTTGGCATGCACCTTCTAGTTCATTTAATCTATTGCCTAGGAGGGTACCCCTACAGTGTTATGGGAAACTGGAGGAGAGTATCTCTCTCTCTACTTCCCCATATCTGATCGAGAAATCTGAGTTCATAGCTTTTTTTGGAAAATGTTATCTAAGAGGATAAAAAAATGTTGAACATTACAGCTGATCTATCTTTTTGAATTTTCAAAAGTATCATTTTCCCTTTAGCTTTCAAAACATATTTCCTTGAAACATAGCGGGGCAATCTTCAGGTGCATGGATCATGTGGACAATTTTAGAGAAAATTTTATAGCAATTTACCTCTTCCCCAACACCTGGAAATGCTAAAACACCATCTAGCTGCCTATTTTGAATAAACATCTTTTCAGAAATGCTTATACAGTTTGGCACAGGTACAACTGATCCAGAGGGGAATATTTTCCAACACAGAAAGCATGGAATTAGATGTGAGATTGCTACTCTTGCTAACAAGGATTACCGCTCTGAAGCCCCACACACTACAGTGAAAATGTATGCCAGTATTTATTTTTATTGCTGCCTTTAAAACGTGATATCAATTCGGATTTCTTCCATGCTGAGAATAGTGATGGAGGGAAGAACCTTTGTAACTCTTTATCCAAAATGGCTCTGAGCACAAAAATCAGACACAAAACCTGAATTATATATCAAATAGAAGGTTAGCTGCCTCGTGCAGTGTGTAGAATTCAATGTGAACATTTGTTTTACTTGGGACTTGAAAGGAGCCTTTCATGTAAGGAGCTAGAGAAGTTTTACAATTCTCCCTGAAATAGTCCTCCAGGTGGAGGCTGGACGGAGAATCGTTTGATGAACCAGCCAGGAGACGAAGACTATACGTCAAGAATTTCCTCCTCCCAAACTCAATCAGTGATATTTGTTGAGCACTTACTGTGTGCAGAACACCGCACTGAGTGAACCAAGTGTACTAAGAATTTGGACAACAGTGTTGGTAGACATATTCCCTGCCCACAAGGAACTTACAGTCTAGAGGAGAAGACAAACATTAAAATAAATTGCATTTATAGATTTTGTGGGGCTGTGGGTGAGCTGAATATCAAGTGCTTAGGGGAGCAGTGTTGCCTACTGAAAAGTCAGAGGACCTGGATTCTAATCCCAACTCTGCCACTTGACTGCTAGGTGACCTTATCCACTGTGTGACCGTGGGCAAGTCACTTCACTTCTGCGTGGCACAGTTTCCTCTTTTGTAAACTGGGGATTCAAGAGCCACGTGGGACAGGGACCTTATCCAACCTGATTAACTTGGATCTATCCCAGCATTTAGAATACATAGTAAGTGCTCTGTAAATACCATAATCTCAGTGATAAAGAGCAGGCGGAGTGGCCAATTGCTTTATCCCGGTAAACTACACCTGGCTAAAGAAAAGAATGAAGGAGTGGGGAAAGATGCGCAAGCAGCATCCTCCTCTCTCCCGCCCTCCTCTCCCAAGGTCAAGCCAATAATGCTAATGGTATTTATTAAGACTTTATAAAGTGCCAGTCATTGAGTAGAGAGAGATACAAGAGAATCAGATCTGAAACAGTCCCTGCACCATATGTTGTTCACAACCAAAGAGGGAGGGTGAACAGGTGTTTTATACTCATTTTACAGAGGAAAAAACTGAAGCTGAATTTCTGGGAACTCTAAGCAGTTCTTGGGTTCCAGTCATTCGGCACCCAGTATTCCTTTTGACTATCTTTTGCACATGCTCTTGTCCAATTGCTCAGTTTCAACTTAGTATCGAGGGTTTGCTTATCCCAGGATGGAACTTTAAGGGAGAGAAACTGCAATGAATGCACATGTAGGAAATCCTTTTTGACTATATTCCTGCTTCTGGATCTAAAGTCCTGCCCATTTTGCAAAGGTAATCCTCTACCATCAATCAATCAGTCAGTCAGTCAATGTTATTTACTGAGTGCTTTCACTGGGCAGAACACTGGACTAAGAGATTGGGAGAGTACAATACGACAGAGTTTTCCCCACCCATAACAAGTTTAGGGTCTAGAGGAGGAGACAGATATTAGTGTAAATAAATAATGTGACTCAGACGATATCTCCACAAGCAGAGGCAAAAATGCTATGATTTTTCTTAGTTTATGATTTCCAGTTTCCAGGAAAGCCAGTGGCCTTGTTGGCTAGGGCCCATTTTGTCAGATGTCTTTCCTCATTATCAGTGAGAATTGTAACCAGCACTAAATCCACTAGACACCCTTTAATGAAGCAATGAATCAAAAGCATTTAGTGAGAGCTTTCCTCTGTGTTGAGCACGCTACTGAACACCAAGGAGTGTACGATTAAATTAGTAGAGTAAGAGTTTGTCCACTTGACTCTAAGCTTTTTGAGGACAGGAATCGTGTCTACCAGCTTTATTGTATCGTACTCTCCCAAGCGCTTATTACCATGTTCTGCACATATTAAGCAATTAATAAATACCACTGGTTGACGCTAGACAGGATGATCAATTTATTATTAATCAGTGTGTGGTGTGAACAGCATCCATGTCTACACATAATGAACCTTGTGGACTTGGGCTCCGTCACAGAGCAAGGCTGGGTTTATTAATACATAGCATTTTTCTCGACTCTTTGATCACTGACTTCATCTGGTGTTCTTGGAGTGAAGAAACATATGCTAAAGAAGAACTTGTCATGCAGGACATCTATAATTAAAGCAGACCTTCAGTGAAAGTGTTTCACAGCACCTCCATTAAGCTTTGTCATACTGCAAAAGAACATGAGCCTCTGTGTAAAGAAAAGTTAAACAATCGTCAGCTGAAAGCAGATGAGGGCTTTATTGAATACCTGTATTACTAATGCATGAAGAGGTGCCCATGCAGAGCACAGAAGATACCATCATTGTTTTTAATCATTGTAGAAATGTTATTACCAGTGGAAATTCCAAACCAAAAAGCAGCGTGGATTTCTCTACGGCGGTGAACTCATTTCTTGTTCAGGAGAAATCAGTGACTTGGGTCATTCAGCTGTTAGCGATCCTGCCAGAAGGTTCATCTTTTCAGCGAGGGTGGCTAGGATTACTACTCCGAGGCTTGGAAGAGTAGCATATTCAGTCTTTGACTTTTGAGTTCACCACAGGGCTAATCTGGCAAATTCACTGGCCATGATGCAAAGGAATTGCAGAAGAAGTTAAAAACAGTCAATTTGCAGGCACCTGAAATAGTTCTCCCGGAGAAGGTACCCACTGATTTGTCTGTCCAGGCTGTGATCTTTCATTCCAGAAATGGAAACAGCCTGAGGGATTGTGGGATTTAGCAAACTGGGAAAATCCAAGGCACCAGAAGCTCCCGTGCCTATCTCAGCCACTGCCTGCCCACAGTGTGATCTCAAGGTGGTCCTTTAACCTTTCCAGGTCTCTGGTTACCTCATCTTTAAAATGGGGCAGGGCAAATGATGAAGCAAAATGAAAAAGTTAGTAAATCCCAGGCCCCAGGGGTTAACTCACCCTCTAAAGTCATTGGCAAAGATGCTGGGTGGTCAAAATAAGAATCAGTGAATCTTTTTTGCAATAAAACCCTGCATTCTTAGCTCATTTATTCACCAGTGGGTTTGGGAAAAATTTTAAGAATGAAATATGAGTTTCAATTTCGCCAATGTATACTTTCCTTTTTAGATCGAACTTTGAGTGTTTTCTTGGATGATGTTAAAAAGATTGAGGGATCAATAGCCTTCCCAGTGATAAGGAGACAGTGAAATGATGCATTGTCATCATTATTATACCATGTTATTATTATAAATTATTATTGCATATAAATGATAAAAAAGAATGTGGTGTTTGTGAAACCCTTACTCTGTGCCAAGCACTGCACTGAGCAATAGGGCTGACAGTCTAGTCAGACACAGTCCCTATCTCATATGGGATCACATAGAAGTGTGACATTTTCTAGCTCAAATTAGAAGTACCTTTCTGGAATTACTAATCATTTCTTCTCTCACTGATTAGCCCAACAGTTTGGTCTTTGGGGAAACTTTCCTTTTCTACGCTTCTGGCCTGATCTAGTTAATCAAAGTGAAGCGGGAGACTACATACTAATCTGATGAATGAGAGGCAGAAAGCAAAGACAGCTGGATCCCGTGAAAATAGACACTGAGGATCCCCTGTTGAGGGTCCAGAGTTCCTGGAATTGGAGAGGAATGGCAGGGGTGGAATGAAGTAGAAAGAAGAGAAGGAAGAAGAGGAGGAGGAGGATGGGAATATCTGAAAAACCCACCACGGCCATAGTGGTGGAGGCTATTTAAGACTCTGGAGAGGACCAGCATTGGCCTAGTGGTTAGACCCCGGGCCTAGGAGTCAGAGGACCTGAGTTCTAATCCCTGCTCCACCTCTTGTCTGCTGTTTGATCTTGGACAATTCACTTCACTTCTCCGTGTCTTAGTTCTTTCATCTGCAAAATGGGGATTCAATACCTGCTCACTTTCCTACTTAGACTAGGAGCCTTATGTGGGACCTGATTATCTTATATTTACCCCAGCACTCAGTACATTGCTTGCTATATAGTAGGCACTTAACAGATGCCACAATTACTATTAATTACTATGATGAGAACATACCTCTAGGCACAGGTACAAAGAGAACAGAGTTGATTGATTGATTGGTTGAGTGATTGAGTGCCCAGGTCAACGTCTCCCTTGGCTTCCTGACAACTCACGACCGGTTTCTCCCTCCCAACTCCCCCGCCCCCACCGACGATTAGAATCGGACTTCATGTCCGCTAATCTTCTGCCAGGTAAAGATTCGGGAAGCACTTGTGAAGAATTCATTGGTGGTGTTCTTGGATTGTTGTACAATAATCTAACAAAAATTTTACTGACATTATAAATGTATCTGTGGGTTAAATGTAATTTGTGTAAATATTGTAATTCCCATGATGTCCTTAACAAAAGCCCTATTCAGAGTCTCCACAATATCCGAGTGTTTGTCCATACCCAGAAAGAAAATACAATTGCCCAAGTCTTTTTAAAGACTTTAAATTCATGAGTCATTTAGTCAACGCAAAAGGAAATTGCGATCTCTTTTGTAGAAACCCAAGAGCGCGCAAAATCAACACTTTTAGGATTGATATCAAAGGTGCCTGACCAATGGCCGATATGCAACTTCCAAGCCAAATATCAGACAAGAAAATCATATAATGCCCACGAGCAACAGGAAAAGCTTTTGTCCATCTGTCTCCCCCGATTAGACGGTGAGCCCATCAATGGGCAGGGATTGTCTCTATCTGTTGCCGAATTGTATATTCCAAGCCCTTAGTAGAGTGTTCTGCACATAGTAAGCGCTCAATGAATACTATTGAATGAATGAATGAAATGCCTCTAATTAATAAAAACAAGTTATATTAATTGCCAAGCATAATTCATTCATTCAATTCATTCAATCATATTTATCGAGCGCTTACTGTGCGTAGAGCACTGTACTAAATGACTGAGAGAGCACAATATGACAATAAACAGACACATTCCCTGCCCATAATTCTTCCTAAGGAGGAGGTACTCTTAATGAGGACAGAAAGAATAAGATCAAAGGTGAGATTACGACTGTGGATTAAGGATTTATCTAACATATTAAGTGTTCTAAAGTATTTGTTAAAGGTGGCATTTAAAATACAAGCTTTCCCTCTGCAGATATCCTCTAATAAAAGTAACAATAATAATGTTGGTATTTGTAAAGCGCTTACTATGTGCAGAGCACTGTAAGGGGAATCAGGTTGTCCGAGGTGAGGCTCACAGTCTTCATCCCCATTTTACAGACGAGGTAACTGAGGCCCAGAGAAGTGAAGAGACTTGCCCACAGTCACCCAGCTGACAAGTGGCAGAGCCGGGATTCGAACCCATGACCTCAGACTCCCAAGCCCAGGCTCCTTCCACTGAACCATGCTGCTTCTCTATCTTTAGCAACTTTATTGCAGTTGTTAACTTTGATTCCATCACTGTAACTATTTAGGGAAAATTATATTGAATCCAATCTTTTCTACTTGGGATAGGGATCATTCCTGATTTCCACTGGTGTATTCCTCTCATTGCTCAGAACAGTGTTCTGCACACACGAAACATTTAATAAATACATTATTACTAGAGAGAGGACAAGAAAGCAGGACAGGACAGAATGTATGCACTAACACTGCAATTCATTTATTCATTAGTAGTTTATATGTCATTCAGCAAACTCCAAAAGGTATGTCGGCTGCCGATTCTACTCCAGTGTAATCAATCAATCCGTGCTATTGAGTACTTACCGCGTGCAGATCACTGTACTAAGCACTTAGAAATGCACTGCACTTTTGTAAGTGACAATTCTGCTGTGTCTGCCCAACCAACCTTCGGCTAAGTCATCCTGACAAACTGGAAATCTTTTTCACTGCTCCGCAAGCAGTGAAATATTGTTATATTATATTGTTGCAAAATATTGTTGCAAAATATTGCAATATTGTTGCAAAATATTGTTATTTTGCTGCAAGTAACAGCTGGAGAATTAATCAAAGGGGAGTGGAGAGGGAGATTGGGATTTATCTCTATTCTTAGAAGAGACCATTGCTAAAAAACCTCCTTGGACAGGATCGGTAGACTTGAACCCAACCCTTTATTTGGGATTCGGCATCAAACTCCCCCATAAACCTCATTTTTGCTTCCTCCTTGCAGCTTTGCTGGAAACAAGGAATTGAAATTTGTAGGGTACAAGAGTTGAAAGAAGCAACAGTTGAGTGAAATGGGTAGGGGATAGTTTATATCCTATGCTCATTCCCAGCAAAGATGTAAGGATTTTGGCTTCATGGAAAGTCACATGTGCATAAAAATAACAGAGAATCTGAAGCAGAAGATAGTACCCTTACATTTCAGGGAATTCCCAAGATCCATCATGTAGGAAGATGATACGCTAAGCAGTTCTCTAAATTGTAAGCTCTTTGTAGGCAGGAAACACATCTGCCACTTCTGTTGTACTTTCCCAAGTGCTTGGCATAGTGTTCTGCACACAGTGAGCACTCAGTAAATACCACTGATCGATGGACTGATAGTTCAGGTATTTGATAACTGAAGTGATCAATGGCTTTTGACACCTTTTCTGTTCTAATTTATGCTTTTATATAAATCACTCCAACTAAGGAACCTGATTTTCAGGTATGGAAGGGACTCCTCGCTCTTTCTGAGACTTGAGGGAGCCAGTCACCGAGACAGCTAACCGTAGAAACCAAGTGAAATCATTTTTTTTTTCTACATGAGCTCACCAGAATAGATTTCACCTACTTTTGCTCCTAGGAGGACTGGAAATACACATTATATGTCAAAGGTTAACAACCATGGACAAGGTTAGGATAGAATAAACAGAGAGAGAAACTTCTTTTGAAGGAGCTTCTCTTCCTGTCCCCACTGCACCATGAAAAGTAGCAGGGATTAATAGTCTGGGAGTTGAGGGACCTGGGTTCTATTCCCAACTCTCCCACTCACCTATTCGTGACCTCGGGTAAGTCCCTTAACTTCTCTGTGACTCCAATGTCTCATATATAACACATTATAGTAGATAGAGAATGGGCCTGGGAGTCAGAAGGACATGGGTTCTAATCCTGGCTCTGCCACTTGTCTACTGTTTCACTTGGGCAAGTCACTTTACTGCTCTGTGCCTCAGTTTCATCATCTGTAAAATGGGGATTGAGACTGTGAGCCCCATGTGGGACAGGGACTGTGTCCAACCCGATTTGCTTGTATTCACCCCAATGTTTAGAACAGTGCCTGGCACATAGTAAGCACTTAGAAAAAATACCATAGTTATTATTATTATTATATGTCAAATGAGGAGTCAATAAATGTGTCCCTCTTCCTACTGAACACTTCTTGTGGGGGGAATCCCATGAAGAATGACTTGACCTGATTCTCTTGTAATCTACCCCAGCACATCACACAGTGGTCATTACACAATAAGAACTTAACAAATATCACAATTATTATTGATATTGCCCCCTTCAAACAGTTGGCCAGAGCACCAAATTCTGGATTCAGAACCAACGCTATTGAAGAACCTAATTACCTCTCTTCCAAAGCCCCCAGCCTCTGTCAGCCTAGTTGGACTTGTAAGAAATTATTTTTCACCGTAGCAACCAGTTCTGCTTAAGGTCTTTTCTTCAGGGTTTCTGGGCTTATTCTTCACAGGATCAAGTTGCTCCATAGAGAAAGAACATAGAAATGGAAGACCTGTAGCAGTTTTTCGAGAATCAGGAAAAGCTACTCAGAGATGAGCCTGGAAGCTCTTCGAACCAACCCATGAGCTTAGAAAACTCTTGTTAATGAATCGATGTTATTCATGGAGCACTTACTCTTTGCAAAGCCCTGTTCTGAGGACCTATATCTTTGAGAGATTCAGACATGTCAGATAACTATGGCAGAGGGCTCCCTCTCTGTTCATAGAATTTTCTCTCCACACTTTTGTGGGTTGATACATCTTTCAAACACACTTCTTCCCCTTTGATTTAATTTTTGTGAGCCTGATTTAAAAAAAAAACACACACAGTTGTTCTCTCCCTCACTCCTCTTTCTTTAATATTCTCAGAGCAGAGACGGTAATTAACAACCAGCACCTCTGAACTCTCGTTTTCCAATGCAGCAGGTCAGAAAAGCCGTTTTATCTGTGTGAAATGTTGATCCCAGGTGTAGGCCTCCAGGGCCCAGAAGATGAAGCTCCAGAGCCACTTTGCTTTTCGTGCTGAAGTCTGCATATCATTGATCTAAACGTCCACTTCAGCCGTGATATTTTTTTCAAGAGTCAGGCTTTCTTTCCTTCCCATGCCAAAACACGGTTTGAAAAATGAACATTTTCAAGTGAGAACTTGTGTCTCATCATCAGATTTGCTAACTTGAAAATTTTTAGGTCTGATGAAACAAAGGACCTGAGGGAGCAGATGAACTGAGAGAAGAAGCGGCGTGGCCAAGTGGATAGAACACGGGCCAGGGTGTTAAAAGGGGCTGGGTTCTAATCCCGGCTCTGTCACTTTGCTGCTGTGAGCCCCAGGCGCGACAAGGATGGGGTGCAACCTGATTATCTTGTATCTATTCCAGCGCTTAGTACAGTGTCTGGCACACAGTAAGTGGTTAACAAATACCACTATTATTATTATTCTTATTATTATGGAAGGCACCCTTCTGCTCCTGAATAGAGCATGTCTATGTGATGAACACTTTTTTTTTTAATGGCATTTATTAAGTGCTCACTATGAGCCAGGTGCCGTACTAAGGTACCGTACTAACTGAGGCATGGAGAAGCTAAGTGACTTGCCCAAGGTCAAACAGCAGACAAATGGCAGAGCCAGGATTAGAAGCTGGGTCCTGATTCCCAGGCCTACGCTCTAGCCACTGGGCCCTGCCGCTCCCCTTTTCAAAATGAACGAGATGGGCTACTCTTTTGACCACATATGAGAAGGATATGCCAAATTCATTGGAATAATTTTGCTACAGCATGCTTGAACTAAGCGTATGGAAGTTGGGATACTTTTCAAAATATACAGTCTTTCAAAACCAGTTGGGTTTTTTTCCCCACAAGAAGTAAACTGGAAGATTTCTGTTAGATGTCATTTTGGAACTGACATCTATCTAATGTCTCGTGAAATAACTGATTAAACAAACGTGCTGCTAAAATGTTTATCGATACAATTCTGAATCTCGATAATCTTGATTTTTAGGAAGCAAATTAGTCTAAATTAAACAACTCCTCTCTGAGCAACTGCCTGATACAAGACTTCCATTCGTTTAGACTTTTTCTCCATCCAAAAGACTCATGCGCTCATGGTTAAGAGAGCAACTCTTTGTTTAAATATCATCTTCAGATGCATTAAAAGAAATTTTAATTTTAATTTAATTTTATTGGAGTGAAAGGATAGATGGTCAAAGATACTATCATGGCTGCCATTTTTCAGAACAAATTCCTATAGTGTTATTATGTTGATCATTAAGAGGATGCTTTAAAGCCTCGCCACATGCTTATTTAACTGTAGTAAATACTGTAAAACTGCAAAAAAACCACAATAAAAACTTAAAAGACTGTCGGGTACAGTAAGGTTTAGTCAGAGTCTGGGAAGTTAAAGCAGCGGTCTGCTTTGTTTGCTTCTCCAGATATGTGCGTAACTCTTTAATTATCATAATCAGAATGGGAAGCAGCATGGCATAGTGGATAGAGCACGGGCTTGGGAGTCTAAAGGTCATAGGTTCTAATCACAGCTCCACCACTTGTCTGCTGTGTGGGCTTGGGCAAGTCACTTCACTTCTCTGTGCCTCAGTTCCCTCATCTTCAAAATGGGGATTGAGACTGTGAGCCCCATATGGACTGTGTCCAACCCGATTTACTTGTATCCGCCCCACCACTTAGTACGGTGCTTGGCATAAAGTATAAACAAAAACAACAATTATTATTATTATTACAATCAGTGGTTAGTATAGTGCAGCTTTCTCAGAGCAAGAAGTTCCTCAAGGACACAATTCCCATATTATACAAAAACTCCTTGTAGTTCCTAGGAATGAACTGCGGGCCGCTGAAAAGTAATTTAGTTGGGGCTGGGGTAGGGTGACTTTTTAAAACACCTGCTGCCTCTAATAGCTGAGGAGTTAACTTGCCAACATCCCTCCTTTGGTTGTTAACTGTTGATTCATTAAACACATCCTCTTTGTCTTTCCTTAAGCATTCTGTGTTACTCTAGAAAAAAGCCCCGCGCATATAACATGTACATGGGTAAGTGGAAGGTACGTGAATCAGTGTTATTATTTTGCTTCATCCATTCTGTCGAGTGTTTCGATTGTAACGGAATCGGTTCTCAGCTTAAAGATGACGTATTCACAAAGTAGTCATATTGTGACAACTTTTTGGTAACTAGGTGAGATAGTAAAAACAGCGCTGAGAAATCTGTTCCACATAATAGATTTCAAGTCTCTGAGACGCTCTCCATCCAAGCTTAAAGAGACAAATCAGGCAATTTGCACATTTTGAGACTCGTTATATTGATCCTGCCTTCAAATGTATTGAAATGAAATGCTCTGACCTGTCCAAAATATTTGTTTACCATATTCCTCCAACTCCTCCTCCTCTCCCAACCATAAAAGCAATGAGAAAACAACTTTCTGCCAGGATAATGGTTTCCTATTGGATGATTATCAC
Organism: Ornithorhynchus anatinus; assembly: GCF_004115215.2. NCBI lineage: Eukaryota > Metazoa > Chordata > Mammalia > Monotremata > Ornithorhynchidae > Ornithorhynchus > Ornithorhynchus anatinus. The sequence continues at coordinate 5,041,850 of NC_041751.1, forward strand.
CTGTGAAAATAATGGGTGTGAAAATCAGCCAAATGCAAGATATCTAGAGAAATTTTCCCTCACTCTCAGGGTAACCTTGAACTTTGAGAAAAATAGAGCATAGGAAAGAATAACAAGGAATAGCAAAGTAGGAGCGGTCAAAGAAGTAGGAGAAATCTTTTGCAGAGGTTTTGAAATTGTTAGCAGTGTTTGGGAATACTGCATTTATTGATTGGGAGATTAATTGATTTATTGATTTTTTTAATTGATAGAAAAAGTATAAGTGGCATGAACAGGCTTTTCCTTCCTTCTCTGATATCATCAACCTCCCCCTCTCTGCACATGACTTCTTTTATGCCTTTCAACTTGCCATGGTCTCGGGAATTCTGCCCTTCCATCTCCCTTCACCCCTTCCTGTTCCCAAAATAGTCCTCACAGTTACTGTCTCAGTTTCATCTCTCAACTCTCTCCTCAAACACCTCCAATTTAAATTCCATTCCACCAAATCCTAGGGACTGCCCTGGCAAAAGTTATCAATATCAATCGATAAGTCGATCAAATCATATTTATTGAGCGCTTACCGTGTGCAGATCACTGTCCTAAGCACTTGGGAGAGTATAGTATAACAATATAACGGACACATTTCTGCCATGACGGGCTCAAAGTCTAGAGCTTCAAAGTTCTTCTCTACAGTTTCAGGTAAGAGCACTTGAAAACAGGGAGTGTGGAAAAGGGTTTGAGGAGCAGACATGACTTTCCTTCTAAGGGACAACTTCCCTATCTGGATCCAAGGGGCCCAAATTCTGTCTGCAAATTTCATAAAAGCCTGTATGATTTTCCATCATTTCAACTTTTGCCCTTAAGGGAGCAGGTAAACAGATTTCCACTCTGCTTTCTAGAGTATCTTGGGATATTCAGCAGTTCAAGGAGAAAGCCCAAACTTAGCTCCAAAAAGGGGTTGGTGATGTAGGTGGAAGGGCATAGCGGTTCAAAGCAAGTTGCTTTCAGTAGACTTCCTAAAATAATTTTAGACTAACTCCTAGAGCAAAATTAATATAACTGCTACTTGAATCTCACAGAAATTCTGGCTAAGAGGACCCAACCTTGTTCTTATGCTGATATCATTCCCCTGCCTCAAACAGGCTTTTTCTTTCTGTCAAAATAATGATTTTATTTGAACCATTGATGATGATCTGATGACATCAGGCTTGTACTCCGTAATTTGAAAAAGGTGACCCCCTGCATTAGCTAAGGCCAGTGAAGCCTGATTCCTTTTCAAAGACAGATATTAGAGCGTTGCTTTTAAATATAAGCTGACATTTTTGGTCCACAGTAAAGGGATTTAAAATCCTGTAGAATATTAAAGTCCAATCTCTATCTTTAAAATATGCTTTTAAAATCTATCCTCCATGGGCCTGTTTCACTCTCTGTGCAATTCTAACTGACATTATACAGCAAGTGAATTAGGCCCAGTGTGACTCGTTTAATGGAAAATTCTGTTTAAAGCAGAGTCGACGCAGGATGGCTCAGCAAGCTAAGCAACAGACTGGAAAATTGAGAGCTCTGAATTCTAATCCTGGCTCTACCACCACCTGACTGGGTGACCTTGGGCGAGGCACTTAACCTCTCTGAGCCTCAGTTTCTCATCTGTAAAATTGAGTTAACTATTAATTACCCAAGTGGATTACTTCAGGAAATCACCAGGAGAAATAAAAACACTCTGAGACTATTTCAAGTGCTTTGTAATTTTTATGTGTGAGCAACCTGATGTTAAGTATGAAAAGGCTGGTACCAGGATATTGAAAGAACAGTAGCCCCTAACCCTTACCAGAAAGAGGGCAGGAGAAGCAGTGTGGCATAGTGGATAGAGCACGGGCCTGGGAGTCAGAGGGGCATGGGTTCTAATCCCGGCTCTTCCACTTATCTGCTCTGTGACTTTAGGCAAGTCACTTCACTTCTCTGGACCGCAGTTCCCTCATCTGTAAAATGGCGATTGAGACCGTGAGCCCCATGTGGGACAGGGACTGTGTCCAACTTGATTTGCTTATATCCACCCCGGCCCTTAGTACAGTGTCTGGCACATAGTAAGCGCTTAACAAATGCCACAATTATTGATAGATAATAGGAGACCCATAAATGTTAAGACACAGCAGAAAAGCAAGGATCAACTTGAAGAAAGCAAAAAAAGAGGCTTTTAAAGAATGATCCTGCTGTACTAGTAACAGATATGGTATTTATTAAGCACCTTCTGTGTGTCAAACACAGTACTAAGCACGGGAATAGGTAGAAAATAATCAGGTCGCACATGATCCCTATCTCACAAGGGCCCCACTGCCTCAGTAGGAGGGAGAACAGTTATTGAATCTCCATTTTACAAATAAGGAGGCTGAGTCAAGAAGGAGTTAAGTGGCTTCTCCAAGGTTACACAGCAAGCAAGTGGTAGATCTGGAATTAGAACGCAAATCCTTTGACTCCCAGGCCCCTTCCCTTGCCACTAGGCTATGCTGCTTCCCTACTATGGCCACTACAAGTAGCTATTCAATGAACCCAACTCCTGCCTTTGAAAATGATGTGTTTGCAGTCCACCTTTGCAGAGGGATCCGGGGCAGGTCCCCCCAGATGTGTGTGTAAAGGTAAGGGAAAAGTCAAGGAAAGAGGATTTTAGAGCTTGGCTTCTAGAGGGGAAAAGTGAAAGGGGAATGGAAGAGGCCTTTTTCCCACTCTGCACCCACCAAATACCTGACCCTAAGTTAGAAAGGGAGAACCAGGTTCATTTGATTCATTTACATTTAGAGTATTTAAAGTAACTCCTGGAGAGAAGAGAAATATATCTACTCACGCAACTGCTACGGAGAAGGGGTGAGGTCTAGTGCATAGAGCCCTAGGCTGGGAGCCAGAAGACCCTGGGTTCTAATCCCAGCTCTGTCATGTATCTGTTGGGTGACCTTGGACAAATCACTTAACTTCTCTGTGCCTCAATTATGGCATCTGTAAAATGGGGATTCAGACTGTGAGCCCCATGTGGGATGGGGACTCCGTCCAAACCAATTCGCTCATATCCACCCCAGCCCTAAGTACAGGGCCTGGCACGTAGTAAGCACTTAATAATTACTACAGTGATGAATTATTAATATTATTACTTCCTTATTAACTATTACTTACCATACTTAGAAACCATACCTTAGAAACATAACCATACTTACCCTCTTGCTATTAACCGACAGTGTCCTTTATTTATCCGTTGGCTCCCAGGATGCATAAAGTCGTAAATCCATTCTGCTTCTCTTTCCCATTAGCTCCATGTGGGCAAGAAGGCTGTGGTTTGTTTCTCTTGAAATCTCCCAAATACTTGAGTTCGGTGTTCCGCCTAGAGTAGCTGTTCAATAAATGAGATCGATTGACCGACTACAAGAATCAGAGACAACTGCATGTATTGAACACATTCTGCATATACAGTTTTCCTTCGTATTCAAAGAAGTCAATGCTGGCAGTAAAGTTCACTAACGTGGCAGAGAAGATCAATGTGAGATCACAGCCCCAGATATGCAGAAAGGTTGCTGTACTTGATGTTTGAAGCGCCTGGTACAATTTTCACATCTGTCTCTTTGTCTTTCTTTCTATATGTAGCTTTTCCTCAGAGATCTCCCTTCTTGATGGCACTGAGGCAAGGAGCAGTGTAGTAAAGTCTGGGATAGGTACAAGATAATCAGGTTGGACACAGGCCATGTCTCACAAAGGGCTCACATTCTTTATCTCCATTTTACAGATGAGGTAACTGAGGCGCAGAGAATTTAAGTGATTGCCCACGGTCATATAGCAGACAAGTGTTGCCTTGTCTGCTATATAGAAAGAAAGACAAACAGACAGAGGTGAAAACCGTACCAGGCGCTTCAAACATCAAGTACCACAACCTTTCTGCAAGTGGTGGAGCCAAAATTAGAACACAGGTTCTTCTGAGTCCCAGGCTTGGGTTCTATCCACTAGGCCAAGCAACTTCACATTCTCCCTCAGTGTTTTTGTGAGTGAATCTCGGGCTAGACCAACAACATTGTGCGTTTGAACTTGTGATGTCTGGTAAAATCAGTGGGCTTAGCCCTGTGCATGGTGTCTAATGTAGGGGGGTAATCTTTACCTCTTCTGACCTCCCTGCTCCCCACCTGCTCGGCACGCTTAATCCTACGGAGAGATTTAAGCTCTTGAAAGGAGCTCCGTGTTTCTGCGGCAGAATAGGTCTTAATCACAGAGCTGCCTGCCACACCCATATTCACAAACTTCAAAGTCCTTTCTACATTTTTAAAGAAAAAATAACTGTTGGCTGTGCTTTATTAGGATCTGTCTCTAGTCTTTCAAAGTCGGTCGACGAGGGAACTGTCAGGATAGTTGAGGGGAGACTACATTTCCCAGGAGGCAAAAGGGCCGACCAACTTCATGACCCCTTTGCACCAGCGAAGAGTAAGGAGCGGAGCAGACAGAGTTCTCTTAGAAAGATCTGCAGCTACCACTGTGTTCTCTAGGTGCTGGTCATTATGGAGGTGTCTTCAGCTACCTTTGCAGAACTGGCTTCGCTTGGCTAAGTCCATATCCCCTAAATAAGCTGTTGGGAAGAAAAGGTAGATAAGTGGAGGGTGATGATCTATTTTGCAGGTTTTCTGGGATAACTCCTTGTCTGTGGTTTTAAATCTCCGTTGGAATTTATTTTCTTATATTCTTTTCAATTGTTTCCCTTATTAAAATATTACTAGGGAGCAGACATGTGTAATCGAGGCTCTGTAGTTCTTCAAAATACCCGAGAGTTCACTTTTGGATTCTGGCCAGGTTCCACATCTCCTTTATTCCCTTTGAATGCGTGGTTCAGGCAAAGGGCAAATAATGCTTCTCCTACTAAGTAAGTTTATAAGGTGCACTTGATCTAACAATAACCCTTTCACCAATTTTGGAAGTAGGATAGAAGGTGAAGATTATTTTACCTATTTTGAACAACAGAAAGCTGAGTTCAAGGAAACATGCCAAAATTCAAATGGTATAATAGCAGATCAGGGACTAGTTCCAGATACCATGACTTCAGCATTCTGACCTGGCCCATGCAATTTATCTGAGATTTTATTTTTAAACTAAAGTGATTCAAATTGTAAGTATCCGTACATAAACTCCCAATAAGCAGGGACTATGTATTTTACTTCTATTTCAGAGGGGCTTTTGTACAAGTTCTCAATAAATGTTGTTGAAGTTTAGGATATGAGAATTCTACTTCAGCTCTCCGTTGGCCGCCTTGGCCTGCGGGTCAAAATTTCCCCTGGCTACTGATCTCTAGGTAATTGATTATCCTCTTCATCATCATCAGTATCAGTATTTACTAAGTGCCTATAATACAAGCATAGTACTTGGAAACATTAATCCTTATAAACTTCAAGTGCCTCACTATATAATGGGTTGTTAATACTTGTTGATATGAGGAGGTAGCATTTTATGAAGTATCTGGGTCCTTTGCCGAAAAAATATCGATTATATTATTAAGATTTGCTCTTTTTCTAAACATTTTTTCTTCCCTTCAAACTCTAAACTCCTGGGGAAAGTTGGTTCAGTGGATCTGAGAGCCTATTCATTGATTTTTTTAATCCATTCATTCATTCAGTGGTATTTACTGAGCACTTACTGCCTGCAGAGCACTGTACTAGGCGCTTGGAAAGTACAATTGGGCAACAGATAGAGACGATCCCTACCCAACAACGGGCTCAAAGTCTAGAAGGGAGACAGACAACAAAACAAAACAAGTAGACAGGCATCAATACCATCAACCGCTTCACTCTGTGCTAGACTCTAAACTAAGCACTAATCAGGTTGAACACAGACCCTGTCCAACATAGGTCTCACAATCTTAAATCCCATTTTTTTTACACTGTTTTCTCTTTTTTCTCCTTGTCTTTCTTTCTCTCTTTTACTCAAAGAGACCTCCCTTCTTGATAGTAGTGGCCATTAGTGCTGGGATATATACAGGTTTAGTGCTGGGATATATACAAGATAAACAGGTTGAACAAAGTCCACGTCTCACACTGCTAATCCTCATTTTACAGATGAGGTAACAGAGGGACAGAGAAGTTGAGTGACTTACCCAAAATCACACAGCAGGCAAGTGGCAGAGCTGGGATTACAATCCAGGTCCTCTGACCTCCAGGCCTGTGATCTATCCACTTGGCCATGCGGCTTGTTGCTTTAAACACCTTTGCATATAAATCATTATCAAGGGCTAAGTTCTCAAACAACAAAAAAGGAAAAGAACATTCATGCCTTGTCATTCGACATCGTTTCTACGATTCAAATTATAATCTGGGTGGGTAAATGAACATACTTGGTCTAACCACTTGCTTATTTTAAGACTGTAGAAAATTTGTCATCCAGAGGCAGGTCACAAGAGGTCCGATAAAGTTGTTGGAGCGAGAAAGTAAGTAAGTAAGGGAATTCTTTAGAAAAGTTGGGTTCCAATAAAGATTATGGGACAAAGGGTCTTTCTTTGTCGCACCTCAAATAATGTTCATTTCAAATACTTCAAATACTTCAAAGAAATGAAGAGAGTAGGGAGCGGAAGGCAACGAGCATTTGAATGAATGATAATTTAGTCCCTGGGTGTATTACTTTGCGTAAAATGATATCCATCGAACAAGAGCAGATTTGCTGAGAATGGAAGTTTAGTTGGCGAGTTTTATCTGTACTTGATTAAACAACACTCTGTTTTGACTCTAAGGTGAGTGTGCAGGTTTCTCTTTTGATCATCGTTTCATCTTGTTTGCATGTGAAGCTGCCAAAGGGAATACCACACACGTCAACATTTTAACCCCGGTGCTTCTATTCCAATGGTAACTCAATTATTAATTGGAAAGATTGAAATCTAATTGCACTCTTAGCTAGAACAAACTTGTTTGTTTAAATCTGATATGAAATAAGAGCCACATGTTGCTTCAGCAATATCAAAGGTGAGGGAAGGGATTATTACATTTCACAGGTGGAAACAAATTTGTTGAACATGAAGAGTATTCAACCCAGATGGAATAAAAATTTAAAGCCCCAGCTCTCCTTTTGCTAACGCTTAGGTATGGGCTCAGAACATCTACTCTGTTCTCATCTGGACCCACCTGGACTTTTGCCCAGAAAGACTGTCAGATTATAACTATTATGTATGCTAATACTTTGTACCTTTAGAACCATATGTTGGAATAGAGAGAGAAAACCTTTGCTTGATTTTCCTATCTCCATGCATGAATATCTCCCATTCTGGGACATAACCTCCAGAACACACAAATGACATAAGGACAAAAGCTTTTGTCGTCGTAGTTGTTGTTTTTTCTCTCAGAAGAGCCCCACCATAGCAACAGAATGTCTTTATAGGTTCTCTAAAGGAAAATCTGTTTGGCAAGCTTTATCAGATTGAGATGAATTTTAAACCTACACCAAACATTCATTCATTCATTAGTATTTCTTGAGCACTTATCAATAATAATAATGTTGGTATTTGTTAAGTGCCTACTATGTGCAGAGCACTGTTCTAAGCACTGGGGGAGATACAGGGTCATCAGGTTGTCCCCCATGAGGCTCACAGTTAATCCCCATTTTACAGATGAAGGAACTGAGGCACAGAGAAGTTAAGTGACTCGCCCACAGTCACACAGTTGACAAGTGGCAGAGCTGGAATTCGAACTCATGACCTCTGACTCCCAAGCCCAGGCTCTTTCCACTAAGCCACGCTGCACTGTACTAAGCGCTTGGCATGTACAATTAGATAACAGAGACAATCCCTGCCCATTGACGGGCTTACAGTCTAAACGGAGGAGGCACACGGACAAAAACAAGACAAATATTTGACATGCCTCTCACTAACCAGAGAGCATTTCAAAAAAAATTCTCACTTCAGTTGAAAAAAGTTGGGACACGCTGACCAATTCTAGAGAGTTTCAACCCTAAGACTACAACCAGCCAGGTAATTAAGGGCAAAACCAGGGATAGAACTTGTAGAATTCTGATTAGCTGCCTCCTTTATCCAATTCCACTGCATTAGTGTTTATGTAATTGGAATATCGTTACTTCTCCAGGGTTGTCAGGTGGCTTGACAGGGGTCTAGGAGATCTCTGATTGATCCCTTACTACCCAATCTGTTTTTAGAATACCTAAAGGCTCAATGGGATTTTTTTTACAGAGGTGTGTGACAGGCATATAATATCACTCTGCAGAGGTCTGGCCCCTGATATGAGCTCTATAATTTAGTTATTTACCTAATAATTAGACACACGAAGGAGAGCTCCATTTGCCAAGAAGATTTAGGATTTTCAACAGTCAACAGTTTTAAAATGTATTTGTGTCTGGGTTGAAGAAAAACCAGCTTCCTGGTTGGATCATCTGTTCCTGGAGTGAAAATTAGCTCTCCTTCAGAAGAGCCTGCAACAATTTGTCATCGAGCTAGATCTGCTCTTCTTCCTCAGGCAGGTAGTTTTGGTGGTGTGTGAGGGAAGAGACAGGTCTAGGTTTTCAATTTTGTTTTTATGAAGTGAAAATTACTTCAAAGGGATTGTCTTAAGGTGAATGGCTCCCTGAGGCAGACCCAGAGTAAGACATCTTCAGTTTCACAAAAACCGCGTTCAGAATGTCTCGTCTTTCTCCCAGAGTTCACTATCACCTTGTAATGGCAGAGGACAAGCCACCAATCCCTCAGTGATGAACTTTCAAAGGCCCAACTAGAATGTTGATAACGTTTGAGTAGAACTTAGAGAAGGAGCATCTTGCTGTAAACTTCAGAGATTAAGGTGGCAGAGCGAAATTGGATTAACCTTGACAGTGGGAATGGTTCAAAGCTACCATCTGAAGTAGGTCCTTAATAAATGCTTTTTGATTGGGATGATGATGATGATGTTCAAGAAAGAAGGAAAAAAAATAGATCAGAACTCCTCTGTTGGTTTATCCATCTCCAATAATAAATAATTGCTATGGTAAGCGTGGTTTTACCTCCTTTTTCCCCCCAAAATCCTAAAGATATCTCAATTCTATCATTAGACTCTTTGTGAGGAGAATCAGACTGCCTTTCTTGAGTAGCTAAAGGCCCTTCAAATTTGTCATGATTGGATTAGGAAACATACTGAAGTGCGTTAGAGGTCTAAAAGAGGGTTGAATTGATAATCTTTTCAAATACTGCTATCAAAGTCCACCAGTAACATCAAGTCACCATTTCATGGCATAATGGAGAGACCACTGGCCTGAGAGTCAGGAGGTCCTGGGTTCTAATCCCGACTCCTCCCTTGTCTGCCAGGTGACTTTGGGCAATTCACTTTACTTCTCTCTGCCTCAGTTGCCTCAACTATAAAATGGGGATTGAGACTGTGAGACCCACGTGCTGACAGGGACTGTGTCCAACCTGATTTGTTCGTATCCACTCCGGCACTCAGTACAGTGCCTGGCACAGAGTAAGCACTTAATAAATACCACTATTATTATCATTATCATTTTTCTGAAGTGGGAAGGTAACACATAGAAACATTTGGCTCTTCATGAACACTGGGATAACTCCTCTCTCTCCAGATTAATAACTGAAGAGTTGCAGAGAGGAAACTATGTATTTTGCACTCCAATTAAGGGATTAATTGTATTCTTTAAGCATAATATGATAATCATATACATAATGGCTGTATCCTGGTGGTATACTGTACTTAATGAGCTGGTGGATTAAACAGTCCCTGTATTAAAAGGAATTATTGTATTTGTCATAAATTCCTTTGAGAATAATTTTGCTTTCAACTACTGGAGGGATTCTTTGATACAAAACATGAAGGATTACATGAAGGTGAAAGGAGAGGTAGTCTGCATCTGTCAGGTGTGTACCTGATCACAGGCCAAGAAAACTTACATAGTAACCTGGGGCACATTACATTTAGAAACCAAGCCCAGTCATCGGAATATCAAAGTGCCTGATGCAGCTGAAGGCTTTATATTTGGAAAGGGGGAGGGGGAAATGAAATGGAGGGAGCATTCAGATACTTTATTTCACACCCATTCTCTTGGGAACTGGGTTCAGCCATACACCACCAGGTTTCAGGGCACCTGGTTTTAGAAGCTGCCCAAGCTTAATCTGGAGTTGAAATATACAATTGAACACAATGGGAGATTTTAACCAACTCCCAACCAGCCTACTCTTCTGTAAATGAACCCTTGAGCACTAGGTATTTTTGTAGAAAAAGGACTTTACTACATTCTATAGAGTCCTCATCTGCTGTTTCAGAACTGTTGGGAGGCAGACATTTTGTGTACAGTGGTTTAGTGGAAAGAGCATGTAATCTGGGAGGGCCTGAGTTCTAATCTCGACTCTGCCGGTTATCTGCTGAGTGACCTTGGCGAAGTCACTTAACTTCTCTGTGCTTCAGTTTCCTCATATGTAAAATGGAGATTGAGTTCCTGTTCTGCCTCCCTGCTGGACTGTGAGCCCCATTTGAGACCGGTACTTGGATTATCTCGTATCTTCCCGAGCACTTACTTCAGTGCTTAGCGAATTAACTATTATTATTATTATCTGCTTCTGTTTATGAGGCAACACCTTCCTTCAAAAGAGTCTGGTATTCCCTTTTTCTTTATAAATGATTTGGGTTCAATCAATCAGTAAGTACTTACTGAGCTTCTATTGTGTTTTGGGTGGGGTTTTTTTTTTAAATGATCCAGTTAGCAGAGTGAAGTATGACTGGAAAATGTGGAGAAAGCATGCAGGGTGATCACCAACGGGTTGGTACAGAATCAAACCAGGATGTGACAAGTCCCTCGACGAATAATAATAATGATGATGGTAATTGTTAAGCACTTACTATGTGCCAGGCACTGTACTAAGCACCGGGGTAGATATAAGCAAATCGGATGAACACAGTCCCTGTCCCATGTGAGGCTCACAGTCTCAATCCCCATTTTCCAGATGAGGGAACTGAGGCACAGAGAAGCGAAGTGACTTGCCCAAGGTCACATGCCAGACAATTAGCAGAAGGAAGATTAGAACCCAGGACCTTCTGCCTCCCAGTTTTATACTCTATCCACTATGCCATTCTGCTTCTCGTGTGTTGGCTGTTTAGATGGAGGGGGAAGGTTGGACAGTTTGTGAAGGAAAAAGTGTTAGGGTTTCTTGGCAGTCTGAATATGAGGTTAAAAAGAGAGGGAGGAGTCAATATCTTCAAATTTACGTGCATTTAATAAGAATAATAATAATGAGGGCATTTGTTAAGCACTTACTAGTGCCAAGCACTGTTCTAAACTCTGGGGACCTAGTCCCTCTTGAGGCTCGCAGTCTTAATCCCCATTTTACAGATGAGGTACTGCAGAGAAGTTGAGCAACTTGCCCAAAGTCACGCAGCTGACAAGCGGCGGAGCTGGGATTAGAACCCACGACCTCTGCCTCCCAAGCCCGGGCTTTTTCCACTAAGCCACGCTACTTCTCATTTCTGAATACAATAGAGTTGTTAGACATGATCCCTACCCAAAGGAGATTACAGTCCAGCAGATGGATGAAGAGGAGGCAAGAGATCTCATCTCGTGTAATTAACATATGACTATCTTCCACTTAGGTTTGAAATGTGTCATTCTAATCTTCACAGAGCCTCGGTGCTCTCTGAAGGAGGTAGTGGTAAGATACTTAACCTCGATGTATAAACACCACCGAAGAAGTAACTGAAGCCTTTTCAGAAACCACACTCTCTTGGTGAGGCTACTGGGACATTGTGGAATGAATTATGGCTTCGGTGAAGCAAAATGTGAGCTGAAGAACCTGGCAGTTTGTAATCAGGAATCTCTTTTTCCTTTTCAAAGATCACGCTTTGCTTATTGGTGAAGCAAAAGGTGGGTCGAAGAACCTGGCAGTTTTTAGTCAAGAATCTCTTTTTTCTTTTCAGAGATCACACTGTGCTTATCACCGGATGAAGTGGTTTGGATCTGTGGGACTTAGACAAATGCCAGGCTAACTTGACAGTGTTTTGGAAGATTCCGTTTGCTTGTCTCTGTTCACTGAAATAAATAACTTCCTGTACGTCAGCTAGGGATTTGTAACTATTAAGTCTGAAAAGTAGCACTATGAATAAGCTGATTTATCACATCAGGTAATAATATCCTCACAGACAGGTGGTTTTCCCCTGTGATCGAATGTATCCCTTTTTACAGCCCTACTGTGACCTATCTCCTGTGTATGGTGTTCAAAAGGTCTCTATTAACATTCTTGAGATCAGACCACTATTTATTTCGGGCTCCAGAATGTAGCAATATAGTTCAAGTAATGCAGCTGAAATATCTCTGTATCACACCATTTAAGTGAAACTAAACTTTGTGGTTTGTCTGGTTCAACATCTTCTTTAAGTCTCATTACATGGCAGAGTAAAGTGATTTTCATTTCCAAGATGTGATTAAACTCACATTCATTCCTGGATTGAGGTTTAGAATCTTTTATTTAAAAAAAAAAATTAGACTTCAGAAGCCGGCAGTCTAGTACTATGACACTCTGTGAGACCATTAAATTTAATCCTTCAGACTCACTCCAGGGGTGATTTCAATTAAATTTGTTCAAAATTTATCAGTTTCCTCCATGTAGCATAAATGATTCAAGGCCACTTACGTATTCACTGAGTAGGATGTATTGAAGGGTACATATTATTGTTATAACTTTTCACAGTTTCTTCATAAATTCACCTAATAGGACTTTCTATTATTTAAAAACCCATGTTCTCCACATTAAATGTTCCTGTTGTTCTTTCAGGAATGGAATCTAATTTTCTATGCAAATTTTTGGAACACTCCTGAGTTACCCAAACTGCCCTTTTCTTTGGTATGCTGCTCCAGCCGTGTTGTTTTCCAAAAAATAAATGTGATATTCAGTCTATTAAGAGACCTGGCTGGAAAAAAAAAAGAAAGGAAGAAAGGGAAAGTGCAGACCCTGAAGCCATTGATGTGGTAGAAGATAGAGGGGAGGAAGGGATGAGGGAAAGAGCTTTTAACTCTGACATCCGGGTGACTGTTTTAGCTATGTGGAATTATTGGGATTTCTTTTATTTGAGAAATCACAGGACATTGCAGGAGGTTTATTTTATTTAACACCAAGAAAATATATCAGTGGGGAGAAGACAAACAAGTCAGAGGGCATGAACATCTCAGAGATAACATTAGATAAGTAAGTAAGCACTTAGTGGGCAATAAATGCTTTGCTCTTATCTGTCGGAAACAACTTACTGGACATGTTTATGTCCCTGGGGATTTATCTACAGAAACCCATCGGGCAAGATTTGGGTTGAACATGAAACCTTTTCTTATGTGTATTTGTACAGATGAATAGGATCTTACCGTCATAGTGTCAACCTTAAAAAGGAAGGGCAGTTCTAACTTTATAGGTGATAGCATATAGAGAGGAGAGGGAGGGAGAGCGTGAGAGAGAGAGAAAGCGCTATACTCGTGAGAGTATGCATTTGATATAATTCTGTGTCCGGAAAACTTTATCGAAAAGAATTCCTTATTCATTCGAAAGTATTTATCGAGAGCTTTGCTGTGTGCAGAGCACTGTACCGAGTGCTTGGGCGAATACAACACAAGAATAAACAGTGACATTCCCTGCTCACAATGAGCTTACAGTCTAGAAGGGGGCAAGGTGGGGTTGGAGAAGCAGAGGAGGGGGGTAGTTAAATTTGGGATACAGGGGAAGAGGAAAGCCACTGGGTGAGATAAATCAAGAAAGGGGAGGCAGAAAGAGATTTACAGTGTAGGGGCTGGTTATTTTGGCTGGGCGTGTTCTGGAAGGGAATCTAACAAATTGCAGGTACTTCCACGGGAATTGTAACCTACAGGATACCCGGTCCCACTATAACCACGGTTTTGAAGAGCACATCATGGCTGTATTTTGGGGTAGGCTCAGTTAGGCCTTTTCCCTTCCATATTGGAGGCTTTCTGGGTCTTCGTAGTATAGCTAGCAAAGAAAAAACATTAAGAAATAAAAACTGTATTCATTCAATGGTATTTACTGAGCACTTCCCGTGTGCAGAGCACTCTACTAAGCGCTCATCAACCAACCTATTGATTAAATAACCTTTGTCTAGATGGTGTGGCCAAATGGACTGTGGTTTGTCACCTATTCGTGGTTCCTTTCCACTTTCTGAATGGCTGACTCTGGCCATGGGACTCCTGATCATCGGGAGAACCTCGCAGGGGATGGGGAAGGGGGTTTAGGGGCTGTAGGGTGACAGCCAACTTCACCAGCAGCTTCTGTCCCCAGGCTGTCATCTGTCCACCCTCGCCCACCTCCCCCTCCCCATGGAGTGCCTACTCTTTTCCACTTTCCCCCCTCCCACCTCACAGCCGGAATATCTGTTCACCAGTCTGGTTAGAAGATTTTTGGTTTTACTGATATTTGTTAAGTGCTTACTGTAGGCCAGGAACTGTACCAAACGCCAGGGTAGATAGCTCACTGGGGGCAGGAATGCGGCTATCCGTTGTTATATCGTTCCCAAGTGCTTAGAACACTGCTTTGCACACAGTAAGCACTCAATAAATATGAATGAATGCATTTGGACACAGTCCATGTCCCGCATGGGGCTCACATTCTTAGTCCCCATTTTACAGATTAGGTAACAAGCCCAGAGAAGTTAAGTGACATGCCCAGAGTCACACATCAGGCAAGCGGCCAAGCAGGGATTAGAACCCAGGTCCTTCTGACTCCCAGGCCTGTGCTCTATCCACTAGGACACTCTGCTTCTCAATTTGGGCACATGTGGCTATCGGAGATGGTATGTTTTTGGTTTTCAGCTTTTCGCTGTATGAGATTTGGCCTGTCCCAATCTATATTATTCTCTTCCAAAACTACATTTCAGTAGAGATAGACTTTCTAATGGATTCTTTAAGAAATCTAGTTTCTTATTAAGTCGCTGTTTGTGGGAGAGAGATGAGCACTGTATTTCTTGCCGGGGTCATCAAATCCAAGGAGCCAGACACGCAGAGGAACTGCTTAAAGTACAAAATGATGATCCAAACTCAGTGGTTCCCCTACTTTTGTACACAAGAGTACTTTCTACACTTTACTAAATTGTGTCAACTTCTACTCACTGGATGATATTGTATTCCCCACTCCCCTTTTTTTATGGTACTTGTTAACCACTTCTATGTGCCAGACACTGTACTGAGTGCTATGGTAGATATGGGTTAATAATTTGGAGACAGCCCCTGTCCTGCTGGGGCTCACAGTCGAAGTAGGCGAGAGAACAGGTATTATTGAGTCCACATTTTACAGATGAGGTGACTGAGGTACAGGGAAGTCATGTGATTTGCCCAAGTTCTCACAGCAGACAGTAACAATAATAATAATAATAGTTGTAAGAGTTGATGAGCACTTACTATATGTAAAGTAAGATCTGGGGTAAATACCAGGTAATCATATGGGACACAGTCCCTGTCCCATATTGGGCTCACCAATCTAAGTAGGAGGGAGAACAGGAATTGAGTCCCCATTTTATAGCTGAGGTAACTGAGCACAGAGAGCTCAAGTGACTTGCCCAAGGTCACACAGCAGACAAATGGCAGAACCAGGATTAGAACCTATGTCCTCTCATTTCCAGGTCCACACTCTTTCCACTAGATCCCGCCGCTTCCCCTTTTCCTCTCCCCTTCCTCTTTCCCTTCTTCTCTCATCACACAATCACTATTAATTTACTTGGACAATATCACTGCTCCCTTTCCCTCACAAATCATTTCCAGCTAGCTGAATATCTCTTTTTTTTTTTTTGCATTAGAATGTTCCCACCAATTTCTACTCCTTTATCACCTTTCTTCAGAGGAAAGGTGTTCTGATAGATTAATTAGCTCAATTAATTAATGGTTGAAGTGAAACATTTCATGATTTTATTATGTAATGTAATCAAATGAGTCTTTAACCCAAGATCCTTCCCAACCATTAATGTTGGCATAAAAGAAACCCAATTCCAGACCAAACTTTTAGAAAACTCTAATATCCATTGAGCTAATCAGTAAATTAAGGTACATTTTGAAGAAGATCCTCTCCAAAAGTCCATATTTCTAGAATGGAAGGAACAAACTGTGGAAATCTTCTTTCAGGAAGCAATCATCCCCCCAAGACAGAGGAATTAGCATGAGTTGAGTCTGCTGTTCTCTGCTACTGCTGACTCCATTGTGAAGTGGCAGTCTCTCAGGTCAACTTCCTTCTACTCAGCATCATCACCATCAAGATTGGTATTTAATGAGGGCTTATTGTGTGCAGAGCACTGTACTAAGCGTTAGGAAAATAAAACAGAGTTGACAGATTCGGTCCCTGCCCACAGTGAGTTACTGCTTCCCTAAAAGCCGAAGTTAAAATGGATTTCATTACCCAGAATGTGTCTTGGTACCTCCATCTTAAGCGATGAAGAATCCGCTGTGTGTTTAAGGCCATCTAAGTCCTGACGTATTTTTCCTTTGGTTTGACTCGAATCAGCCCCGAGTTGTTTGAGCTCGAGGCCCCCAGGCCGACCCAATCGCAAACGACTCGCTCTGTCCAAGTCGTAACTGCAAGCAAAACATTCGATAGAATGCAAATGAGGTAAAAGTCATATTAATCTAAACTCCACTGATTTAAGCAAGTAGAAATGGAGACGAAGACCAAAAGGGCTAGCTGCCTGAGAAAAATGATGAAGGTCTGTGGTTAGCCTTCGGACTCCGTGATTATATCAGGGCGGCCTGTACGGTGCTCAGGGAAGTAGGAAAGAACCGGATCAAAGGTAGCAATCGCTGTCTGACTCATCCGTGAGGCTTCCTGATTCTTGAGGTTGAAGCCAGGCCAAGAACAAGGAAGGAATGCAACGGAGGTTGTTGACTTCCCCTCAAGACCCCCAAAGTCTGGCCACCACCTTGGCCAGGAACGTGGTTAAAAACCAAAGGAGAGGCCACGGTCACCTGTCTCACTGTCCTACAAAAGGATAAAAGAGTCTAAGAGTCAAAGAAAGGGAGAACGAGAAATGAGAAGCAAAGAGCAGAAGAGATAAAATAAGGAAGGGGAAACTAAAAATAGGAGGAAAAAGGGAAGGAGGATCGCAAAGTGGAAGAAGAGAAAGGAGAGAGACGGAGGAGGTGTCTTGTCACAGAAGAGTCGAGTGAAGGCGTACAGGTCTGGAAGACAGGAAATAGTGGCTTTATCCTCTGCCCTTTACCAGCTCAGGAAAATCATTTGAACTCTCTGTGCCCTAGTTTCTCCATATAAAAATGGAGATTATAATACCTCATGCTTGCCTCGCCCTCCCTCACGGCATGATGTAAGAAGAAAATGAGGTAATTGATGGGCAAGTGCTTTGGAAACTAAAAGCGCAATACAAATTCATGATACTAAGTGCACCTGGCTGCTTAAATAATATCAGTTTATGATCTGATGATATAAGTACTGAAAATAACTTAGGATCTCTCTAGCAAAGTGTTATAAATAGCTTATATCACCAGCTTTCCCTCAAAAAATGATGCCTTAGGATATAGTGAGTTGAGAAATTCAGGTAAAGACAGAAGATAAGGTAAAATGCATATTATTGAACTTCCATGCTTTTTTTCAGGCATTTCTCAAAGGAGAATTTGTTTTTCTTGATCATCAATTCTAAATCTATATTTAACTGAGGTGGAATTTGCTAAGTTGCAGAAAGTGCCTCCTGTATGCCTGAGACCTCAGTACAGTGCTCAGCATATATGATGTGCTCGATCAATACCTATGATTGAAGAAAAAAATGGATAAAAATTCTGTCCCTCATTTGACTTTTCAAGACTCAAAATGTCTGTAAATTAATTCCTCTTCCCCATTTGTTTCTTTCTGGTTATTAGCAGAGGTGACGCGCTAATTCTGCACTGCTGACAGATATTCTGTTGACCTTTGGGTATTCCTCTATACTTATACTACAAGGCATATACCCAAGCTCTGAAGTAATTCTTCTTGGTAGCCTGGAGCCACTTCAAGGACTTGGACCGGAAGGAGGAGTTACCCTTCTGTCTCATTTTGGAGGCGAAAGGTTCACTTATTTGCAGAATTCTAAGTGCTGTGGGCATGAAAGGTGGGATGGTGAAAGACCAAAATCTGGCTAAATTCGGTATGTATTAAGATCTCAGATCTCCTAAGAGCAGCGGATTATGTCGAACCGTTTTTTCCATCATCGCACTGGTACCTGTGGAGACAGGTGCATCAGTTTAAAGGCACTCAATCAGCTCTCTCTTTCTTCCCTAAACCGCGCTGATCTCCTACTACAACGCAAACCACACACTACACTCCTCTAACACCCACCTTCTCTCTGTACTTCAAGCTCAACTAACCCACTGCCAACCCATTGACGGCATTCTCTCTTGAGCCTGGACCTCCCCTAGCACTTCATTAGAGAAGCAGCGTGGCTCAGTGGAATGAGCACGGGCTTGGGAGTCAGAGGTCATGAGTTCGAATCCCAGCTCTGCCACTTGTCAGCAGCTGTGTGACTATGGGCAAGTCACTTCACTTCTCTGGGCCACAGTTCCCTCATCTGTAAAATGGGGATTAAGACTGTGAGCCTCGAGTGGGACAATCTGATTACCCCGTGTCCATCCCAGCGCTTAGAACAGTGCTCTGCACGTAGTGAGCGCTTAACAAATACCAACATTATTATTATAAGTGGTGGAGCCGGGATTGGAAGCCACGACCTCTGCCTCCCAAGCCCGGGCTCTTCCCACTAAGGCGCGCTGACCCGAGGCCCTTAGTATACTTCTCTGCCGATAGTAAGCACTGAATAAATAATATTATAATATAGTATATAATATTGCTACTACAGCTATTACTCTTACTACTAAAAAGGCAGCAGCGGTTTTTGAAAGAGCCTCTAAGTGCGTGAGGAGCAGAAATAAACGCTAGTTTTTAAGGCGGCTTTGCAAATGGTTTCCAGTCACATGATCGATTCAGTGAGCTTTAAGCGGAAGGGCCTCCATGGCATCAGGATACTATTCAGAGAAACAGAGATAGGTGGGTTGTTGGGACAAGCCAGGAGACGAAACATTTCATGACCTCAGTGCTATTTTCGTGCATAATTTTTGCACTGATGAAATGCTTTTCAGGTTGTTACATGCGTAGACCTTGAAAGAATTTTTAAATGAGGCCCCAGGAATTCGCCCGGTGAAATCAGATACTCCCGAGCGTAGATGGTTCGGTTCGGCAGCAAATACTTTCAATCAATTTAAAAAAATGGTTGTTTAATGATAAGTAAAAGATTTATAGCTTGTCACTGCAAGTTAGTCAAGTTTTTCAACTGGGAAAATGGCAGGGTTAGAGGCTCATTTATAAGGTCCTAGATGGCAGCCTATAAAGGGGCAATGAGCTGGTTTTCTAGTTTTTTTCTTTTTGTTTTGTTTTTTTCATGGTATTTGTTAAGCGCTTACTAAGTACCCGCTACTGTTCTAAGCACTGGGCTAGAAGCGAGGTAATCAGGTTGGACACAGTCCATGTCCCACATGAGGCTCACAGTCTTAATCCCCATTTTACAGATGAGACAAATGAGGCACAGAGAAGTTAAGTTAAGCAGACAATAATAATAATGTTGGTGTTTGTTAAGCGCTTACTATGTGCAGAGCACCGTTCTAAGCCCTGGGGGAGATACGGGTGATGAGGTTGACCCACGTGAGCTCACGCTCTTCATCCCCATTTTAGAGATGAGGTAACTGAGGCACCGAGAAGTGAAGTGACTTGCCCACAGTCACCCAGCTGACAAGTGGCAGAGTCGGGATTGGAACTCAGGCCTTTCTGACTCTCGGGCCCGTGCTCTATCCACTAGGCCACAATTGCCATAGGATGGGCGGGTCATAAGTTTAGATAAGGTGGAAATAATAATAATAATATATTTACAAAAATATGTAAACATATTTATAATATTAATAATTGTTTAGCTCTATACTAAACTCTGGTTAACTACAAGATAACCAGTTTGGACATAGTGTCTGTTCTCTGTCTAAGTGGCAGAGAGAGCGGTTATTTGATTCCCATTGTATAGGTGAGGGAACTGAGGCACAGTTAATATAAAGAAGTTCCTCAAAGTCACACAGCAGGTAAGTGGTAGAATTGGGACCAATAATAATAAATAATGTTGGTGTTTGTTAAGCGCTTACTATGTGCAGAGCACTGTTCTAAGCGCTGGGATATACAGGGTAATCAGGTTGTCCCACATGAGGATCGCAGTCTTAATCCCCATTTTACAGATGATGGAACTGAGGCCCCGAGAAGTGAAGTGACTTGCCCACAGTCACACAGCTGCCAAGTGGCAGGCCGGAATTCGAACCCATGACCTCTGACTCCCAAGCCCGGGCTCTTTCCACTGAGCCACCCTGCTTCTCTGCTTCTAAAAAACAAGCCCTGTGCTCTTTACACTAGACCATGCTGCTTCCCATTTTCCCGTGTTTTTCCCTCAATGTGCATGGAAACATTCGACGGGGTAAAAACTCGAAGCCCAAGTAGATCCTCCATTCCACGACCCCAAGGCCGTTCTCTGAATCGTGGCCACCATCTTGATTCCGTTTCTTCTCTCAAGGGAGGGCACCATTACTGATATTTGACAAATGAATTCCTGCCACCTCTGTCAAGGGTTTAGCTGTGGGAGCTGACTCCGGTGTGTTTTAATGAGCTTTTACGGTGCTTAAATTAGCTAGTGGTGATCATGTGCACTTGCATGGGGACTAAAATACAATGTAATTTATGATTAAAGATTCATAATTAGAATTCAATTAAGAGCCGGAGCGGCCCAGTGGAGAGAGGATGGGTTGGGGAGGCAGGAAGACCTGGGTTTCAGTCCTAGCTCTGCCACTTGCCTGGGTGCCGGGTGACCTCTGGCACTTAACCTCCATTTCCCTATCTTCTTCTTTAATGGGATTTGTTAAGCGCCCACTCTATGCCAGGCACTGTACTAAACACCTGTTATCCTTCCTATTTAGACTGTGAGTCCCATGTGGGACAGTGACTATGACCGACCTGATTAATCTGTGTCTACCCCAGCATTTAGCACACCGCTTGACACGTAATAAAAGCTTAACAGATATGGAAAAAAAATACTGTGTAAATCCCAAGTTGTCTGGGGTGGCCCGGGGAAATGCCGTAACAAGGAGTCAAAGTCCTCGGTGCTTTTGTAATAGATTCACTTTGTTAACACCGGCAAATCATTAAGGAGTTCATTCATTCAATCATATTTATTGAGCACTTATTGTGTACTGAGCGATTGGGAGGGTACAATATAACAACAGTCAGACATTCCCCGCTCACGAAAGCTTCAGTCTAGTGGCAAGGATACTTTGATATTCAACCCCTACCAGCCCCTAGGGTCATCACCATCATCATCATCTTCCTCGAGAGTATTTACTGAGTGTTTCTATGTGCAGAACACTGTACTAAGCACTTCGAAGAGTCCAATACGACAGAGTCGGCAGACACCCAACACTTCCGTACGTACTCTTATCCTACGCTGTTTCCCCTACCTGAATTATTAATTTAATGTCTGTTTCCTCCACTAGACTGTAAACTCCTAACGGGCAGGCGATTCTGTCGTACTCTCCCAAGCGTTTAGAGCAAGGTCTGCATACAGTAGGCGCTCAATAAATATCACTCATTGTAAAGGTGACAGCTTCCCTGACACATTCAGGATGTTATCACCTTACTTGGCTTGAAGGAGAACTGAGTTCTGAATTTATTTCATGTTAGGGTGGATGAGAAGTTATTAAACAAAATTGAATGTGCTCTAAAGATCCTATGTATAAATGATGCTACACCATAATGCACTTACTTGCTGTAATTATTCTCCTGGATTCCAGCCTGGATCTATTTGTGTCCCCAATACCCATTAAAAACTTCCACTCTTGCTGACTGCAAATTTTATCATCTGTAAGAGAGGCACTCTCTCCTCCCCTTCTCCCCAGTGACATAAAATGTTCGGCACTCGCCTGAGAGACGTCAAATGTGAACATCTTGGCTTCTGAAGAAGCAGCAGCACGGCCTAGTGGATCGAGCACGGACCTGGGACTCGGAAGGACCTGGGTTCTAATCCTGCCTCCATCACTTGCCTGCTGTGTGACCCTGGGCAAGTAACTTCACTGCTCTGTGCCTCGGTTTATTATGTTGGTATTTGTTAAGCGCTTACTATGTGCCGAGCACCGTTCTAAGCGCTGGGGTAGACACAGGGGAATCAGGTTGTCCCACGTGGGGCTCCCGGTCTTAATCCCCATTTTACAGATGAGGGAACTGAGGCACAGAGAAGTGAAGTGACTTGCCCACAGTCACACAGCTGACAAGTGGCAGAGCTGGGATTCGAACTCATGAGCCCGGGCTCCAAAGCCCGTGCTCTTTCCACTGAGCCACGCTGCTTGCCATAAAATTTCCCATAAAATTTCCTCATCTGAAATTGGGGATTAATAATGTTGGTATTTGTTAAGCACTTACTATGTGCGGAGCACTGCTCTAAGCACTGGGGTAGATACAGGCTCTTCAGGTTGAGAATGTGAGCCCCAGGTGGGACAGGGACTGCGTCTAAGCCGATTACCTTGTATCTACCCTAGTGCTTAGTACAGTGTCTGGCACCTAGTCAGCGCCTAACAAATACCATCACGATTATCATTACAATTATTTTGAAACTGGCCAATCCTCATGTTGAGTAGGGAATGAGGTATCAGAGAGCATCATCAGACATGTCTTTGACGGAGTTTCCCGACCGGCGATATCAAAGCCAGCCTGCCCGGCAAGTTCCTTCTCTCAGTTCAAGCAGAGGAACCAATCGTCTTTAATAACGATGGTCTTTGTTAAGCGCTTACTATGTGCCAAGCGCTGTTCTAAGCGCTGTGGGGGGAATACAAGGTGATCAGGTTGTCCCACGAGGGGTTCGCAGTCTTAATCCCCGTTTTACAGATGAGGTAACTGCGGCACAGAGAAGTTAAGTGACTCGCCCCAAGTCACCCAGCTGACAAGCAGCGGAGCCGGGATTAGAACCGGTGCCCTCTGAGGGAGATGGTTTGGCATAAAAGAACCCAGATGCCTCCTTAACTTTATCAGCGGAAGCGTCTGAGTTTAGTTGGCCTTTAACCTAGCCTATCTCCTTCCTCACCACAGATGGCACAAGATTTTGGCCTGATGAGTTCATTATTCATTATTATTAGAACTTGTCCTGCTGGGGAACATGTCCTTTTAAGTAGCTTCTAATGATGAAGATCTGTATTCTATTCTGTTTCTAATCCTATTAGACCTCAGGTGTTGATGGCCCCTGACTTGGAAGGTGGAGATGGAGAATAGTCGGCAATGTTTTGCCAGCATTCTACTACAAAAAAACCCAGTTTTGGTCAAAGGAGAGTGGGAAAATGAATGACCACACAACAGGACACGTGAAAAACAAAAGGAAGAGAAAGCAAGGGAGAAACTGTTAAAAATGATGACAGTGATTGAGTATTAGTGTTGGTGGATGGACATTTCAGATGATCCATCTGATGCTTTCCAAAGTCCCAGTATCTCAGGGACTGTTCCCTTATTTAGTCTATTATTATTAGTCTAATTTTAGGATCCGTTCTGTAGGCAGGGATTTCCCAGCATTTCACTGGCTAGGGAGGGCAAATCTCACATTTCAGACATTCATGGGCTAACATAAGGAAAAGAAAGTCTCCCAGCTAAAATTAAATTTTGCAGGAAAAATTCCTACTGAAATGTTCCTGTTTCTTTCACTTCCTCCCGACGCGACCTAACGTACCGCAGGAAATATTTCCAATTTATGTATTTGTGTCGGAGAAACTTTTTTGGTGGCAATCTTTCAGAAAATGTTGGAGTTTCAATGAATATGTAAGCTAAAAAACCCCCGGAATTTCTCAATTAATTAGTATGAAAAAGAAAACAAGGAAATGTCCGCGTATGAACAAAAGTAAACACATTTGGAACCATTTTTGAGTTGGAGGAATTGAGATAACCCTCCTTTAAATTGCATTTGGCATTTTCTTAATGTGGACTTTTATGTTTGAGTTCAAAGAGGAAGCTACCTACGATTAGATTTTTATCAAAGTGTGTGGGTGTGGCTGAAAGGAAGAGTTGTGTGAGTAATGATCCCTTCTGTCTCATGCGCAGGTAAAGATTGCCCTTTGCTGCATTTATTACGGAGCCTGGCTCTGATTCTGTTTCTTCCCAGAGCTATTCCTGTAATAATAATGTTGGTATTTGTTAAGCGCTTACTGTGTGCAGATCCTGTAGCAGCATGGCGTAGTGGAAAGAGCTAGGGCCTGGGAGACAGAAGGTCATGGGTTCTAATCCTGACTCTACCACGTCTCTGCTGCGTAACCTTGGGCAAATCACTTTACTTCTCTTGTCCTCAGTTCCCTCATCTGTAAAATGGGGATTGAGACTGTGAGCCCCATGGGGGCCGGGGACCGTGTCCAACCTGACTTGCTTGTATCCACCCCAGCGTTTAGTACAGTGCCTGACACATAGTAAGTGCTTAACAATAATCATAATTATAATTACTATTACAGGACATAGATTTCCCCTCTTAACTACTGGTGCCTGAAGAATTCTTACTCAAAATAGCAAGGGGACCAGAAAAACATGAACTCCTTCGCTTTATAGGAACAGTGTGGCAGTGTGAAAAGTTTGTGGTCATTCTTCCTTCGTGGATAATATCTCCCCATCAGCGGAATTGTTTTCTGACAACAACTCCACCCCGTGTAAGATTAAAATGCAGTACATTTCATTTTGCTATCTTCAGAACTAGAGGCCTAACAGCCTTACTGATTAAAAATGTATTTTTTCTATATATTTATCAAGAAACATCTTGGATTTCCCCCATTAATTTTTGTCTGAGTATTTAATACTAAATACTTCAATTTATCTTTGTCACTTTTAGTTTGCTGAAGTAACTTCAGTGCATCCTTCATCTGCTCTGCTTTGGGTGCAACTGAAGATTTTTAGAAGGCTTTTTTTCCCATTGTTTTCACATCTCCAGACAATTATTGCATAACCATGCCCTGATAATAATTTAATAGTGTTTTGGGTGACGCCATGCCAAATAGCCTTATAACGCTACCCTCTGTTGAATGACTTAATGTAAACAAATCCTTTTCTTCTCATTCTGAAGAATTAGAAGACTCTTTAATTGGAGCATACGTTGACCGAAGCAAAGGATTTTAAATGTCCAGTCATTTCTAATATAATGTAGAAGTTATATATTTAAAGAACCCCGGGTTAGGGGGAAAGTGGTTAGAGAAATCATTGACTCAATGGGAATTAAGTTGTTAATTAATGGTATTCACTTATTACTTACTCTATGCAGAGTATTGTAGTGAGCCCTTGGGGAGCGCAGTAAAGTAGACATCATTCCTGCTCCCAAGGAAATTAAAATCCAGAGGGAGAGACAGATATTTAGATATAGTTTTCCCCTACTAAATACCTGTAAATGTGTGCCTCAAAACCAAGGAGGAGGTAGGTCAGGCATATAAAAATAAAAAGCACCGGATGTAAAGGCACGCAAATCATATTAGTAATGACAGTAATGGTATTTGTTAAGCGCTTCCTATGTGCCACACACTGTACTAAGCGCTGAGGTGGACACAAACAAATGGAGTTGAACACGGTCCTATCCCATGAGGGGCTCACGGTCTCAATCCCCGTTTTCCAGATAAGGTAACTGAGGCCCACAGAAGTGAAGTGAGTTGCACGAGGTCCCACAGGAGACAAGTGGCAGAGCCAGGATTAGAATCCTTGGCCTTCTGACTTCCAGGCCTGGGTTCTATCCACTACGCCATGCTGCTACTATACAAGGGTTCGGACAAGCTGAAAACAGAGGCTGGTTGGTAAAAAACCAGACAGTTGGAAATCTTTAAATGTAAAGGAAACTCCTCATCATTGGCGTCCAGGAACTCTATCAGCTTTCTCCCTCTTACCTACTGTCGCTCCACTCCCACTAAAACCTAGTCCACACACTTTGCTCCTCTCTCACCCACCTAATTACTGTACCTTGATTTCCTGTCTCTCTCTTTGTTGACCCCTTGTCCGTGGACTCCCTCCTGCCTGAATTCCCTTCTTATTCATAGCTGACGGACCACCACTCTTTCTAATTTCAAAGCCCTACTAAGATAATATCTATTTCAAGAAGCCTTCCCTGACTGATCTCTCATCTCCCTATCCTAATCTCACTACCATCTGCATCACCTATGTAATTAAATAGTTACCCCTTAAGCACTTTGATACCCAGAGCACTTATGTACCTCTCCTTATACTCGATTACTCCTTCCTAGTTGTAATCGATTCTAATGTCGGCGTCCCCGATTCTATTGTAAGCACTTTAAGGGCAGGGATCTTGTCGCCTTACCCTAATGTACTCTCCTAAGTGCTTCGTACAGTGCTCTGCACACAGTAAGTGCCCCCCAGATACCACCGATTAACTACTTACTGTCTAGAAAGTAAGTTTTATCAATGAAGCTGAAGCAAAATGTGATTTCTAACAGGCTTGCGGAAATCCAGTTATAGGGAAGATTGCCACGCGCAGTCATATTCGGAGGAAACGATCTACAAACTATCCTGTTATCCTTCCAGGAACTACTCATGGTTCATGTCTTCTCACAATAGAAGTGTATATGGAGTTTATCCCAAATCATATTTCTTGGCTCAATATCCATTGTTTATACTGATCCGAGAGATCCGGGAAGCATAAACCCTGTAATGTGGGTGTAAGGTGTTTTTTGTGGCCAAACGGGTTTCAGGGTTGTCTCGGCAAGTTTTCTTTTTAAAACCCCAGATTGTGGAATAAATAGAAGGATTTTCAGGATACGAGTGGAAAAAAGGGAAGGAGGGACTAGCTAGCGTGCATATCTGGATAGCTAATTCACAGACTGAACATGAAGAGGCCCACAATTACCTCACTGACCTCCTGCCCCGCCTCTCTCCCTTCCTTTCCTCTCCTTGTTCTGAACTGCCCCCTTTCCCACTTTCATATCTTAATTCCTGCAGTAAATTAATACTAGCCAAGAGCTAAGGCAGATTTTCACTATAAGTAAGAAACCCCAACAATGAGTTGTTTACAGTTTACCGATCACCCTAATCCATCATTCTCTTCCTATCTAAGGCCAAAAAAACCATGTCCTAGTACACCTCACGACAGCTTCTTAATAGTTCGGTTAATTGTATTGATTGAGCGCCTATTGTGTGCAGAGCACTGTACTAAGCACTTGGGCAAATACAATATGACGAAGGTGGTAGGAACTTACAGTCTGGTATCATTATAGCACTAGTAACGCCTTCATATATATCCACTAGTCTCCAGCTCAAGAAAATGACATGTTGGCTTAATAAAAGCATGCCATATTGCCTTAAAAATTGTTTACTAATGATAATAGAGTCATCCACTGGATAGGCTGACAGAGGTATCTCAGTAGTTGGCTTTGAAGATTTAATTTGCTGTTGTTATTTATCGAATCATCCTTGTACTTGCTAAATTCCACATGTTGTTTTATCCCTGACAGAACTTCATACATTTCAGAGGATAGAAGGAGGTAATGTCAAGATCGGTTTATATCACTCTGGAGGAAGCTATATTTTATTGAATAAACTTGTTAAATCACGACGTGCCTCAGATTTTGAAAAGTCTTTTGCACATGATCCTACAAAACAGCTGCAGACCCAATCCCTGCTATACGGCCTATATTTTTAATTGTCTGTGGAAACCTAAACAGACTTCCTTGTTCTTAGCTTTATCAGTGAAGATGCTAAACATCAGTGATTCTCCCATCCCCTCTCTTTCTCTTCTCTGTTACTCTTTCGTTCCACTCTCTCCCGTTTTAATTCGGAGCGGATATTTTGCAAACACCTAAGGATGTTTAGATTAACTGCCAAATAGTCATAGGAAAAGATGTTCAAATTTTCTCCACTTAAACTGTCTGTACCCTCAAAATACTCTTCAATTCACCTGAAAGTCTTTAATGTGTACCCAGAGATTAAATAAAAGTCAGGCTCAGACATGGAAATAAACCATTGTCCATGCTCAGAACCTAAAATCAATCCATTCTATTGTACTCCTCCAAGCTGTTAGTGTAGTGGTCTGCACACAGCAATTGATTGATTTGGTTTTCATGGTAAATTATTTCATATTAACTTTGAATTCATTTGCTATAAATTTATTTGGGTCTTCTTAGCCTACTGACAAGGAGAACACTAGACGGTGTTGGATGGAGGGTAGAATCGGTTGATTTAAGCAAGGGCAAAGTCAATTTAGTGGGATGAGTAGAATTTCTGCAAGCCCCAGTGATTTTAAAAAACAACTTTCCACGGTTGGTCTGGCTGCAATAGTTTCATATTGAAATTTCAGACTTAAATAAGCCACCAGACAAAAATTTCTCATCAACTACTTACTGGCTCTGATGTCTAAGTTCCTGACCACTGCTTTGAAAACGGACTCCCAAAAATGTGTTCCTAGATTATATTGTACCAAAGCGTATCGGGAATTAATTTTTCTTGGGTTATGTTGAGATGAACTAAGTTATTTCGGGAGTGGGTGGTGAGTTTATCTTTCTTATCCTTTTGAAAGTGGTTTGTGTAACTAAAAGGCGTTAGGGTATTTTGTAAAGACTTTCTTGTCTTTGCCTGCTTGCCTCTGTCTCTCTTCCTCTCTCCTTTACTGTTGCCTTCCCACCCTCTTTCTCTTCCTCCTTCATTTCCTCCTTCTCTCCCTTCCCTCTCCTCCTCCTCTCTTCCCCTCTCTCTCCCCCCAACTTTCCTCTCTTCTTCCCCTCCCTCTCCCTCTCCCTTTTTCTCCCCTTTCTTCTTTTTCTCTTCATCTCCTTCTCCCTCTCCCCTCGATCCCACCATCTCTTTCTTCCCATGACCTTTCTCTCTCTCCCACCTGCTCTCTCTCTCTCTGCCTTCCTTTCCTCTTCCTTCTTCTCCCTCCCTCTCACCATGAGTTTGACTGAAACAGAAGAATGCTAAGGAACATTTCCAGGCAACTTGTTATATTTACAATCAAGTGACATGGCAGCCAGGCCATTACTTATCAACCGACCATTAAACTTTAATAGATTAATCATTAATTATTGAGGAATTAATGTTGAGATCCAGCTGTGCTGTCCCAGTTCAGTTCACAAGTGCTAACAAAGATACTTTCCAACTGAGGCTGTTGAGCATTCAATTTCTCTCTCCATCACTTCTCCCTCTCCCTCCTTAGGTTTTTGAAACAGAAAAAGAAAGAGTTTAAGGCTTTTTTTTACATTAAAAACAAAAGGGAAGAGGGTGTAAACTGAAGAACAAAAAAAATCCCAGAACAGCGTGTAGATTATTAGTAGAGTTTTATAGCAGAAACAAAGAGGAATTCCCTGTTTTCAGTCGAAACCTTCACTGCAGTGTGAGAAATCATTTCTGTCAACCAGTTGCAATATTCCTTGTTGGAAATGTTTTCAGTTAACCCCAAGTTTCGTTCACACTAGGTGAGCACTTGGTTTCTGCTGATAACACTATTTGAATGCCCATTGTAACTGTTCTTTATTTTCAAAGGAAGAGGTAATAAATTGCATTTTATATCCAACATACTTCTTAAAACGTTCTTCACAGCAAGGTTGATACCTGAACTCTACATTGTACTTCTTTTTACAAAGAGGCATTTCCCAGTGATTTAGTGGATGAATCCCAGAGAGCTTGCAGAATTTTATGGCTTCAGGATGTGGCCTTTTCAGTGATCTGAATTGACAGATCTCAAAACTTCCAGGTTTGGATGTCAGGGAAGAGTAAGATCTTTAGAACAAGAAGTTCAAAGTTGAGTGACAACTGACAGGTTGGAGAGTAGAAGTCGGGTCTACAGGGCTGCAGGAATACAGGATAACAGCTAGAATGACATACTCTGCCCTTACCTTATTTTGAGGGTGGTGTTTGTGTGTGTGTGTGTGTGTGTGTGTGCGTGTATAAGAGCAACATAATGTACGGGTGGTTGAATAAGTCGGATTCAGAAGGAAAAAGAGTGGGTTCATTATTCAGCAGAATTTAGGTGAATTTATTCACTCCAAGTATAAGGCTCAGAGAGAAAGTTCAAACTAACAAAATAACACCTTATGGTTTTCTTTCTTTCTTACTGGAAGCATGGAAGCCTGAGAACTTTGTCTATAGCTCAAGCAGGGAAGGATTTGAATGTAAGTCCTCTCAGGGACAACCAACTGTTTGGGGAAGAAATATGTAAGTAAACTCTTAATAGGTAAGGGATCACGAAATAATATCTTTCAGGAGGTGCTCTTTCTTAGGCCAGCTCAAGAGTAGCCATGGGCTGAGAGAATTTTCCCAGGCTCTTTCAGCGGAGCCGGCTTCAATTGTCTAAATCTGAATTGGGAAGCAGCGTGGCTCGGTGGAAAAGAGCCTGGGCTCCGGAGTCAGAGGTCATGAGTTCGACTCCCGGCTCTGCCACTTGTCAGCTGTGTGACTGTGGGCAAGTCACTTCACTTCTCTGTGCCTCAGTTCCCTCATCTGTAAAATGGGGATTAACCGTGAGCCCCACGTGGGACGACCTGATTCCCCTGTATCTACCCCAGCGCTTAGAACAGTGCTCGGCACATAGTAAGCGCTTAACAAATACCAACATTATTATTATTAATTGCTGTTTCAGATGTCCACTTCGACTGACCAAGGTAAAACCTGCCTCGTTCTGAAAGGAAGTTTCCATCCATTTTTTAAAACTAGCAACCAGTCAAGGGGTCCCTTTTTGTGTCAATCTCATACGCTGACAATGAGCCGGACAGAAATCGTGACTAAAGTGGAAGATGAGAATGACAGCTGCAACCCTGTGGGGCCTGAAAAATTATGAGATAAGGCATTAAGGTCCCCAGTTAATTAATCAATCGTATTTATTGAGAGTTTACTGTGTGCAGAGCACTGTACTCAACACTTGGGTAGAGAAGCAGCGTGGCTCAGTGGAAAGAGCCTGGGCTTGGGAGTCAGAGTTCATGGGTTCGAATCCCGGCTCTGCCACTTGTCAGCTGTGTGACTGTGGGCGAGTCACTTCACTTCTCTGTGCCTCAGTGACCTCATCTGTAAAATGGGGATTAACTGTGAGCCTCACGTGGGACAATCTGATTACCTTGTATCTACCCCAGCGCTTAGAACAGAGCTCTGCACATAGTAAGCGCTTAACAAATACCAGCATTATTATTATTATTACTTCACAGCAATATTACAGATGCAGTCCCTGCCCTCATTGAACTTTCAGTCTAGAGGGGGAGATAGACATCTGGTCTCCAATGTGTCATTAAAATCAATCAGTGGTGTTTATGGAGCACCTATGGAGTACCAAACACTGTGCTTAGTCGGGAAGAAATACAACAGAAGAATGAGCTTGTAATACAATGTTTTGCACTCTATAAGAAAAACGGAGGGGATTTTCTCTTAAATCATACCATCGTAAGGCAAACGCTTGCCTATTCTAGGCTCAGGCGGGGTGTCTATTTCGATGCGAACTTGCTTTCCGCTGAGGCACATAAGAAAAACATTCTGCTTTGTAGTTAAATACCATACAGGGTGGAAATTTCCTCAGCTCTCTCCTCTCTTGTAATTATCTTTGAATATTAGCTATCATTTCACCCCAGCATTAAAGCAGTAGTTCTTTTTTCTACCTACAGCTATCTGCTCCCTGCTGGCAGAAAATGCACTGAGCCATTAAACAAATTGCATTATTAAAATCTCAATGATATGTGACATAATTATGATGAAGTTTGGAGGATCCAGCTGAATACTTATCATTCTAAGATTTGTAAAGTTAAAATCAAAATTCCATCCTCATTTCAGGATTTGAGGACTCCTATAATATAGCAGGAGAAACATCAGAGAAGAAAAAAAGAGATTAATGGCAATGTAATTCCTTGTGAGGAATGAATCTCTCCTGTTCACATTCCAATTTCATTATTCACATGTCATTTTTAAAAATTAACATGTAATCTAAAAAAACTATACATTGGATTACATTTATATAAGTTTGCCAACATACAAATGCAATTCAAAACAGTTTAACAATTATGATTGGCAACCTCTGTGTGAAAGGAATAGTATTTCTAAGTGTTCGTTTTAATGACACTGTGTTTAAACATGCCAAAATAATTATAGGTTTAATAATTTTATCATCAAAATTAGCTGTCAGAAACCTTTTTTTTTTCAGATTGTTGATTCCTTTGCCAGTGGGAAAATCTTCAAAAGGCTTTTTTCAGCTTTCACTGAATATGAAAGCTTCTCTCGGTTTTTACTCCTTCAGCCTTACCTACAAAAGAAAGCCGTTGTCTTCATGATGCAAGTCCACAGACAAACCTACCCTGTGGTTGTGTGCAAATGATCTACATTCCAGTGAAAGGGTGACTCAGAGGTAGCCCTAAGGTGGAGAACTGATTTAATGGGAAAATATCTGAGTGTGGGGAAACATCCTCTTTGCACTACCGGTAAGCAAAGAGAAAGTCGCTCTGATTTTGATTTGGCCACAGCTTTTTAAGTTATTTTTCAACTGTGTTGATGGATTTCCTGGATGAAAAACCAATATTTCAATGGAGTCAGTCAACCTAAAATTGATTTTGCAGAAAGGCTCTTGCCCAACCTTTGTTAAGCATACAGAGGACACATATTGGGAGCAGCCAGGGAGAAGAGAACAGCAGTACCGTTCCTCATTTCTATTTGACTTACGCCAAAAAGAATCTTGGCAGAAACACCCTCTATGTGTGTCTGCTCTTCTCTGGTTTGTCTAAGTGCCCTGATTTGTTCGTCTGTGTCTATACATATCGGTCTGTGCCCCTGGTGTCTCTCTGGCTACTTCCTGCCTTTCTGGGTCTCTGCTGTGTTTCTTTGTCTTCATAACCACTGCTGAGACCCTCCCTTCCCCTTTGGCTTTCTGACTGCCTCCTGTCAGGGTTCCACAGCCAGAAATCAACTTAAACTCCACCTCCCCCATTGAGGGACCTCTCTACCTCCTTTGCCCTTTCTTTAATCGTTTCGCTTGTTCTCTCTGTCTCACTTGCCCTCTCTCACACTCTTTCGTATCTTAGTTTCTGGGGCCAATGGCATAGTCCAATAAAAGAAGAAAATCACTTGATTCTTTCATTCATTCAATAGTATTTATTGAGCGCTTACTATGTGCAGAGCACTGTACTAAGCTCTTGGAATGGACAAGCCGGCAACAGATAGTGACAGTCCCTGCCGTTTGATGGGCTTACGGTCTAATCGGGGAAGACAGACAGACAAGAACAATGGCAATAAATAGAGTCAAGGGGAAGAACATCTCGTAAAAACAATGGCAACTAAATAGAATCAAGGCGATGTACATTTCATTAACAAAATAAATAGGGTAATGAAAATCTATATATAGGGTAATGAAAATATATACTACCTCAGTAGTCCAGTTATTTTGTGACACCGTTTTCTGCTTCAACACGACAGCTCCCGATGACAGCCTCGTTACCCAACAGATAACCCATTTGGGTTTGGGGAGAAGAGAAGTCGGTCCGGATTACTAGTCTTGGCTTCTTCTTCGGTTGCTTCTGATAGACCTCGGCGTTCACTGTCTGGCAGCTCATATTGTTTGGTAAAGCGGTCGGTGTCACTTGTAGACAGAACTTCAGCCCCACCTCATGAGTAGGTAGAATGCGGGACCTACCCAAAGCCATCATAGTTTTGGGCAGAGTCAGGGGAACAGAAAGAGGGTAGCAAAAACAGAGATTCATTCTATCGGTCAGGGAAACATGATAATGGCACAGTAATGAATAATGAGTGGGAAGGTTCAGCTCTCCAAACACATGGAAGACCCCTTGATAGATTTTCTGGACAAAAAGCAGTATTTCAATGGATTCAGTCAACCAAAAATTGGTTCTGCACAGCAGTTCTTTCCTAACCTTTATTAGACGGACAGGGGACACAGGCTCGGAGCTGCCGGGGAGAAGAGAACAGATAGGGAGAAGGATAGAGAGTCCACTCACGGGGAGCAGGGCTAGACTGTAAACTCACTGTGGGCGGGGATTGTCTCTCTTTATTGCTGTAATGTACTTTCCAAGTGCTTAGTACAGTGCTGTGCACGCAGTAAGTGCTCAATAAATTCAGTTGAATTGAATGATTGACTGAATATAACAAAACCCTAATAATTGCGACATTTATGCATTAATTCATCCAATCATATTTATTGGGTGCTTACTGTGTGCAGAGCACTGTACTAAGTGTTTGGGAAAGTACAATACAACATTAAACAGACACATTCCCTGCCTACTTATTGGGAATTGGGAAATTTTTCAGGCGGCAGTCTGGTAAATATTACTTTCTAAACATCAAGGAAAATGTAAGTACTCTATCTGGGCCTCTTTTTTGGTGAGAAAGTAAGAACACCGTCCACAGTTATTTGCATTTACTCCTTCTAGAATCATGAGAATATTTTTGAGTAAATTGTTCATGATACTGGTTCATTTAAAATTCAAAAGAACGTATCACTTAAGTGAAACCAGAGCACAATAGTTTAAGAAAGGTTTTCAGAAGGTTGGTGAAACATTTTACGGGAAGAAAATGTACATACATTCCTCAGTACTAAGACTCATTAAGTAGCCTCTGATTTGCCTTCTGAAACTATTAAAATGTCTCAGGGGTGGGGCCAAGTGGGAAGAGCAGGAGAAAGTGGAGGAAAATCTAAAACAGTAGGAGATAACTTGGAGGGCAAGAACTGGAAATTCTGGTAAAAGTGGGATTTTGACTTGAATTACCTTGATAATTGCCTAAATTATCTACGTGATTATTAAGATAATTGCCTCAATTCCCTTCTAGAGGTGTGATCATTTAGCTCCCTCAAGGGCTTTTTTGTTGTTGTTGTTGCAGAAAAAGGAGAAAGAAGCTTCTCTGTCCTTAGTCTATAAGCTTCTCTGGACTGTAAGTGCTTTGAGGGTAGGGAATGTCTCCACTTGTTGTATTGTATTCTCCCAAGCACTTAGAACAGTGCTCTGTACACAATAAGTGCTCATTAAATGCTATTGAATGAATGAATGAATAAGGCTGGCAGTTGTGTCCTGTGACTCCAGAGCCATGAAGTGACCTACGTGAAGAATCGAGAGCTTCTCTGGCCCTTATAACTAGAGTCCGGTAGAAATTCAGTCTGCTTGAGAGAGTCTAAAGGGCCTCCATTTTGCCCTTAGTACCTCCAGGATAGTTTTCGAACTTCATTCATTCTATCGTATTTAATGAGCACTTACTGTTCATTCATTCATTCATTCAATAGTATTTATTGAGCGCTTACTATGTGCAGAGCACTGTACTAAACCCTTGGAATGTACTGTGTGAGGAACACTGTACTAAGCACTTGGCAGAGTACAGTAGGACAGTAAAGCAAACACATTCCCTGTCCCCAATGAGCTTACGGTCCCGAGAAGCTTACAGTCTAGAAGACAGAGAGGAAGTCTCTGGTGTAGGGTTGGGTAGGTGGCTAATCATCCAGAACTAAGTCACATTCCAGTTTCCAGCAGTTTCCTGACGGGTGATGGTAAAAGAGTACTGGAAACTTCTCTCGGGTATTTTATTTTACATTAATCAATCAGTGGCATTTATTGAGCACTTACTATGTACAGAGCACTGTGAACTAAGTGATCGGAGGACTGTAATACAAGACACCTGGCCGATCCCAGGAGTCCCCCGTTACACCTGACATAGCTGAGTGTTGTGGCTTGAAAGCAGTATCAGTGTTCACAGAGACCTGAGAGCAATGACTCTGAAGCAGACCAGAGGAGATGAGAAGCTTCCCCAGGCTCGGAGTCCTTCAGACTTCTGCATAACTTTCCGTATGACTTCATTATATTAGTCTTTTATATAATCGTATTTGTAAAGCACTTACTATGTGTCAGGCACTGCACTTCCCCAGCATCTTCAAAAAACTAGACCCACCACGTTCAAAAACAGGCATAAACCAAATGTTGTTTTTTTTTCAGCTGAAGCTCGGTAACTTGATTTCCATTTTCAGTACGTGTGGTTCTTAACTGTGACGTTTCACCTCTCTGACATTCAGTTTCTGTCTTCTTCAGGGAAGAAAATAGTACTGAGGATTTGTTTTCGGGAGCTGATTCTAATTCCCTTTGACACCCAGATGTCTTTTTGAAGTTCTTTGTAACTTCTCTCCCAGGGGCTCCACGTAAAGTAAAAAATGAGAAGGAATGCGAATGGAGTTGAATGTCCACTATGTGGCTGGTAAAATTCTTGGCCTTCTGCAATGTGGTTTTTCCTAGGTGGCAGAACTTGCAAGCAGGAAAGTGGCCCAACCTTATGCCCATTTGAGCTGTGTGGATTTGAAATACGTTCCGGAGGAAGGGTAGAAAAGGGGAATCAGATAGGGAGAGGTTGTGGATAGGGAACAGGTCGGTGAGTTTTTGCAAAACCGCCAAGAACACAACTTCTATAGGGTATATGGAGCAGAGTTGAGGAGGAGAGGCTTAGGTTGGAATTGAGCAGCATTCCCCTGCACCTATTCTTAAAGTCAGATGGGCCACCTCCTTTGAACTCTCTGGGGAAGGAAGCTTTTTAGGGCGTCCTGGTATCGGCCAGTATATTCTGATATGATGAGCAGCATCTGGCTTGAAACAGGCCTAAAGGGATAAAGTGTCAACCACTTAGGTTCAAATCGACTCAGTGTGTTTAACTTGGTTTCATCTAAGTGAGAAAATGGGAGTAAAGATCATTTATTCTGATCGACTACCACAAACTTTCAGATGCAATCAATAATATTTGAGTGTTGGTTGTGTGCTGAGCGGTGTACTAAGAGCTTGGGAGAGTACAATCATGATAATTGTGGTATTTCTTAAGTGCTATGTGCCAGGCGCTGTACTAAACGCTGGAGCGGATGCAAGCAATTCAGGTTGGACACAGTAGCTGTCATTCTTTAACTTGTATTTCTTGAGCACTTACTGTGTGCAGAGAAGGGGCTCGTTGTCAATCCCCATTTTAAAGATGAGGTAACTGAGGCCCAAAGAAGTTAGGTGACTTGCCCAACGCCACACAGTAGGCAAGTGGCAGAGTTGGCATTAGAACCTATGAACTTCTGACACCCAGGCCCATGCGCTATCCACTATGCCGTGCTGCGCCTAAAAGTGAAAAGGAAAGCAGAGACCCAAGAAAATGAATCTAAATAACAAATTTTGGGGAACCATACTATTCATTTAAAAAGAATGGGAAATAGAGTAAAGATACTGAAAAGGGGGAATATATAGATATGTTATTGTTCAACTGTTTTCTGTTCCAGGAAATAGATATCAGTGTTTTGTGGCATCAAAAGATACAAACTGCATTTGTTTTCTACTCACCTGAAGGGAGACAGCTCTTTGTGGTTAAGCATCAGAACATGGGGTCAATCACCAGGAAAATTAAATTATATTCCATATACATCAGTTGTTTCTTGAGACGTGAACCTTTATTTTTGATGCTGTCATAATTTTCCTTCAGAAGCACAGAAATACTTAAGCGTGCTAAGTTTTTTTTGTTGTTGTTTTGTTTCTTGCAGTAAAAATGTAACCCAAATAATCTGGGATTGCTGCCTTCCTGGCTAAAATAAAAAGTCAGTTATTTCATCTTCTCATTGGACAAACATTTGGTTTGCCTTTAAAGTTTGAAGAACATCTTTTCAGTGTATTTAACAAGGGTTAAAATCACATGATGTGTCAGAAACCAAATTTGAGAACAAAATATTTTCCCAGCTCTAGTAATACTGGCTCATTTTGTCTCCATTTCCTGAAATGGTCATTTTCCTTGAACCTCAGATATGTCACATTGCCTACTTCACGTGATTTTGAAATCAAAACTACTTGGAATCATAGCATAAACCCAACCACAGATAAATGAAGGCTTGTTTTTGTTGTTTACGTTTAATTCTCCCGTATGCCACCCAGCCAAGATTAAAATCTAACAGTGATGTTTCACAGTACCTTTGTTGTTTTGAAAGCCCAACCTCCTTCCCTGCCCGGAAATGGCAAAAAAAAAAAATAAAAAATGGGTGTTTTTGTGTAGACTGAGTCCTCAGAAAGAGTGTGAACATAAGTTCCTGGAAGATATTTTTGTGGAGAGTAGGAGATTCAGAGTTGGTGACAAAGGGTAAGAGGCAACATTTCCTCTGAAAGCGAATGGACTGGCAAAAATTAAACTTTCTTTATCCACAGAAAACTTCTTGGAACTTAAATCCTGAGAACTCTTTCCAGAGGGTGGAGAGGAGTTTATCCACTGTCAAAAAACCTCATTATTTAATTGCAGTGCGGGTCGGCAGAGTTTCAAATTAATGCAGAAGGAGTGGGTTGGTGAGAGAAATCCCATAGCATTTATAGTTTAAAGTAGTCAAATACATTTCCGACATTTCCCCCTACATTTAATCACCTATTTCTAAACTAAGATAGAAAATAATTGTATTACAAACTGTAAAACCACCCAGGATTAAATTGTAATTCAATTCTATGACTATCAAATAATAAACAAATATTCTAAAACTACTTGGGACCCAAATATTACTCATTAAACAAATAAGCATCTCACAGATGAGTAATACAACCGGGAAACATGTTATGAAAGACAGAAATGAATTTGTTTTCTATCCCACAAACACCCAAATTAGAATATCAGCCGATACTTGGCATCTAAATCTGGCCCATCCTCAATTTCGTCGACTATGAATATGATTGAGATTTACAAGGTTAGTTCTTTCATGCTGACTAAATCCGAAATGATTATTAAAAACCGATTTATTGGACTTTTGGCAAGCATTTTAGTTAACCGATCTCTTTCTATTACAGGGCTGTTAAACCTCGGTAAATACCTTTTAAAGAATCATTTGGTATTTAATTAGCATACAATGGCTGTACTATTAAATCTATTTGAAGCAGTTAATTTAGTGTGTTAGCCAAACGTAGATACCTGCAAGGTCGTAATTTCAGATTCAAGCAGACAAGGTCTAGTAATTCTCTAATTCCAGAGGTTAAAAACCTGAACTCAGTTCTCAACTTGATGACTTTTTTCTTTTTTTTTAGACCAAATCATTCTGGATATGGTACAGTCATTCAATTGCAGGAAAACAGTTAGGCCACACCTCCTCCCTATGTAGCCCATATGTCGTCTTTACACAAAAGAAGACGATAACTTTACTCTTCGGATATGAAAAATAATTGCTTATTTTAGATGGCCTTTTGTATAACCGTCATTTAACTTTTCTGAACATCTATAAAATATGGATTAAATATAGCTGTTCTCTCTCCTGCGAATACTGGGAGCCCCAGGTATGACTAGGATTATGTCTGACCCGATTATCTTGTATCTACCCCGAAGATTAATAGAGTGCTTGGTATATAAAAAGTGCTTAATAACTACCATAGTTACTATTATTATAATCCTTATTATCATTTTATGGAATTAATGATTCATACGAAGCAATGATTTTTCAAGGTGGCATAGATAGCATGATCTGCCGTGGAACCTTGGGCAAGTGACTTCACTTCTCTGTGCCTCAGTTCCCTCATCTGTAAAATGGGGATTGAGACTGAGCCTCATGTGGGACATGGACCTGATTGGCTTGTATCTACCCCAGCACTTAGTACAGTGACTGGCACGTAGTAAGTGATTAATAAATACTGTAAAAAAATAGATTGTTCTTTTTGGATATCAGGACTCGTTTATGGTACGTTTCTGAAGCAGCATGGCTTAATGGATAGAGCGCGGGCCTGGGAGTCGGAAAGATCTGGGTTCTAATCCTGGCTCTGCCACTTGTCTGCTATGTGACCTTAAGCAAGTCATTTCACTTCTCTGGGCCTCAGTTGCCTCATCTGTAAAATGGGGGTTAAGACTGTGAGCCCCATGTGGGATGGGGACTTTGTCCAACCTGATTATCTTGTATCTACCCCAGTGCTTAGAAGAGTGCTTGGCAAATAGTAAGCACTTAACAAATACCATAATTATTATCATTCTGAAAACTTGGCATAAAACTGATGTTAAAGGATGCTGAATTTTGGGAAATGAGAGCAACTTGTTACTAATATTAGTGGTTAAGAGAATATGTGGGCAGAGAATATGTCTGTTTGTTTTAATATTGTACTCTGTACTAAACCTCTAGACCTACACTACACTCTTTTCCACCTTGACAGACTTCTTTCCAACCTCCCCACTGGTGATTTGCTGAAATCCTCTCTCCTCCATCAGGCACTGCCCAGGTAACTAAAGTGAAGTGACGATTTCCACCAATGCTTCCTTTTTCTCTCTACGTACAGTTCACAAAAATAATAACGATGACGGTGGTATCCGTGAAGCGCTTCCTATGTATCAAGCACTGTCCTAAGCCCTGGGGTGGATGCAATCTAATCAGATTGGACACGGTTCCTGTCCCACATGGAACTCACATTCTTAATCCCCATTTTACGGATGAAGTGACTGAGGCACAGACCAGTGAAGTGACTTACCCCAGGTCACACAGCGGGCAAGAGGGGGAGATGGGGTTAGAACCCAGATCTTTTCTCGACTCCATGGTCTTTCCAGGGCAGCTCACTGGAGACCGCCCTAAATAAATCCCCGGCAGCTGATCCACTCCTTCTTTCCCACAGATCTTCCGAAGGGTTGTGTGAGCTTTCAGAGATCACCACAATACTGACATCACCACATAGGTATGGGATCTTACTAGGAGAGTCTTCATCTAGACCATCTGCCTTCCCCAGTTAACTGTACAACTTTCTGCACCTCTCTCACTACTGATGATCCCGGGTGTGTACTGTGTGGCTCTTCCCTTTGAAAACTTTGGCCTTTCCCAGTGAGA
The DNA here is from genome assembly GCF_004115215.2 of Ornithorhynchus anatinus. Taxonomy (NCBI): domain Eukaryota; kingdom Metazoa; phylum Chordata; class Mammalia; order Monotremata; family Ornithorhynchidae; genus Ornithorhynchus; species Ornithorhynchus anatinus. The sequence goes on from NC_041751.1 coordinate 5,082,589, forward strand.
GAGGGGGAGACCCCACTATAAAATTATGAGAAAAAGAAATGACCAAAAAAGCGAGAAATATGGAGAACAAAGACAAATTGCAAAATCAAAAACAAGGCTATTTTAACAATGTGCAGATTAACCACTAAAATTTGCAAACTCACAATTTTTCAATCATAAGAAAACTATGTATGAAAAATGAAAAATGTCTCCTTACCCAAGAGATTAGAGATTACAACATATTAATCATTGGCTTATGTTAGCCTGTATATAAATCTGTAAATGGAAACCAGATTTTTTTCAAGCAAATTTAATTTCCCTACTTTGTTGAAAGCAACCTTGGGTTGTTTGGTTATTTTAGTGAAAAATAGCTATTCTGGTGAGCTGCAATTCTCCAAATTTTCAGAGGTCTCTTTTCCCACAATTTAGTGTCTAAAATTCAACTTTTAATGCTTTCTTTTCAGATTTTAATTGTTCTCTCTGCTTATGTTTCTCCATGTTTCTATTGTGTCTGATGCTCTCCCTCTCTTCTTTCTTCTCTCTCTCTCCATTTGGTAGGTATTTTAGTTTACAAATCTTTTTATTGAGAACAAGAAAACTTCCACTGAATGTTTAAACTACTGCTCAACAGAAGCCCAGGCCAAAAAAACAAAAAAAATTCTACCTTAAGCCAGACATGTTTCATTTCTCCTTATATCCCAATAGAATACCTTTAGATTTCCTTCTGTTCCAAAACTACTTTTCTCCCAAACCATATCCTCCCCTGAAGCCTAGTTCAGTGTAAAGCCAAAAGTGGCACTGATGAAATGATGATGATGATAGTGAAGATATCATGCTGTGTTTGGGAATAGAGTGAAGTTTCAAGGATTTCTGTGGGCAGTAGTCATGAATATTCTGACTGGAGTCCTGAATGGCCTAAAGATTTATGGCTTGACCCAGGTAAACCCAATCTGGAAACCACAACCTCAGCATCTAAGTCTAGTGGGGACTTCATTTCAATCGATCGATCTTATTTATTGAGCGCTTACTGTGTGCAGAGCTCTGTATTTAAAGTAGGACTAGTGAGGGTGCTCACTGGTTCAAGAAGAACCAAAATATGACACCCTACGATCAGAGGCTCTGAAAAAAGCAACGATGCAGGAGACTGTGCCTAATTGAATATGGTTACATTTTCAATAATAATTATACTGATAAGCACTTACCATGAGACAGGCACTGTACTAAGCGATGGGGTCGGTACAAGCAAATTAGGTTGGACACAGTCCATGTCCCTCATGGGGTTCACAGTCTCAATCCCCATTTTACAGATGAGATAACTGAGGCCCAGAGAAGTGAAATGATTTGCCTAAGGTCACACAGCAGACGTGGCAGAGTCGGGATTAGAACCCATGACCGTCTGACTCCCAGCCCCCGTGCTCTATCCACTACACCATGCCGCTTCTGTATTTTTAGCCTAGCCGTCATTCAGTCGCATTTATTGAGTGCTAACTGTGTGCAGAGCACTGTTCTGAGCACTTGGGAATCCCTACCGTTAAACAACTTATATGTATAATGGTATTATTTTGCCTCTGAAATTCCTCTGGAGTTTCAAAAAGCTTCTAATCCAAGCATGTGTTTTCCACTGATAACAAATATTCTACGTGGCTATAAGATTGACCTTTTATTTAAAGGAGACCATCTCTTATTGTGTTTGTTAAATGCGATCTTCTAAGAAGAAAAACTTAGGTTGTTTCAAACTGCACTGTCCACCTTTTCTAGAATAGGTAATATTTTCTTATTAAATTTAATGTCCCGACCTCTAGTCATAAATACTACGTAATGCATGTAGAGCAGGAGCAAATTACCGTTTGTTCAATAACCATAACTTTCACATCTTGTATTTTATGATGAAATTCATCGGCTTCAACGTTGATGAAGTGATCCGGATGTAGCACGGACAGCTGATTCAGGGCCAGTGGATAAAGGTTTCTCTGCTACGTCCTCTCATGATTTCTTTCACGAAACTGTTCTCTCTCTATTCCATCATTCTGCCAGTGGTTTTTCCAAATCTCCGTTCGTTAGTTCATCGTCATTATCATCGTCCTCAGTGATATTAATTGAGGGCTTACTGTGGGCAGAGCACTGTACTCGTGGAAGAGTACAATAGAACAGAGTTGGTAGACACATTCCCTACCCACCAGAAGTTAGTCTGCAGAGGGACAGACATTAATATACATAACATAATTTTTAAATTTTACATTGTACGGAGTTGGTATGAAGTTTCTCCGATGAAGGGACGGGACTATGCTTTGGGGGGCAGACAGACTCTTACTACCATTCACGTAGACTAAAGAGGGACTTCCCTCCTTTGAGCTGGTCTTTGAGCTAAAATCTCATCAATCCGACAAGCCTAATACCAACATTATTATTATTATCTAGTCTCAGACGACCGCTATGCCCAGTTAGCGCTAAACAAAGTCCTGTGAGAAACAATACTAAGCCCAAAGGTTGATCAAAACAATTTATAAAGTTTTTTAGATATAAATTACATGGTGAAGTGTGCACTATTTATTAATAATGTTGGTGTTTGTTAAGCACTTACTATGTGCAGAGCACTGTTCTAAGCGCTGGGGGAGATACGGGGTCATCAGGTTGTCCCACATGAGACTCACAGTCTTCATCCCCATTTTCCAGATGAGGTCACACTGAAGAACAGAGAAGTGAAGTGACTCGCCCACAGTCACACGGCTGTCAAGTGGCAGAGCCGAACCCATGATCTCTGACTCCCGAGCCCGGGCTCTTTCCACGGAGCCACACTGCTTCTCATTTATGTTTATATGTCTCAGCATTGAAACCTTTCTTCAGATTGACTGTAAGTGGAACGGAGACCGTGCTTGTTTGTATCCCGATTTGCTTGTTTCCACCCCAACGCTTAGTACAGTGCCTAGCTCATAGTAAGTGCTTAACAAATATCATAATTATTATTAATCTGAGGCAGGATTGCTCTGACACTAATGGCTTAATCCCTAGCCTTAACCCCCATCTTTCATACGGGGTAACTGAGACCCACAGAAGTGAAGGGACTCGCTCAAGGTCACACAGCAGACAAATGGAAGCCCCAGGATTAGAACCCATGACCTGCTGCCTCCCAGGCTCTTGCTCTAGGCACTACATCATGCTGCTTCTCACCATACCTGCTGCTGCTCAGATGGTGAACTCTGGTGGGAAAGGCATTTCTGTTTCCGTGTTGATTAGCTTCTCTCAACCCCAGATCTTAGCGCAGTGTATGGCACATCATAAAGACTTTAATAAACACCATCAGCCTCATTCAGAATAACTTGACTGGGGCCAGTGACAGGAAGAACATTTCCTCCTCTCTTTGTGTTCACATATTTGATTTCTTAACATTCTAGGATGAGAATGACAATTTAAATCCAGGAAAAAAAAATGTTCAAGAGGAAAAAGATGAGAATCCAAAAAGTAATGTCTAATTTTTAGATCACTTTTTACATCGATTTGCAAGTGTCTAATTTTAGAAATATAAAAGTTCCTAGAAAATAGGGAATGAGTTTTTTTTTCCTATTATGGCTTATATACAATACGTTCATTAGACAGAATAGAAAATCCTAGGACATGAATCCAGAACAAAGAAATTTCAGCCTCCCTCTATGCCCCGGTGTATCACTTCAGAGAGATGTTTTCTTACTCCATTTAGCTGTACATTAATTAAGAATGTTAAGAGGCACCTTTCCCTTTGAATGATGCACTTCCTTCTTTCAAGGGATGGTTTTCTCATTCCGTTTAATGAGATGGACAAGTAATTAATGAAGGGGTCCTTGATTTTCTTCCGTGCTCACCTACTGATTAGCTGCTCTCACCTCCTGATTAGTTTTCTTGTCTCAAGACAAATGACAACACCTCTCTACCTCAACCATTCCAGCAAGTAAAACCGGGTTGTGCATTCACCTATTGACAAAATAGCTTCAGAACCTCCTGTAAACGTTTCTCCTTTCAGCGAAACGTTGGTCTCTTCTTGGTCGAAACATTCATTCTATGGATCCAGGCCTGGCCATTGCTGGGGAAAAGGGAGCTGTACTTTGTCCCTAGTGGAAACTGACTTGGGTGATGGATGTGGGGAGGGGAAAGGGAAAGAGGAAGGAATGAGGGAGCACAAAGGCTAATTTTTCTCCTCTTTTTTGTGGCATGAACTGTGGAGCGCTTGACGATTACTGGAAACCACACCAGTAATCGGTCAATAACATTTACTGAGCATTTACTTTCTGCAGAACAACTGAACGAGGTGCTGGGGGGGGGGGGGGGTTCAGTAGCGTTAACTCTCCCCAGTACGGGGCTGTGACGAATTTTACAATCTAATGACTTTATAGGAGACAGTACCACGGCTGCCAACTATTTTGCAATGGAACTCTGGATTATTCCTAGTGCCCAGTGCTTAATATAGTGCCTGGCACAAAGTCAGTGCTCAACAAATACCAGTATTATTATCATCACAAGGGTCTAAGGAAGAGCTCCACAACCCCACATCATGACCATTTTATTTCAATCCAAGAAAAGCAATATTATACTCCAAGGCCAGAGTCGACATCATTTTCAAACACAGGTAGATATATTTTGTGGGGGACATTTCTTGAGTTCTTGTCAATATTGGTAAAACTTCCTAAATCCATTAATATGATACTACACTACTGAGCAGAAACATCTGACAATGTAAACCAAAGCCTTTCCCTTTCTAAACGTTAGTTCATTTATTCTTTCAAAACGTATTTCTATGAAACTAATAAATGGTAAGGAGAGAGATATACATCACTAATATTTTCATCAGGACCCATATGCAGCTATCGTGAGACGGAAAGCGGAGACTTGCCCAAATAATTCCAGCTAAAATGTCACCGTGGCTTCAATTACTCACGTTCTTCCAGAAATATTCAGATTATTACCTCCATTCTCCTCTTCCCTGTGAAGGCTAACCACATGGTATTAAGTGGTACAGTTTTCAAAATTGTTCTGAAAGGATTCAGGAGAATTCTATTCAATCTTTTTTTTCTTCTGTAAGATTTGTCTTCTTCATCCTTTCTACAATCCTTCAATTTCCTCATTAATTAATACCCTGCTCAATAAATCAAGTCAAATTTAACTCCAAATAAGTGGTAATATAGACAAAGCAGGGCAATCATTGATAAAAAGGTATTTTCTGAGAAACTGTATCACTGCTTAAATACTCTGGCCAAGTAGATAAAGTGCTCTCCTTTGTGACCTTGAATCCTATTGTCAGTAAATGGATGCGCTAGGAAAACCTTTTTAAACAGTTAGCACTGAATTTTAACTTCAGACTTCTGAAGAGCAAGTAAGATAATACTGTTGATGAAATTCCAAGAGTTTTTTTTTTTTTTAAATTGGCCAAATTTCAATTTATGGAATATGATTCTACCATTTGAATTAACCAAAAAGGGATAGAAAAAAAACCACAAGAAAATCATACTCTTCCCACACTACATAAGATGATGCTACTTCAGCACCTGGAATATTGCAAGCAGTTTTAGTTGTCACATTCCCAGACAGAGAAGGCAGAAGAAATGTGGCCTAGTGAAAAGAGGACAGGCCTGGGAGTCAGGAAACCTGGGTTCTGAGTCCAGCTGCAGCACTTGCCTGCTGTGTGACTTTGAGCAAGTCACTCCACTTCTCATCTCATTTTTTCATCTTTAAAATGGGGACGAAACACCTGCTTTCTCTTCTACCTTAGTCTCTGAGATCAGTGGGAAACAAGGGCTGAGCCTTATCTGACTATATTGCATGTACCTCAGAATTTAGCCCAGTGCTGGGCATGTAATATAGAGAATATATTATAGAGAATATATATATTATAGAGAATATATAATATAGAGAAGCAGCGTGGCTCAGTGGAAAGAGCCCAGGCTTGGGAGCCAGAAGTCATGGGTTCGATTCCTGGCTCTGCCACTTGTCAGCTGTGTGACTGTGGACAAGTCACTTAACTTCTCTGTGCCTCAGTTCCCTCATCTGTAAAATGGGGATTAACTGTGAGGCTCACGTGGGACAACCTGATTACCCTATATCTCCCCCAGCGCTTAGAACAGTGCTCTGCACATAGTAAGTGCTTAACAAATGTCAACATTATTATTATTAAATAATAAGCAGTTATTTTTAATAGTTTTGTCAGTGTTTAGTATAGTACTTGGCACACCTTAGGCACTTAATAAGTACTATGATTATTATTATGTATTAGCTTATGAAGTTGTGCAGTCATATCAACTTAAAACCTGTCCTAACTGGATGGTAGCATGGCCTAGTGGAAAGAGCATGGTCCTGGGAGCCAGAGGACCTGGGTTGTAATCCTGGCTCTGCCACTTCTCTGCCTTGTGACCTTAAACAGGTATCTCGACTTCTCAGTGCCTCAGTTTCCTCATCTTTAAAATGGGGATCAAATCCGACTGCCTCCTACCTAGATTGTGAGCCTTATGTGGGACATGTTGACATAATCATCCAACCTGATTATCTTTATTGCCCAGCACTTAGAACAATGCTTGACACAGAGTAAGCACTTAACCCATACCATAGTTATTGTTATCATTACTATTATTATTGTTATTAGTGGTATTTGTTAGGGCTTACTCTGTGGCAGACACTCTTCTAAGCGCTGGGGTAGATACAAAGCAATCAGGTTGGACATAGTCTGTGTCCCACGTGGGGCTCTCAGTCTTAATCCCCATTTTACAGATGAGAAGAAGTGAAGTGGCTCAGTGGAAAGAGCCCAGGCTTAGGAGTCAGAGGTCAGGGGTTCAAATCCCGGATCTGCCCCTTGTCAGCTCTGTGACTGTGGACAAGTCACTTTACTTCTCTCCCCCCATTAAACTGTAAGCCCATCAAAGGGCAGGGACCATCTCTATCTGTTACCTGTTATTTGTACATTGAAAGCACTTAGTACAGTGCTCTGCACATAGTGAGCGCTCAAAAAAAGCTATTGAATGAATGAATGAATGAAAAGTGACTTGCCCAAGATCACACAGCAGACACACAGCAGAGTTGGGATTAGAGCCCAGGTCCTTCTTACTGTTCAGTAGGCCAAGCTTTGCTTCTCATTCTCGTTATTATTCTCATTATCATTATTATCTCTCCCGTCTAATATTCTATCCCTCGTAGTAGTATCAGAATGTTAACGGTGATTACCCTGCTTGACATCGTCAATCAGTAGTATTTGCTGAGAGTCTACTGTGCACACATCTCTGCACCAAATGCTCCCTCAACTCCCTCTCCCTCTCAACGGTAGGACAAACATCCTCCAGTGATGTCTGAAACCCAGTCCAGGTGAGTCGACTAAAGAGTGGAACATCTAACTAGGAAAATGTCATTTTCACCAGAGAGATACTGCTTTGCCTAAGCATATCATCATCGGCCTGAGTCAAGATGCTCCCTTTAAATTGTAACATGGCGCTTTGATTCGGCCTCAAGATGTTCTGTTTTCTTACTGCTGATTTCCATATTGCTTCCATTCTGTTGGCTATTCGGATCAGAGATGCCTTATTAAATTTGAAGTGCTCTACGACCTTGAAGGTTTTTTTTCTCTTCTTCGGGAAATCTCTCCTGGCACATCACGCAATTGGCCTTGGAATCGTCTGCGAGGTTAATTGAAAAATTGTCCCAGATGAGACTTGGCGTTGGCTGCGTGGCAGACGTCTTTTACAGGAAGGGATTCAAGAAAATGGGGGAGGAGAGACATGCGGCTCAGTCCCAGAGGAGGTGGGATGCGGGTGGCCAAGACCGGGCAGGGGAACAGAGGCAGTACGGCAGAGCAATGAAGAACGCACAAAGAGCAGAGATGGGTAAGGCTGAGGCCTCTTCCGTCCCTGAATGAAAGCAGCCTGCTTTTAAAAACACGGGGATAGGGAGCGGGTGGTTTGCTACGAGAGACGGCTGCCGGAAGAAGCCCAGGGTTGAATGGGAAGGGGGAGGGGGAAACAGGTGCATTTTTTGTCTTAAAATTCCTTGGCACGCGTCGAGGTTTCTGGTATCAGGATAAACACGCCTCGTGGCTGCCAGGAGATGCTATTGTAGGGGAGGACTGCCAATTCACGCGGTGGCCGATCTTCCCGTTGCTGGCAGGGATGGCTGAGCCGGGGCTTGATTTTCAAAGCCTTCTTTGCTGTCGGGACAACTGATCCAAATGGTAGGTTCCTTGCTTTTCGACTATTTCTTCTCATGAGTTTGGCATTCGGGATGATCCCGGATTCATCCTCCCGTGAGATGGACTCTCCTACCACTGTAATTATCTGGGGAAGCAGTGTGGCCTAGTGGAGAGGACCCGGGCCTGGGATTCACAGGACCTGGGTTCTACTTGCCTGCTCTGTGACCTTGAACAAGTCACTTGGTTTCTCTCTCCCTCAATTTTGACATCTGAAAAATAGGGATAAAATACCTGTTCTCCCTTCCCCTTAGACTGTGAAATCCATGTGGGATAAGGAGTTTATGACCGGCGGATTATCTTGCATCCACCCCAGTGCCTGGTATATACTAAGTGCTTAAGAAACACCACAATCTTTTTGGTTGTTGATGTTATTATTCAGAGATCTGGAGGCTGTGAGAATGAACCGCTCTACACTGTTTGGCTGGGAATATCTACTTGTGCCCACAGTCGTTCAGATTGACTGTCTAAATTCCCTCGATAATTGTAGAAATGTTCTCTGCATTTCAACTGGGAGCCAGTAACTGCTCCGATTTGTGAGCAAGGCCACAAATTCCCGAACACGATTGACCCGGCTTGTGTTTTTCCTCTGATGAAGACAATGGGTATGGGTGTCAGTGAAGTGAGACAGTGAATGAAATCACCTCCCACTCCTAACCAGCAAGCTTCCCATAGACAGTCAATCGATCGTATTTATCGAGCGCTTACTGAGCACTGTACTAAGCTCTTGGGAGAGTTCAGTAACGATAAACAGCCACATTCCCTGCCCTCAACAAGCTTAAGGTCTAGACGGAGAGACAGACATTGATATAAATAAATAAATTGCAGATATGTGCATAAGTGCTGTGAGGCTGGGGGGTGTGGGGATGAATAAAGGCAGTAAGTCAGGGTAGAAGCAGAAGGGAGCGGGAGAAGAGGAAGGGTGGGCTTCGTCAGGGAAGGCCTCTTGGAGGAGACGTGTCTTCAATAAGACTTTGAAGGTGGGGGAGAGTCATCGTCTGTCAGAATTGAGGAGGAAAGGTGTTCCAGGCCAGAGGCAGGAATTGGGCGAGAGGTCGGCGGCAAGATAGAGGAGATGGAGGTACAGTGAGAAGGTTAGCATTAGAAGAGCGAAGTGTGTGGGCTGGGTTGGGCTCCCCTTGACAATCGCCTCACCTGCCCAAAAAGCAACCACTCAGAGAAAACCCTTCAATTCACCTTTCTGTTTTCAGTTGGCTCACGTTTGATTTTCACAAAAATAAAGAGAACTCTAAAGGAGGTTGTGTTCCCCGCCCCCGGGACTTCTAAAACGTTTCATGCCTCTTGATAGAACCCTGGTGGTTTTGTTTTTCCTCTCACGTTGCAGGGCGTGTCAAGCATGGCAGTTTGCACAATGTCTAACGACAAATCAGCTACAGAACAAGAGGAGAAAGAGTGTATTGGGGAAAAAAATGCCATCATTTTGCACATGTCCTTACGATCCCCTGATGATTTCCAAGGCCCTGAACACCTCTGCTTCCAAAATTTGATTAAAAGAGAAAAGAGGATAACACATTGTTTGTTTTCACAAATGTATCGCCACAAATATTCTGGCAGTGGGCCCCAGTCCTGTGCCTTCTCACTTCTCGAAGCTTTCTGATGTCTTTCCAGTTTGGAGCTCCTGCTTAGATAAAACAGATGACTTTCTGGGCCTGCTTCTGCTAACAGCAGGCAGGAGCAACGGTGACTGATTGGTTGAAACATGAGGATTAATGGGTATTTATATTTCATTAAATTTTATGCTCACTGGAGAATAATGTATCACTCGCAGATATTGAAACATATGTCAACCCTATCCACTTACATATAATTCAATTTGACTTAAATGCATTGATCAAATTTTATTAAAGTCCAATATATCTTCCAAAAAGGCCCGCTAACACAATATTGTTGCTTCGCATTCATCAGATAAAAGGAGGCAATTGTGTTGTAATTCTATTTATACCATTTTTCGGGAAAGGGAGATTATTGTGGAGAGAATACTCATTACAAGGTGAATGGTGTTGGCTGAAAGACTAGTGATTGAGATTTTTAAGCAATTTCTCAAGCGGCACCCTTTGGTTAAAATGATCTCAGTGCGGGGAATGTCTACCTGTGTCCCAAACACAAGGGAGGAATAGATTTTGAGAACAAACTTGCTCGGGAACGTTTGCCGTGAGAGATGTAAGTGAGGCTAGCAATTTGCTCGGGCAATGTTTGTTCGTTTGTTTCAATCAAAAAACTCAATTTATGGATCATATTTAATGATCTTTTTTGGAAAGCTATTCCAGCCCGGATCCTCTTACATTCTTTTTCTCTCTCACTGTCCCTCTTGTTTAAATTTCTAAACTCTTCATTGATACACATTCGCACACCACCACATCCTCTCCCCCACCCACCATACACATACCCACATACCAAAATTTAGACAATATTACCATCCTCTTGGTCTCAGAAATAATGTTGGTATTTGTTAAGCGCTTACTATGTGCCGAGCACCGTTCTAAGCACTGGGGTAGACATAGGGGAATCAGGTTGTCCCATGTGGGGCTCACAGTCTTAATCCCCATTTTACAGATGAGGGAACTGAGGCACAGAGAAGTTAAGTGACTTGCCCACAGTCACACAGCCGACAAGTGGCAGAGCTGGGATTCGAACTCATGAGCCCTGACTCCAAAGCCCACGCTCTTTCCACTGAGCCACGCTGCTTCTCTAGGCATAACCTTTGCATTATCCTAGACTCATTTTCTTAAAATGGTATTTGTTAGGGGTTTACTATGTGCCAGGCACTGTTTTAAGCGCTGGAGGAGATACAGATTGAATGAATTCAAAGTAATCAGGTTGGACAGAGTCCGTGTCCCATAGGGGGTTCATAGTCTTAATCCCCATTTTAAAGATGAGGAAATTGAGGCACAGAGAAGATGAATGATTTACCCAAGGTCACACAGCAGACAAGTGACAGAGCTGGGATTAGAACCCATGACCTCTGACTTCCAGGCCCAAGTTCTATCCACTAGGTCACGTTGCTTCAGTGGAAAGAGCCCAGGCTTGAGAGTCAGAGGTCATGGGGTCGAATCCCAGCTCTGCCACTTATAAGCTGGGTGACTGTGGGCAAGTCACTTCACTTCTCTGGGCCTCAGTTCCCTCATTTGCAAAATGGGCATTAACTGTGAGCCTCCCGTGGGACAACCTGATTACCCTGTATCTCCCCCAGTGCTTAGAACAGTGCTCTGCACAAAGTAAGTGCTTAACAAATACCAACATTATTATTATTACCATTACCTTACTGAGCTCTTTCTCGGGGCAGTAGAGTACAACAGAGTAAGTAGACACCATCATTATTCCTGCCCTCAAGGACCTTAATGGATTTGAGAACTTTATTTTCCGAAAGGAAGGAACGGAAAGGAGGAGAAAATCCGTCAACTCCTACCCGTCCCTATTGACAGAATCCTCATCTTTGACCTAACCTGAGCTTTTCCAGTCAACACCTGGCTTTCCACAAGGTCTGTACTGTTACCGATAACCTTCCCCTAATTGAGGTTGGCCAGTCCTTCTCCTCTTCTCCTGCTGAAGATTTAGTTTTTCTCAGTGATTGGACTGTGAATGACTGAACGTTAGGAGATTGATTTGTCGTTGAGAGAATTTTAGATATTCGGTTTTCAGTGATTTGCTCTACTTGTTCGGAAAACTTACAGCGCTTGAACGAGTCAGTTTACTTTTCTGTGCCTCGGTTATCTCATCTGTAAACTGGGGATTAGGACTGTGGGCCTCATGTGGGTCATGGATTATGTCCAACCTGATTGTCTTGTATCTGTCCCAGTGCTTAGTACAGGGCCTGACACATAGTAAATGCTTAACTAATACAACCCCCTACCAAAAGAAGCAGCGTGACCTAGTGAAAAGTGCATGATCCTTGGAGTCAGGTGACCTGGGTTCTAATCCCAGGTCCGCCACTTGCCTGCTGTTGGACCCTGGGAAAGCCGCTTAGCTTCTCCACGCCTCAGTTTCTTCATCTATAAAATGGGGATTCAATACCTGTTCTCCCTCCTATTTTAGACCCTAAGTCCCATGTGGGACAGTGACTTTATCTACCCCAGCACTTAGTAAAAGGCTTATTTCATAGTAACTGCTTAACGAAGACCACTATTATTATTATTGCTGTTTGAAGGACAACTATATGTGTTTGTGTGTATCTGTGTGATTCTGAAACAAGAATAAGAATGAGTGTCAGTCACTAAAAACATTTTTTTGTTGAATGCTATTAAAACCAAATCAAATAGTAAGGGAATTTAATGACCCGAAGGATAATGAATTTTAAGATATTTTTCGCAGAAACAATATGGTTGAATGTAGTGAGTTGAGTTCTGCTTATCATTCCTTTTTGACTATGTAGAGAAGCAGCAAGGCCTAGTGGATAGAGCATGGGCCTGTGAGTCAGAAGGTCCTGGGTTCTAATCCCTGCTCCGCCACTTGTCTGCTGTGGGACCTTGGGCAAGTCATGTAACTTCTCTGGGGCTCAGTTACTTCATCTGTAAAATGGGGATTAAGAGTGGAAGCCCCATGCGACACAGGGACCGTGTCCAACCTGATTAACTTGTATCTAATCCAGCACTTAAAACTAGTGCTTGGCACATAGTAAGAACTTAATAAGCACCATTATTATTATTACTATTAGTATGTAAGCCCATCAATAGGCAGGGATTGTCTCTATCTGTTACCGAATTGTACATTCCAAGCATTCAGTACAGTGTTCTGCACATAGTAAGCGCTCAATAAATACTATTGAATGAATAAATATGTATCCATCAAGCTACTAAGAAATGGGGTCAGAGATGAACTAGGGCAAGTTGGGGGAAAGAGGTGGAGAGGGTGGAAGCAGCTGTGCTTTGGATGGACAGCAGTGGTTTAGTGCTATGATTTAAAGTTCAAACAAAAGAAGAAGATTCTCGGGCACTGGAGTCATCGAGGTAGGGGAAGCTGAGTTGGGGAGCAAGGAGGTGGGGAAGGAAAAAGCTCCTGGAATCATGAAAGAGCAGGAAGGAAGCACGTTCAGGGACAAAATGGGACAGGGAAGAAATTGACTCACCTATAACAATTTGTGTTGTAGGGTGGGATGCGTCTCCAAGATGCTTGTCTAACGAATTGGTTATAACCTGGAGTGCATCTGTACCATCAAAATGTTCAGCACTGGGTTTTTTTGTTGTTGTTGTTGTCACGCTTTCAAAATTAAATAAGCGGTAGAGTTCATGTATTTTTAAAAAGCCTTACCAGAGTTAAGCATGCAACAGAATGCACCGAGCAGGATAGCAGAATGAGAAGTTGGCTAGCACTGAGGGTTTTTCTGCCCTTTCTAATAAGAAGACTGATGTCACCCAGTGTAATCCATAGGAAAACATGACATATGGCTGAGGCAGCTGGAATATAGTATAGTCATGCTGATATAATGAGACCTATATGAATCATTAAATGGCATCATGCGCAAAAACATCTTTATACAAGCACTGCCCTATATTTAAGTACATGTTTCAATTAATCTAGAAAAAAGCAGAGATGTTATAATATTCTGTCATCAGCTAGGAAATTCTAAAACAAAAGCCCACAAAAACGGGTAGCCCTCATCCATTCCAAGTCGAGCACTAGACCTTATTTTTCAAAACGGTGTTTGAGGAGGAATGAAATCCCAGAAAAATATCCAGGGATTTTATCACACTAATCCATGGAGAAAATCAGACTTCAATTCTGACCACACCGGCAAAATGAAATGGAGAGTTGAACGACCTAGTCGATTTGGTCAGTGTAGATGGTCAAACTGTAGGTCCAGCTGCTATCACTTTGTTCGGCATTTACACCGAGCTTTTTGAAAATATCTTGACTGTGCACTCGATTGCCATTTGGCTGGACAGTCGCAAAGCCGATTATCTTCCTCTCTTTCCCTCCTCTTCCCAAATTTGAAACCAACATTCAGAAGAGGATTCTGGTTTCTTGGTTAAGAAATTACCATCCATAGTCAAACTTGCCAGTTTATTCTTCACCCAAGTAAATGTTTCTGGTCCCATGTTATCTTTGGGGGAAATAATTGTGGAATTGGTTAAGTGCTTCTTATGTGCCAAACACTGTATTAAGTACTAGAGTGAATGCAAAATAATCATGTTGAAAACAGTCCCTTTCCCACGTGGGCTTACAGTCTAAGAAGGAGGGAGAACAGGTATTGATCCCCATTTTGCAGATGAGGAAACTGAGGCACAGAAAATCAGAAGACAAAGATCCCCCTTTAGACTTTAAGCTTCTTGGGGGCAGGAATCACGTATACCAGCACCACTGTATTTTATTCTCTCTCCAGTGCTGAGTACAGCACTCTGAATGAAACTAGCCCTCAATAAATACCATTTATTGATTGAAACTCAGCTACTATTGAATCCCCACCCCGCTTCACCTAGCAACACATGTTCCTTATGGCAAATGCCTGTCACTTTTCTTCTCTGTGGCATTGCAGAAACTTAGTTTTCCCTGAAGGTGATCATACCAACCGGAAAAAGTTATTCGCACTGTTCCAATTCCAGGCTTGTGCTCGGCACAGATGCTGACAACCTTAGAGAGGTGTTCTGTTTCCTTACCTCTGCGCACAGGGGAGAACATGCATTACAACATGCATGATTCTCCTCCACCATCACAATCACTTTCTTCTTCCGTAACCCGCAAGTTTTACAAGTATGAACAAAACCTTAAAATCTGTGGGGAGAAAATTATTTGGGGTTTACGTGTTGAAAACCACAGAAGGCAGATTCTTCCAGCTGATCTAAAAGTGGTTTCTTCAAAACATATTTCCCCTGGCCCCCCCACAAGAAACGATTCTGAACAGACTCTCCAAATAGAAATGATCCAGGTTTATGGGGTATAGTATGGTGCAGAGCAAGACAGATTAAAGCTTTGCAGGTTTGAATAGAAATGAGAAAGATGCCTAATCTTTGCTTTCCTCTCAAATCCAAGTAACAGATTTGAAATCCAGCTCGATCGAGTCATCTACTCCAGCGTTTTGGATAGACAATTTGCATTCATGTTTTTCCAGCCCAAAACCTCTGGGTTCTTTTAACCCAGGAAATGAGCAGAATCCAGGTTGCTGACAAAGTCCCCAGATCTCATGTAGCACCTACTGGGTTTTCCTCACTCAATCTGGGTTCTTATTCTGACTCCTCGTCTGCTGTGTGACCTTGGGTAAGTCACTTCACTTTTCAGTGTCTCAGTTTCCTCATCTGAATAATGGCGATTAACTCCTACTCCCTCCTACTTAGACACTGTGCTCCATGTGGGATTGGGATTGCGTCCAACCTAATTATATTGCATCTACCCTGGTGTTTAGCACAGTGCTTGGCGCAGAGTAAGCATTTGCCATTACCTTAGGCTCCTCGTCCTTCATCCTCTAAAACATGGCGGGGGGCTTCTACTTCCTGAGTGATTCAGATGAAGATATGATTCTTAAATGAAAAAAAAATCGTTTTGGTAGCTCGTCGAGCCCACGGCTGATTCCTACTGGCTGTTTGTTCTGTTAAATTCAAACCGTTTACTGCTCGGCATTCAGAGCTGAGGGGACTTCGCATCCCTAGTCTTTAAGAGTTTCAGCCCCAAAGCCCTTGCCATTAGGGAGGTCACCTGCGAATTGAACGCTTCCTACCCTCACTCTCCCAGTGGACCCAGTAGCTCCCATTCGCCGGGCGACTACGTAAAACCCTTTCACCACCCCCTTCTCCGGTTTTTCCAGGTACAAACCACCTGGATATTTAGATACCAGAGCACCTAATGGGACACCATCAATCTTTTATAGTAAGAGAATGCATAAATTATAAACAAATATGTCCTTTGGTCTAGTAGAACAGCATAACAATCAAAGACCCACAATAGAAATGTATTTGCTTCTACTGTAAGCTCTATTCCCCCAGCTCCGGGTCCGTGGTGATGGACAGGCGGAGAACTGTCAGTTTTCCTATTGTTTGTCACATTACACTTACCTCCTGTTGTTTTAAGTAATCAATACGGGGCTGAAATCACCTACCGCTACCTCTGCTCCCTCCTATTTTGTCCACTCATAAATTATGAATCCCTGCACAACATCAAGTCTACAATTTCGATTGCATTTGCTAATCATTGATCAATAATTCAGGAGCCTCTTCTTCTTCAAGGGTCCCTGGGTTCCTGGAACATATGGGCATCAGGCTGACAGTGTTCAACAGAGTATTCCCTTATCACAAAAAGCAGCTAGGGAAAACAAGTTGTTTAAAGTTGTTTCTTTTTTTTTTTATGAGGCCGACTTTGTACTCTTCTTCTTTTTTTTTTGTTCCCCTTGCTCGTTACATTTAATGACTGCAAGAGCACACCAGGTCCTGAGCGAAGGAACGGCCAGTATAATTTACAGTTTGAGGAGATGTGGTACTTGTCAACAAACCTGTTTGTTTCTTGGATTCATTCGGTGGGATTTCACTGTTGTGGCTTGGGCAGATTGCATCTCCTTTTGGGGGGCAGTCGTCCTTCCTCATGTTTGTGTTGCATTATTTATTCCATTTTTTATGGGCACAAAAGCTAGGAGATAAAAAAGCTCTACACCAACACACACACACACATACTTCTCTGAAAACTGGAAGGAAGACACTTTCCTACTTTCTCTGGCAGAATGAATTTGAAGTCACATGCTGTTATGTCAGGCAAAAATAAAAAAGGCTTCACTTTTTTTTTTTTTTTTGAAATTATTTGTTCCTTCTGGGCTGTCGTATCCTGTCAAATCACGGTGACCATTTCATCACATTTTCGAAGGGCCTTTATCTTGGAAACTTCGGAACGGTCGTTTCTTTTTAATCTTTTGTGCTGACCATGAATCTGAGAGGAGTCACAGAGAACTCCAAATGGAGAAGATTCCCAAAAGACGTTGCTTATTTATGGAGAAGTTGCGGGAGGGGGTGGGGCTTAAGAAAGAAGCCATCTTTCACCGGTGGCATAGTCGGGTAAAGAGATCGGCGCTAATTTCCGTGAACTAATTTCAGCGAGACCATCTTTTTTAATAAAAGGAGGAGGCAAATCACACCCCTTTTCTCTCTGAACAGACTAACTAGCATAAAAGGTGCTGTTCTGTCAATGCCAAGATTTGAAATGTCTCTACCTTGTTTTCTACTTTACAAGTCCCCCTACAGTGGAAAATTCAGCCTCTATAGAAGCTCGACCTCCTGTCATTCACAGGCAGCCTAGTAGTACTGACTCCTGGCATTAACTATTGTTATTGACTCAGCAGGAGAGTGACAATATAGGGGTTTTTCAAGAACTTTTAAAATTTTAAAAAGAAACAGCAGGAGATAGAAAGGAGGGACAGAGAGAGGAGGCTTTAGAGCAGTTTTGTGTCACAAAGCAGCAAGGAAAGGAGGGAAGGAAGTGGATCCAGGCAGAGAAAGAATTAAAACTACAGAAACAGATAAAAGAAATAGGGGAAGAGAAGCAAGGGGGTCTTACGATGCAAGAGAGAGAGTAAAGAATAATAGGAATTGTCGTGGTAGAAAAGAATAGGAAGAAGAGAAAGAATTTAACAAATGATGCCAGTCAAGAAAGCTGGCAAACAAAAACAAAGTGAAAGACATTTTACACATTCTAAATTCCTTCGTGCCTTCTTCCTCTCCATCTTCCTCTTCTTTCTCTTGTTGACATTTTTAATTTTTCTCAAATCACCTTGATCAGTGGATACCAAGCTAAGTACTCCTGGACTCCTACTGCTTTAGTGGACTAATGTCTGCAATTTTGAATAGAGAAATAATTGAAATAATGTTCCCCAAAATGGCTCTATGTGGACGTATGTCGCGGCCAGCCACAGACAAATTTATGCCTCCGACCTCTCCTCCCACCCTGCCACTACCCACATAAAGTCAATCTTAATTAGAATGGAACTTCTGAAATGCCAAAGCCTTTCTCATTCCCACTCGAAAAGGGAATTTATCCCAGATTCATTCCCTGAAATTTTTCTCTTCATGTGAAAAATTGCACCGGCATACCGACTTACAACTAGACAAGATGTTTAACTGAAGTATCTCCCCATCTGACCTTCCTGAGACTTCACTGCCTATGTTAAAGAAAATGCATAATTCATAGAGATTTAACTTTTGGGGGGAATTAATTTTCTACAGCCAGGTTCTAAAAAATATAGCAATAACAAATAAATGCATCTTCCTCTAAGGAAAAAAAAACAATGTTCAAACTCAAAGCTACAGAGCTGAAAGTGCCTGAAAAGAAAGACGGATAGTTTACTCCATAATGCACTTTACGGGAATCTAGAGTCTACCCTAAGCACTTAGGAAAAAGAAAATGGTGTGCTTGGGAAATTATAACTTTGAAAGTGTTTCGGGAGAGAAACTGAATCCTTCATTTTCTGGGGTCTCGTGTCCGTATCAACCAATCTACGAAGACCAGAAAACAAAGCCGGAAATAGAATCCAAGAATATTTTAATATTAAGGAGATTTTCAAACTGAGGGAGGTAGAGTTACTGGAGAGCTAGGCCTCGGATTAGTTACGCAAAAGTCAAGATTTTCACTGCAGATCTTTCAGCGTTTGCCCAGGGTGACCCTAGCCAAGCTATTTAACCTTAGTCTGACTCCATTTCACCTTTATAAAACAGGGCGGGGGAGGAGAAAACAGGCATCATTCTTGCCTTCACCACAGGATTTTTATAGGGAAGAGCAAATGATTGTTCTAAATCCATGGGAAAATACGAGATGCCCGGGGAGGAAGAGCAGTTGGCTCTGGTGGCAAAAAAGCAAAGCAGATTCAACAATCTCGAATCTGCCTGATCAAATAATTTTGTGGAAACGATGGAGTTTTTAGGCCGGTGAAGCTTTAGGTGTTTAAAGGTGCTGGCGAAACTCTGCCATGCTTGTTACAAATTATATATTGGTGTATCCCATAGGTTGAGAAAAGTGTTAAGATTTCTGGTGGGAGTATGCTGATTACTGTATGAACAAGAAAGCACTCACTGGAGGCTTTACAGAAGTATGCCACTTTTATGAGTTGGTGTAAACTCACCAGAAGAAGTCTCCTGGGGCCAGGCGACACCAGAGCACCCAGGACCTAGGTCATTTCTCCAAGGTCGATGACTTCCAAAAGTGTGGAATGGACAAACCCACTTGGTCTAAGCTATCCTGCTCCAAGAGGCTGATCCATGAGGTTCCTAGACCTTGACTAAGTAGTGAAGAATCCTCTCGACCTCTCCTTTCCACATTTTTGCACTCTTCTGTTTGAAATACTCCACATTTGTAGGTTTCTTCCCCATTCTTTGTAATTATTACTATTATTAATTATAATCAATATAACTGAGGAGTGTGATCTAGTGGAAAGAGCACAGACCCAGGGGTGAGAGGACCTGCGTTCTAATCCGACCTCTGCCACGTGTCTGCTCTGTGGCCGTGGGTAAGTCACTTAACTTCTCTGTGCCTCGGTTTCCTCTCTTACAAAATGGGGATACTATATGCCAAACACTGTGTTAAGCACCAAGGTAGGTACAATGAAATCAGAAAAGGACTCTGCACTTAAAGGGGGAGGGATTTAATTTCCATTTTGTAGGTGAGGAAATTGAGGCACAAATTAGCCAAGAGACATCACATTCCCATGATGCTACTCTACCCTTGTCACAACCCTGATTCCCTCCTCACTTTATCTTTCTAGAAGGAGTCACTCCAGATCCCAGGGGAAGCAGCACGGTCTAGTGGCTAGAGCAGGACCTGGGAGTCAAAGGATGTGGGTTCTAATCCCAGCTCCGCCACATGTCTGCTGTGTGGCCTTGAACAAGTCATTTTACTTCTCTGTGTCTCAGTTACCTCATCTGTAAAATGGGGATTAAGACTGTGAGCTCCATGTGGGACAGAGACTGTATCCAACCTGATTATTTTGTGTCTACCTCAGGGCTTAGAACAGGGCTTGGCACATAGTAAGCACTTAAAAAGTACCACAATTTTTATTATTATTTTAACCTAGCAAGGACAGAGTTGGCTTTATGTGACTCTAATGGCCAACAGTGGGAGGGGCTCCCAACCATGCACGGGAGGATCATATATGTGGGGCTGTGACCTGGGGAGAAGTTTTTCCAGGTCTGCAAATAATAATAACAATTATCATGGTATTTTCTAAGCTCTTACTGTGTGCCAGGCACCAAACTAAGTGCTGGGGTGGATACAAGCAAATTGGGTTGGACACAGTCCCTGTCCCAAGTAGGGCTCACGGTCTCGCTCCCTATTTTACTGTTGAGGGAACTGAGGCCTAGAGAAGTGAAGTGACTTGCCCAAGGTCACACTGCAGATAAGTGGTGGAGCCGGGATTAGAACCCATGACCTTCTGACTCCCAGGCCCGGGCTCTATCCTTGTTGCTTTTCTGGCAAAGAACAGGGATGGGCCCACAGTCACGGTATAGAGGGGAGCTTGAGATGAATCTGGCCCCTCCAAGCCCACGGGGCAACTCCAGTGGCAGGAAGAAGAGCCAGGGAAAGTCTCTAACCACATTAGAGGCAGCCAGAAAAAAAGATGGCTTCCTGGGATGATAACCGAATACAAATGGCTTGTAGCCACATACCTCACTCCTCTAACACCAACCTACTCACTGTACCTCCGTCTTGTCTATCTCGTCACTGACCCCCTGGCCTGGAACTCCCTCCAGATTTAGAATTTCCAGTGTCAGAAACCTGGATTAATTCCTGCTTCTCAGCCAAATGTAGTCAAGATGTTTCTCCAGGGATGGAAATCTACTTTGGGGTTGATAGCCTCTAGAATTACAAGTCAACGGTAGCCTCGGGTTAGAAGTGTTTTGGACAACGGTTTGAGGAATTTCACATGAAGTTAAATCGAAAGACGGCTCAGGTGAATTTGAAGCATTTGGTCTTGTCTTTCCCTCACACAATTCTCCTTTCAACTCAGATCTGAACATTGCTATGGGATCATCTCAGATTTCTTAATTTTCTTTAAAAAGACAGAAGCAGTATTTAAAATGAATATTGCCTATTTCTCTATTTCCTTCGCAATCCTGTGCAGTTCTTGAGGAAAAAAGAGTTGAATGTTAACTTTTCTGTCTGATTTAGATGTCTTCAAGACCATCAAGTGAGCTTGTAATAGGCAGGGAATGTGTCTGCTAATTCTGGTAGATTGTATTCTCCCAAGTGCTCAGTACAGTACTCTGCACATAGTAAGTTCTCAAAAAATATGATTGATTGAAATAAATCAAGCAGTATATTGTGTTTGGTCACAATTGGCGTTTTGACATTGTGTTCATTGAGATCAAATTCCACCCCCGGTTATGCGTGAATAACTCTCGGTGACCGTAGAAACTATGAAGGAATTTGACATTGGAATTATAATAGAAAAGTATTTTGGCTCGTTCTCCCTTTGCACATGGGGAGATATGTTCACTTCTATAGCCTCCTTTATCTCTCAGAGACTCTTCTGTCTCATTTCTTACTTAATTCCGCTTTAGTGCTAGTGTAGGTAGTAGCATTTATTGAGTACCTAGTGGTTGGAATACACTGCCCAAAATGTTTGGTAAGTACAAAACAGAAGTGACACATTCTCTTCCTTGCAGAAGCTTATATTCTAATAGGGGGAGACAGACATAACATGAGAGAATACAGGGTAATCAAAGTCATTGAATGCACAAATTAATAGCATCTCTACAGTCATGCTCAGGAGAGGTATGGAGAAGCTCACGGTTACTGAAAATTTGGGGGGTACTGGGAACTAGTCAGGGAAGACTTCTTGGAGGAGATGGAATTTCAGGATGTTTTGAACACGGGTTGGGTTACAGTGTGTCAGATTTGGGGAGGGAGGGAAAGGATTACAAGGCAGGGGAACACTTTGAGTAAAGGGATGAGGTAGAGAAAATCAGAAGTTAGGTGTGGTTAGAAAGGTAGCTTGGGGGAGTGAAATAGGAAGTTGAGGAGGAATAAGTGAAAAGAACAGCTATGCAAGATGGTGTGAGTTGGTGGAGAGTCTTGAGTGTAGCCTCAGGAAGGGAAGCTATCTACAAGTGCCATCTCCCAGATATCGTTGCTGGCTAATGATAGCCTTCCGACCCCCTTCCACTCCCCCAGGCATGAATAGAAAGGAGAGCCGGAAACATCTTTAGCAGAATCTATATCCGGGACCCACACAGAACCTGCATTTTTCTGTCCTGAACTATCAAGGCTAAGTATGAAGAGCTGACCAATTAAACGACAATGTATTCAGCTCTTTTCTTTGCTGTAGACTCCCCCTTAACTGTCACAAATTGGGTTTTAGGATGCTCAAATGGAAAAGGTGTATCTTTATCCAATTTGCGCAACCATAAGAAAAAGTAAGCCACACCAAAGACATGGATAAGCCAACACGGATTCTGGTAAGAGGTTGGACGGAGGTGAAAGGAGAGACATGGATGTGGAGAAGAGGGGAAGGGAAGGGAAGGGAAGGGAAGGGAAGGGAAGGGAAGGGAAGGGAAGGGAAGGGAAGGGAAGGGAAGGGAAGGGAAGGGAAGGGAAGGGAAGGGAAGGGAAGGGAAGGGAAGGGAAGGGAAGGGAAGGGAAGGGAAGGGAAGGGAAGGGAAGGGAAGGGAAGGTTGAATGTACTTATGTCTTGATTCTGTTGGACTCTCTCAAGAGCTTAGAAAGGTTCTTTGTCTCAGTAGACACTCATTAAATAATGCTGATGATGATCGCTGTGATGATGATGACAAAATGAGGCAGAAATAAATAGAAAGAGCAAGAGAGTAAGGGGATAAGAGGTAATTCCTATTTTGTTCCTGGCTCCTCTGAAATTTGCAGTTCACAGTCCCAGGATCACTGATCTTGCTTCACCCATTATGAAACTAAAATCAAAATCTGTATTTTAGATTTGTAAGCAGAGCAATATTCTATCTATCCAGGAGCATATTGAGAAGTATGGAAAAGGCTGGAAGAAAGAGACTGAGGTATCAAGAATGGTAGAGATGGAAATACTTTTTAGTGGTATTTGTTCAGTGCTTACCAAGTGCCAGACACTGTACTAAGCACTGAGGTAGATACAAGTTTATCAGGTTGGGCACAGTCTGTGTCCCACATGGGGCTCACAGTCTTAATCCTCATTTTACAGATGAGATAACTGAGTCACAGAGGAAGTGAAGTGACTTGCCCAAGGTCATACAGCCGACAAGTAGCAGAGTTAGGATTAGAACCCAGGCAGGCCTGGCTTCTTTCCACTAGGCCATGCTGCTACTAGAGTTCATTGAATTCAACAAGTCCCACCAGAAACAGAAAGAGGTTGAGACCCTGAGAACTGGGAAACAGAAAGAAAGGGAAAATTGTACATATAAATTGATGTTTCTTCTCAGAAGTGTGAGATTTGAAGGGGTTGTATTGAATTCTGGGTCACTTTAGCTTTTTACTAATCTGATAATCCAATCTGCATTTCTGAATGGCTGTCATGCTCACCCTTGGTTCCAAGCAGTGTAATTTTGTCCAGAAAGACTTAATTACATTTGTGTCTTCCTAGCTGTAAATTAAGAATAAATTACTTCGTTTGTAAGACCAATTAGTACAGAAAACCAATGTTGGATCTTGTAAACTAGCTTTATTGATTCATACCATTGGCCACATTAAGGGCAACTTTACTTTCTAAACCTTAAAAATCTGGTTTAATATTAATCAAGAGCTATATTCTTCTGTTTACCCTATACTGTCATTTTCTCTAATCAGCCAACAAGATTTCCATTCACTCTTCGTACATAATCTCAGGGAGCATGTTTATACATTGTATATTTTCTTTGGTGATTGGTAAGAAATAACATAGGGGGACGGTAATTCATTAGTTCCAATTAATGGACACTTATGAGGTTCATAAAGGTAAAACATCCTTGTCAGTGGATTACCTAAAAGAAAATGATGTCATTAATTGAACTGGTCTCACATTTTACTTAATGTCTTCACTGCTACATGTCTCTCAGGCCACCAGAACATGCGACGAAATGACAGAGATGAAATATGACAAAAACTCATCTGTGTTCCTTCCTTATCTCTACCAGTATCTTCTCTCGCTACTCTCTGGAATTCTGCAGAGATTCCAATGTGTTGTGCCCTATTCATGCTACCTTTTAGGCTTCTTGGGGCAGGGACATGATAGGTGTGTTTTAAGACAGAGTGACTGGCATATTGTTAGCAGTCAATCCAGTTTTATTTTTTGACTCCGATAAGAGTGCTATGAAATGGAGAACTTGAGCTACCCTAAGACACTTGCCCCAGCTCTGAATGCAAAAGTCTGAGCAACTAAGGAAGTAGCTGGGAGTTCAAAGAGTCCTCAAGATGTGCTTCTTGATGCCACGGCTCTGCCATCTTGCAGAAACCCAGCTATCTCCCCTGTGCCAACACAACCTGACTTCTTTGGGTGCATCAGCCACGGGGTGGGAAGCCCCCGTCTCCAGATCCAGGGTGAGGTCCACGTCCTGGATCGGTGTCAGGTCTCAACTGCTATTTCTTAAATCAATGACAGGCTTTATCTGCTATTTCATAGAATTCTCACATATTTTTAAACAAATGCTTCTGGAGAGCACCAGGTGCTTCTGTTAATGTGAGTGTGTGTATTCACATGTGAATGTGTGTCTTTGAATCTTCTTGGGGATGATGAATTCTAAAAAATTATAAGAAAATCTGTGAGACGAGCCCATCAGTAAGATTTACAAAGGTTATATGAATACTGCAAGTACGTTCTTAGGGGAATAAGGTAACCTATATAATCCACTTGCTCTACGTCACTACTACGAGATGGTTAATAGTGAGGAGAACCAGTAAAAGTGGGACCCTTTCTTCAGATGTATGAAGTTCCCGGTAGTCATTCTCATTCTTGAAAAGTGCAATTCTCCCATCTTACTTTAGGGCATCTATTCCCCAGGTGTGAGACGTTTGCCCCTCCTTGCTCTCTGACCTACTCACGATGTCTTCAGGAACAAGAGACTTCCACATCCCAGGAATTGTGAGGTTTATCGTGATTTTGAGGCACCAACAGAACAGGGAACAGCTCATGATAAAGTGAGATGATAGTGGTATGATGATGATGATGATATAACAACTCCTGTCTTTGGTAGCTTCAGAGAGGATGAGTGCCATCCTTGAAATGGCTGAGGGGAGAGAACCTCCACTTTGTCCCTTCCACATTCTCCAATCGTGTCAGATTGAGACCAGATTGGAGCAGAGAATTGTCCCCAGATAGGGATGGTTGGTGTTGTTTTGTTGTTGACTTTACATCATCCACCTCCTATGTGTATAACTCTCAGAGACTCACGGGAACATATTAGCCAGAGCAACATTAGGTTAGCGGTCTATCCACCAAAATCACAGAGAGCTCATACCTACACCCCTAGCATAGAGATCCTTGCGTGGGGATTAGGGGTGTCTGCAAAAAGACTACACACCCTTCCCTTCAATATAGTTCACGTAAATATCCTCCGTAAACTCTTCAACAGTCCATTCTCCCCTGCAACAGTTAAAAATCAATCTCAGTCCTACCAGATTAATGTAAGAAATAAAATAAATGCCACTTATTAGCACTAGCAAGAATCAAAGGGTACCATACATTTTGGAGAAAGATTAAAACAGTACTCTAGCTCAAGATGAAAACTGGCAACAGTAAAAGAAGAATCGACCTTGACAAGTCCGTCGTTTTATTCTGTTATCTCTGTGGCGGAAGAAGAATTGCACAATTGAAAAGATTGGGGATGGGATTTTGGTTTGGGAAATGAAGAGGATTTTAAGGAATAAAATATCCCTCTATAGTTGCCTTCAAGGGTCACGGGATTAGTCTTCAACATCTTGGTTCCGAGTTGAGATAGGAAGCCTTTGATCTTGAATGACTCTCTTAAAATAAATTCCAACCACATTCCTAAGCATAACCCAAGAAGTTTGCCCTCAAACAGCAAGACTGATAGATGAGGAAGCATGAAGCCAAACAGAAGGAGTGAGATTTTCTCACTAAGTAAATCTCCCTCCTCCGTTTCACAAGAAAAACGTTACAGCAAATACGACGTTATTAACAAATCAAGGGGAAAAAAAAAAAGCTGGGCGCACTCGAACCTTTTAGTCTATTCAAATGAAGGAGCCTCAAATGGTTTAGTTAGGAATTAAGTTAATTGGGTTTGGTGTAAGGTTGGTGTACTTCCTGCTGGAAACTTTCCCATGTTTTCCTCGGTATAAGTAGCGGCTGAACTCCCATGTCACCCTGGTTAGCCCAGACTTTAATTAGATCTGGCATTTGCCTCATAATGATAAATGCTGAGATGATGAATGGAAATGCAAATGAGTGTGAAGTGGCTCAGCCTTCAGAGCTGAATATCATTAATACCTTCCTACTGTTAAATCGATCAATGTCATCCCAGGATCCCCGCTTTCAGCGGCTGCAGATGGCCTACCGCCAGAATGCCTTCCATTTTATTGGCAGGCCTGACTTGGTGGGTTTTTCCTTCCCATATGCTTTTATTCATCTTTCTCCTGAATATTTGTTTGGCAACCAGAGCTCCAATATATTTCCAGCTGAGATGATAACTATTTAGGGTCAATAAGCAAATAGCTAATTTAGAGCAAAATAAATACCAATATGGAGCTGTTCACACACCAACAACAACTTCTGAAAGAAATTCAATAAAGTGGTTGGCAACATAAGAGTTCGCTTGACACGGTTAGAGCCTTAATGTGTCAGAGCGATGCCCCTACACAAATAAGGGGCTTTTAAGAGAAATACCAATCAATAACCAAAGTTGTGTCTGCTTATGGTTCTGTCTAGAGAAGTGACGGCAATTTAGTGTTTCAGAAATCCCTGAGAATGGCTCAGTTACAGTATCGCTATTCCAACCCGAGGAATTTCTACCCCAGCCAACCCTGTGGTGGTCTTGGAGCCTGGGATTTCATCACTACTCTGACAGCGGGGCAATTACTGGAGTTCTCACTGCTGTTCTTTTCGCCAACACAGAAGCCCGAGTCCCGTTCCTCTGGGTCTCCTGTGGGGAATTTTGGCAGATTGTCTACCCAGGCTCGTCTTCCCAGAAACGAATGCCGCCTCCAGGTAGAGTAGCCCCATGAAAGGGGAAAAGAGCTCTTCTGCCCCTCAGTGAGAAATCCTGCAAGAGAAAGAAGCTGCCAGTGGTGAGAAGGCCCAGACCTTCACCGTGGTAAGCGAAGATCACCATAATCACGCCTGGGCCGTACTCTACTCATTCCTTCCCCTCTGGCTCTCTGGGCTCATATAGCCCTGGCACTAATGGGGAGGAGAATATGAACCCAAAGGGAAGGGCCCATGATGATCTTTGGCACAGGGAGGAGGAGGTGAATTTTGGACCTATAGTCTGACCAGGGTCCAGTGGGTACCTTAATACCATTCTTATCCCATCACTGTTTTTTTTGGCCATAAAAACCACTTTTATGCTTTCAAAAAGTTTTTTTTTTTAGTAAAGAAAATCTCCAAATGAAAAATCCCAGAAGGAAGTTTCAAATTATACTGATTCATTCTGAACGATGTCTCTGAGTGTCAGTCTTATTAGGCTTAGCAACCTCAGTCTAACGTGGCAATAATAGAACCCTATTTTCTTTTAAACTATGAGCTGTGTCGGGGACGTATTTTAAAGTAAATGATATTAGTTTATTTTTAATATAACAATCCAACATTCCATTATCATTTAATAAGTACTTTCTAAAATATAATATGGTAAAAGTAACTCCTTTAAATCCAGAAGTCTTATTTCCATTAATCCTACAAAACCATTAGTGGTGGGATTAATCTCCATCTGATTGTCTGTTAAATGTTTTATTGTGTTCGTCTAATGAAAATAGAAAAATAAAAAGAGACAAAATGTTTTGTTACTTTGGTGCCTATCAAGGCTTTGGCATCCATTCTAGAGGAGCACTAGCCAATTTCAATAACATCAGGAACACAAGGAAATAAATTAGACATTTTAATTGTGAGATTATATCACACTGATGGGAGTGCTGGGGAAAAGCCAAAACAAATTCTAATGACAAAACAATAATTCAAGCAGAATATACCACACTTAAGCTTTGTGGACCTTTTAAAAAAAATGGGAAAAGGAAAAGTTAATAACATAGTCTTGGTGATGGAACTAGGCAGCTATAGAGAGCCTGTACTGACGTGTGACTATAACCAACAATTTTGCTTTCTTTATAAATGCTACAGTTGTGGCGAAGACAATGAGTGACATTCCTCCAAGTATTGCCGAAGTAATATTCTGAGAAACAACAGGAAAAGAGAATTTTAGCTTTCTAACAAAAGTATGCACCCCACCCTCAACCCCACAGCACCTATATACATATCTATAAATTATTTATTCATATTACTGCCCGCCTCCCCCTCTAGACTGTAAGCTCTCTGTGGACAGGGAACACGTCTACCAACCCTTTTGTATTGTACTCTCTCAAGCGCTACTTAGTACAGTGGTCAGCACATAATAAGCACTCAATAAGTACCATTTATTGATCAATTGATCCAAACAGGCCTCGGATGAGACATATTTGTCAGTCAATCATATTTACTGGGCACCTGCTGTGTGCAGAGCTCTGTACTAATCATTTGGAAGAGTACAGAATAACAGTATAACAGACATTCTCTGCCCGCACCAAGCTTACAATCTAGAGGGGGAAGCAACAGAATTAAAAATGATGTGCATAATAATAATGATGATGGTATTTGTTAAACACTTACATCATACTAAGCACTGGGGTGGATACAAGCAAATCGAATTGGACACACAGGCCCTTGCCCCACGTAAGACTCAATTCCCATTTCCCAGATGAGGCCGCTGAGGCAGAGAGAAGTGAAGTGACTAGCCCAAGGTCACACAGCCGACAAGTGGAGGAGCCGGCATTAGAACCCATGATCTTCTGACTCCCAGGCCCGTGCTCTATCCACTACGCCCATGCTGCGTCTCGTAATTGGGATTATGTCTATCGTCTCGATCATACTGTACTCCCCCAACTGTTTAGCACAGTATATTAATCAATCAATCAACCGACAATATAGGTACCCAGGATATAGGTACCCAGACCCCAATTTAATGAGCCTATAAATCCTGGGTCATTTTGAGGACAAGCATGGGTTGACTCAGTTGGCTCAGATTGAGTCAGCAGGCAGGCAGGCTCTGTCTAGAAGTTTTCTGCTGCAGTGACAAGTGGAGGTGATGTATCAAATTGGTGAGCTAATAGGTCTATTATATCTCTGATCTGAAATCTTGTTTACTCCCTCAGAACCCATATTATTTTTGACATAATATTCCTCAATCTTTCACTCGTTTAACACCTGACATGTCTCAGCCTGGACTAGTGAATAGAGCACGGGCTTGGAATCAGAAGGACCTGTGGTCTAATCCCATCTCCACCACTTGTCTGCTGTGGGACCTTGGCTAAAATGGGACATAAGCAGCATACGTTTAGATCCACCTCATACTTCCAAATGTAATTTCTTACCTAATAATAATGTTGATATTTGTTAAGCGCTCACTATGTGCCGAGCACTGTTCTGAGCGCTGGGGTAGACACAGGGGAATCAGGTTGTCCCACGTGGGGCTCACAGTCTTCACCCGCATTTTACAGATGAGGTAACTGAGGCCCAGAGAAGTTAAGTGACTTGCCCACAGTCACACAGCTGACAAGTGGCAGAGCTGGGATTCGAACTCATGACCTCTGACTCCAAAGCCCGTGCTCTTTCCACTGAGCCACGCTGCCAATCTATGTGTTATATACCACACTTTCCGAAAGGGAGAATTTATTTTAGTAGTCCATGAAATGACATATTTAACCTCTAAAGAAAAAACAAAAGAGAGAGGAGAAGCGGTGTGGCCTAGTAGAAAGGACACTAGCCTGAGGGTCAGTGGACCTGGGTTCAAATCTTGGCTCTGCCACTTGCCTTCTGTGTGATTTGAGCAAATTACCTGACTTCTTTTTGCCTCAGGCAAGCCACTTCAATTCTCTGTACCTCGGTTTCCTCATCTGCTAAACGGGGATTCAGTAGCTGGCCTCCCTCCATCTGTGAGCC
Organism: Ornithorhynchus anatinus; assembly: GCF_004115215.2. Taxonomy (NCBI): domain Eukaryota; kingdom Metazoa; phylum Chordata; class Mammalia; order Monotremata; family Ornithorhynchidae; genus Ornithorhynchus; species Ornithorhynchus anatinus. The sequence goes on from NC_041751.1 coordinate 5,112,795, forward strand.
CCATGTGGCTCCCGATTATCTTGTATCTACCCCAGTGCTTAGTACAGTGCTTACACGTTGTGAACACTCAATGAATACCACAATAATTATCAGCAATACCCAGATCACAAAACTGAGAGAACAAAGGGTTAAGGTATCGGTCAAATATTTTGTTCGAGGAGATATTAATTTAAAAAAAATTAAAATTGCACCTGAGCCAGCTAAGAGATGACCCTTTTCTATAAGCTCATGTTCAGATATCTGAGTGGATCATCAGTGCCTTTTAGTCAACTTCATTCAATACCTATGAACATCTGATTTATTTAAACTAGCAGAGCACTCACTGTGCGTTTTATTCAGACACAAAATGTTGACCTCTGGTATTATGAAAGAAAGACAATCAGCTAACCTAATAGGTCCTTTATTTGCTAATCAAACCTCTCATTAACAATTAATTGGATCAAAAGTGCGTTGGCCATTATTGCTGGGTCAGGTAGACGCTGAGGGCCTCAGAGGATGAAACCAAATGAGCTGGTCAGGTTATAAATAATTTCCAGTGGCTACTCCGCTTACCTCGGGCTGTTTCTGTAGAGGTCAACGTCCTGGTTACGGCAGGCAGGGAAAACGGCTTCCTCACAACCAAAGATGCACTCTCTCTTATCTGAGCCACTAATTTAAGCTTCGTAATCTGAAACGTGTGACATACCAATTTACTACAAACAGAAAGTGCCAGGCACCTCTGTTTAGACATTTGTCCTACAAAATGTTCAAAACTTTTCCGAAGCAAATGATAAGGCCTTCGGTTAGGAAAAAGCAAGGCACGGTAAGTTGAATGATTTTCAGGATCTGATACGATTGGGCCTTATGAACACGGTCATCATTATTTATGCTGTGCGATAAACTCTGATAATACATGATCATTAGATTGATTACCCTACTAGCAGAGTAGACCAATACATCTTTCTTGAACCACCACTGCTCTCGAGTTAACACCTTCCCCTCATTTCCTTTTTCAAAGCCTGTTTCACTCCAGAACTGCTTTGCGTAGTTTAATATCTCAAAGGTCACTATTACACCACCACTTCATTAACATTTCGAACTGGCTGGAGAGTTCAGGGGCTTTTAAACTCCCTTTTGCCCAAGTTTCCCAGAAACCTACTAATGCGCTTCAGTCTGGAAATTATAAAGAAAATATCCGCCTGGTTTAGTGCAAATAGCATGATTTTATGTAAGGGGGAAATTCGGCAAGCTCTTTAAGCCTGACCTGTTCTGGGATTTCTGTTTTCACTGAACAATTAGAGCTCAACTAATCCTAATTGGGAATTGTTGGAAAGATCAGATTATAGATCTGCCCAGTTTTTGCCATGTTCAATATCCTCGATAAAGAAATCAAAGGAATAGTTTTCGGGGGATTCCTGCAGAAGCAGAGCTGGCTAACAGGTTTTGAGCATGACTCTTTAGCTGCAAGCCATTAAAGGTCACAGGGTCAAGGGATCCCTGCTTCCTGCAGGCCTCTAGGATCCAGCCACTGGAAATGGAAGGGGAACAATTTGCCCAGACCCCTTTCTCTGATTGAGGAGCTCTCCTCTCCTAATTTCTCAAAATGACAGCAAGCCGCATCTTTCGGCATCTGAAGCTTCCGGGCAGTGATGATATTGTCGCCTGCCACAAGTCACACCCTGGTTCAACCACAGGTTTTAATCCAATACAGTCTTCAAAATCCAGAACAGCTTTGGAAGTCTTTAAGGGATCCTCTAGACTGTAAGCTCCTTGTAAGCAGGGAATGCGTCACTCGACTCTGCTATATTTTACTCTCCCAAGGACTTAGTTCAGTGATCTACACACAGAAGGCACTCAATAAATAGGATTGATTTTTAATACTAATGGTATTTATTAATAAAAATAATAGTTACGATGTGCCAAGCACTATTCTCAGCACTAGGGTAAGTACAACTGAATCCTAGAATTTCGCCCAATCCAAAATCTTGACTGAAGGAAAAGACAATCTGTGTCTTTTTCTCATAGGTAGTCTTACTTAGTCGATTAAGACTTTAGGCTTAAGAATAAATATCCATATCAATGGAAGGTTTGCCAGACAAAGTAGTGAACTTTTAATCGCGGCTCAGTGGAAAGAGCCTGGGCTTCAGAGTCAGAGGTCATGGTTTCGACTCCCGGCTCTGCCACTTGTCAGCTATGTGACTGTGGGCAAATCACTTCACTTCTCTGTGCCTCAGTTACCTCATCCGTAAAATGGGGATTAACTGTGAGCCTCACGTGGGATGACCTGATTACCCTGTATCTCCCCCAGTGCTTAGAACAGTGCTCTGCACATAGTAAGTGCTTAACAAATACCAATATTATTATTATTATTGTTACAAGGTTATTCATTCATTCATTCGATCATATTTATTGAGTGTTTACTGTGTGCAGAGCACTGTACTAAGCACTTGGAAAGTGCAGTTATCAGGTTGGATGAAGACCCTGTTCTACGTGGAGCTCACAGCCCTAATCCCCATTTCACAGATGAAGTACCTGAGTCACAGAGAAGTTAAGTGACTTGTCCAAGGCCACACAGCAGACCGGCGGCAGAGCAGGGATTAGAACCAAAGTCCTTTTTCCTCCCAGGCTCGTGCTCTATCCACTAGGCCATGCTACCAGGGTGTCATGGGGGAGAAACAAGCTGTGGACTAGAAGAGATGTTCTAGGAGATACTGACATCTCTACTTGGTGTTTGTTATATAATCCATCATTTCACATTGAATTCTCTCTGAACGTAAAAGTGTCATAACTATGTGCCAGAGTTGAAGAAAAGCAATTTGCTTTAACCATTAATCTATAGTTATGAGTCTGTTTTTTATTCTATCTGAACAGGAAAATAAATACTGCTTTTTTTTTTTAACATGTTTCATTTTCTAGATTACAAAACTCTAATTCACATAAGTTTTCCAGCAATTTCAAGGGATGGGAAGTAATGGAATATTTCCTAGACTGCTTTGTTCTATCTTCTTTGGCATGTGGAAGGAAACGGCTGGCTATTAGATAAAGATTTGCTGTTACTAATTGAATCTTAACAGAGCTGTCTGGGCCAGGTGAGATACTGGGAAAATCTTGATGGGTCAGTGTTCAGATGAGCTGGTATGATCAATGGCAACTAGGTCAGGCTGAGTGGCTCATAGAACCTCCTTTATTTTTGCCAGTCCTCTTGCTCCAGCTATTTGACTTAGTGTCACCACAGCTAGGTGATACAGAGGAAGTAAAAGGATTTTGGGTCCTCATATCTTCCTCTCCCGCTCTTAAGAGCTCTCACAAGGAAGGGTAAGTAATCAATCAATAGTATTTATTGAGTGCTTATTCCACGCGGAACGCTAAACCAACCACTTGGGAGAGTACAATAGAGTCAGTTGGAGATGGTCTACTCCTGCGTCAAAATTTATCACCTTCTTAAACGTAATTTAGTGGTTTTTCAATTTTGGGACAACCGTGGTTTTAATATGCCAACCAAGCAGTCAGTTTTTGGTATTTATTGAGTGCTCACTATGTGCAGAGAACTGTATACTAAGTACTTGGGAGAGTACAATACAACAGAGGTCTTTACTTTTTTTAGCAAAATCAACACTTACTGTTCAGAAAAATGTCTTCTCCAAAGATATAATCCCATAAAGCACTTTGGCCTAAACCAGCACATCTCTCTAGTCTGCACCATGTTTGTTCAGTTGACTCTCTAATGAAGTGGCTAGATAAAATTAAAGGATTCAACCCCTCATCCCCCCCCACATTTTATACATAATCTGCTTTTTCATCCAGTCCAGGAAACCTCATAGCCTCTCGAGGCAACAACGATGACGAACTGGGAGAATTGAGTAATGTGAATCTAATTCATGAAGTCTTTAGTAGATGGCTTCCTCCATGAGTTTCTGTGTTGACGAAGGAGAGGGAAAGGGGAGAAAATCTGTGTCCTCCTTTGTTGAATCTTGTCCAGAATTGTCCTGGAGAAAATTTCTCCCTCCCCCATCCTGGAACTTTCATTTGCCCCAATTGGCCTGGAGTTTGGGGGTGGTCAGAAATCTGACTCTTTTTGTTCTGCTAGGGTTCAGGTGAGAGAGTTGTTGTGACCTTCGCTTTTCATTCCCAAAAGGACTAAATACAAACAAGGAAACAAATGAACTGTTTTTCTCAACAACAATTCATGGGGAGTTTTCATTTTTTAGGCTTAAAATAAAACAAATTCACTCAGGTTGTTTGGAATGTGAGAAATAACTGGAATGTGTGATTTAGCTGGAATAGTTCCCATCCTGGAACCACAAGAGATAATGCCCTGTGGTATCTCGTAGCCAATAGCTACAAATTCTTTCTTTCTTTACTGTGACTCCTCTGAATATTAGCTAGTACACCCCTCAAGAGCTGTCATAAGGGGATGGAAGCTGGGCTAGAAAAACCCATTCTCTGTGTTTAAATTTTTAATATTAAGATGCCCTGAGATTTGCCATACACATTCTCAGGCTGTATTGCCGCGAGCAAAACATTATTTTATAGATGGACATACAATCGGGTTACTTTCAAAGTAGAGTCATTTTTTTTAGTGGAATTTGGTTAGGAAAAATGAGAACTATAAAATCACGCACCTTATTTTTTAGTGAGAAAATCAAAACAGTTGCTTTGTGTATTATAAGCCTTGAAATGCTGAAGTTCAGGTAGGAAGGAAACCATACAGTGCATGTTTTCCATTCCTCCAGGTTCAGACAAATCCCACAGGTAAATCCTCTTTATTTTGCAGAATCAAAATACAAGTTACCAAATTTCAGTCATGGCAGTGGTCATTCTCACTGTTCCCAGTGGTATACAAAGTAGCTAAAAGCCCAGATAAAAGGAGCTGTAAAAAGAGTCGCAGTCGGGCTTCAAAAGCCTATGGAAAGAACCCAGGAATCGTGACACCCAGCTCCCAGTTGAAGATTCCGTACTAAACCACCAGCCCTGCTTCAGGGAAGAAGAAGAAATCAATTAGGAAAGAAATTGGGGCTTGAATGCGTGGTGGGAGCAGACAGTGAGCAAATTGGTTCTTTTCGGGAAAGAAAAAACAATTGGAGTAACCTTTCAGAGCTGCACAGTTATCAACCCATCAATCAATCAAAATAATAATAAAAATAGTGATATAACCCATCAATCATAATAATAATAAAAATAGTAATATTTTGAAGTGCTTCCTGTGAGCCAAGCATTGTACTTAAAACTGGGGTAGATACAAGATAATCAGATCCCACATGAGGCTCACAATCTAAGTAGTAGGAACAGCCATGGAATCTCCATTTAACAGATGAGGGACCTGATACTCAGAGAAATTAAGTGACGTGCCCAAGGTCACACAGTGGGTAGGTGGCGGAGTCAGGATTAGAACTCAGGTCTTCGGATTCCCAGACCCATGCTGTCCCAATTAGGCCACGCTGCTTCGCCGGTCATATTGATTGAACACTTTCGGTGGGCGGAACACTTTACTGAGTACTTGAAAGGTGCAATATAACAGAGTTGGTAGAGACGTTACCTGCCCACAAGAAGTTTAAACTCTCATCAGTGTTTTCCTGGGCCCCAGACCTCCCGAAGAACCCAGGAGTCCTAACAGCTAGCTCCCAGTTGGAGATCCCTGATTTCTTGAGGAAAAAAAGAAATCAGTTTGGGAAAGAATCGGAGGTGAGAGTGAAGGGGAAGCAAGCTAGCTCTTTAGGAGAAAGAAAGAAAAATTGGATCCCAGAGCTGTTGTTGCTGCTGCTGTGGTTGTCTGCTGTGTGACCTTGGGCAAATCACTTCACTTCTCTGTGCTTCAGTTACCTCATTGGTAAAATGCAGTTTGAGAGTGTGAACTCCACATGGGATGGGGACTGTGTCCAGCTGGTTTTGCTGGCATCCACCCTAGCATTTAGTGAAGTTCCTGGCACATAGTAAGTTCTTAACAAATACCATAATTTTCCTGTGCAGAATCAGTCCCCCACACATCTCCTCTTGGCAATCCCACTCCTGCACCCATCTCACTATTGCTGGAGTCACCACCACCCCTCTCCCCTCTGCTGCACCAGATTCGGAGGATGCATCTCAACACACAGATTTTCTCATAAATCAGATTCTACCTGGGAGAACCAATCAGAAGAGGATGGATTTGGGTGGGGGGGGGTGGCAGGGGATGGTATTTGTTAAGTACTTACTATGTGCAATTGTAATAAGTGCTGGGGTAGATACAAGCTAATCAGTCTGGACACAGTCTATGTCCTACATGGGGCTCGTAGTCTTAATCCCCATTGTACGGGTGAGATAACTGAGGCGCAGAGAAATTAAGTGACTTGCCCAAGGTCACACAATGAACAAGTGGCAAAAGCACAATTAGAACCTGGGGCCCCTGAGTCCCAGGGACGATGTGTTGCAAGATTATTAACGTTAGGAAATGGCTCAGGGAAAAAGTGAGAGTGACTTATTATACCTATTTAGCATTATTCTTTAACACCATTCCCACTGGGCCCATTAGCTAAACATCGGAAAGAGAGAGGCTGGACCGAGTTGATTGCCAACGCTACCAGTTTCCTCATGGATTCATAAAGCATTCTAGTGTCATTCCTCTCCATTCAGAAATGAGTATTTCCACTGAATATTCATTATTTTTTTACAGTGGTTTTGGGAAGGCAGCAGGGAGGCTGATGTTTTAGCAATCCAAGTGCTAGTTTGTAATGGTATTTGCTAAGCACTGACTACGTGGTAGATCCAAACCAATCGAGCCGGACACAGTCCCTGTCCCAAGTGGGACTCACAGTCTCATTCCCCATTTTACAGATGAGGGAACTGAGGCCCAGAGAAATGAAGTGACCTGCCCAAGGTCACGCAGCAGGAAAGTGGCAGAACGAGGATCAGAACCCACGACCTTCTATCTCCCAGGCCTGTACTCTATCAACTAAGCCATGCTGCTTCTTTTTTCCTGCATGTATCCAACAGAGCTTAGCTGATGCCACCGGACAGCTGAATTGTTTGAAACGTTTGTTCATTTTCCCCTCTTTGAGCAATCTAGGAAGTGCAGGGCCATGTAAATGCATTAGCTTAACTGCATCACGGATTTAGGGAAGTCTCTCAAGCCATAAACATTCGGGGTGCTTGTGCCCTGGGGCTTCCTTAACTGCGGGCATATGTAGTTTATATTCTTGGGTATTTGCCAGTTTTGGCTGTGCCAAGCCAAATCAGAGAGAATTTCCATTTGAGATTCCATTTAACTCTTAACTAACATCCCAGAGCTTCTCTATTCAGCTACAACAAGAGGGATGGAAAGTTGATAAGAAAGGATTCATTTTGCCACCTCAGTTTTTTGCGCCCAGTTTCCCTCATAAAAAATGAGGAGTTGGGCAATTCCCAAATCACCAGGCAGATCGTTCTCTCCTGTTCCTTTCTCTTCTAAATCTGATTTTAATGAAATTTGACAGAAAGATCTGAGGACTGGAAATAAATGGATTTTAAAACACCACAGATTTGGTAGCAATAGGTCCAGTGAAAGGAGACCGTTTGACCTTTCTTTCTTCCCTCATTCTTCCACTCTCAGCAATTTCCCATCGGAAAGATTGAGGAGGGCAATTCTGATCTCCACCCGAGAGACAAGCAATGAACAGATCACTCCACCAAAGACCAAATTCTTTAGGAATTTAAGCTTCATTGGAATTAGTGATTCTCATTTAAGAAAACAAAGGATGGCTTTGGATATATCTTTTTATGGGTCTTTGACTCATCATCATCATCACTATCATGAACAGCACTGATTGAGCATTACTTCCTGTAGAGTTCTGAATTGAATGTTTGGAACATACTACAGAAGTAGTTTACAGTCTAAGGTAAAAAAGAGAATCAAGTTCACCTACAAATGATGGCTGAAACTCAGACGATCTCAAGCGTCCGCTTGTTTGAAATAGGAAGAAGCAGTATGGTCTAGTGGAAAGAGCGAGGACCTGGGTTCTAATCCCAACTTTGTCGCTTGGCTGCTACGTGACCTTGGGTAAGTCAGTTAACTGCTCTCTGCTTCAGTTCCCTCATCTGCAAAATGGGGATTTAGTCCCAGTTCTCCTTCCTATTCAGACTGTGAAGCCCATGTGGCATCTGATTACCTTGTATCTATCCCACTGCTTAGTACAGTAATAAATGCAGTTACTGTATAGTTATATACAAATATATATATATATATATACTGTACAATTATATGCAGAAGAAGGCTAATAATTAATGTCTGCTGCCCCTTCTAAACTATAAGCTTGTTGTGGGCAGGGAACATGACTACCAACTCCCTTATAGTGGACTTTCCCAAGTGCTCAGTCGAGTTCTCCGCACACAGTAGGTGCTCGATGAATATGACTGACTGAAGAGTTAGTTGTAGGCTTTTTGAAGATATGCACATCTTTAGAATCAGCTATGCCTTTTATGTACCTCTGCTAATCGACTTCACTCTGGCAGCATTAAGGGATCTGCGCCCCAGATCAGTGATATTTTCACAGCTATACGAGGATGAATCCTCCCATGCCACTGCAGTACCCGGCACTGGGGGAAAAGAAGACCATATAGGACATGAGTTTCTAGGGAAATTCCTCTGCCACGCCCCCCACTTCCCCCACGAGGCCTTCACCCTCTGGCATTCTGAAGAAACAGTTTTTCATTGTGAGCCTCTTGAGGGCCAGAAACTGGGTCAAATTTTCACCTAGTATTCTTTCCCTGACTAAGCCCTCCTTTCCTCTTCTCCCACTCCCTTCTGCACCGCTCTCACTTGCTCCTTCATTCATCCTCCCTCCCATTCCCACAGCACATAGGTATATATCTGCAAATTTATTTATCTATTCATCTCTAATAATATCTGTCTTCCCCTCTAGACTGTGAGTTCACTGTGGGCAGGGGATGTATGTACAGTGCTTTGCACACAGTAAGCATTCAATAAATATGGTTGAAAGAATGAATGAATGAGTTTAGGACAGTTCTGGGCTTCACTTGGAATAATAAATAATAATTATGGTCACTGTTAAGCAGTTATTACGTACCAACCTCTGGAGTACATATGAGATAATCGGGTCAGGCACAGTCCCAGGCCCACAGTGAATAACAGTCTAAGGGGGAAGGAGAACACATACTAAAGCCCAGAGGAAGAAACTGAGGTTTAGAGAAGTTTACATCGCTTGCCCGAGGTCACCCAGCATATTCACCTGACTCCCAGGCTTCTGCCTTTTCCAATAGGCACACTGCTACTCTGAAGATCCTGTGGGTTTTGATAAAATGGCAGGAACCAGGACTTTTGGAGTAGAGGTGGTAATAATAATAATAATAATGATGTTGTTATTTGTTAAGCGCTTACTATGTGCCGAGCACTGTTCTAAGCGCTGGGGTAGACACAGGGGAATCAGGTTGTCCCACGTGGGGCTCACAGTCTTTAATCCCCATTTTACAGATGAGGTAACTGAGGCACCGAGAAGTTAAGTGACTTGCCCAAAGTCACACAGCTGACAAGTGGCCGAGCCGGAATTCGAACCCATGACCTCTGACTCCAAAGCCCGTGCTCTTTCCACTGAGCCACGCTGCTTCACAAATACCATCATCATCATCACATCATTAGATTTATTCTACCATTGCATGGGTAACAATGACTTACCTGCCAGTTACCGACCTGCCACTTCTAGGATTTGGCCACCGTGGGACTCCGAAGCAAACACCCACCGAAAATGAAGGCCCGGATGCTTTCCAAGGAAGGAGCAAATGCTCCCTGTGCAAGTTGGGGCTGGAGAAGATTCAGATTCAGTGGGGTGATGGCCATTTTAGAGAGGAAGATGAAGAAAAATAATGGTGAATCAAGACAATTTTTGCCTTAGGACAGCTCATTTAGCTTTTATCACCCTCGTGATCATGAATGGTATTTATTAAGTGCTTACTGTGTGCAGAGTACTAAGCACTTGGGGGAGCACAATAAATGTTCCCTGACCACAACATGCTTACAGTCTAGAGGGGGTGACAGACATTAATCATTAGCCTTTAGGGTAGTTTCATCGAAGAGAAGAGAGGTGGGGAATAGTAAAATTTTGAAATATAAAGTGTGATATTCAATCCAACATCATTGAATCTAGAAAATCCAAACCAATTTGGAGGGAAGATAGGAAAAATAAATCGAAGAAACAATGCAGTCTTGGAGGATGAAGTGGTTGTAAATTGAAGGATGCATCATCCCTAAAGCAGATGAAGAATTGAATGAGAAGCCATCAGTACTAGCAGAGGGATATTTAACAGCGATATTTAGTTCCTCAGTTATAAAGGGTCTCTTTAAATTAATTTTTCTGACAGGTTTCCAAGAGGGATTTTTCACTGTCCCTATTTGGTTTCAACATACACTGAATAACTTGCACTAAATACTGAATTTAGTTTAGTAGATTATAGTGTATTTTTTACCAGGACCTAAACATTCTAAAAGTTACCTAAAGGTGTCTCCGTGGGTCTACTCTACATGATATCACAGTCCTAGTCCAAAAAGCTTCTGTTTAAAAAGAATAGATGTTGGCTGTTTCCGTTTTGCTTTTCAATTTCATGTAAAAACACACAAAAGTTCTCATTTCTTCCCCACATCCTACCAACTCCGCAGGGGTGAAGGGGACCGTTGATTTATCTCTGGGTAGAAGGAGGTAGTATTTGTTTTTTGTTTGCATTTTGTTTGGTTTTTTGTTTTGTGGGGTTTTTTATGGTCCTCGTTAAGCACTTACTGTGTATATTTCAGGCACTCTTCTGAGTGCTGGAGTGGACACAACAGGTTAGCTTATCAGCCTCTTGAGGGTAGATATCATTTCTACCAACTCTACTTCATTGTATTCTCCCGAAAGTACAGTGCTCTGCACACAGTAAGTGCTCCATAAATGCTGCCGATTGATTGATTTAGCTCCCCGTTTCAGCACTACCGCCTCCATTATAAATCCCAGTGATGTCACGCAGAATCTTTGGCCCAATAAAGCCAGAGTTAAATGCCTGAGAAAAAAATAAGTAGTTCAATGGCAGTGAGAACTCAAGTCTAGAGATTCAACGCCCCTTTAATACAGTTTTAATGTAATTTAAAGTGCATTTAATGCCCCTTATCAACTCATATTGCAGAATGCACACCATTATCAGGTTCCATCACGTTTTGATGTTATAAAAGGCATATTCTTTATGTCAAATCTTCTTTTCAAAATTAGAAAGAGAAAATTCACTTGACCAGTTTACTCTTAAACTAGGTCCATAGAATCTTTTGTTTAGGTTTGAAATATAATGTGTTGGTTTTGTTTATTTTAAATGAATAAATGATACTAAACTTTCAAAACGGGGACTGCCGTTCGATAAAGAAAATTCCCCTTCACTCGGAAAATCATAAGTTATCGATTTATAAGCCTGGTGGAGGGACTTCGACACTCGAAAGTTAATAAATATCAGTTTTACTGTTTCTCTTACAAGAACGTAGCGATAACGTGCTAACAGAGGAGTCACGTTAGGGGGTTCCTGCATGCGTTTCTCTTTGAAAATCAGTCTCCAAACTGAATATTTGTCATTTGGATCTGAGTGAAAATGTTTGCGGAATATTAAAGGAGGGTTCTTTAACTGACTTTGCAATGGTAATTATCGAAGTTTTGCTTCACTGCTTGAAAAATTCTAGATGGTCCTATTCTTTCTCCTACTTTAGATTGCGAGCACCATGTGGGACAGAGACTGTGACCAATCTGATTCAGTTATACCTACCCTAGCATTTAGAAAAGTGTTTGAAGCATGGTAAGTGCTTAACGAATGCCATAAAAAAGATGGTCAGAAGTGAAAAAAAGTTTATTTGGTTAATCATTTTTAAATGAATTCTCCTAGCTAATTAAAATGTTTGGGCACGAGTCTGACTGAATCACCACTAGCGGGGTTTGAGCAATATATAGCTTCCCTAGAATGTTTGAATGACCACAGTATTTTCCTAAATATAAAGATTTGGCATTTCATACCTACCAGCAGCAAGCACAGTTTCTGAAGTTTCTCTCGGCACGTGATTCAGCAACCCGTAAGAGCACGCAGAACAACTTCAGACCCCCAGTTCGGAGGGCGGTATATTAACCAAATCATTTAGAGCACACTAGGTTCACCATCATCAGTAATGCAACCCAGACATCATTCTGAAATCAGAAGATCACCACAAGAAAAAGGGACCTGGCAAAGAAAATGGAACGAGGATTTGATGTTGCAAAAGTGACTGTCTCCCCTTTTTTTAATTCCCATTTTTCGATGGAGGGAAAGAACCCCATCCTGGATTGCTGCTAGAGAGGTAGTCAAAGTTTAGTCGTTTTGTTCTGTTTGGCTCCTGCTTTCCCGCTCCACTGTATTCCCTATAACGCACCACTGGTGGGCAGTAGCCAAGTGCAGACTGGGCGAAAGGGAGCGCAGGATTGAAGAGGAACTTCTCCCGTTTCTAAGTAAAAGGCTCGAAGGCCACAGTCACCATGTGGCGGTCGGGCATTTCTGCTGTCAGATGTTCTGGTTTAAAAATTCATGACCCTGCCCATCTAAAAGCCGATCTTTCCCTTTCGGGAATGCAGACGATTTCTCAGATAACAGAGAGAAGTAGAGTGAGGCTGTTGTTAAAATGCTATGCCTAAACAGTGATGAAAAACTCGCCCGGCGTGGAACGGCGGTACTTTACCCCCATGTAGCTAACAGGGATTTCATTTGCCACCGCGTAGTCACGAATTGCCAATTAGCTACTTTTTTATGATTCCCAACTCCACTGTGGAGACTAATCTAAAAAGAAGTCATTTCCTCAGAGTTGTGAATTCTGAGATGGTAGTTTTACTCATTTTCTCACTCGCCCCTGCTTATTTTATGGACACAAACATAAGATTGGGCAAAGCGTCGATACAGGCCTATTTTTAAAATAAGGAGCCAGATTTTTTTTCCATCGGTGCCAATTAGAAAATTCTGGGACCTGCGTTTGTTCTTTCAGCGCACCGGATCATCATTGCCCGAAGTAGATGTGAGGTTTGCCCTGCCTGACCCAGTGTGGCTTAGTGGATAGACCATGGACCTGGGCGTCAAAAGGACGTGGGTTGTAATCCCAGCTCCGCCACATATCTTCTGCGTGACCTTGGGCGAGTCACTTAACTTCTCCGTGGCTCAGTGGAAAGAGCACGGGCTGAGGAATCAGAGGTCACGGGCTCTAATTCTGGATCCACCACCTGTCATCTATGTGACTTTGGGCTAGTCACTTCACTTCTTGGTGCCTCATGTACCTCATCTGGAAAATGGGGATTAAGACTGTGAGCCTCACGAGGGACAATCTGATTGCCCTGTATCTCCCCCAACGCTTAGAACAGTGCTTGGCACATAGTAAGCATTTAGCAAGTACCAAAATTACTATTAGTCTCACACAAATTAGCAGGAATATTTAGAATAGTATATGTCCCAGACAGTATCGAAGAGCTGGGAGGAATTCTTGAAAATCCATTTATTGACGGATAATCAATGGTATTTATTGAGCACTTGCTTGTGCAGAGCACTGTATTGAACACTTGGAAGAGTACAACAGAAATGGTAGAAATGTTTCTTGACACCAGGATCTTACAGCCTAGAGGACTCATAAATCCTTGGGGTTCTCGATCCAAGTGCTAGCAGGGCGTAACCAGCTTAGCTTCTGACACCCAGTAAAATCAGGTTCATTGAGGACAGCAAAACCATTCATGAAAATATCCCCACCCCCTCTCCCAATCCTCTGACCACATCAAAGGCTGAATCCATCAATCGTTTGTATTTATTGATCACTTTACTCTGTGGAGAACAGTGTACTAGGCGCTTGGGAGAGTACAAGAGATTAGGTAGACTTATTCCTGTCTGAATTCACATCAGATTTCTCCTAAGATCTCAAATATTCAACAAAGGGCTTAATCAATATTTTCACTTATAAATCTCTGGTTTGAGACTGCCGAGTGGGAAAGGAAGCCAAGGACATTTAAGGGTAACACAGATATGAATGAGATTTCTACCCTCAAAACAACTCCAGAAATTTCAGTACGCATCCAAAGCACATCTGAATGTCAACTCTTTCGAGGTTGGTGTATTCCATATGCTTACATTCCACGTTGTCTCCCAGACTTCGAGGTGATAAATGCCAAACACCAATTCTCAATTATCCATGCTAAAAGATGGGGGGAAAGGCAGTTTGGATCAGCAATATTCACCGACCGACCAAACCTCTTTCTGCACTTTCTTTCAATCTCCTGCCACACTAAATCTATTACGAGTGTCATTGAAAAGGAGCACAATTCAATGATTTTAATTTCCCTTCCTCGTCCCCCTCTGACTCAGATCTCTCTGATTTTCAGCTCAGATGATGTTTAGCGAAATAGTAAAATGTTTAGCCATCAGAAGTAGACTGTCAGCTCTTGAGAAGCCGCATGGCTTAGTGGCAAGAGCATGGGCTTGGGAGACAGAGGGTGTGGGTTCTAATCCCGGCTCCGCCACCCGTCTGCTGTGTGACCTTGGGCAAGCCACTTCACTTCTCTGTGCCTCAGTTACCTCATCTGTAAAATGGGGATTGAGACCGTGAGCCCCACGTGGGACAACCCAGTTCCCTTGTATCTACCCCAGTGCTTAGAACAGTGCTTGGCACAGAGTAAGCGCTTAATAAATAGCATAATTATGATTATTATTATTATCGAAGGGCAGTGATCATGTCTACCTGCTCTACTGTATCATATTCTCCCCCAGGTGCTTATGCAGCTCTGCACACAGCAAGCACTCAATAAATACTATTGATTGATTGAGAAGTAATACAGAGCAAAATCATCCCCAATTTGAACAATTCCTCAATAATCAAGAAATATTAAGAATTTATGCCCAACCTTTTGAAGTTTATTCTCCTCTGGCTGCCTGCTGAGTCAGGATCACTCTACAGTGGTGTCATAAAACGCTGCCTTCTTTCTTTCACAAATAGACACTCATCTTCCTTTGGGATGATCTACAGATTTTATTGCAGCCTTCACGAAGGTAAAACACATGTATGAAACTGAGGCTCATCGTGGATGTGAAGTTTGCTGGGATGATATGAGTCTCTTATATCCTAAGTAATGTTAGTACTCTTAGCTAATCAGCATCTTAGTCTTTCATTATTTTAGTAGGCCAGCTTGTCCCCACAATAAAGACACACCTGCTTGGAATATACATGTTTCTCAAGAACATTTTTGGTTGAAAAAGCTATCAATTTGGGTCCAGAATCTGCAAGAGACTAACAATGCTGAACTCCAGGAATGACACCCTGAAGACGATACCAACTGGAACCTTATATTACCAATCCTTTCTCCGAATAAATCCCAGGAGTTTAGACTGCAGGACTCCTTTCAAACTTTCCCTCCCACCTCCCAAACCTGCTGCCCTTCTCCGCTGGAAGGCTAATAGTAAGTTGATAAAGTCACCAGCACCAAAAGGAGTGAGCTGTCAGTCAGCCAGGCCCCAAGCCAATTAGATAGTTCACGTGACACAGTTTCATACCAAATCCATCCTCTCGGCACAATTCCAACCTATTTTTCCATTCATTCCAATGCACATTTGCTACCAAAAACAGTAGAAGAAATTCTTCATTATCTGACAAGCAAGTCTGGCAGATTCAACCTGCCCCATGCATCCCCTTACTAAGTCAGGCTACTGAACAATTTACTAGGGTTTCACACCCCGGGAGGACAGATTTCTTTGGCTCAGGGTAAAAGCCTCCGAGAGTATTCCTCTTAATTTATATGGGCAGCCCTTCATGAATTAATGGCAGCAAATTAGCCAGAAGGCCTTTGACTCACAGTATCAGCAATGTGGCCAATAGAGGTACTTATTAGTTCTAATTATAATGGCGTATTATGTGATGGTTAGTTGTTTATCCAGATCAAGTTGTTGGTTGTTTTTTTTTTTTGCCCGAACTCCGAGTTTGGAGCAATCCGCAGTGTAAACAACCAGGGGTTGTGAATTGATTCTATTACTGTTCTGCCTAAAATACGCAGGCTTCATCACAAACGGTGTGTCCAATCACAGTTCCTTCTCCATCCCTTCTAATAATAATAACTGTGGCATTTGCTAAGCGCTCACTGAGTGCCAGGCACTGTACTAGGCACTGGGGTGGATACAATTCTCCATCTCCTCGATTCTATTTATTGCCACTGTTCTTGTGTGTCCGTCTCCCCCGATTAGACCGTAAGCCCGTCAAAGGGCAGGGACCGTCTCTTATCTGCTACCGATTTGTCCATTCCAAGCGCTTAGTCCAGTGCTCTGCACATAGTAAGCGCTCGATAAATGCTATTGAATGAATGAAATACTACTGAATGAATACGAGCAACTCCGGTTGGACACAGTCCCTGTCCCGCGTGGGGCTCACAGTCTCAGTCTCCATTTTGCAGATGAGCTAACTGAGGCCCAGAGAAGTGAAGTGACTTGCCCAAGTTCACGCAGCAGCCGAGTGGCAGAGCTGGGATCAGAACCCGTGATCTCCTGACTCCCAGGTCCTTGCTCTATCCACTAGTCTGGGCCCTTTCTTCGTCTCCTCCATTCCCAGCAGCTTTCCTCCCAGACCCCAGCAGAAACCCTATCTTCTCTACCCCACTGCGGTCTGAAGCTCCACTGTGGGTTCTGGGAACCCATGGTTAACAATGTCTTTCATTAGCTATTATGGAAGAACACTGGCCGAGAGCCACCAGGGTTTACGATAGTTTCTGGCAACTCTCTTTTGCCTTCTTGACAATTATGATAATGGTGGAACCTTTGAAATCCCGTGTAGACGTCTGAGCAGTAAATCCTTTCTCAGCATATAGGTCTTGGCGGCTACCACCCTTGACAACTTGGGTTTTGGTCGGAGCCTGGCACCGTTTTGTTCGTGGCCATTTGGACCCCAAATGGCTTTCGTTTCCAAGCAAAATGTTCCTCAAAAAACATGCGTAATCCGTACGTCACGCACACATTCTTTCATTCATTCAATCGTATTTATTGAGCGCTTTTACTGTGTGCAAAGCACCGTGCTAAGTTCTCAAGAGAGTACAACGGATACGTTCCCTGCCCGCAGCGAGCTCCCGGTCTGGACGTATGTTCCATATGTTTAAGTCGTATGCTTTTAAGGGCACCTCTACACATATGCTAACTCAACAGAGTTACAGTTATCCCCGCTACTGAGCAAAGTGGTTGGAAGAAACGGCGAAGGCCATATCGAGCAAGCGAGCGGCCATCCGAACTGAACTCTGACCAAAGGCTTTGGAAAGTTCGTGACATAAAGTGGAAGGCGAATCGAAGTCTTCTGGTAAAGAAGAGATGACCAGTAATATGTTGGTTTTATCAGCCACGTTAACCCTCCTTAAGCAGAAACATGTCACTATCAACTGACCGCCTCCAAAGTCGGACAGCTATAGGATACGGATCCCAGCTCTGCCACTTGTCAGCTGTGTGACCGTGGGCAAGTCACTTAACTTCTCTGTGCCTCAGTTACCTCATCTGGAAAATGGGGATTAACTGTGAGTCTCACGTGGGACAACCTGATTACACTGTATCTCCCCTAGCGCTTAGAATAGTGTTCTGCACAGAGTAAGCGCTTAACAGATACCATTATTATTATTATACATTAGCTTTATCTTTTTTTTCTAAATGCAAGTCTCTAAAGAAACAATTTTGAGGAAGATTACAATCTGCCTAAGGCCTGAGCCCATCTCTACCTCAGATAGACCTCAGTATGAAACTCGGGTTGTTTTCTTCAGGGCTTTTAAGAGTGTGGGTGGAAATGCGAGATGTTGAAAGGGCGGAAGCTAGTCTACCTATTGTCACAAGGCTTTTGACAAGAAGACCAAGAAAAAACTCGAGCCTGGAAATCAGAGGACCTGAGTTCTAATTCCGGCTCTGCCACTTACAAGAAAGTGATTATAGTGATAGTGGTTTGGGCAGCACCATAATAATACTGTTAAGATGGTGATATTTGTTAAATGCTTATTATGTGCTCAGCAGACTAAATGGTGGAGCAGATACAAGATAATCAGTCAGGCCCAGTCCCTCTCACATATGGAACACACAGTCTAAGAAGAAGGAAGATCGGGTATTTTATTCCCATTTTCTAGATGAGGCAACTGAGGCCCAGAGAAGTAAAGTGACTTACCCAGGAGCAAACAGCAGGCAGGTGGCAGAGCCGAGCATGGCCCACTGGAAAGTGCCCTGGCCTAGGAGTCACAGATCCTGGGTTCTAATTCCAGCCTGCTGTGTGACCTTGGGCAGGTCACTTAACTTCTCAGTGCCTCAGTGGCCTCAGCTGTAAAATAGCGATTAAAGATTGTGAGCCCCAGTCGGGACAGGGACTGTGTCCAACCTAATTTGCTTGCATTTACCCCACTGCTTAGTACAGTGTCTTGCTCATAGTAAGCACTTAAGAAATGCCAGCGTTATTATCATTAGTATCATTATTTATTATTCTGGCTTCCGACTCCCAGCCCCATGTTCTTTCCACTAGGCTACACCGCTTCTCTTTCTTCCCTGCCGTGGTCCCACTCGGGTGCAGAGGGCAAATAAGCACGCGGGCAGGCCCGAGTACCTCACGCTGCCAACTCTATCCAAGAGGTTCGCAGGCCAAAACTTTTTATAACTTGAATGACCGCACCGAAGTGCCGATGCTAAACTCCAGGGCCGCTGCAGTCTTTGTTGTCTAGGTTTGCCAAGATTCCTGGCAAATTTAGGATTTCAGGATTTCTGACGAACCCGTCCGGCACGCGCGACGTCCTACGTGGGTCTTTAATGAAAAACCTTCATCCCCTGATGGCAGAGTCACAGCCGGCATGCTCTTATCCCTAACCACTGCGCACCCGCCACCCCCTGCCACGGTGACTTCGATCGGGAGGGCTGCAGTGTCGCAGAATCCCGGGCTCTGGGATCATCTTTACAGACGGATAATCGAGGGAATCTTTTAGGGAGCGCTCGACCCTGGTGTGTGGAAATGACAAGAATCAGCGTGGCCCAGGGGAAAGAGCCCGGGCTTGGAAGCCAGAGGTCACGGGTTCGAATCCCGGCTCTGCCACTCGTCAGCTGTGTGACTGCGGGCAAGTCACTTAACTTCTCTGTGCCTCAGTTCCCTCCTCTGTAAAATGGGGATTAACTGTGAGCCTCACGTGGGACAACCTGATTACCCCGTATCTACCCCAGCGCTTAGAACAGTGCTCTGCACGTAGTAAGTTCTTAACAAATACCAACAATATTATAAAAGGTAGCCTGTAAGCTCACTGTGGGCAGGGAATGTGTCTGTTATATTGATGGTATTGTACTCTCCCAAGGGCTTAGCCCAAAGGCCTGCACATAGTAAGCACTCTACGCAGATGACACGCGGATCTACATCTCCGCCCCTGTCCTCTCCCCCTCCCTTCAGGCTCGCATCTCCTCCCGCCTCCGGGACGTCTCCACCCGGATGTCGGCCCGCCACCTAAAACTCAACATGAGCGAGACCGAGCTCCTCACATCTTCCCTCCCGAACCCGGTCCTCTCCCAGACTTCCTTATCACCGTGGACGGCACGACCGTCCTTCCTATCTCTCGGGCCCGCGATCTCGGTGTCATCCTCCACTCGTCTCTCTCGTTCACCCCACGCATCCTATCCGTTACCGAGACCTGCCGGTTTCACCTCTACGATATCGCCGAGATCCGCCCTCTCCTCTCCACCCGGACGGCTACCTTACTGCTACGGGCTCTCGTTATATCCCGGCTAGACTACTGTGTCAGCCTTCTCTCTGACCTCCCTTCCTCCTCTCTCGCCCCGCTCCGGTCTATTCTTCACTCCGCTGCCCGGCTCATCTTCCCGCAGAAACGCTCTGGGCGTGTCACTCCCCTTCTTAAACAACTCCGGTGGTTGCCTATCGACCTCCGCTCCAAACAAAAACTCCTCACTCTAGGCTTCGAGGCTCTCCGTCACCTCGCCCCTTCCTACCTCTCCTCCCTTCTCTCTTTCTACCGCCCACCCCGCACGCTCCGATCCTCCGCCGCCCACCTCTTCACCGTCCCTCGGTCTCGCCTATCCCGCCCTCGACCCCCGGGCCACGTCCTCCCGCGGTCCCGGAACGCCGTCCCTCCTCACCTCCGCCAAACTGATTCTCTTCCCCTCTTCGAAACCCTACTTAAAACTCACCTCCTCCGAGAGGCCTTCCCAGACTAAGCTCCCCTTCTCCCTCTACTCCCTCTCCCGCCCCCCCTTCACCTCTCCGCAGCTTAACCCTCTTTTCCCCCCATCTACCTCTGCTCCTCCCCCTCTCCCTTCCCATCCCCTCGGCACTGTACTCGTCCGCTCGACTGTATATATTTTCGTTATCCTATTTATTTTGTTAATGAACTGTACATCGCCTCGATTCTATTTAGTCGCCATCGGTTTTTACGAGCTGTTCTTCCCCTCGACTCTATTTATCGCCATCGTTCTCGTCCGTCCGTCTCCCCCGATCAGACCGTGAGCCCGTCAAACGGCAGGGACGGTCTCTATCTGTTACCGACTTGTTCATTCCAAGCGCTTAGAACAGTGCTCTGCACATAGTAAGCGCTCAATAAATACTATTGAATGAATGAAAAGCACTCAATAAGTATTCATTCATTCAATTGTATTTATCGAGCGCTTACTATGTGCAGAGCACTGTACTAAGCGCTTGGAATGTATAATTCGGCAACAGATAGAGACAATCCCCGCCCAACGACGGGCTCAAGTGTGATTGATTGACTGATTACAAGGATGTGCCGAAGGTCACCCCCGGAGAACGCTTCGGTGAACCCACTGATCGGAAGGTCGTAGCCCAGGGAGCTATTAGTGGTCAACTTACTCAACGGCTGTTCAGTCCTTTGGGACAGAAACCACTGGAGAGAAGGAGAAACATACTAATTATAATAATGATGGCATTTGTTTGTTAAGCCCTTACTATGTGAAAAGCACTGTTCTAAGTGCTGGGGAGGATACAGGTTCATCAGGTTGTCCCACGTGAGGCTCACTGTCTTCATCTCCATTTTACAGTTGAGGGAACTGAGGCACAGAGAAGTTAAGTGACTTGCCCAAAGTCACACAGCTGACAAGCGGCAGAGCTGGGATTTGAGCTGGCCGAGACCTCTGAGTCCCCAGACCGGGCTCTTTCCACTGAGCCACGCTGCTTCTGAGTGAAAGGCAGTCTCAAGCTCGGCAGAAGAATCAGTTTTGACCTGGCTGTATGCGTTCTGCAGCTGGAACACACCTCTTTTGGAAGGAGGCTTCAACCTCTTTACCTGTTGAATTGAAGTAAAATCTGTCCATTTTCGGCTGAAGTTTCTCAAAGCCAGTTCACGGCTCTTTCCTTATAATAATAATAATAATAATAAAGTTGGTATTTGTTAAGCGCTTACTCTGTGCAGAGCACCGTTCTAAACTCTGGGGTAGATACAGGGTCATCAGGTTGTCCCACGTGAGGCTCACAGTCTTCATCCCCATTTTCCAGATGAGGTCACTGAGGGCCAGAGAAGGGAAGTGACTTGCCTACAGTCACACAGCTGCCAAGTGGCAGAGCCGGGATTCGAACCCTTGACCTCCGACTCTCAAGCCCGGGCGCTTTCCACTGAGCCACGCTGCTTATGAGAATACTAATCCTGAGCCTAGATCTCCATGTCCAAACCAGGGACCGATTCGGTTCTGTCCCAGCTCTCTTACCTCCTCTTAGCTGGGTAGACACATCCCAACTGAGCCGTCTTCTCCTCTGAGGTCGCGTAGACGGAACAAGAAGTGCAAAACGCTGTTTTCTTTTAAGGGCTCGGGGACCTGATTTTTGGCAAGTCTTCTGAAGAAAGCAACGCCAATAAAAACCTGCCAAATTGAAACTTCTCCGATCATCTCAGCGGATGCCGCATGTGGCAGAACATAGAATTCCTGCAGGTTATTCTTGTTTTAAGAGTCGTCTCCCATTTCCCAGCCACGCAACTAAAGGAAGAAAAATAGCTTTACAAAGTATTATGAGTTAAAGTGAAACAAATCAGTTCCAAGCTTGTTCCATGCCCTCTCTGGAACTTTATGTAGTAATTATAATAATAACACTTAGCATCTTCAAAGGATTTTTAAAACATTAGCTAATTAATCTTCACAACACCCCTGTGAGGTAGTTGAATTATGTATTATCATCACCCCCAATTTACACCAGGGGAAATGGAGGCAAAGAGGTTACAGTCAATTGCTCAAGACCACAGAGGAGAGTCGCAGACAAAGCTGGAAGGTGAACCGTGGATTTTCTCATTCCCCATCCTGGGAAAAGACCATCCGACCATGTCAGCGACCTAGATTTTTTTAATAATGCTATTATTTTTTCTCCGTTTCTGCTTCTTGCATGCTAGGAACATCTGGATACAACCTCTTCAATTTCATCTGACATTCCAGGCCAACAGATCACTTCTGTTGCTCTGAATTTGCATTTCTCTATACTCAAGTGGCTGCTCTGGATGATTCCACATTTGCATGTCTTCCCAGATCAGTTTGTATAATCATCTTCCGAACTAGAAAATAACAATCCATCTGCTTCGGAAATCTGGCTTTCAAACGCTGTCTGATCTAATACTGTTTTCGTATCTCGGGGCTGTCGAACTAACCTTTGTTCTGGGATTCTATCGGCTTCTCTTAGCCCGAAGAGCGAGGCGGGATCTAGGGTCTAGGGGATCGCTAAGGAATAGCTAAAGGAGGCGGTTAAAAATGATGCCGTCGTTTCAGTGTACGATTCTCCTCAGAACGCCGATGAGACGGCCGATTTAGAGACCTCGAACAGGGGATCTGGCCATATCAGCGTTTGAATTTACGGTTTCAGATATGACAAGGCAGAGCCCAGAGTCTCCAAGCGGGTCTTATATGGAAAGCGATAATATGCAGGAGAGGTTTGGATTGAGCTGAACCTTATAGTCATTCATTTAGATACTGAACCCAGCGTCCCCAGCACATATGTACGAACCTTTAAATTCAGTTGCTTCTCCCTCCGGGTAACTTATTTTCAGTGTCCGTCTCCCTGACTCCCCGTCTCGGGAAGGCATCTGGAGAGTTTCCAGTCCTCTACCAGGCTCCACTAGAGGAGGGAGAGTCAAGCAGAGGCCCGTCCATTCCATCCCTAGCTTGGGCAGTGGCTAGCGAGTGGCAGGCCATTGGCTACAAGTCAAAACTCACCCGTGCTGGGCAGCAGCGACGAAGGAGAGAGTCGAGGGTGGAGACTCAAGGAGTGGAAGGAGGCAATGGGAAACCGCTTCTGGATTTTTACCAAGAAAACTCTATGGATCCTCTACCAGAACGATGGCAGATGCAGGTGGGGAGTTCTGGGAGAGATGCGGCCACGGGGTCGCTATGGGTCGGAGACAGCATGAGACTCCCTGACTAGACTGTAAACTCTTTCTGGTTAGGGATCGTGTCTTCTAACTCCACTGTACTCTTCCAGAGACTCAGTACAGTGCTCTGCCCATGACAGGGGCCTGGGCGTCAGAAGACCTGGGTTCTGATCCCAGCTCCGCCACTAGTCTGCTGTGTGACCTTGAGCAAGTCACTTCACTTCTCTGCGCCTCAATTCCTTCATCTGTAAAATGGGAATTAAGACTGTGAGTCCCATGTAGGACACCCTGATTACCTTATATCTACCCCAGGGCTGAGAACAGTGCTTGGCACATAGTAAGCCACTTAACAAATACCATCATTATTATTGTTATAAACACTGAGTATTGATTATTTGGAGTTTGGACATTGTGGAGTAAGTCAAACCTTTTTGAGGGGGGAGTGTTAGTACCCCTGAGGTGTCCCTAACTACTCAGAGATGTTATACTAGATTAGATTGTCGATTAGACCGTGAGCCCATCACTGGGCAGGGATTGTCTCTATCCGTTGCCGAATCGTACATTCCAAGCGCTTAGTACAGTGCTCTGCACATAGTAAGCGCTCAGTAAATACTATTGAATGAATACTAGGCAATCTAAACCCAGAATCTTCTCCCAAGATCCCATGACCTCAAAGCACTCCCACGACTTAAAAGGACTGAATCATCTTACTCGCTCCTAGCTCGCCTCGCTACTCTCCTACTACACCCCGGCCCGCAGACTTTGCTCCTCTAATACCAACCTACTCACTGTGCCGCTATCTCGTCCATCTCGCCACCGACCTCTCGCCCACGTCCTGCCCCCGACCTGGAACGCCCTCCCTCTTCGTATCTGAAAGACGATTATTCTCCCGCTTTCAAAGCCTTATTGAAGGCCCACTTTCTCCAAGAGGCCTTCCCTGGCTAAGCCCTCTTCTCCTTTTCTTCCACTCCCTTCTGCGTCGCCCCGATCGACTCCCTTTATTCCTTCCCGCTCCCAGCCTCATAGCACTTAGGTACGCATCCGTAATGTCTGCCTCCCCCTCCACGCTGTAAGAGAAAGCGTCTGTTATATTGTGATATCATACTCCACATCTGTAAAGTCTGTCTCCCCCTCCACACTCTCAGAGAAAGCGCCTGTTATATTGTGATATTATACTCTCCCAAGCGCTTAGTACAGTGCTCTGCACACAGTAAGTGCTGAATAAATATGATTGACTGACTAACCTAGTAACCGAGCATCACGGACATTCGTCCAGTCTGCCGAATAGAGATAAGCTAGCGGACGAGGTTCGTAGTTCTACCGCTTCCTCTGTGAATAGACTGCTCCTTGTAGGCAGAAATCATATCTACCAACTCTCTTGTATCTTCCTGAGGGCTTAATACAGTGCTCTGCACACAGTAAGCACTCGGTAAATGGATTCAGTCATATTGAGTGCTTACTGTGTGCAGACCCCCGTACTAGGCGCTTGGAACGTACAATTCGGCAACCGATAGAGACGATCCCTACCCAAGAACGGGCCCGCGGTCTAGAACGCCACTGATGGATCGAATAGGGCATAAGGAATCTCACACGTGTTCTAAATGTGTCATAATAATAATGTTGGTATTTGTTAAACGCTTACTATGTGCCGAGCACTGTTCTAAGCGCTGGGGTAGACACAGGGGAATCAGGTTGTCCCACGTGGGGCCCACAGTCTCAATAACCATTTTACAGATGAGGTAACTGAGGCACAGAGAAGTTAAGTGACTCGCCCACGGTCACACAGCTGACGAGTGGCAGAGCCGGGAGTCCAACTCATGAACTCTGACTCCGAAGCCCGGGCTCTTTCCACTGAGCCACGCTGCTTCCATGCATCACTAGCAATAACAGCTCTTAAAAATGTGTGGATCGCCTACGTGCTCTCGCAAGTTTCCTACTCAACTTAAAAGCAGCCTTTCTTTCCCATCATCTCTTTTCCCATATAATCCACTTCATCAATTTTAGGGCATCCGATCCTCACCCTGACACATACATATAAGCTGTTATTTAGATGATATCTTTTTCAAGTAAATTTCATCTACCCTGATTAGTATTAATGTATTTTCCTGTTATGGTGGGATTAGTGGCTTCTTTTGTCACTGTCTAGACTGTTTCAACTGCACCAGCTACAGGTAAGTATAATATCTGCAGTCTATTTTACTGAAATATATGTAATGTAGCTATGCCTCGCCGTAGACTCGAAAGGTGATTTTATTTCAACTTCCCGCTCGATTCGACGGGCATGCTGATAAAATGTCCACGATTCTCATTTCCAGTGTTTCGTTTCTCTAGTCAGAACCCAGATAAATACCAAGGGTGTGGAAATCTCAACATTCAGTTCAAATTCCATAGTTTCTTGAAACCTGGATATCCCATTCTCTTTGGAATTTACGATAGACACAAACAGAAGACTGACCTGTGGAGAAGCGGCGTGGCTCAGTGGAAAGAGCACGGGCTTTGGAGTCAGAGGTCATGGGTTCGAATCCCGGCTTCACCCCTTGTCAGCTGTGTGACTGTGGGCAAGTCACTTAACTTCTCTGTGCCTCAGTTACCTCATCTGTAAAATGGGGATTAAGCCCCAAGTGGGACAACCTGATTCCCTTGCGTCTACGCCAGCACTTAGAACTGCACATAGTAAGCACTTAACAAATACCATCATTATTATTAGAACCGCATATAGCTTTGCAATCTCTTTCGCCTCAAAGAAGGTTCATTTAGATATGCATGGAGCTGATTATCAGTGCAGTTCTGACTCTGAGACCCGGTTCATAATCATCAGCATTATCTTTTTGAAAGTGTGTCTCTATCACCGTGTTGAGTCATCAGGTCACAACAGTTCCTGGGTGATTGACACAATCATTATCTGAACAGGTTCAACAAGTGTTGATGGGTGCAGTGACCACTGGAATCTCTTCTGCTCCTCTGAATTTTTCTCATTATTAATGGAAGGATAATAAACTGCTATCTCCCATCTGAATTGCCCAATAATGTGAGAAGATGCAATAAGTATGAGCTGTTCTCACCAAGCAGGGCATGCTAGGACTCACCGGGTAGCGAAAGTCTACCACCAATTAGTTGGCTCGTTGTATCTTTCGTGCTAGGGGTTCTGAAATTCTTTCTTTATGATTCTGCTTATGCCACCGACGGGAGAGAGAGGAGAGAGGGAAGAGAGGAAGAGCTCAGTCTGATTCTGTCCTTTCGATTTCCGAAAGGATTGTTAACAGTCAACTTTCCACCTTTTGAAGTTCTTTCTGCTCTGATAAACTGTTTGGGGACTTCCTATGACTTCATTTTGCTTATACTCAGTTCTATAACATGAGCTTTCAAGGTACGATCTGCCTAGACGGCCATTAGGGAGTTAGAGAACTTACCCTATTCATTTTGTTAATGAGATGTACGTCATCCTGATTCTCTTTATTTGCTATTGTTTCAATGAGATGCTCTTCCCCTCGATTCTATTTATTGCCACTGTTCTTGTGTGTCCGTCTCCCCCGATTAGACCGTAAGCCCGTCAGAGGGCAGGGACTGTCTCTGTTACCGATTTGTACGTTCCAAACGCTTAGTACAGTGCTCTGCACATAGTAAGCGCTCACTAAATACTATCGAATGAATGAATGAATGAATAACGTGGTTCCACTAGCAAGAATTTAATTTGTCGCTTTTTCGAAGAAACTGCCCGGGCATTTACGTGAGGTCGGAACACTTAGCGTTAAAGTGGGAACGTTGCTTAATATAAAGCTTCGCAAGCCCACCCCCAGTATAGGAGAATCGGGGGAATTATTGTCCTAAAAGACTGCTTTCTCGACCCAGCACAACCCGAAGAAAAGACCAAGGAATACTCAGGTCCAGACACTGAGTTAAATAAATTATTAAAGAAGGAGAACTCAAAGTCATAGTTCATGAAGAAATCTTAATTGATTGTCATCAGAGATCAACGGCGGTAGCGTACATTACCAGAAGGAAAATCCAGAGGGGTGTGGTGTGCTCAGAAATGTCTGGCAGGAGAAGGAAGGAAAACTGTTACGTAGCTCCTTGAACACCATCACGATCTTTGAAGTCTAGATGGAGGGAGGAGATAAAAAGTTGAAAGTATCGAAAAGTTTCTTTTCAATAAAATTTCTGGGTAACTGCATAATAAAATATTCACCGAGGCAGGACGGCTGTAATTGTCAGCTCATAAAAGGAAAATCAGAGTAATGCTGGCTGGGAGTCAAACCTACCAGATTACGCCATATTAAGTGGATTAAATGACTCCTCCATCCAAATAAATAAACACACACACACACACACACACACACACACACACACACACACACACAAACGCCACCCACGATTAGTATAAAGACCTGACTCAAGTTTTCCAGTGAATTGAATCAAAGATGTTGTCTCTGATCACCTTGAATTGTTATGAGGATGGATTTTATTCTACCTACTGATCTCTGTGGTAAAAAAAAAAAGAAGAGCAGCGTGACTTAGTGGAAAGAGCCCGGGCTCGGGAGTCAGAGGTCATGGGTTCTAATCCCGGCCTCGCCTCTTGTAAACTGTGTGACCTTGGGCGAGTCATTTAACTTCTATGTGCCTCAGTGACCTCATCTGTAAAATGGGGATTAAAACTGTGAGCCCCACGTGGGACAACCTTGTAACCCCCAGCACTCAGAAGAGTGCTTTGCACATAGTAAGCGTTTAACAAATGCCACCATTTTTTTTAAATTTCTCTGTACCTCAGTTACCTCATCTGTAAAACGGGGATGAAGACTGCGAGCCCTACGTGACAACCTGATTACCTTGTATCTACCCCAGCGCTCAGAACGGTGTTTGGCACATAGTAAGTGCTTAACAAATATCAACATTATTGTGATTGTTATTTGTTAAGCACTTACTATGTGCCAAGCACTAGACTCAGCTCTAGGGAAAGTACCAAACAGTCGAGATCAGACTTTGTCCTCCATGGGGCTCACAGTCTAAGAGGGAGGGAGAATTTAATCTCCATTTTGCAGATGAAGAAACTGAAGCACAGAGAGGTTAAGTGACTAGCCCCAAATCACACAGCAGGCGAGTCGCAGAGCCAGATTTGGAACCCAGATCTCTTTGACTTCCGGTCCCGTGTTCTTACCATTAGGTCACACTGCTTCCCATGCTGGTAAAGTATACAAACTGTGGTTCGCTGAATAAACCACGGAAAAGAGCATGGGCCTGAGAGAGTCAGAGGACCTCCATCGTCATCATCTCATATCTACCCCAGAGCAGGGATTGACTTGATCTGGTGCCGAATTGTACATTCCTAACGCTTAGTACAGTGCTCTGCACATAGTAAGCGCTCAATAAATACGATTGAATGAACGAATGAGCTTAGTGTAGTGTCTGGAACATAGTAAGGCTTAACAAATACCGTAAAAATAACTATATTTCAAGCACCCACCCGTTTTGAATCTGGCTTTGTCACCTGAGCCCGATCTCCTTGTGGTGGACAACTGAATTTTGAACTGAGTTTTGTTTTGTTTTGAGGTATCGGTTAAGCGCTTATTTTGGGCCAGGCACTGTACTGAGCTCTGAGGTGGATCCAAGCTACATATTTGTTGAAGCTCATGGTTTTGTTTTTTTTTTTTAATTCTGAAATGTATGTTTTTTCCTCACTCAATTAGTATCAAAGAGGATAAGGCTCATCCTCATTACTGCTGACCAACTGTGGGTCAGATGTTGGCTTAAAAGGATGGCTCCCAAAACAGGACACATATGAAAGGTTTTCACAGATGGACTGTTAATAGTTGATTTTGGTACCGTGAAGGATATAATCCCTTGCACAGAAACTCTAGTAAATGTAAATGCTCAACAAAATTATGACTTTCTTCTTCCCTCTGCATAAAAAGTCCCCAAAGTTTTACTAAAGATAATGTAAGTACAGTTGAAAAGCTTCAATTTTAAGGCGTTTGGTTAACAAATTATTGAAGATTCAAGACAACCAGCAAAATTAGCATATTCTGTCATACTTAACACTTCTTGTCTTGGAGACTCTAAGCAAATTTAGATTGTTTCACATTAATGATCTCCTTGTCAAAACGAAAAATGTAGGTCTGCATTTCACCTTGGAAAGCTACCAAACTGTAAAAATGTATACTTAAATCTATTTGTAAATTCATAAATGCCCACAATTATATATAATTCCACATCTATAATCATTTGAGTCTTTTATCTGAGCATTTTATAAACATGAACTCATTAATTTTCCCAGTTTTTTCATTAAATTTTAAAACGATGAGTCACTCCAAAATGAAGACAGCTAAACCACACGTCTAAACACTTTTTCCTTTGGATAATTACACTTTAAAGAAAAGCCAATTCCATATTACACTCTACCAAGATCAGCTCCGGATTATTCGAGCACTTTAACGACAGTAAAAAGGCCATTGTAAGAAGAGCGGTTATCTGCACCGAAGGTATTTTAAATAATTGGAAAGAAAAGTTTAGCTAGCCCCAGAAAATAGCTGGGGGTTCTGGGGAAGATGATGGTATCTGTCTGAGCTATCCAAACTTTCTATTATTTGAACTAGGCCTGGTTCATTTACCTTGGATTATAGGCTTTCTATGATAAAAAAAAGTCTTTTATACCAATTATAAAACACCCTTTGCCAAGTTCCCATTATGAAAGACCAAAAACCCCCTTTATCATCATCCTTAGTGGTATTTGCTGAGTGCTTACTATGTTCAGAGCGCTGTGCTAGACACTTCATTCATTCGGTCGTATTTACTGAGTGCTTACTGTGCGTAGAGCACTTTACTAAGCGCTTGGGAGAGTGTGAAAACTCTGGCGCAGAGATTGTGTCTGACCCGATTAACTTATATCTGCCCCAGCGCTTAGAAGAGTGCCTGACAAATAGGAAGCATTTAACAACTGCCATAAATAAAAGAAGATGAAACGTCAGAAAATAATATTACGTATCTAAATAATAATAATGTTGGTATTTGTTAAGTGCTCACTATGTGCAGAGCACTGTTCTAAGCTCTGGGGTAGATAGAGGGTAATCAGGTTGCCTGTCCTGAAGCTCACAGTCTTCATCCCCATTTTACAGGTAATAATAATAATAATGATAATGTTGGTATTTGTTAAGCACTTACTATGTGCAGAGCACTGTTCTAAACGCTGGGGGAGGTACACGGTAATCAGATTGTCCCACGTGAGGCTCACAGTCTTTATCCCCATTTTACAGATGAGGTAACTGAGGCACAGAGAAGTTAAGTGACTTGCCCACAGTCACACCGCTGACAAGTGGCAGAGCCGGGATCTGAACCTGTGACCTCTGACTCCCAAGCCCGGGGTTTTTTCCACTGAGCCACGCTGCTTCTCTAAATCTACATAGTCAATCCAAGATGACAGTTGCAGCTTATACTAACTCAGATTCCTTATTTGCAGTTAAGAAAACTGAGGCACAGAGGCCCAAAGTCACACAGCAAGATTAAAATCCTTATCAGCTCCTTTTTTGCAGGGACTGTTTCTATCCATTCGGGAGTATTGTACTCCCCCAAGCACTTAGAGAGTGCTCTGCACACATTAAGACTTCAAAAACTACCACTGATGGATATCTTCTGATTCCCCCGCCTATTCTTATTAAGCCTTTACCTAATGGGTGACCTCTGAGCGGACGACCGTGCTACGTTCTTGGGAGATGACAGTAAATGCCTGTCTTCAAGAAACATGCAATCTAGTTGGGGAGACAGACACTGAAATGAGTTGAAGGCGAGGGGAACCGACAGGGGAAAATTTAGGGAAGAATGGTGAGAGTAAACACCCAAATGCTGACCATTAAATCGATTTTTTCTTGACCAATTGGAGGCCTCCATCAGAATGGCTCCTTGAACTATTAATTTATTCATTCATTCAGTAGTATTTATTGAGCACTTACTATGTGCAGAGCACTGTACTAAGCGTTAGGAATGTACTTGGAATGGAATGTACAATTCCATTGGAATGTACAATTTGGCGTGGAATGGAATGGAATGTGGAATGGAATGGCTTGGAATATACAATTTGGCAACAGATAGAGACAATCCCTGCCCAATGATGGGCTTACAGTCTAATAATAATAATAATGTTGGTATTTGTTAAGCGCTTACTATGCGCAGAGCACTGTCTCACCTTGAGTTGGTAGCCTATTTACACTGACTTTTACTAGAAGCGTGGTATAGTGGACAGAGCACGGGCCTGGGACTCAGAAGGTCGTGGGTTCTAATCTCCGTTCTGCCACTTGCCTGCTGTGTGACCTTGGGCAAGTCACTTCACTTCTCTGAACCTCAGTTCTCTCATCTGTAAAATGAGGGTTGAGACTGTGAGCCCCACAGGGGACAGGGACTGTGCCCAACCCGATTTGCTCTTATCTGCCCTAGCACTTAGTACGGTGCCTGGCACATAGTAAATGTTTAAGGAATACTATAATTACTATAATATAACACACCCTGTCAATTGTCTTGGTGCCTTGCTCTCAATCAATCAATCAATCAATCATATTTATTGTTTACTGTATGCAAAGGTCTTCTTCCTACTCGTCCTAGATTTTTTAAATAGGCCTCCAAAAGCACTTACTCCACAACTCTACCATCTGCACTGAGAGGTCTGGCGATACTTTTCGTGGCTAAATCACGGAATGATCAAAATCTAATCAGTTTGTGCACTTATTATGCAGGCGCATAGAATGGATATTGCTTGTTAGGTGTAAAAACAGGACAGAATCATTCTAAAATAAAGAGCCCTTACGGCCCAGAACAGTATATCGACGATAAACATACCTTTAGCAAATCATACAGAGCTCTCCGAACGTCAACCTTATGGGCAAAGTCCTCTTTCGAGACATACGCCAGACATAATAAACATTGTTGTTTAAACACGGCTTCCTATTACTTTGGCATCCTCCTAGCATTTTTCTGACTCATCTGCACAGTCTGAATTACCTGTGTCACTCAAAATGACCTCCAGATAATTTTCAGGTGTCAGTGAGTTCTTTGAAGAGGACATACGGGGTATTCCTAGAACAATCCTTTGTCCACTTCAATTCCTGTATCTTACTGACACTTAGATTCCTGCATTTTACTCTACCTTAAAGAAGCAGAATGACCTACTGGAAAGATCACATGCCGGAAAGTCGGAGGACCTGGGTTCCAGTTCCATCTCCGCCACTTGTCTCCTGTGTGACTTTGGGCAAGTCACTTCTATGTGCCTCAGTTCACTCATCCCACAGCACTTATGTACATATCTGTAATTAATTTATTTATATTAATGTCTGTCTTCCCCTCTAGACTGTCTGTTATACTGTCATACTGTGCCTGACTGACCTCCTCATCTACAAATTGGAGATTCAATACTTTAGGACCAGTCCCGTCCGGGGGCCGTGGCAGAGCGAGGCGAGTGGTGATGACGCAGTGTGGCCTAGTGGATAGAGCACGGGCCTGGGATTCAGAAGGACCTGGGTTCTAATCCCGGCTCTGCCACTTGCCTGTTGGGTGACCTTGGACAAGTCACTTCACTTTTCTGTGCCTAAATCACCTCATCTGTAAAATGGGGATTGAGACTGTGAGTCCTATTTGCGGCAGGGATTGTCTAACCTCTTAACTTTCTATCTATTCCAGGGCTTAGAACGGTGCTTGGCGCATAGTAGGCGCTTAACGAACACCATCATCATCATCACTATTATCATTAGAACGTCCTCTAATCTCTGATTTTACACCAGCCTGTCAGTGTTTGAGTCCCTCATTCCGTATACTCACACACCCATCTGATCCTGGGTTCCCTAAGCAGCGTGGCTCAGTGGAAAGAGCCCGGGCTGGGCAGTCAGGGGTCATGGGTTCGAATCCATGGGTTGAAGCAGCGTGGCGCAGTGGAAAGAGCACGGGCTTTGGAGTCAGGGCTCATGAGTTCGAATCCCAGCTCTGCCACTTGTCGGCTGTGTGACTGTGGGCAAGTCACTTAACTTCTCTGTGCCTCAGTTCCCTCATCTGTAAAATGGGGATGAAGACTGTGAGCCCCACGTGGGACAACCTGATTCCCCTGTGTCTACCCCAGCGCTTAGAACAGTGCTCTGCACATAGTAAGCGCTTAACAAATACCAACATTATTATTATTATCATCCCTGCTCTGTCACTTGTCAGCTGTGTGACTGTGGGCAAGTCGCTTCACTTCTCTGTGCCTCAATTACCTCATCTGTAAAATAGGGGTGAAGACTGTGAGCCTGTATCTCCCCCAGCGCTTCGAACAGTGCTAGACACATAGTAAGCGCTTAACAAATAACCAATAACAACAATGTCTCAGCCGCTCACAGGTGTATGGCCAATCTGTACTTTTTATTATCAAAATTGCAAATTAACACTGTGGATATACCCATAGGTACTTGACAGGGGTGTTAGTTGCCTAAGGGGTGTTTGATTGGATTAAGAATGTGGTTGGATGCCCCTATCTGATCTTCCTCCACCCAGTTGAAGGGGTTGATTTACGACCCGCTAATGAGCCGCGTCCCCTGATTGGTTCCTGCAGAGGGAACCACCAAATTCCAGGATTAGATTCTTGGGACGATTAGTCAAAATATGATCACTAGAGAAGGGTGGAGGGAAATACACTA
This sequence comes from Ornithorhynchus anatinus, assembly GCF_004115215.2. Lineage (NCBI taxonomy): Eukaryota > Metazoa > Chordata > Mammalia > Monotremata > Ornithorhynchidae > Ornithorhynchus > Ornithorhynchus anatinus. Next base: position 5,146,732 of record NC_041751.1, read on the forward strand.
CATATACTTCACGGTTAACTGATGATCCCTAGACGTACCCCCCAAAACAAAGATGCATTGTGTTAGGAATTTAATGGGCTATACCGTTTGGCTTGTGTGGACATGGCGTATCATACTGCCCTTGAGGATGGAAACAAAACCAACCCCAACCAAGAAGCCCCAACTATTATTCAAGTCAAACCATTCCAAATTCAGTGGTAAGAAACCGCACTAGAACCCTTCAATTACAGTGTAGCTTATTTAAAAATCTTTCATATAGTGTTTCATAGGAATAGTTCCCGAGAAATAACATCCCACTTAACCCTAAATTCAAAATGAATTTTGAGGTATGAAAGCATTTTCATCCTGAATTTTTCTCTCTTAATCTTTACAATTCCAGATTCTGCTGGAGTTTACAAACAGATATGACTCTCAGTATCCTTTTATGAAGGCCTTACTTAGGGAAGAAAGGAGGAGGGGGGGAAACACTAGGTAAGAACCGCAGGATTTTATTTTGTTGCCCTCTAGAAATATCATCTCTTGGCAGGACTCTATTTGAGCAGATTCAGAAAACTGAGAATACCAAATATGCATACTTGAGGTATTTTCCATCTAGTGTAGGCAACAATCGTTTTTCTTTTTACAGTTTTACAGTTTGTCAGGCACTGTACTAAGCGCTGGGGTGGGTACAAGCAAATTGGGTTGGACACAATCCTTGCCCCACGTGGGGCTCACAGTCTCAATCCCCATTTTACAGATGAGGGAACCGAGGCGCAGAGAAGTGAAGCGACTCGCCCGACGTCACACCGTCAGCGATCGGCGGAGCAAATGGCAGCGCCGGGATTAGAACCCAGGCCCTCTGACGGGACGATTGGCCGCCTCACACAGAAAGAAGGCAAGCTGCCCTCCAGCAATCCTAACCTCCAACCCCGGCCCTAATCTTCCTCCGAGCCAGGTTTGGGCCTAGTTGGAAAAGGAAACCACCCAAATGCTGGGGGAAGCTTGCACGTAGGCTGCGTGGATGGATGCCAGAGAAAGGGAAGGTTACCGTCACGTCAACCGGGGCAGAGCTTTTTCTCTCAGCTGAAGGCCCGCAAGGCTTACATGGCTCTGGTGTTTTATCGCTGCCTCTCCCCCCTTGGTTTTTCGGCCTAGCGGGGCTTGTCCTCATACGGCCTTGTGGCAGGCCACTCTCCTACATACGGGGGAAGAAGAGAACACATTAGATCACAGGCCAACCTTCTTTTTCCTCCTCCTCTCTCTCCGCTGAAGAGGTATTAGCAATTGTGGAACCAGTAGTTCTTGTGGTTCTGTTACCTGACTCATTAGCCGGTTAACAAAGGGGGATTTGCTACTTAGTACTTGGTGATTTCATGGCTCATCAGCGTCAGAAAGCATATTTCAAGTGCCCACCTCAGTATGACACCGCGTGAGCTGCCGCTATAAGCAAATTAAACTGCCACGGTCCTCCGGCAGATTACCATCTAAAACAACAAACAGAAAGAAGGACGCACAGACCAGACATCTGTACAAACAGGGAAAAAGCAATCCAGCAATTCAATAAATAAAGCGTCTGCATTGTGAAGGAGCCGAGGTACAAGTGTTAGGGGTGGAGGAGGGCGGAGAGTGAGTCACGGGAGTCGCGGGCCACACAGGTCGGGATTGAGGGCTAATCGCCCACCCTCCTCTAATTAGCCAGGGAGATCTCAGGGGAGGAGTTGAAATTATAGAAGCTGAGCGAATGAAGGAAAAGAGGAGACCTGGAGAGGCCGGAGGTGGACAGGGCATTCAGGCCTAGGACATGGAAGTAGAGAAGGTTTGGGATTAGAAACGAGATGATGACATGGAAGAGTCGGGGAGAAACCGTCTCTGGAAGGGACGAAAAGGGAAATCCAGGGAACGGAGAGAACGAGAGGTAGCAGGGAGCAATGCGGGTGGAGACCTTGAAAGAGAAGGTGAGATCTTTGGCCTGATCCTTAAAGGGTTCCTTAAAGGGGGGTTCCTTAAAGGCACTAAGGAGATCAGACTCATTCGCCAGCGAATGCAAAGAGGATCTGGTCGCCGGTAATTTTTGCCGGCGCAGAACGGCCGAGAAACGATAGGTTGCGTTTCTCTGCAGGTAGGGCAGGTGGGCCTCGGTTGTTGCGAGAGACTTCTCGTAGGCCTAGTTGACAGTTACGGCCTCGGGGCGAAAAGTCTTAACTTTCCATCTCTCACTCCGGCACCAGCCTGCTTGGAAGCTGGAGACCGCCCTTAGGTCCCGCGGGCAGGGGGGTGGCAGATAAGGCCCCTCCCGCCTGAAAAAGAAAGGGTCGACTCGATCAAGTGGACATGTTGACATTAGGGTTCCCGGAGGGGCTCCGAGACAAGACGATGCATGATGCTGCTTAATATTATTGGACGTCAAGATAATCATGATGGATAAGTCACTTAGTCCACCTCTGAAAACGATCGCAGCGGAAAATGCCATATTTCCTTCTGGGCTGGGTTTCCTAGGGGAGGCCCACGGTATTCCCTACAGTCGGTCGATAATCCGCATCTAGATAGAGATGTGTGGGCTGACGCTTCACGTACTGTCCGTGTTGCAATCGCGTTCGAGTTAAAAAAACGTAATGGGGGGGATCCAGATATTATGAAGAAAGAATCGTTTTCCTCATTAGTTGTCTGTTTAAGCCGTATCATGTAACGACAAGTTTATCTGGCTCAGAGGATACAAGTCTGGGCCCTAAGAGCTGGCAAACATATGGACGATTTGGCAGGAATCTGCTTCTTTCATTGCAAGAGATAATTTAGAACTATGTTTCTAGGCTACACTCTGGGTATGAAGACTTAATGCCCAGAGTTCCGGGTGGCCGATGAGAGGATCGACCGTTGGGTCGGTGGTGTTTACTGAGCACCGACCGCAGGCGGGGCACTGTACTAAGCGGCGGGGAGAGTTCAAGAGAGAGGTCAGTTTCAATCCACGGACTTAGAAAACCATTCAGTGACAACTGGGAAGTCTACGGAGAAGCGGCGCGGCTCAGCGGAAAGAGCCCGGGCTTGGGAGTCAGAGGTCGTGGGTTCGTATCCCGCCTCTGCCACTTGGCAGCTGTGTGGCTGTGGGCAAGTCGCTTCACTTCTCTGGGCCTCAGTGACCTCATCTGGAAAATGGGGATGAAGACTGTGAGCCTCACGTGGGACAACCTGATTTCCCTGTGTCTACCCCAGCGCTTAGAACGGTGCTCTGCACAGAGTAAGCGCTTAACAAATACCAACGTTATTATTATCATTATGACGTGGGTAGAGATTGTGTCTATCAATGCCATGGTACCGAACACGCTCAAGCACTTGCGTCCAACTCGCTCATCTAGAGAAGCAACGTGGCCTAGAGGATAGAGAGCACGGACCAGGAATCAGAAGGGCCTGGGTTCTAACCCCGGCTCCACCCACTTGTCTGCCGTGAGACCTCGGGCAAGTCACTCCACTTCTCTGTGCCTCAGTTACCCCATTTGTCAAGTGGGAATTAAGACTGTGATCCCCATGTGGATAGGGACTGGGTCCAACCCGATTTGCTTGTATCGACCCCAGCGCTTAGTCCAGTCCCTGACACATAGTAAGCGCTTTTTTAACAAATACCAGCTCTATTACTTTTATTACAGGAACTGGCACAGAGTAAGCGCTCAACAGATACCTTGATGAACTGATTGATCGATTGATTGAAGCCGATGACCATTCTGCACCTCACCCTTGGATACGGGGTCAATTCTAAGAGACCTGCTTTAGTGGGAGGACTGAAGATGTGGGGTCTTAGATGGCCTAGGAAAGGGGGTTAGTTACAGGAGTGAAGAGGGTTTGGAGCTGCTAAAAGCAGGCATGGTGTGACCCTTGGCCTTAGAGAAGATCTAGACCGTGGGTGGATTCTGGAACCGATTCCATACCTCAAGATTTTTTTTATGGTACTTAAGCCCTCACTAAGTGCCGAGCACTATGCCGAGCATTGGAGTAGACCAGAACGGACGCGGTCCATGCCCCCCACGGGTTCAAAGTCTTAATCCAGCGTGGCTCGGTGGAAAGAGCCCGGGCTTGGGAGCCAGAGGTCAGGGGTTCGACTCCCGGCTCTGCCACCTGTCAGCTGGGTGACTGTGGGCAAGTCACTTCACTTCTTTGTGCCTCAGTTCCCTCATCTGTAAAATGGGGATGAAGACTGTGAGCCTCATGTGGGACAACTTGATTACCTTGTATCTACGCCAGCGCTTAGAACAGTGCTCTGCGCATAGTAAGCGCTTAACAAATACCAACATTATTATTATTATTAATCCCCATTTTACAGATGAGGCACAGAGAAGTTAAGTAACTCGCCAGAGGTGACACAGAAGACAAGTGGCAGAGGTGGGATTAGAACCCAGATCTTCAGACTCCCAGGCCCGTGTCCTTTCCACTGGGCCACGATGCTTCAGATCAAGGATTTCCCACTACCAAGCCACCTCCACCAGATCAGGGACTCGGTTTACTGCGGTCTAGATTCACATCCCTAAAACTGGTCCTGACAGGGCCTCTAGGAGAGAGGAAAGAAGAAGGAAGCAACTCCATCGACTCCATTTTGTTCTCACCTTCAGTCGGGATCGGAACTTGCCTCCCACTAGAGTTGGGTGATCCCTCAAAGACATTTTACATCACTGGATTCGAATCCACCTGAGCTGTTAGTTTAGCAGTGATCTGTGAGCGGAGTTTCTGCCTTCCTTCTCTTCCCACTTCCTGGGAGCCACTCCCAAGTTTCAGCCCTTTCCCTCACAGAGCCTGAAAGTCACCGGCGGCAAGCAGCTCGGTCAGGTATTTAATAATAATAAATAAGTAAATAATAAATAAATAAATAAATAAATAATAAATAATAAATAAAAATAATAAATCAGGAAGCCTTCTTCTCCACACCCGGGATCGAAGACTCCCGCTTTTGGTTAATAACAACAATGAAAATAGTAATAATCGTGGTATTTATTAAGCACTTACTCTGTCCCAGGCGCCGTCTACGTGCTGGGGTAGAAACAAATGTCGGGTTGGACGCAGTCCCTGTCCCACATGGCGTTCACGGTCTCAATCCCCATTTTACAGAGGAGGCGACCGAGGCGCAGAGAAGTGAAGCGACTGGTCCTAGGTCACACAGCAGGCATGAGGCAGAGCCAGGATTAGAACCCACGGCCTCCGACTCCCAGGCCCGTGCTCTTTCCATTAGAGGATGTCAACGCATTACGTACCAGTTTTCCACTCTCTCTTCCAAGCCACGGGTAAAAGAGGAGAAGCACGTGAGGGGGTGAAAAGGATTAAACCCAAAGAAGCCCGACAAGTGCGCTGATAGAGGTTGTAACAGCCAATTGTATTTATTGAGCGCTCACTGCGTGCAGAACTCTGTGATAAGTGCTTGTAAGAGTGCAATATAGCACCGCAACAGACACATTCCCAGCCCACGACAGTGTGCGTTTAACGTAAGTATCGGTATTAGCAGTAGAGAGAAAAGGTGAGAGAAAGATCATGAAGGAAAGGTAACTATTTAGCTCACTATAAACAAATTTATGATTAGAACTTCTCAATATTTTATGTACAATTGATCCTACTCAAGTTTTCATTCATTTGTCTCTTTTAATGGGCTGACTTTCATATTTGATGATTAAATATCTTATTAAAAATGTACCTAATTTTCATTTAGCACTATTGCCTATTTGTAACTTTCCATCCTGCCGCAATGCGATTTACAATTTAATTATTCTACATCTTAATGGCTAAATCACATGTAAGTATTTCCTGGACAATTAGTTGTAGAAACTTATTTTTCAACTATTTCAACTCAACTGTTTAGTAATGGGATCATTTAATTAAACAGAATAGATGAGACCGGCCTTTAAATAATAAAACCTTGTTATTTTATTTAAATGGGGATTTGGGTCCGGGAGGACCCTTCAGGCTTAAAAAACAAATCCCTTTATTTTCACTTGTTCTTCTGATTTTATTATAGTTTTTCCTTGTCATGTAGGCTAATCATTAAAGCATGTGTTTGGACAAAGGCTTATTCTTTTCTAACCCATCTCTATGTCACTTTTGAGGACATCATTAAAGCTGGGCAAGCTACCTCGGCCAGTTCAGGGCGTACCCAGTGTCCTTGAAGAAAAAAAAATAAACTCACTCCTCTTCAGAAAGTATTTCAAAATGGATCTGGGTACTTCTGCTTCAACCCCACCCGGTCATCTTTTTAGTGGCAATGGGGGAGCAGCAAAAACACAATCAGAGGAGGTTAAGATCGATAATATTCATAATATTACAAGAGCAATACTTGCTCTTCTTCTACTTAGACCGCGAGCCCCATGTGGGACAGGGAAGGCGTCTGACCTGTATCTAGCCCAACACTTAGATTATTGCTTGCTAATAATTGTGGTATTTGTTAAGCGCTTACCGTGTGCCAGGCACTCTACTAAGCACTGCGATGGATATAAGGAAATCGGGTCGGACACGGTCCCTGGGTCTCACGGTCTTACTCCCCATTTTACAGATGAAGTAACTGAGGCACAGAGAAGTGAAGTGACTTGTCCAAGGCCTAACAGCGACAAGTGGCTGAGCCGGGATTAGAACCCACGGCTTTCTGACTCCCGGGCCTGGGCTCTATCCACTGCACCATTCTGCTTCCCAGATGCATAGCGCTTGACAGATATATTATTGCTGTACTTGGCACATAGTAAGCGCTCAATAAATACCTCGATTGATTGATTGAAACAGACGATGTGGGACATTGTACCAAGCACGTGAGAGCGTACAATACAACAGAGTTGGTAGGGAACAACACGGTCAACTCACGGTTTCGAGGGAGAGCATTATTAATAATATCCCACATGGAGCTCGTATTATCCTATTTTATCCCCATTTCACAGATGAAGAAACCGAGAGGGCTGAAGTCAGGGCTGGCAACAGCCGGCCCCATCAAAACCGGGAAGCAAAGCCAGAGAGGGTGGTAGGTGAAAGATACAGAAAAAATGCTGGGACAGATGATGGTACCCACAGCCTCAACCCCCCCCTTTTACAAATGAGGAAACTGAGGCACAGAGAGGTCAAGTGACTTGCCCAAGGTCACCCAGCAGACAAGTGGAGAAGCCGAGATTAGGTCCCATGATTTATAGCCACGCACAGTCGTTTCCCTTCTGTGACTTTTTTTAAAATAGCCCGAAAATGTTGAATTGTATGGAGAAAATCCTATGCATCGTAGGATCGCATTTGGAGGGCTTAAGAACAGAATCAAAGATCGTTTTCACTTTTCTTCAACGTTATTCACCGGGTTCACAGGGAAACAGAAGAGATGAGCTCCCTTTGAGTTGAGGATATTTTATTCTAACTGCTCTAAGCCGAAGGGACACCATTCCGCCTTCCCTGTGGACTATCTAAGCCATTCAGTCGATCGTATTTATTGAGCGCTCCCTGTGTGCAGAGCACCGTACTAACTAGTTGGAGCCCTGAACTACACATTTACCCACTGCTTAAAAGAGATCCCGTGAAAACTCTTCCCGCCCCGGGGATGACGCTTATGCTGGCTTTGGGGGTTAGGTGCTGGAGCAGATTTGTGTGAGTTCATCTCTTATCACTGCCGCTAGCTCTAGATTCTGGAAATCCAGGCATTCCCACTGCCGGAAATCTCCCCATCCTAGTCTGTCAGAGCCCTGGCCCAGGCGACCAATTTTCACCTTCATATCACTCTGCGGGGGCAGCTGTGTAAACCATGGGCTCTTAGTACCGATCTTTCATTCATTCAATTGTATTTATTGAGCGCTCGCTATGTGCAGAGCACTGTGCTAAGCACTTGGAATGGACAATTCGATGCACATTAAGCTTCTCTGGGGGTGAGATCCCGTGTCCTAATGCTCGGCATAACTAAAAGACATAGGAGAAGGCATGCATTCAATCATGTTAATTGAGCACTACACATGCAAACCACTGTACTAAACGTTTGGGGAAATAAAATAGACACATTCCCTGCCCACAGAGAGTTTACAGTCTAGAGAGGGAGACAGACATTAATATAAATAAATAAGTGAATTGCATTCTCACTTCTGCTCTCGACATTTCCATCTGTAGCTCTCCTGCATGAAGTTGGGTGGGCCGGGCAGAGACGGGCGCTCTCGGGACACACGAAGAGTCCTCGACCCTCCGAAGGATTCCGAGGACTCGGAAGGTCCGTTGGTCTAAGACTAGCCGTTCCACCAACTTCAGGGCTTTCGGCTTTGACGCGTTTCCTCCAGATTTAGAGTAAGTCACTGTACCACCCTTGTACTTGGTGCTTATAATATCCGCGGAGTTCAAAGCACTCCGCAAACAATCACTCATTAAGAGTTTCAAAATCTCTCCCTGAGGTGGTGATTATTGTGAACAGTGGCGACAGTGTCCCGAGCTAGGATATTTCTCTTAGCGCTCTGTTTTAAAGGCAGAGGTCTTGGTAGTGAAAACCAAATTTGGCCCTCGTTGGATGAAGACACGTGTTTACTGATCGCGCTATTTCTAGCCGGCCACGGAAGAGGTTTAGCCCAAATCGCAGCTGGGCCTCGGACAGTGCGAGATAATAATAATTAATAATAATGATGGCATTCGTTAGCACTCACTGTGGTGCCAGGGAACTTTTCTAAGCGCTGGGGTAGAGGTAATCGGGTTGGACACAGTCCCTGTCCCTCACCGTCTTAATCCCCATTTTCCAGATGAGGTAATTGAGGCCCAGAGAAGTGAAGTGACTTGCCCAAGGTCACCCAGCTGACAAGTGGCAGAGCCGGGATTAGGACCCACATCCTCTGACTCGCAAACCCGGGCTCTTTCCAGATGACACGGCTGTGCTCGCTAGACCAAAAACGTGACCAGTACTTTATGGCAAACAGCAGAAATTTCACCATAAAGGCTTCTTGTTTATACACTGCAAGCTACTCTCTTTGAGAGGAGGGTGTAATTATGCTTTTGAACCTTGACATCTATAATTTCTTTAATTGCATGAAACATATAAATCTTTAATAAATTAATACGAATATACCTTCGGGCACTTTTCGGATTTGCTGTAAGGGTGCCACTGACCCACTTCCAACCTATTCATCCATTTCTCTGTAATGATGTCATTTCTAATTCACTTAACACCTTAATTAAAACCAAACAACCAACATTACCAAAAGACTAATAACATGAATATCTTGTAAGAGATTTCTAATGACAATGAGTTCTGGAAATGATTAATGTATGGACAGTTGTAAACATTTTTCCTCAATCATTAATTGCAATAATTTTAATTTATATGGATTGAGAAAATGATATAGACTGCAGATTACGATGTAATTGTTTGTAATGAACGGACTAGAGCATCATTGCTTTTGTGCGGGAAATAAATTTGTGGGTTTGACGAAGCAAGTACATTTTGCTTGTCCATTTTCATAAACACTGACGGTAGCTGTTAGGATTTATAATATAAAAGAGGTTAAAGAGCAGCTTAACCCTTGTGACACGGAAATGCACAGCAGTTTAATTCCATTTCCACTTTCTGGCCAAATGGAACTAGGAATTTTCACCTGTAAATATTATTTCTGATCCTGTGATACAGTGAGCAGAAGTGGAACCTGAAAAATAAATGTCCAAAAACATGTTGACAATTGATGGCACTAGACAATACAAATGATTACATAAATATAGACAGGCAGCTGCTTAGATGATCATTTTGCAATGCTTTCTATGTTCAATCCCATCTCATTCCATAGAGACTCTAAAAACAACATCTCTCTTTGGAAGCTAAAGCGTTTCTAAGTCTCCGCCTCCGCACGATTCTTATTGTTTCATAATGAATCGAGTCATAATGATCCTTAGAACACAAGAGAAGGAAGAGGTGAATATAATGTCTCTATTCATCGTGGTACGCCCACATTCCTAGATAACATGAATTCTTAAAAGCACATACTGTTCATAAATTACACAGGTCTTCGCCATCTCCATCTGATTGCGTCCTTACGAATGAGACACCTACAGCCAGGAAAAGTTTATATGTGATTAACTATTCCGATTACCACAAGTATTCATGCCGAAGATCAGGTTGAAAAATTGTTGGCCGTTGTAACAGGATCAGCTGGAACTGAGTGAGACTCAGGGAGGAAAGCACAATATCCAAAATAGTTTTCTAATTCAAGTAGGCCCCTGCTTAAATGATTTATTTTCTACAATTAAACGAGTAAGTTTGCGTGCAAGCATCCAGATCAGTGAAGTACGTTTCTCTGTAGTTCTCTGGGTAATTCACTTGTTAATCGAAATATAGATTTTTCAGGGACACCGTTGTGGCTTTTCAGATCTAAGATAAGAACGGTGGGTATTGTCTATTGTTTAAAATTATATTTTAAGAAGGATTGCTTTTGCTCACCCATCCTAAATGAGGTTTTGGGTCTCTGTTTAGTCTTGTCTTCGAACCCTTTGTCAGATTTCCTTGAATTCGGTTTGTGGAATGAAAGCCACTGCTGTGGAGACACACCATCGGGCCCCAGATCTGTGGCCCAGTCAAGATGATGTGAGTGGCAGATTTTAGTTCATTCGTTCATTCATCTGATTGTATTTATTGAGCACTTGCTGTGTGCACAGCACTGTACTAAGCGTTTGGGAGAGCACGCTATAACAATAAACAGACACATTCCCTAATCTGACTTTCGGGAGGCAACCTACCATCACAACTACTTTCATTGATGGCCAAAGAACTGGTGCCTTCTTGTTACTGGAACTAAATTATAAAACTGGATTGTCTTTCCCCAGAGTGATATAGGTCCCAAGTAATCCATTTCTCCCAGGATGAGGCAGTATAACAGGACTAGTAAAAGGAATCTATCCTTTTAATATGGAAAGAGCAAGGGCCCGGGAGTCAGAGGATCTGGGTTCTAATTCTAGCTACACCACTTGTCTGATGTGTGACCTTGGGCAAGTCTCTGTGCCTCATTTGCCTCATCCGTCCCAGTACGGATTAAAACCGTGAGCCCCATGTGGGACATGGACTGGGTTCAACCTGATTATCTTGTAGCTACCCCAGCACTTAGCTCACTGCCTGGCACGTAAGCCAGACATTAGAGGAGCAGCGTGGCTCGGTAGAAAGAGCATGGGTTTGGGAGTCAGAGGTGATGGGTTCTAATCCCAGCTCTGTCACTTGTCAGCTGTGTGACTGTGGGCAAGTCACTTCACTTCTCTGTGCCTCAGTTCCCTCATCTGTAAAACGGGAATTAAGACTGTAGGCCTCACGTGGGACAACCTGATTACCCTGTATCTACCCCAGCGCTTAGAACAGTGCTCTGCACATAGTAAGCGCTTAACAAATAACAACATAATTATCATTTATTACATGATAGGCACTTAACAAATACCAATTACAAAAAAGGGAATCTCTGGAACCTGCACACAGTAAGCGCTCAATGAAGATGATTGAATGAATGAGTACGCAGGGTTAGGCAGAGAGAAATTCTGTTTATGTATATACAGGATGGTGGGTCCATCTTTCTCTCATAGTTTTCTCTCTCCTTGACCCTCTCCTCTCTGTCTTTCTCACTCTCTCTCGCGTTTTCGGAAACACACACACACACTCACAATTAATTAAGAGTATTTAATGAACATCTACTGTGGGCAGTGCTACTAAGTGTTTGGGGCAGTACAATAGAATGATCCCTGTCTCTGTGCACAGGACAATGCATCACAATAAAATTGGTTGACATGCTCCTTGCCCACAAGAAGCTTAGAGTCTAGAGGAGGAGGCAAAAACTTATCACCACAAGGATCCAGTAGGAAGCCACGCAGACAAAGGACAACGGATTAGCAGACCGTCACCACGGCCACGCAACCGCCTAGCAAAAGGGCATTATATCCTAACTGGATTTATTAAAAGGCCGTCTGTAGTTTAGTAGAAAGTGCCTCAGGCTGGGAGTCAAGAGAGGCTTTGATTATAAATACAGATCCGACATTGACTAATTGGTAAAGATATACAACGACCTTGAACAATTTGCGTAATCACTCTGCGCCTCGGTTTCTCCATCTCTAACGTGGAGATAATAATACCTGTCCATCCACTTCTCCCAGGGATGTTATGAGGACAAATAAGGTAATAGATGTGAAAGTGCTCTGAGTGCTTGAGAAGAAAGGTATTACGTAAGTATAAGGTATGATTATCCTATTCATTCATTCAATCGTATTTATTGAGCGCTTGCTGTGTGCAGACAATTCAGCAACAAAGAGAGACAATCCCCGCTCACAGCGGCCTCACAGTCTAGAAGAGGGGAGCTTATCTCCTAAGCCCCAATTTACTAGATATTTATGGCGTTCTAGGCAGCCACTGTATTCCCTAACCAGAATATTCACACCCAATCCAGAATAACCTGAGCGACGTCATCACGGACACCATCGGGTTAATCCAAGAGGGCCTTCTCCTGAATAGCCCAGCTGGATCAAACAATTAATCATTCAAACAGTGATATTCACTGAACACTTTCTAGGTGCAGAGCAATGTTCTAAGCGCTGGGGAAAGTAGGCAACATTTTAGAGTTAGACACAATCCTTGCCCGAAGGAAATTAGCGTCTAGAGGGAGGAGTTGACAGTCTAGAAAAAATCTGCAGACTGGAGGGATTATGAAGATAACTTTTTTTAAGGCAGTATGTTTCTCAGTAGCGACTTATTTCTCTACCAGGGAGACTAGATTTACTTTCTCCCAAGAAAGTGGTGTAAAAAAGTAGTGATGAGGAGCAGTGTAACACTGGAAAAGCGTAAGTCAAGATAAAAAAAATGGAAAGAAAAGAAGAAAGTCAAGGTGACTGGCGGCGTGTCAGAGTTTCTCTTTCTTTGTCTTTATCTTTTGCTTGTTTGCTTCCTTCCTTCCTTCCTTTCTATAGAGGTCACCAATCAACCAATCAATCCATCGTGTTTACTGAATGCCAGAAAGGTCCAAAGCTTATCAAACTGCTGTGTGCAGAATCTAATATACTGTTCTAAATGGTTTTTAATAGATAATAACAATATGACAATTAAGTACAGCATACATGATATTATAAATTATTTGTTCATATTAATCAATCAATTGATTGTATTTATTGAGTGAATTCTGGGCAGATCACTGTACTAAGCACTTGGGAGAGTACGGTATAACTCTGGTCGGTGGACACCTTCCCTGCCCACAGAGAGCTTACATTCTAGAGGGACTGTAATGTCTCTCTTCCCCTCTGGACTGTAAACTCATTGTGGGCGGGCAACATGTCTCCCAACTCTATTGTCTTGTACGCTCCCACTTAGTCCAATGCGGTGCACGTAGTAGGTGCTCAAGAAATACCACTGGTGATGATGACGGTGATGATGATGAGAAATGAACAGGGGTTAAAATGTGGTTCTTACACACGTCAATCTCCTGACCCTGTTATGCTCCTACGATCTTGCCACCAAAAAAAGGTTTTCCTTGTTCATTAAGAAAACAGGGGCCACAGTGGCCAAATGAGGGTCATAGCCCATCTTTCCTGACTCCCACTAAGCTAAGCCACCTCCAATGGGTGTGTAACTGTTGTAATGTTGCCTATTAATAGTGGTTGGTTTTTTTACCAAGTAGCCTTAGGCAATCACCCTCTCCATCTGCAAAACGTTGGTCATGAGGAATAAGTGAATGACAAGTTTTCCTCGCATCTTGGATAAAGGGTTTATAGAAACAAAGATTGATGTGTATTAACAGAAAACAAACTCCACCATCCTCATGTTAAAGCTACAAGTTTTGCACAAGACCCAAGGAATGCAGAAATTGAAGCATTTAAGCTTCCCATTTTATGGACTATGTCAGATGAAATGTGCCTAGGTCAATCTTATTAGAGCTAAAACTTATTACATTTATACCACAGGGGTAAATTCAGGTTAGAGTGGAAAAGAAAATCAGCACACAAAAACCATTACCACCTTGTGAAATATGGAGAAAAACTTAATTTCATTAAGCTCAGAACAAATACACTGATTCCCTACTACTGGAAAGGAAATATCCACACCTGAAACAGAGTGCCTCGGACTTAAATTGGTTCATGTCGCAAAGCACTGTGGCTATTGATCGGCTGCAGGTAGAGTTCCAAGTCATTTGTAATTCCGTGACTTTAGAATTCACCAGCTTCGGTACGGGTAGTGGATAGAGCGCGGACCTGGGAGTCGGAAAGACCTGGGTTCTAACGTCGGCTCTGTCACTCATCTGCTGCATGACCTTGGGTAAGTCACTTCACTTCTCGGTGCTTCGGTTACCTCATCTGTAAAATGGGAACTAAGACTGTGAACCCCATGTGGGACAGGGACTGTGTCCAACCCGATTATCTTGTATCTACCCCAGCGTTTAGTATGGTGCCTGGCACAATATAAGTGCTTAAGAAACACCATAAAAAAAAGAGTCTTGCTGAGAGGCAGTTCCTTTCCACCTCTCTATTGACAGCCACCGACTTCCTACACCGGTTGGTAGGCTCCGAGGAGTTTCTGTGCTCTCTCTGGTGGATTGGTTGTCACCATGGTTGCCAGATTTCTGGGCAATCCTGAGGAACCCAAAAGGAACTGAGCCTAAGAATGAATGATCCCCACCTGAGACCTTCTCAGCATGGTGAGGGAAGGGTGGAAAGGAAAAGGGAGACAGAGAGGATGAAGAAGTTGGAGAAAAGCCCACATCCCCTCACAATTAGCTCAATTCCATAAGAATTCTGGTAAGGGCTAGAAACCACCCAGTACCCTCCAAGTAGTCCCAAACTTGGAGCTGTGCCCATCACCGATGCTCTCACAGGGAGTCATGTCCAATCTTCCTGGATGCCCTTGGGTCACCTGCCACCCAAAGCGGGCCACAGAGTCCACCCTAGGGAGCCCTAACTAACCCCAATAAAGATACTTGTTATCTACAAGATCTCTAGTCCCAGGGCAGTTGCTGGGGCCTGGCTTAATCCCATGCCAACAGTGACATTTAATCACATTATTTCATCATCATCATCGTAATAATTATGGTACTTGTGAAGCACTTACTACGTGCCAAGTACTGTTCTAAATGCTGAGATACATACAAATTTATCAGTCACAGTCCCTGTCCCACATGGGGCTCACAATCTTAATCCCCATTTTCAGATGAGGTAACTGAGACAAAGAAAAGTGAAGTGACTTGCCCAAGATCACACAGCAGACCACTGGCAGAAAGAGGATTAGAACTCGGGTCTTTCTGACTACCAGCCCCTTGCTCTATCCACTAGACTATACTGATTCTCATTTTATAGATGAGAAACCTGAGGCTTAAAAGGTTGAATGACTTAATGAAGGTTATACACCAGGTAAGTGTCTGGGCCAAGACTAGAACTCAGGCCTTCTGACTCCCAACCCCCTGAACTTTCCACTTAATCCACTTAGTCTGCTTTGCCAGTACTGCATCCCAGCTGGAAACAGGGCATCAATCGCCATGGTAGACCAGCGTGATATACGACTATCAAGAAGCAAACAAACTGAAGGCCTATCGTCTTTCCGGTTCTTTCCTCCTTTTTCAGTAGCTGCTCTGAAACAACCTAATTGCTGGAGAAGAGGAAGAAGGATTGCAGAGGCCCTTTCAAGGAAGGGCCTCTCAAGAAACCATACGATTCCTCTCTGTAGGCTTAGGCTGAAGCAGAACAGAATTAACAGTGCGATGGACCTGAAAAGCCAGCTTGGCTCTCATCAGCATCTTTCCACTGTTATCTACTCCAGACCAAAAAGAAAAGTGAACAGAGTAAATAAAGAGAGATAGAAAATGTATTTCAATTTGTACCTAGCTTCCTTAGAGACAGCAATTTCTTCATCTTGAGTGCTATTAGAATTCCAAACATTTTTAGCCCTTCACACTTGTAATAGACTATCGATAATCCAGTAATTTCTTCACTTTTTTCAGGGAGGAATATTCCAAGCAGTTTGGAATAGCACATACACTTATCATATCTCCCTGAAAATAGTTTCATCTTCTGACTTGTTGGGCAGCTACCCAAACACACACTTCCACCATTTAGAGTCCTCACCTGAAAGATTACTTTGAAGGAGGTGGAAAGCATTCCTTCTACATTCAAATAGCTGAACAAGGGCTCATGTTTTCCAGGTTTGAGCTGGACAAATGTGGACAACTTCAACCCTGAAGGATTATTTTTCAGAGAGCTATTAGCAAGATAGCAGTGGGTTGATCTGGGAAAAGTGTATGTTCTCTTAACCGGAATTTTCAGAACATAAAATATTTACCATTTAGATGTGAAGTGGATGCTCTTATATTTTGTGAGAAGCATTTGTTTCAAACCTTAAGCATTTTGGCAAACACCTTGATCTAGAGATGGATTTAAAAGATAGAATAGAGATTTAAAAGGTGCTTCTGCTGAAGTTTAGAAAAGATTACAGAAGTGAGACTCTAGAACAAAAAAACAATCACATACCCTCAGAACCAGAAAGTAGCATACTCCCTGTTAGGATATAGATCAAGGTGAGAAGCTTTCCCATCTGCCTAATGTTATTTCTCTTGGAAAAAATGGTAGTTATCATAGTCCAAAAATACAGATTTTACCCCTGCTGCCCCGGTTATTTTTCTCAGGTCTGGAAGGCCGACGCAGTAGCAATAGGCTCTGTCTTAAGAGCAACGTAGAGGCCTTACCCAGATACCTACCTCCAGCCCTAAAGGGGTTTTGGCAGTGAGTTTCCACCTCCCACACTGAGCCACTCCACGTTCCCAGGACTGAAGAGCCCTGGGAATGAAGAGGATGGTAATTTTTTAAATGGCGTTGCCTTTGATATTCATTTGTACCTTTTCTGGTGGGGATTCAGTTTCATCTCTGTATAAATGATTATACTCCAGCTGAGCTACTTCATCTGACAGACTCTTTCATGCAATAAAGGCTTAATGTAGCTAATGTTTCCGTATTTGAACAAGTGCTGAAGCATGGTCATGTGCGTCTGAACTGTCGTGTCCTAAATCAATATTGGACAGAGATATTTGCTGCAGATCAAGTGTCCTACAATCTCAGTCAGCAGTGGGGACTGTTGAGTTTTTCTTTCAAGATGGATTCTTAAAAATGTGGCCTAGACAATGGCGATATTAGATATATACACTTAGTTTCAGATGATGCATGACCGGTGAGTAGAAACTCCTAGGCCGTAAATCCAAGAGACATGGTAAATTAAAACATCACAGTATCAGGGGAAGGATGAAAATTTGATTTTTTTAATTTTTTATTGATCTTAGAACTTATCTCACACCAAAAAAGAATATTGCCTGATTTTTATGGTATCTGTTAAGCACTTACTTCATGTAAGGTCCTGTGGTAGATACAAGATAATCAGGTTGGACACATTCCATGTCCAAAATGAGGCTCACAGTCTACATCCCCATATCACAGGTGAGATAACCGAGTCACAGGGAAGAGACTTGCCCAAAGTCACACAGCAGGTAAGAGGCAGAGCCTGGATTAGAACCCAGATCCTCTTGACTCCCAGGCCCGTGCTCTGTCCAGTAAGGCACGCTGCTTCTTGTTAACTAGCAACTAGGTGTTACCTAGGGTAAGACCTAAGAATTCATTATCAAATTTAGGATCTTTATGAATCAATGTTTCCTCTCCATTCTGGAGAGATAACTGAAATTGCCAGCTGTTAAAATGGGCTTACTGACAATATCTTGGAGATAGAATAGCATTAAATTTTCAGTTCAAGACCCTTTAATTTTGTGGTTCTAGTTTGTATCTTTTGACTTTGCTCGTCAGGATTCAACTAATGGCCCATCCATGCCGGTTTCCCTTCTCTACTTTTCCTCACAGATGAGAAACTTGATTCCTGTAAAAAAATAGTCCCCAGAGTTGTCATTCCCGGTAAGTCATAGCAGTTCTCAAATACAGAAAAGTTTCTACTTCCCACGTCCTACGGTCTAGGCATGTGCATTCTCCTGCAAACAAATTCAGATCATTTACAGAGCTGCTCCTCTAGGGGAAAAAAAAATCAGTTTAATTGAGAAG
Organism: Ornithorhynchus anatinus; assembly: GCF_004115215.2. Classification (NCBI taxonomy): domain Eukaryota; kingdom Metazoa; phylum Chordata; class Mammalia; order Monotremata; family Ornithorhynchidae; genus Ornithorhynchus; species Ornithorhynchus anatinus. The sequence goes on from NC_041751.1 coordinate 5,164,699, forward strand.
CAAGGATTTTCTTGTACCAAATCTAAATCCACTTTCTCCTTTCTTCCTCTATTCTAAGGCTCTTTCTCCCAGCAGAAACACAAATTCTGCTCTAGGCATCTCTCCTGGAGTGACCCTGTCATAAAGCATTTGTGGCAGGAGTCAGAAGAACCTGAGATTATCTGCAGATATTAATAACATTTTTCTGTACTAATAAAGGAAAATGGAGATTACTTCTACGGTATTTTGGCTTTGTCGAATCCTGGAACCAAGCTTTTACCATTCTCCTCCCACCCACCCCCAACTCCCGCTTTGGAAAGAGAAGAGAATTTCTTCACTACAAATTTTCATTCAAAGCAATAATGGAAAAGAATCAGCTCTATATCAACTTGAGAATACCACCCCTCCTCCTCCACTTAACCAGCCCCAGTACATCATGGGGAACTGAAGAGCTTAATCTTTGATACTGCATATTTGCAAGCCTCACAGATCAAACTGAAACAGCATTTCAACTGTATTTCACCTGGAGCAAGAAATGTCTAGGCAGATAGCCCAAAGCATATTTAGAGCTGCCCTGCAGTTACTGACATGCATGAAGTGAGTATACAATGTCAAAGGGCTGTAAAATAAAAGCAGATAGAATGTAATTGGCTTGAATTTCAGGTCTATGGGACAGATACACCGGGACAATTACACAGCCATTATGCTTAATTTTCTGTTTCTTCAGTTCTAAAGTGATAATTCAGTTGAAGATGATGAAAACTGTGGAGGAGACCTTTTATTTTTTTTTTATAGATGGACATCTTAATGTAGAGTGAGCCACCCATCTCTCCAATTAGCTTCTAGGTGCAGTTTGAAGCAGAAACTGGAGCCCTGAGGATCTGAAGCAAGTCAGAGAGAGCAACATAGCTCAGCATGTTTTCAGGAAATCCAATTATTTGTCTGAAGCTTTGAATTCAAAAGTGGATTCAGAAAGTCCTAAAGCAATTATGATTTGCACTGAAAGAAACCGACTAAAGCCAGCAGCTAAACACTTGTATTGTTTGGGGGCTTACATCCTCCATTAATACAGTAACGACCCCCTTAACACCGAAACGTCAGCATTTAAACAAAATGGGTTTGATTTGGGGTAGGATTCTTCTTTCGATGCAGTTGACTAAAAAAAGACATATATATTTGCTTTACTTGCCTCTGTTTTCAATCGAGGTAAGAGGATGGGAGTCGAACCAAATACTTATCGGTTTACAGGACTCACCAAAAAATACTACTGCCTTTAAGCAAAGCTACTGTGGAGACCCCCTTTCCTTGGCTCCTTGAGACTCTCAAACTCTTTTCCCGAAAGGAAGAAGAAGGACACCTTTAAGGGCAGTTAAAATTGGGGATCCTGGCTCCCCAAATGCATTCAAGTACATAAAAATGTGAGATCATAGGTACACCGGGTTCTGCTCGAGAGTTTGTTTTCATTCTGCATTTTGACTAGAATGCTCTTAAGAAATTAAGGAACATTTTTCCATTTCCCTCTGGATCCGGCACAGTGCACTGGCAGAAGAACTAGAGTAGCCTAGTAGAAAGAGCATAGCCTGCAAATCCAAGGACCTACGTTCTAAAGTCAGCTCTATCATTTTCTGCTGGGTGTCCTCAGGCAAGTCACTTAACTTCTCTGGCCTCCGTCCTCGTCTGCAAAATGGGGGCTCAGAACCGCTTCTCTCTTCCTCAGACTGTGACCCCCGTGTGAGACGGTGACTGTGACCAACCGGATTATCTTGCACCTATCTCAGTACTTAGTAAAGTGCTTGGTACACAGTAAATGTCTAACAAATACTGCAGTTGTTATAATTAGAAGAAATGGTTGTGCCCTTGGGCGTATGTATGAAGAGTTACTCATTTCTCTGCGCCTCAGTTACCTCATCTGTAAAATGGGGATTAAGACAGTGAGCCCCGTGTGGGACGGGGAAGCCGTCCAACCTGATCAGCTTGTATCTACCCCGGTGCTCAGAACAGGACTCCACTCATAGTAAGCGCTTAATAAATACCATCATCATCATTACTCTGTACCTCGTAAGCATTCAATAAATACCGCCGACTGGTTGATTGATGGGGAACAATGCAGTAGACATAATCTCTACCTTTAAACACTTGGCAATCTAATGGAGGAGCCAGACATTAAAGTAAAATGAGATGGCCTAAAGGAAGAGGAGCAGTGGACACTCAATATAAAAGCAAAATTTCCCTGTCACCCTTTGGCATCTTCCTGCAGCATATGAAAGGATATTTAGGAAAGGAAGGTCCGTGGTATGGTATTGCTCAAAAAATCCAGCAGAGGGACACCTAGTAGTGATGGAGAAGTTTAAAAAGTTACCTGAGGTGATTAGAGGAACCAACAGTTCAGTACGAGCATTTTGGCAGGTCCCCGGCTATCTTCGACAAATGAAAATCAGCGAATGGTGTCTGCCTAAAGCCCAGAATCTCCAGTAAAAAGAAAGGCAAAAACGAGGGAAATGCTACCACTGGAATAACGTTATCAGTCAGGAGTCGGTATTCACCGGGATGACCGTTTAGCTTCCATCCACGTGAAACGAAATGGGGAAGCAGTGTGGCCTAGTGGATGAGAAGCAGCGAGGCCTGTTGAAAAGAGCACGGGCCTGGGAATGAGAGGAACTGGGTTCTAAGCCCGGCTCCGCCACTCGTCTGCTGCGTGACCTTGGGTAAGTAGCTTGAGATTTCTCGACCTCAGTTACCTCATCTGTAAAATGGAGATTAAGACTGGGAGTCCTAGGGGGAGCATGGACTGTATCCAACCTGTTTTGCTTAGAACAGCGCCTGGCACATAATATTCATTCGTTTAATCATCTTTAATTGAGCACTCACTGTGTGCAGAGCACTAGACCGAGCTCTTGGAAATTACAATTCAGCACCGAAGAGAGACAATCCCTTCCCACAGCGGGCTCACGGTCTAGAAGGGGAAAGACTGACATCAAAACAAGTAAACAGGCGTCGATAGCATCAAGAAAAATAAATAGAATTATAGATATGTATACACATCGAAATCAGTAAACAGGCATTAATATAAATAGATTTATAGAGAGGTACATATACACACAAGTGCTGTGGGGCGGGGAGGGGGTGTCGAGCAAAGGGAGCGAGTCAGGGAGTAAGGGAGGGAAGGGGGAGTCGAGGAAAATGGGGGCTTAGTCTGGGAAGGCCTCCTGGAGGAGGTGAGCCTTCAGTAAGACTTTGAAGGGGGAAAGTGTGATTGGCGGATTTGAGGGATAAGCTCTTAACAAATACCAATAAAAAAATGGAAGGTTGAGGACATATTTGTCTATAATTGTCCATTATTATTTACAGATAGTAATTAGAGTTATGTAAAGCTGAAAAAAACTACCTGTTTCCCCATTCTACACCAGTTGAGTCCCTCTCTATCATCACTATGAACTTGGAACAAAGAATTCCTTTGCAGTTCCCCTTATCTGGGACTTGGAGATCAGCTCTGGAAGTCATCGATCTTCTGCTGGTCTTTGGAGCTCAGAGAATGGAGACATGATCGCCACTGTTATCGTCATTATGATTATGACGGTTTTCGTTAAATGCTTACTGTGTGTCAAACGTTGTCCGACACATACAAATTAATCAAGTCGGACACAGTCCCGTCCCACCTGGGCTCACAGTCTAAGTAAGAGGGAGAACAGGTATTCAATCCCCATTATACAGTTGAGGAAAATGAGGCATAGAGAAATTAAGTGACTTGTCCAAGGTCACGCAGCAGGCAAGTGGCAGAGCTGGGATTAGAACCCAGGTCCTCTGACTCCTAGGCCCGTGCTTTTTCCGCTAGGCCACTCTGATGCACTAAATGGTAAATGACAAAATAAAATATGCAAAACTTTGTCCAACATACACGGTGGATAAACAGAGAACTCTTCTAAATATCATCTGCTTCTTTGAAATTAAATGATTTTAAGGTGATGATAAAACATTAAAAATGATTAAAAAAATGAATCCTGGGTTGGTGGACAACCAAAAGTGGGCTGTCGGTCTGACCCATGGCTCCACTAAACTCCTCCTCTCAGTGACTCCTTTCTCTGTGAATGGAGGTTCTCCAGTGGAATTTTGCCCCCAAATAAGCTCCATGGAGATGCACTGAGGTAAAGCAAGATTTAATTGGGAGAGAGAGACTGTATTTTTAGACAACGCTCCAGGGAAGAAAACTGAAAAAAATCTTTGAAGATCTACTGACATCCAAACACACACATAAATATTTGTTCAGAGTTACATCCATTGTATATAGGCTAATTCAAGTTGGAACCATTATAAAATAAATAACAATAATACCTAAAATACCTTATGAGATCTTAGTACTGATTAAATTGTTCTAAGCTAAGCCTTTTGCATCACCAAAAGACAACATACAAGGTGAAACATTGTAAACAAATTATCATAAATTTTTTGCAGTAATATGTGTTTATGAAATGAATTATTGGGTAGCATGGGATCATCATGACTACTGATGTTAAAAATAATGCTAATGAGAATTAACTAAAGTTTTTGCTGAAAGTTGTTTTGAGAGAACTTCCTCTTTGCAACTCCTGGGCATGCGTAGATAGGTTTAAGAGGCGAAGATCACCAAGATTCATTCAGGTATTGCTGTTGTCTGAAATTCAGGTATAAATCAAGTGAGTCAGAGTTTCGGTCTTGTCCGCCCAGTCAACGCTGCGATGAAACCGTATCTCTGGTTCCTTAAAAACAGACAGAGCCCCAAACAAAGAACCTTGGTCGAGAAATCAGAAACATATTGCAATGAATGAAAAGAAGATAGGGATTTGAAAGAGGGAAGACACAGATTTATTTTTCTCAACTTAAAATATATATTATTTTCCATCGCCTTTCCCAATTCCTTCTCTGACTGTAAACAGTGATCATGGGGAAGCCTACCTAGGAACAATCTCATTCAAAACATCGTTCTCACAGGGACACCTGATGAAAATATGCTGATGAAGGCCAATTTGGAATGGAACGGAGGTGGCATTGAAAACCCAATGTCCTTGACTGCTCCTCAGCTCTGAGATTCAGTGTAATCTGGAAAAAAGACTTTTGACCACATTAGAAAATTGGGTTTGCTTGGTAATAAAGGTTAGGGTGGTGATAATAATGTGAATTCCACTCACGTTCTCTGCTCTTTTAGGGACTTTTTCTTTTAATAGCATTTATCTATCCATCCATCTGTAATTTATTTTAATGTTTTCCTCCACCTCTAGTCTATAAACTCCTCATGGACTCGTGTTTATCTACTCTATTGTACTCTCCTCAGTGCTTAGGAGAATACTGCTCACAAAATACTTAATGCATACCATTAATTGATTGATTTACTGATGAGTTTGTCTGCAGCCCATCTGGGTTTCATGAACCCATTTCGTGGTTGGGTTTCAAGAATCTCCAAGAAATGTTCCCCCTTGCCCTATTATTCTCTTGCCCAACTTCAGAAGAGACTCAGATGATCAGAGTGGACTTCAAGAACAACGTTTGCAGTTTAGTTCAATTATTTCAACTCTCCCTTGTAGAAAAAACTGGATTTAATCACCGGTTCTCACATAATGGTTGTGTTCAATGTAATCCTTCATTGCTTGGTGCTCCATCGGAAAAGTCACCGTGTACTTGGTGTCGGTTTTAAATACAAATTATTTAAGATTGTGTCATTAGATGATTTCTTTGTCCTCTCTCCCCTGATGTAATTAGAAAATTTGGAAAGCTTTCTATCCTGGAAAATCTCAATCTGCCTATCCACTTCAGTGAAGTTAATGGCCACCCCCTCTTCCTGCGCTTTGGTGTCTGTTCCACTGTTTGCTATGTTGAAATGGCTTCAAGGGCCACCCTGAGATGGAGCACAAATTCAGTTTGGAAAGGAAATCTGGAAATAAGCCAGTGTATTTTTCTGCACAACTATTCAAAGGAGACACCAGGGTTAGAATTGGGCCACATGCCTCAATACGCAGATGGCTTCATTAAGAAGTCAGCACTCATGGGCATCTGTTATGGAAGGAGAGACCATCATAGACCTGATAGGAGGAGGAAGTTGTTCTTTCTGACCTGTGATGATGCCAGTAAGATTCATTCCTCTAGCCCCTGCATTAATGTGTAGGACATGAAAGTCCCTGCTAGAAGGAATTCTGAGGAGCATAAAATTAGACAAGTCTATCTAGCTGAGAAGTCTGGAGAACTGTTCTCTCAGAAAGTTGTGTAGGCAGAGGGTATCGGAACATTTAAGTGGATTTGGGATATATCCATGAACAAAGGATTCATAATGGGCTATTGGAGGAGAAAATTGGGAACCAAAAGGGGAGAGGTTAGGGATGATAGACGGTACACCCTGAAGCATTGAGAATGATGATGGATGAGGGCCACCCTCATGCAATTCCTCAGATCTTCTGCTGTGACTGTCAGAAATAGGATACTGTTGTGGATGGATGATTGTCTGGTCAGATAATGGCACTGCTTTTATAGTTTTGAGAGGATCTAGTCAAGATCTTCCAAGTTCCTGTTTGGGAGTCAGTCAGTTATATTTATTAAGTGCTTACTGTGTGAAAAGCACTGTATTAAGCACTAGGGAAAGTACAATACAACAATAAGCAGATACATTCCCTGCCCTCAATGATCTTACAGTCTGGTGGGGGGGTGAGGGGCGGCATCACAGATGCTGAGAGACATTTAGTCAGGAGGACCGAAGAAGGGCTCAGATGTGATGAGATCACTAGTGTTAATAGCAGCAGAAAGCTGTGAGGGCTCCATCCTGACAGAAAGAGACTGTGGATTAAAAAAAAAAATCTTATAGAGCACTCTGGTAAGAGCTAAAGAACCTGGCCTAATTACACCCAGTTCTCCTATAATTTAGGGTTAGGGTAACGACTTAAATTCTTGTAGAACCCTGCTTTTAAGGAAAACTCACCTGCAGTAGGAACCCCATTCCAAGGCCGTGCACCCACAATTCTTTCTTTAGACACTGTATCACACTGTATCCAAAAAACCCAAGTGGTTGAGAGAATATTCCCTAATTCTTCCTTTTGGTTCTATCTAAAAGACAGAGTGGAAAAATTTGTTGTGGGCACACTAAATGAATTATGCTTAGCACATAAGAAGTGCTTAATAAATACCATAACTAACTGAGCTCCCCTAGGGACAGAGACCATGCCTAATTCCTACCGGTCTGTTCTCTCCAAGTGTTTAGCATAGTGCTCTGCACACAGTTTAATAATACCACTACTATTCTTATTTACCTTTCACTCTGAGAGTTCGATCTCAAAATTTAGAGCTAAGGTCATATCTTCACTCTTTAGCCAGTGTTTTGTTTCCAAGGACCTCTGTCTAAATAGTAAAAGTATAATCAGAAGGTGAACGTAGATTTTTCTCTGTGTCTAGCATAAAAGCAATTCAGTTGTTTCCTTCAGCAGTAGCGTGGTAGTGTTTATAAAGCATCTTTAATGAATCCTACTAGAGAAGCAGTGTGGCACAGTGGAAAGAGCCTGGTCTTGGGAGTCAGAGGTCATGAGTTCAAATCCCAGCTCTGTCACTTGTCAGCTGTGTGACTGTGGGCAAGTCACTTAACTTTTCTGTGCCTCAGTTACCTCATCTGTAAAATGGGGATTAACTGTGAGCCTCACGTGGGACAACCTGATTACCCTGTATCTACCCCAGCGCTTAGAACAGTGCTTGGCACATAGTAAGCGCTTAACAAATACCAACATTATTATTAATGACAAAGATAGGGAAAATATTCATAATATTAACAGCAAGTCTCTTAGTCACAAATGAATTTCTTAATATGACATCAGTGCCTTTGCCAAAATAAACCAATGTTGGGACTGGAGATCTGAATCTCTATGGTGGTGTTTTATTGGGGAATAAAATTAAGAGAAATCATGGAACCTACCCCATTTAAAACTTTTTATAATTGCATTGACCAGTTGCGATTCAGGGGTTTTTTTCTGTAGTATCCGTAAACCTTTATCTGAAAGCAGGGGACTGCAGTATCACATCAAAATAAAAAGCAGCTCTAATGTCAACAAGCCTATATGAAATTTGCAATCCTTAAATCCTAGAACTCAGAGCTTTTGGCAATCATTTCTAAAGTTAAGTAAAAAAATATAGCTAGCACTCAGTGATAGAAATGTTTTGTTCTCGGACTTGAAGCAAAACAAGTTTAATCCCTCCCAGAGTTGTGTTAAGTAAATGGGTGTCAACGTTCTCTTATGAAATCTATCTCAGGGAAAAAGGGAGTGTACTTAGTATTTGTTTATAAAATTGTGTCAATTCCTTACTTTGTTCCAATGATAATCTTATCAAAGAAACAGATGTTTCAGATTTTGTGAAATTGACAAAGGCATTTAGGCCAAAGTCTTTCTCAAGCTTTCTGTTTAATACAATAGGCTGATTTGGCTATTGGAAGCTACCTTCGGGCATTAGTCATGGAATTCTTACTAAACTTGTCCAAGGGCTCAGTGAAGAAAAGCATCTACTAGACTCCACTTGAGTCGTGTCTAAGATTTGTAAATCTTGCCCACTGTTAATTTAATGCCCACACTACTTGGGTAAGATTTGCTATCTTATAGCTGAGTTGGCCAATACCACTACTGAAGCAAAGTGGCAGATTAAAGTAATTTCAAGAGGTCAGGGAAAACTTTTCAATGGGGAAAGGCTTGTGTGGACTTGCTCTTAGTTTGGAAATGTATTTTTCCATACTGTGTGAGGAGTCTGAATTCACAAGCTATTTCCCCCAAAGCATGTCAATGAAATAAATGAAGTAGCTTTTAGGATCCGGTTGTTGAATAAATCCACATGACATGGAATGCTTGATCCTTCCCTGTTTTGAAGGGTATGGAAATATAGCTTTGGGGGTTGCAGAAATTCAATCCTTTAGGATTGTACTAACAAGTCGCTATGTCCTAGTTAGACTTGCTCTACACAAACCCATTTAGCTACACCTCAAAATAGGAAGGAATCTTTTCATTTACTTCATTTGAAAAGTGCATAATGTTTCCAGAAAAAAAAAAAAATCATTTCAGGTGACCATGACCGAGTCAGAAACCCTTCCTCCTATGTTGAGAGGGTTAAGCACGAGACGCAGTGTGGCTTAATGGAAAGAGCACGGGCTTGGGAGTCAGAGGACGTGGCTAATCCCTGTTCTGTCACCGCTGTGACCTTGGGCGAGCCACTTAATTTCTCTGGGTCTCAGTGACCTCATCTGTAAAATGGGGATTACGACTGTGAGCTCCACGTGGGACAACCTGATTACCTTGTATCTGCCCCAGCGCTTAGAACAGGGATTGGCACATAGTACGCGTTTAACATTACCATTGCTTTTTAATCATACTACTTCAAGGACCTAGAAAGAGGTACGTAAATTCCAAGGTGCTCATAAGCCACTGATGTGATAAAAGAAATTGGGGGAATCTATCGATGAATCAATCACGTTTATTGAGCACTTACTGTGTGCAGAGCACTGTACTAAGCGCTTTGTAGACCACAATACAAAAGAGTTGGTAGAGCGTTCCCTGCCCACAACAAGCTTACCGCTTAGAGGGGAACACGGTGAGATGGAACATAAGAAAAGATGGAAGAGCCAAATATCTATTAAGGAATTTTTTCTTCCCCCATTGTGCTCTAGGATCTTTGGATAAGGCAAACCTAATATTGAAACACAAGGATAGTAAAGTTGAGTGGAAAAGCGGAGGAGAAAGATTGTCCAGGCATGAAAGGTTTGGCTAACTTGATTGGAAGGAGAGCCCAGACAGGGTGAACTTTAAAGAAGAGCTAGAATTCACTTCAGCAAAACCATATTTGAACTCTGATTTCCAACATAAAGTCAGGGCGACATCATCAAAGGAGCTGGGCAATTTGGACGCCTCAAAAATATGCCACGTCAGGGCACCAACTACGCAGTTCTGAGACTGTGGCAAGACTGGATTCTTTTTCCAATCCTTTTCCAATATACCCCCCTCTCTAAATTGAACTCTTGCCACTACAGATCCTTCTTTTCTTCCCCTACAGCCACCATCCACTGCTCTTAGCCCATCCCGGTCCTATCCCATTCCACTGCCCACGTCCTTAAAGGTCCAAGGCAGCGAGGGTAACAAGGGATCCAGGCTTCAGGAAAGGGGCAGAGGTGGCTGAAGGGGCTACTTTTTTAATCTTTAAAGGGGAGCAGGGACTGAGGCCATGAAGGAGCTTCAGAAGGAAAGTTCGTTGTTCTAAAGCATGCGGAGCGAGGGCACAAAGGAGTCACAGGCTAGAGGTTTAAAAGATTATAAAGGACAGGAAAAGGATGCAGGGTACAGGGTGATGAACGGTCAAGGGAGGATGAGTGGAGTAAAGTCTTACCTGGCCCACAGGTACCAGCATCACGTTAAATTAGACACAGTTTATGCGCAAGAAATAAAAGATGTTCCTCGAGACTGTAAGCTCCTTGAATAACAATAAAAATGCTACTTTCTAAGTGCTTACTATGTGCCAAGCACTGTTTTAAGCGCTTGAGTAGATAAGGTTGGACACAGTCCTTGTCTCACAGTCTTAATCCCCATTTTACAGATGAAGTAACTGAGGCCCAGCGAAGTTAAGAGTCTTGCCCCAGGTCACACCACAGACAAGTGGTGGAGCTGGGATTAGAACCCAGGCCCTTCCGACTCCCAGGCCCGTGCTCTATCCACTAAGCCACATTGCTTCTTGTGGCTTGAAGGCAGAGTCAGTGTTTTATCGTAAGCAGTGGTATTTATTGAGATTTCCCTCCGATGCTCACCTGATTACAAGGATAATTACTGCACATGGTCTGTGACAAAACCAGGTCATTCTCCAAGATTGAATAACCATAAAATAATGTTAAATTACTAGTTTACGATCGGTAAATGAAAAGGTTCAAAATAGGTTGGAGAAAGTCTGTTTGCCTCTTTAATGAAATATTACAAAATGTTTTCATTTTAGACTATAGCTAAATCAACTTAGTCTCAATAGACTGCATTAAGTCTGGCGTTAGTGATTACTGCAAATATGGAGGGCAAAATTAAATTTTGACTTCTGCAATTAAATCTCCTCCAAGATTTCATTTCCAACCCTTAATGGTATCAATTAGGTAAATTTTTAAAAGGAAATGATTTATAAAGAATCTCGTTTTCACGACCAAATGAAATGCAGGTTTGAGGTTACTTTACAGTCCTGAGGATATATTAAAATTTAAACGCAAACATGGAAAATTTCAACCTGCCTAAATATTTGAGATCATTAATCATAAGAAGGCCTCTTTTCCTCTGGGCTAAGGATGATTTTAGATCTGACTGCCAACAACATTTAGTTCAAAAGAGGGGACTGTCTTATTGATAGAGCAGGATTTAAGTGCCTGTGCAGGTCAAATAGTTCATCATTTTAAATGTCACCCACATTAAATAAATGGGAAAGTCTCAAAATCCCGGTCAGAAAATTAAAAAAAAAAAATGAGACCTGACCTCATAGAAAAAATAGACCACTGTCATCAGCAAAATAAATGAATTCAGTACTTGGTTCTCAGAGAATGGAAGAATGGAGAGAGAGGTCAATTTTTGCTTTGATTCTTCAATAGATAATAAAATGATTGCCGTCGACATCTGGGAGGCTACTACTCCCCTGACCAACTGTAGAGGGATTTAAAGACCATACATCATTTCTGAAATTGAGTCAAAACGGACTGGAACTGAGTAACAGCAGATTTTTTTATTATTTTAGACAGAAGTACTAGAACTCTACTCTTTAAATCTTCTCTGTGGGCTATTAAAAGAAATACAATCTTATCTATCCTTTAGATGTAGTTTCACAGCTTCCTCATCCCGGGTAGGTGTGGTTAATATTACTAAACTACTTCAAAGAAGCACAATCTCCAATCTCTTCAGTGTGTAGTCAGGAAATTATGAACTAGTGTTGTTAGTCATTTGTTTGGGAAACACTGTGGCCTACTGGAAAGAGTAAAGGCCTGGGGAGTCAGAAGACCTGGGTTCTAATCCTGACTCCGCCACTTGTTTGCTCTGTGACCTTGGGCAAGTCACTTAACTTCGTAGTACTTCAGTTTCCTTACCTGTATAATAGAAATTAAATCTTACTCCCACCTACTTAATCTGGGAGCATCATTTGGGACGGGGACTGTGTCCCACCTGATTATCTCATATCTACCTTAGCACTTAGTACAGTGCTTGGCACAAAGTAAGGGCTCAATCAATACCATGATCATTATGGCAATTATTGTTTCTTAATACACTATCTCCCCATTTCCTGTTGGTCTTTACAAAAGTAAGTACACATGAGAAAAGGCTCAACGATACTGAGGAAATTATTATATAATGTAATGCAATCAATGTTTCTCAGCAAGTAGGGGGATTATGATACTTAAAATAAGAATGTTATTTTTGTCTGAATTGCCTGGATAATTGTGGAACTATCGCAATTCGCCACCTCATTTCCACCAAAAGAGTATCCTTGCCCATAATTTTATCTTTCTCACCAATGGCAGGCCCAATATGCCAATTGTTCAGGTAACTGGCTCGGTGACTCTGCACGTTTCATGCGTTATCAGAATATTCAAGACACTTGCCTCTTGTTCTACAGATTCAATGACAGTTCTCTACACGGTACAGAAGTTGAAAATTTGTGGGCCTTGGCGATGGGAGGAAAGAGATTCCTCAGATAAAGAAAACGGAGGAAAGATCACAGAAGTCCAATGATCTACTTTGCTGTCATGCCAGTCCTTTTCCCAAACACCCCAAGCCCCAGCCTTCAGAATCATTCATTCATTCATTCAATAGTATTTATTGAGCGCTTACTATGTGCAGAGCACTGTACTAAAAGCTTGGAATGTACAATTAGGCAACAGATAGAGAAAATCCCCGCCTAATGACGGGCTCACAGTCTAATCGGGGGAGACAGACGGACAAAAACAAGACAACATAATCACAATAAATAGAATCAAGAGAATGTACACCTCATCAACAAAATAAATAGGGTAATAAAAATATATACAAATGAGCACAGTGCTGAGGGGAGGGGAATGGGGGAAGAGGGAGGGAGCAGAGGGTGGAGGGGGAGCAGAGAGGGAGAAGAGGGAGCAGAGGAAGCAGAGGGAAAAGGAGCAGCTCAGATGGAAAAGGGGTAGCTCAGTCTGGGAAGGCCTCTTGGAGGAGGTGAGCTCTCAGTAGGGCTTTGAAGAGGGGAAGAGAGTTAGTTTGGCGGAGGTGAGGAGGGAGGGCATTCCGGGACCGCTGGAAGACGTGGGCCAGAGGTCGATGGCGGGATAGGCGTGAACGGGGGACGGTGAGGAGGTGAGCGGCAGAGGAGCGGAACGTGCGGGGTGGGCAGTAGAAAGAGAGAAGGGAGGTGAGGTAGGTGGAGAGCCTTGAAGCCCAGAGTGAGGAGTTTTTGTTTCGTGTGGAGGTTGATAGGCATTCACCTTGTGTCACCCACATAATTTAGTTCAATGATCCTCAAAATTATGAAGCTATATGCCCCACTTTCCTCTTCCAAGCTGACGCACTGTAGGGGTAGAATTAGTTGACTAAGAACTTCTAAGGCTTGTAAAAGCACGTGATACAATTTACTCTGCCTTTCCTCAACTTCATGACGGATACTCCTTATGTCAGGTATCCCAGTGAGTTCTCATAGAGAAATGTTTGGACATACACAGATGTTTAGAGAAAGAGGGAGAGCACACGTGCTGTCCTTCATTTTAGAAGATGACAGTGATGATGTGAAGTTCCTATCCCTGCGTATGACGGTGGCTATAAACAAGGTGTGTGAGCAAAGTTCCTTCCTTATTATTTTCAAGTAAAAATAGACCTTTGAGGTGCTAACATTCATTGTCCCGATAAGATCTACCCCTGTTCTTTCAAGCCCACCTGTTGGCTTCTCGATCTCAGTGCAGTGAGAATAACCCCTTTTCAGATTGCTGCTCGCTAAGCTGCAAAGACCCCCTAGGTCTCCTGTTAGATTGCGTTGTTAGGGATTGTGCTACATGATGGCGTCTGAGATTGCATTTGCTTCTGTCAGCTTACCTTTCCGCAGCAGTTTGGGTATCTTGCTTAAATCCATTCTCATATCACAGCTGTGATTGCTGTGAACTCTGCCATGATCAATGTTTGCTCGCCCGACTTGAATGTGATCCAGAACCTCATCTGAGGCACGTTGTTCTATCCCTTGATGCTGTTTTGTTCATAGATGACACTGCTGAAGCTGCTCAGAAAATCAATCGATCAATTGTATTTATTGAGTGCTTAATGTGTGAGAGCTCTCTATTAAGCTTTTGGGAGAGTACAATATAACAATATAAAAGACACATCCCCTGCCCACAAGGAGTAGGTACAGTTCTCCCAGCAGTAGAAAAAGTCAGACATCGCGACAGGCTTATGGACCTTTCATTTCAGAATCCGATCGATGACGTGATGTCAGTTCACTCTGTTTCATGGTGTGCCGAAAGCTTATGCTGACATTTTGATTCTGATTTCTCCCTTTATGACTGCCTGTCCTTTGTTGAATAAGATACTGCTCAAGTAGCAGAATTCAATGGCAGAATTCTGTGCTGCCAGTAGAAATCTGTGTTTGCCTGTAGAGTTAGTCCAAGTGTAGGCTGGTACATTGCCTTCAAACAAATAATCAGTCCAGAATTTAATGCTATATCTGAACCTGAATCCCACATGCTCACTTCACTCTAACACCAATCTCCTCGCTGTACACTGATCTCGTATATCTTGCAGGCGATCCCTCGCCCACATCTTGCTTCTGGCCTGGAACTCCCTCGCACTTCATATCCAACAGATGCTCACTCTTCCCACCTTCAAAGCCTTATTAAAATCACATCTCCATCAAAAGCCCTTCTTCAACTAAGCTCTCATTTCCCTTACTCCTCCCCCTTTTGTGTCACTCCTGCAGTTGGATTTTTACCTTTTATTCATCCCACCCTCAGCCCCACGGCACTTACATACACACCCGTAATTTGTTTTATTGTTCTCTCCCTGTAGACTGTAAACTCCTTGTAGGCAGAAAATATGTTTACCAATTCTGTTATAGTGTACTCTCCTAAGCGTTTAGTACAGTGCTCTGTACACAGGAGACAATCAATTAATATGATTGATTGATCTGCAAAGTAACCTATGACGATTTGCTTGCCTTTTTGAGTTTGTCTCAATAGTCCAGCCACCTGCCAATAGCAGTTCATTCATTCAATCGTATTAACTGAGCGCTTACTATGTGCAGAGCACTGAACCAAGTGTTTGGAATGTACAATTCGGCAAGGTCGTGATCCTCTGCCTTAAAGACACTGATAGGTGCTGGGATACAACTACACGAACACGTAGCTGGTTTCATGACCATTCTCTTTCCCATTTCCCTGGACTTCTGGACTTTCTGTTTTATTTTGCAATCTGCTGCTTTCTAATTCTTTTTAAAAGGTTAAATTTGAGTATGAAGGTCCGGGAGGATACGGTATCAGGAAGAGGAGAAGGAGAAAAGGAAGAGAGGATTAAGAGCAGCATGGCGTATTAGGAGCAGCAGTACACAGCGGATAGAGCACCGGCCCGGGATTAAAGTAATGGGTTCTAATCTCGGCTCTGCCACTTGTCTACTGTGTGACCTTGGGCAAGTCACTTCACTTCTCTGTGCCTCAGTTACCTCAACTGTAAAATGGGGATTGAGACGGTGAGCCCCACGTGGGACAGGGACTTGTGTCCAAGTCGATTGGCTTGTAGCCACCACTTAGTACAGTGCCTGGCACAGAGTAAGCGCTTCACAAATACCGTTACCATTACTTAGGAACATTTATGACTGTCCATATTTGACCACACCCACTTCTTCTGATGTTTCTTCTTTCTAACCCTCCCTTTAGTTGCAGTGGTTTGTCCTTTCATGTTTCATTACTCTAGACTGTGAGCCTGCTATGGGCAGGGATTGTCTCTCTTTATTGCTGTATTGTACTTTCCAGGCAAGTAGTACAGAGCTCTGCACACAGTAAGTGTTCAGTAAATATGATTGAATGAATGAATGAATTACTCACTGAAGTGCTGCAATTTCAGGAATTGCCTAAATCTTTTGTTGTGGCCAGAGCCAAGGTCATAAATAAGGGTATCCACTATATGCTACACAAACCACCTGTGACTCCTGCAAAAGCAAAGTTAAATCTCACAGAAGCATGTCTTAATATGCATTTTGCAGATGAGGTACGGAGGCACAGAGAAGTAAAGTGACTTTCCCAGGGTCACACAGCAGACAAGTGGTGGAGCTTGGATTAGAACCCAGAACTCCTGACTCCCAGCCTCAAGCTCTTTCCTCTAGGCCGTGCTGCTTCTCAATGTTGTAAAGGAAGAGTAGATAGAGGAAATAGAAGGTAGACGTTATGGAGATGTATTAATTACTTCTTACATATATAACACATTGTCCCTAGACAATAAAGTCACTACACAGTTAAATTCGATATTTTGCGCTATTCTTTCTCACAGAGAGTAAACTTGCACTTTACCCTTTTTTAACTTTTGTCTTCATTCGGCTGCCATCACTAAATAAACAAGCAAAAAACAATTATTCACATCTGATTAGTTTTAAAATTACATTTCAATTGAATGGCTATCCCTTTAGGCTAAACGTTCAAATTATTCAAATGAACCTAGTTCATTCTCTGTTTTAGGCTTCTGAGTTTATTGTCAGTATTTGAGCATCTTTACCCCTAATTAGAACTATACTCTTTAAGTGATATTAGAAAAGGTTTACCTTTTCACACTGCTCATAGCATCAAATGCCTTTGTGTTGTTTTAGAACACAGTGCTTTGTGAAGTGTGTGTGTGTTTTTAAGGATTTTGCCTCAATTCCCTGTCAGTTACGTTGTCATCTATCGCTGGATATCATGACATCTTGCCCAACCATAGATTGGTTATGGTAATTCTCTTCAGAGAAGGGCAGACTGAGCTGGTTTGGGTTTGGGGCAGCGCTTAGCCCAGGGAGCCTCCAGCTGGGAGGTCTTCCCCTAAACCAGAGGAGAGGAGTTCCCTCAAGCAAATCATAAACTCTTATTTCAACACGATCAATCAAGTGCAGACAAATGGCACATCAATCAAATCGTACAAGGTTATCAGCAGGTAATTATGCACAGGCTGGGGAAGGGAAAAACAAAGGGGTTTTGATTTTTGGAGTTCCTTAAAAGAAAGACAAGTCTATTTTAACTGGAGATTCAGAGGACAACCTTGGCGACTTAAGAGTCAGACCCAGGAGGCTTGACCAACCTTGCCTCTGGCCCTCGCCGAACGGCTGTGTGAGACCAGATCTGTTTTTCAGGAGTTCCTGCAACTGTAAATAATAATAGCTGTGGTATCCGTTAAGTCCTTCCGACGCGCCAAGCGTTGAGGTAGATGAAGTACAATGAGCTGAGTCTCGATCCCTGTCCCACAATTTAAAGGAGAGGGAGACAAGCCTACAAATCCTCATTTTACAGATGAGGAAATTGAGCACAGAGAAGGTAAGTGAATTGCCCAAGGACACATAGCAGACAGGTGGTGGAGTCGGGATTAGAACTCAGGGTCCTTGACTCTCAGTCCTTTGTGTTTTCCAGTGTGTTTTTGGGTGGCATTTGGAGAGATTTCTATTAGGGTTTCCTGCTGAGGGTCCCCCTCCTTCCTACCTAGAAGCCTGCATGGGCTTGTGTTAGGTGGAATGATAGGTAGCAAGTGGTACCCTGCCCCTCGGTCATAATAATAATGATAATTGCAGTATCTGTGGAGAGACGCCATGGCTTAATGATAGAGCATGGGCCTGGGAATCCGAAGGTCATGGGTTCTAATCCAGGATCCTCCATATGTCTGCTTTGTGAATAGGAGGATTAAGAGCGTGAGCCCTACGTAGGACTGAGATTGGGTCTAACCTAACTTGAATCTACCCTAGTGCTTAGAAGAGTGCTTGGCACATAGGAACAATCTGATTACCCTGTATCTACCCCAGCGCTTAGAACAGTGCTCTGCACATAGTAAGTGCTTAACAAATACCAACATTATTATTATTACATAGTAAGCGCTATATAAGCACCATAGCTATTATTATTTGTTAAGTGCTTACTGTGTGTCAAGCACTGTACTAAGCGCCGGGGTAGATACAAGATAAACTGGTCCCACGGGAGCTCACAGTCTAAGTAGGAGGGAGGACAGGTATTGAATCCCCATTTCGCAGACAGGGGAACTGAGGCACCGAGAAGTTAAGTGATTTGTCCAAGGTCGCACCGCAGACAAGGGCCGGAGCCGGGATTAGAACCCAGGTCCTCCCACTCCCAGGCCCGTGCTCTTTCCGCTAGGCCATCCTGGTTCCATACTGGTCATCTGGGAGAAGCGGTAGGGAGGAGCACTCAGAAGACGGTGTCCCGGTAACCGCTGTCCCAGAAACAGCGGTGGTATTGAAGTGTCGGGGTCCACGTCTTTGCTCCCGCCGGTTGGCCGGGGCGGATAGCGCTAGAGTAGGCCCAGAGCTGGGAATGACATGTGTTT
This sequence comes from Ornithorhynchus anatinus, assembly GCF_004115215.2. NCBI lineage: Eukaryota > Metazoa > Chordata > Mammalia > Monotremata > Ornithorhynchidae > Ornithorhynchus > Ornithorhynchus anatinus. The sequence continues at coordinate 5,183,187 of NC_041751.1, forward strand.
GCCTACTCCGGGATTTGCTCCGATTCCACGGTCTAAACAGAGACGTCCCGAGTTAGCACAGTCCCAAACAAAGTGCAAACAAAGTGTTTGTGCCCTAGCTGAACCAGAATGTCAATCTTTGGAAACCAGAGCTCAACATAAGGTCTCTAAGTTAGCAAACTCTCCGTTTCATGCGGTTCCTCGTATCTGCTCCAAAAGGAAATCTGCCAATGAGAAGGAATTACACCCTCCTAAATGTTCCCGTGACGCTTTCGGCAACACAAAGTCCCTCACGTCTCTGCGACGGTGCAGACGGGTAGGGAGCAGGGGGTACCTCCGACACCTGCTTCTCGGGGCCTTTCGGATGGGCTTGTAAGCCATCCTGAATCCCGCAGTGCCCTGTGACTCATCCTGGTTTCATTTGCTCAATCACTGCCACTTCTTGCTGTTTCTTTTCCCACCCGTTCCACAAAAATTCACCTTGACTATGAGTTCTAGCATTTGTTTATCAACGAGATGGCATCTGCTATTGCGCGGGGGCTCTGCTGCTCCTCTTCTTGATCCCAGGACTTGGCTTTCTCCACACCGAGGATGCCATTAACTCTGAAAAAGTACCAGCAGGCCGACTCCCCAGAGCAACTGGTCTCTAAGAAGAGGAGCTATTCTGCGAACTGAGTTTTCTCCATTCAAGCGCCCCTTTTGGAGACCGAACAGTTGGACGGTCGATTATTTCAAATCCTCCCCTTCAATTTTCTACTCTCTAAGTGTTTTCTAATTGGTGGTGAGATATATTTAAAACTCGGTGAACGGAGATAGGGGTAATGGCGTTTATTGGGTGGTTTCTTGGTTGCAAGGCGCTCTACTAAGCACTAAGTTCAACAGACGCGTGAGACACATATCTTTCCTACATGGAACATAAACTCTAATAGGGAGATGAGCGTAAAAATGTTTGCAAATATGGACATTAGAATATAATTGACGGTACTATTGATTATTCATATAGGCCTTCCCCAGCTAAACCTTCATCCCAAGCACTCCGTACAGTGCTCTGCACACAGTAAGCGCTCAATAAATACTACTGAATGAATGAATTTCCCCTACTCCCTCTCCCTTCTGTGTTATCCTTGCATTTGTATTTGAACTCCTTATTCACCACACCCTCCCACACAGAGCACTCATGTGCGTAGCCATATTTTTTTTAAAGCCTGTCTCCCCCTCTAGACTTAAGCCCCGTGTGAGCAGGGAATACTGCCTACCAACTCTGCTCTATCGTACTCTCCCAAATGCTTAGAACAGTCTTCTGCACCGAGTAAGGATTCAATAAATGCGAGCGGTTTATTAATGAACATGTAGAGATGGCTCAAAGGTTGATATCAGGACATTGGAAGTCTGCAGAAATAGATTCCTGGAACAGGATTCTCCTCATTTTGGGTGTCTAATTGGGATTTTATTTGGTTCACTTTCCCTCTCTCCTCCTTGTCTTTAATCCTTTCCCACCCAGTACTGAATTTTTGTTTTCCTATCACAACACCACGGGAAGAAAAATGAACTCAGGCGAAATAGCTGTTAGTTTTAAACTCTTTGCAATGTGTCCTCCTGTGACCTCTCCTCTGACACAGCTTTCTCTTTCTATGCCATCCAGCTGAGTGTCCAATCTCTCTCCAAGGATCGAATGACTATCATTCATTCCGGAGTCCATCAATGGTCCCAAATGTTTGGATTTCACTGCATCTTTGACGGCATCCCACTATGTTTCGGGAAGGAAAGAACCATTTCTCCCCTGTTGGAATCGGTTTAATAGAAAAAGCTACCTTAGTTGAAGGGAGAAATAGTCCGGCCACAGAGGAACTTTTCATATAGCGTGTGTGAAATTTTTAAGTCATTTTAAAGAACCATTAGAGGGTGAATCGGATTTCCCAGTGGCATTGATTCTAGGAGATGATTATTAGGAGAGGAGGAAGAGTTAGTTTTGAAACGTCGATCCATTTTGCAGCAGTTTATTTGCTTTACATACAGCACTGATATACTCGTTAACTTCTGGAGAATGATTTTTACGAAAATTAGTCATGAGAATAAAGATACTTCTGCATATAGTTCTCCACCTCAACTTCTAAAACTGAGCCTCGAGGGACTCACACAGTGCAGGGATGGGAAGCAGTGGAAGAGCCTGTTATAGAGGCCAAGAAGGAGCAGAAAGGATGAGAAGCAGGAGAGGACAGTGTCAGTGAAGCCAAGTTTAGATAGCAGTTTCCACAGAGCGGAGAGGGCGGAAGCTAGAGTGGAAGGGGTCGAGAAGATAATTGGAGGAGAGAAATGGAGGCAGCAGATGTAAATGACAGCTTTCGACTACTATTAGTACAGTGCTTTGCACACAGTAAGTGCTCAATAAATATCACTGAATGAATACTATTAGGGAGTCTATTGGGGAAAGTCTCATGAAGAAGGGGACTATGACAAGAGCTTTTGAGGAGAATGTAGTTCGACGAACCTGATAGTAATACTAATAATTGTGGTATCCGTTAAGCACTTACTATATGCCAACCGATATCCTAAACTCTGGGAAAATCCAGGTTGACTACAAGGGGCTCCCAGTGGAAGGGGGAGGGCATTTAATCCCCACAGAGTAAGTATTCCATAAATACCACTGATTGATTGATTACAAATCCACTGATGGGAAACGAAGCTCATATCTGCCCCATACTAAGCAGTATGGCCTGGTGGAAAGACCACCACGATGAGTGTCCGGAGACCTGGGATCTGCCCCCGCCATCTAGTTGACCTTGGACAAGTCACCTGACTTCTCTGTGCCCACTTTCGTCGTCTATAAAATGGCGATTAAATATCTGTTCTCCCTCCCCTTCAAACTGTCTCCATGCAGGAAAGGAACTGTTTCCTGTCCGATCATATTATATCTACGTCAGTGCTTAGCAATCAATCAATCAATTAATCAGTGATATTTATTAAGGGCTGATAGCTTGGCACACAGTAAGCCCTTAAATACCATGATTATTATTATGATTAGGATGATTATTATTATATTTGTCAAAGTTATGGAAAATTACTTGTACAATCTGGTGCTTCATTTTTAATTATTCCATGGGGACATAGCTTTTTAATGCATAAAGTGATTCCAATGTCTTTAAAAAAAGACATCTATCGATAAATAAGTAAAAAATAGTAGAACGGGTGATCGCCTGCTCTTACTTAATAAATGGACGCTCCGTCACATGAAGCGGGCTATTGAAAAACCTCCCTACCGAGGCAATTCAAACTCCCACTAAATTGAAGCCATGGTTTTCCCATCTACCTCAAATTTAAATTGACTGTTTTGTTTAGCGCAAAATAAAATGCAGCTTTGTTAACTATCACTTCATACTCTTGTCAGGAGAAGGCTGACTGATTGCTTTTTAGAGCCATGAATAGACAAAGTAAAAATCCATAGTTACATTAGTTGCAGGTTACTGGTCAATAAGTGTTCATTAAACAGTACGTTTATTCTATTCAGTCTACAATGTCATTTGTTTTCTATTTTTATTGGCTCTGATCATGCAATAAGGCTTATTTCTAAAGCGGTAAATCTGCATCAATCTGAGTAAATCTCTATCCAACAAAAGGTATTGCATCTTTATTAGTGTAAGCAGACAGTATTGAATGTAAAATCCCCTTTCCCTCCCCCTTCTCTGGCTTCATGTTGCTAGAAAATGCCTCACCAGAATGCAGAAGGCTCAATGTCCAACTAGAAGGAGAATCATTTTTTCCCTCCCAGGGATCATATTATCTCCCCCTTCTTAATATTCTCCTATCGGCACCACTCTTTTTCAAATGTCCCCCAAGTTCTCCATTTCAGTTTTCCTTCCTTGATCTCCGGAGCCCTATTACTCAGAGATATTTAAAGTTATTATGGTCCCTACTGGGAATAACTGGTTCTAATCCTGCAAGGACATGAATGATTCAGAGGGTAACCAGAAGGAGAGACTTTCTAAAACAAGATTAGAGTCTAGAGTCTACACAGGGCCAGAAGAAAGTTGAGAAGGACTTAAAAGCAACAACAAATTCAAGATATGGGTGGGGAAGAAGAAGCTGACTTCTGAGATGTACACAAACGGAAGAGGTGGATAGTTTTTTAAGAACTTGGAATTTGCCATACTTTTTAGTCTCATCATTTTAGGAAGAATATAAGAGATGGTAAAAGCAGGGTGGCTTAGTGGAAAAAGCATGGACCTGTGAGTCAGAAGGACCTGGGTTCTAATCCCGGCTCTGCCAATTGCTTGCCGGGTGACCTTGGGAAAGTCACTTCACTTCTCTATGCCTCAGTTTCCTCAATTGTAAAATGGAGATACCTGTTCTTCAGCCTACTTGGACTTTGAGCCCCATGCGGGATGGGGACACCTAATTAATTCACATCTACCCCAGCGCTTAAAACAGTGTTTGACACATAGTAAGTGCTTATTATCGATTCCCATTTTACAGATGAGGAAACAGAGACACAAAGAGGTTTCCATGTGAGTCTGGATAGTACCCGCTATTCACTTTGACCTTAATGTGCAGCTTTAATAATCATGTTGCAAACACATTTCCATGATGAATAAGTACATATTATATTTTAAAGGACCCAAACTGCAAGTAATTACTCCTCCAACTTAGATGCTGAGATGGAAAGATACCTCTTAAAAGGACTTAGGTTGGGCAGTGAGGATTTGATAAGAATAAATAGTTGATAGTATCTAGAAGCCTTGAGGGTTTTTTAAAAGTGTTGTTTTTTTCATTAGAGAGCAACATGGCCTAATGGAAAGAGCACAGGCATGGGAGTCAGAAAGACCTGGATTCTAATCCCATTCCATCACTTGTCTGCTTTGTGATCTTGGGCAGGTCACTTAACTCCTCTGGGCCTCAGTTACCTCATCTAAAAATTGGGGGTAAAGATTGTAAGCCCTAGGTGGGCCAGGGACTGCGTCCAACCCGATTAACTTGTAACTGCCCCAGTGCTTAGTACAAGGTTTGGTACATAAGAAGTGTTTAACAAATGCCACAATTCAACTCAAGGCTTCTACAGTCCAAATTTCGAGTTGAGAATACTGAGAAGAGAATGTTCATGCAAATGGAACCGACCACAAGTTTCAGCTCTCTCTTGCCCGCTATCATCACAGAAAACAGGAGCCCAATAGAATGCCGTAGATTTAGAGTTTCAGCAGCTGCATGGTATAGCGGTTAAAGCACGGCCCTGGGAGTCAGAAGGTGTTGGGTTCTAGTATCAGCTCTGCTACTTGTCTGCTGAGTGACTTTGGGCAAATCACTTCACTTCTCCGTGCCTCCATTACTTCACCTGTAAAATAGAGATCGAGACTGTGAGCCCCACATGGGACCGGGACAGAGTCCAACCCGATCTGTTTGTGTCCACCCCAGCGCTTAGTACAGTACCTGCCACATAGTAATCGCTGAACACATACCACAGTTATTGTTCTCATTACCTATTGCTTCACAAATGCAATTCCTTCCTTCCATTCAGATATTGAGAGGCAGTATAATAGTAATTTGTGAGTTTTCATGAAATTATTTCTGAAAATTAATAGATCGTCGTTAAATCGTTTCTGAAAACGGTTATTGTCACCTTATATTGGTGGGTAGCTATGGGGGGGGGACTCTTTTCCTTAGTAAAAATTACTTTTCATGCCTGAATATCCCTCTAGATTGAAAGCTGGTGGTGGGCAGGATCATGTTTGTTATACTGTACTCTTCCAAAAGTTTAGTACTGTGCTCTGTACTCAGTAAATATGCTTGACTGCCTGGAGGCAGTGTAGGAAGAGAGAGAGGGACTAAAGATAGATGTGAAGCTGAATACAACTGTACTAGAAAAGTCAAGCATACTGGTGAAGTCTGAGGGAGATGGGGCAGAAGGTCTGGAGAGAAACCTCATCACAGGAGAGCAGTTCTGCCATTCTGTCCGTAGAGCCCTGAGCAAGATGGAGAGAGACTATATAGAAAGGTCAGCTCTCCATCCCCAAAACCTCTCTAGCTTCTTCCCTGAAAAACTCTCATATCTCCTCTAGGAAGCCTTTCCTGATTAACTTGTCATCTGCCCACCTTTTTCTCCCCCCTTTCTGCATCACCTATGCACTTATATTCTTAAGCACTTTGATATTCACCTTATCCTCTCCCCTAGAGCAGGTACATATATATCCTTATACTGTGTTGCTTCCCCTATCTGTAATTTATTTTGCTGTCTGTCTGCCCCTCTAGACCCTAAGCTTCTCATGGGTAGGGACTGTGTGTTCACCCAGATTCTCCCAAGTTTCTTGGGGGCAGAGATCACGTATACCAACTCTACTGTGTGGTACCCTTCCGAGCTCTAGGCCAAAGTGCTTCTCCTATTAAACTGTGTTGTATGATGGGGAGTCTTTGGGGATAACTCTTTGTGTGTGTATGTGAGTGTTCAAACAACCGCAAGGTGCTGGTGTCAGCAGGACAAGAAAAAACTACATTTCCCAGAATACCCAGAGGCTGATTTATGATCTCCGTAACACAGTAAGGATTGGTCCTGGGTAGAGTCAAGCCCTTAATATTAAGGGGGCCAGGAAAGACCTTTGGGTGGCTTGTTCATTACTGATGTCAGTTAAGTGAGGAACCACTTCACCTACTTCTGTAGAATTGGATTCACCTGGGTGAGTCCACATTCCCTAACTGAAGTGAGGAGAAAAGTGACCAGAGAAGTTGCGACGTGAGTTTCTCTGGTGTCAATCCTTTTGTGTGCTTTTAAGTCTCCCTTTGAATGTACTTTCTTGCATTTTCTTCAATTATATCTTTGGTGAAAATGTTATCTGTTAGCAGATAAGGATAATCAGAATCTCTTAGTTCTTGAGAGGGCTAGATAAGCATTCCCTTTGGGATTTAGACCAACTTTCATATTTTTTAATCCTTCTGAAAGTTAGGTTTAGCAATGGGCTTCTCAGGCTTCTCAATCTAGGTTCTTTACCAAGAGGCTTCCTCTTTAACACTGACTTGGTGCTGGGATATCTTTATGGAAAATTGGTGTAAAAGAGTCAGGAAGTAGCAATGTGTTTCAAGACTTTGGTCACAGGCTTCTGGAAAGAGAGTATGTGTTTGGCCTGCACATTTACAAGGAAGAGAGATATTGGAGATGGTCCAAAAAGCAACTTCAAAATATGATTACAGAAATGGAAAATACGACACAAAAGGCAAAATTCTGGAGGTAGTCTAGGAAAAACAGCTGTGGAAGATCTAATTGTCTTCAAGGCTATTAGAGGGTATTATAATGAAAACTCTGGCCAGCTGTCTTTCACCTCCAGTTTTCTTTTTAATTGAGAAAATGGCTTAAATTGCAGCAGATTAGATCAAACATAAGAACCTTTAATGGCAAGAATACTTTTTCCTCTTACAGGCTACCAAGTTGGGGAAATATTGAGATGAGGGATAGAGAGACACTCTGGACAGTTAAGTGCTGCACCTGAAGGCAGAAACTTAGTGTCACGAATGAAAAGGAGTTTCTCAGCGAGTTTATTGCTACCTCCCTTTCCTCTCTGCTTTTGCCTGAGAAGGAGAAAAGGATGCTCTGTATTAGGCTAAGGGAGAGTGGAGAAGAGGATTCTCAAAGACCATGGGCTCCTTGAGGCCAGTGATTGTATCTATCAAATGTTGTTGTACTGTACTTTCCCAAGTGCTATTACAGTGGTCTGCACACAGCAAGTATTCAACGAAAACCATTGATTGATTGAAGGCTGACTAGATCTTTTCAATCCTCAACTGGATAGGCAGGGGACAAATTAGTCATTTTTTTATGCATAAAAGTTATAGCTCCCCTGTGTCTCACTTGTGCATTTCCCTGGCTAAATTGTAAGCTCCTTGAGTGTGAGGATTGCTTCTTTTACATTTACTATCCTTTCCCAAGCCATTATGGGACAGAGAAGCAACATGGCGTAGTGGAGAGACCACAGGCCTGGGAGTCAGAGGATGTGGGTTCCAATCCCAGCTCTGCCACTGTTCTACTGGGTGACCTTGGACAAGCCACTTAACTTCTCTGTCCCTCAGTTACCTCATCTGCAAAATGGGGATTCAGTCCCTGTGCTCCATACTACTTAGATTTTGAGCCCCATGTGGGACCTGATTATTTGTATCAACACCAGCACTCAATGTCTGGGAAGTAGTCAATGCTTAACAAATATCACAATTACATTTATCATAATGATAATTATGGTATTTGATAAGCACTTACTATGGGTCAAGCACTAAGTGCTGGGATAGATACAAAGTAATCAGGCTGTCCCACTTGGGGGGGTCACAGTCTTAATCCCCATTTTACAGATGAGGTAATTGAGGCATAGAGAAGTGAAGTGGCTTGCCCAAAGTCACACAGCAGACAAGTGGTGGAGCCAGGACTAGAACCCACATTCTCTGACTCTTCCACATTGCAATTATAACTCACATTAATCATATTTAAGTGCTTACTGTTTGCTGGCATTGTACTAATAAATAATCTGTCGATATTAAGCACCAACTGTATGTAGAACATGGTATTTTATGCTTGGAAAAGTACAGTAGAGTTTTAAGTCTACCTTCATGAAGTTTTTAGTCTAGCAAGAAAGACCGACACTACATAAATTACCGATAGGAAGAAGGAAATGTCAAAGATGGCTCTGTTGATCAGGGAGTTGTGTGTTTGTGTGTATCCAGAGCTACTCCAAGTAGTTGTAAATTTGAAGGTGGCAAAGTGGTGAGATGGTAGTTGGAGGACATGATTTGGATTTCAGCATTTAAGGACGGTATTAATTCATTTTTTCCCCCATTTCTAGTAAAGTACATCTTTTTGATCTTCCTAGGAGATCTTTGGTTAATCTATAGCTCAAGGCTGCAACCCTCTTTCCCTACTCATTTCTCTTCCTGATTAACTGCTTCAAGTTTTGAAAAGCCAAAATCTGCTAAAGTTTTTTCCTGAAACAAGAAATGTCACCTCTTGAATTAATGCTACCTCTTCCTTCGGTAACTGGGGAAAGATAATGTGGTTGAAAATGTAATTAGAGGACTGTCTAAGGTAAGTTGAGTGCTATGAATTATGCAACATTACTCTCTAGGCATAAACCATCCAGAGAAATTCAGAATGATGGCATAGATGTTTGACTTGCCCATTTCAGAAAGTTATCTAAACCTTTTTTTTAGGATGCTGTGTGCTTCCTCAGACCCAGTTTCAGTAGGTAGCCCCCACCTGTGTGATCCTGGCAGTAAGGGGGCGGATGGTATCACATCCAGAAGTTTCCCTTTAATTTTTAAAGAGCTTCCAAAAGCCTACCCCACTTTTAATTGACCCCAGACAAAAGCCCCCCTGTTACTGAGCCCATGGGAAACAATTTGAGTGATTTAGATCCTCTCTCAGATCTAGGAGCAAAATGGCTTTCTGGACTTCTTCCAGAGACTCTTGTTTTGAGATTAAAAGGGTTAGTGAGTTTATATAAGCTATTGTTTTCAAAACCTTGGGGAATCACCATCAAGGGATTATAAATGAGAATAATTCGTATTTATCTATTTCCAAGGAACCGAAGCACATTCCCAGCATCAGTTCCTACTAGAAATCATCTTTTAATATTATCCACATTAGAAGATCAGTAACTATCTTTCTTTTTATTAATCTTTCTTCTTCTGAAGTCTTTGATTTGAACCAAGGTATAAAATATCAAGAAAAAAAGCTACTTAATTGTCAGATTTCATCATTGACATCCCTCAGTATTCTGGATACCAGGTTAAATAATCTAGTTTTAAGTGAAACTAATTCCACCACTTCCCATAAAATTGAGTTTGCAGTACAACATGTTGCCGAGTTCATGAAATTCTAAAACGGGGACTCTTAGATGCTCTTTTTCACAGAGCTTGCTGGTCACGCACTGCTCAGTATGATTACCCTCTATTTTATCTCCATTATCTTTGGATCAATCCCATATATGATGACAACTTTCAGAATAGTCATGTTACACGTAAGCCAGTCGGTAGGAAATGTACAGAATGCCGAGAAGGGTGTTAGCTTCTTGAGGACAGGAATCATGTCTGCCAACTCTACTGCATTATGCCTAGAACAGTAAGTACTCAGCGCTAATTAAGTGTGCCAGTACAGTTGATTGATTTGAAGACTGTGGAGTATCTCTGTGCAGCTTTAGAGTCTGTGGTCTTTGTTTTCTAAGTAATAATGAGTTATAAGTAGCTAAAGTTGCTCTCACTGAGGAGAGCCGTGTCATTAAATTCAACCCTGGCATCTGACGTTCGCTGCTATGAACACATTAGTAACTGTAAAATGTCTGTCAGGGTATAATTTCACTCCAACTCTAATACCCGTCATGTAATCAGCAAAGAAACCATTGTTCCCAAGGCTTTTTGCTTTAAAATGTAGCAATGTCTGGCAACTGAGTTTTGATTAATGATAAGATATGAAAAGCTTCTTTGTGAACAGTGTTTTGGCCCTCTTAAACTCCTTTTAATTGAGTGCTCAGTATCTACTTAAACTTTTTTTTCAGTTTTTTTTTTCTTTCTGGGCTTTTTTTTTTCCTTTTCCCTCATAGTCACTGTATCTCAGGTCAAAGCAAAGGCAGCATTGAAGAGAGAGTGTTGACCGCTGTGAGAATCATAAACCTCTCAGTTTGATGATCAACTGAGCAGTAAATTAATTAATCATCATTTTATGCCTCATCAAGCACTTTGCTGAGACTCTCAACAGGGGCCATCTCAATTAGCCAATGGGAAGCAGACTGTTTTGTTTAGCTGGGTGAGCCTTCCATAAACAGGGGAGGCTTTGACAAGCTAATAAATATGTCATCTGTCTGTGTCACTCTCTGCAATGTGGCTCCACCTGGAAGTTGTGGGATTCTGCCCAGTGTGGTCGGGAGGAATTTAGGGTCTGTCTAAAACAATGGAAAAGAGGAAGAGATAAACAGAGGCAGACCCGGAAAGGTGCGTTAACTGGTTTTCTGTTGCTGGTGGTGTTTTATGGTATCTGTTAAGGACTTGCAATGAGCCCGGCGCTGGGGTAGATACAAGCTAGGTTGGACTCAGTGGCGTCCTCCGTGGGGCTCGCAGTCTTAATCTCTATTTTACAGAAGAGGTAACTGAGATACGGAGAAGTGGTTTGCCCAAGGTCACACGGAAGACAAGTGGAAGAACCGGGATTAGAACCCAGATCCTTCTGACTCCCAGGCCCATGCTCTAGCCACTGGGACTTGCTGCTTCCCTTTTTGAGCTAAAATTTTGGTTTTGTAGATAAACTTAGCACCCAGCCTTCTTCATATCATTAAGGAAAGGTCTTCCCCTGTTTCCCTGTGTCAGCTGACCAATCTACAGCTTTTTTTTTCCCCCAACTTGTAATACCATACAGAACAGTAGAAATCAGAATAAGTCCAATTTTTTTGAAAAAAAACTTGTTTTTTATAGGGAATAGGCTTTCACGTTGCAGAGATTTTAACGGGTATCTAGAGAAGTAAGTCAAGTGGTTAAAAATTTGTGTTTTGATGTGGTTTCTTGAAGAGATGGATCCTCCATATCTTAAATAAGCTTATTGTTGCTAACGGATGAAAGATAAAAGTTCTGATTGACTTCATTAGTGCTTCTGTTCAACTCCCGCTTAGAATTTAAACAGTTTGGGGATTATTTTTTTTTTTTTTTTGTAAACTTGGAGATACTGTTTTGAGGAACTTGGGATGTCAAAGACATTCAGAAGTTTTCAGAGCATTTAATACAAGTCCAGATAGACACGCAAATGCCCACTTAAGACACATATTATATTTTTTCCCACCTCCAAAGCTATATTAAGAGCCCATCTCCTCCAAGAGAGGTAACCCAACTAGGCCCTCATTTCCTCTTCTCCCACTCCCTTCTGCATCACCCTTTACTTCACTCCTCCCTCAGCCCCACAGCACTTAAGTGCATATGAATTGTATTAATATCCGTCTCCCCCCTAGACTGTAAACTCATTAAGGGGAGGGAATGTGTCTACCAACTGTGTTTTATATTGTGCTCAGACTCTATAATGTGTGTATTGTATGCAGTGTATATTGGTACAGTGCCCTACACACAGTGAGTGTTCAAATATGATTGATACTGTTTCTTTGAAATATTTTGGAAGAACCGATCCAAATGAAATGCCTCTGCCCAGTTTTTATTTTTTCCTTAATCTTTTTCATTCTAAGGTGTCTTAGTAATGCTCCTTCCAGCCACAGTTTTTCCTGAACAGCAATTAGAAAGCCAGTGATTCACCAATGGGGCAGAGATTTAAAATCCCATTGCTTTTGAAGCTAGGACTTTGGCCACTGGTTGGACTGGGCGAACACCATTGCAGTGTATTGATTGATAATAATATGGTAATTGTTTGCTTACTGTGTACCAAGGACTGTACTAATTGCTGGGCTAGAGAAAAAGATAATCAGGTAGAACACAGTCCCTGTCCCACACTAAGGCTCACAGTCCTGACAATGTGAAAATTGAAAAAGTAAGTTGTGTTATCCCAAACTACAACTTCAGCACAGAAAGTAGGGTCCTAGAAAACTGAAAGGGTTAATGTAGCTCAAGACTGCCCAGTTTATTCTGGGGGCCGAAGGTGGGGAGGGAGCAGCCTGAACTTTGAGAGATTCTATTCTATAATTGATTCCCGTTTGTTTTCAGCGCTGTCTCATTGGTTTATTCTCTAAATGGGTACAGGGAAGACAGACATGTGCTATCATCGCTCACCTTCAAGTTAAAGAGGCAAGAGAGTTACAAAGTAAAGTGACTCGACTGGATTCAGATATAATTAGGAGGTTATTTTTTGAAATGCTCGATTTTAAATGGTTTTACGATTAGGATGGAGAGGACACTGTTCAGGCTGTACCCAGTAAAGGTCAAAAGGTACAAGAAATCGGTCTCAAACACTGAGGATCCAACTCTTTATATGAGTAATTATTGTCTAGTGAAAGGACAAAGCACATGACTTGGAGTAAGCCCATTTTGCCTGCCTCAAGGCTTTAAACCTTTTATATGGTACATTTTTTATGCTGCGCCTGCTGAATTCAAATTCTCCATCATATCCTCACTTCATATCAGTGTGGAGTGGGTTTCAACTGGCGTTAAAAATTACTCCACACCTCAGACATCAAGGAGGAATATATTGCTCAGGATGGAGAGGACAAGAAGAGTTTCTGAACCTATTGAAGGGACTCTTTCTGTCTGACATTCCTGTTTTTTAGGAAACATCTTCAGAATCTTTTGTGTGTTGTGTGTGGCTAGCTCATTTGTTCAATAGTATTTATTGAGTGCTTACTATGTGTAGAGCACTGTACTAAGCGCTTGGAACGTACAATTCAGCAGCAGATAGAGACAATCCTTACCCAACAACGGGCTCACAGTCTAAATGATAACACCATGATCTGTGTAGCATTTTTATTTTTTCTCAAGTGTTTTCACATCAATTTAGCTCCTTCTGCCCTGTAATTATCATTCACTTGTATTTGAGAACTTACTATGTGCAGAACACTAAACCAAATGCTTAGGAGAGCACAGTGTAACAGAGGTGATAGACACATTCTCATCCCACAAGGAGCTCACGGTCTAGAGGGTCCCTGGAAGGAGGGGAGAGTCAAATACTGTCTTCTTCCACCAGTGAGAAAAGTGAAGCACCGAGGAGTTTGGTGACTGGCCCAAGGTCATACAACAGGCCGGCGGCAGAAGAAGCAGGGTCTTTTGGAAGAATATGGGTCTAGTAGTAAGAGAGCTTGGGGTTTAAGCTTGGCTCCGTCCACACTGACCCGCTGTGTGAACTTGGGCAAATCACTGAACTTCTCTGTGTCTCAGTTTCTTTATCTGTAAAGTGGGAATAAATACCTGTTCATCCTCTTCCCTAGACTGTGAGCCCCTTGTGGAACAAGAATTCTTTCTGTCTAGATCTAAGCTGTAAACTTCTTGGGGGTAGGGAACCTGTCTTCCACTCTGTCGTGTTATGCTCACCTACGAACTTAGAGTGCTCATCACACAATAAATGCTCGATAAATAACATTGATTATCATATCTACCCCAGCACATAAGACAAGCTTGGTGCATATAGTAATCACTAACAAATATTATTAGTGATGATAATAATTAGAACCCATTTAGTTCTACCTCACTCTCAGTCCATGAATTTTTGATTGCCACCCCACCTCCCACCCAAACCTGTACAAGAGTCTTCATTTTAGAGTTTATCAGAATGATCTGAATGTCCTGAAACCTTGATTCTGAGAGATTCCTTCAAACCAAAGTCTTTATTGGCATTTTTGATATTTTTGAACCGTGACAGGTTTAGCAGCAAGACCCAAGACATACAACTTAAACTTGTCCAGTTTGAAGAAACAATGGGATAATGCCCTTTTGAACATAAAATAACCTTACAAGTAATAACCTATAGTTGAGCTCTCATCCAGTGATTCCAGAGGTAAAAATTTCAATGTAAGAAAATGTATTCACTTATAGTCATCCTTACTCCTTTAGTATCGTCCTCGGTAGCTTGGTCCTTTTTCTTTTTTTTTTTGAATGGCCAAGGAAAATGGTCTAGGAGATGCAAATTGTGATTTGGCTCCTGAACCTAAAATCCTGGCTAAATATGAATAGGAAGTTATGTCATTTTGTCCTTTTGTGTGCCCACAGTCATGTAATCACTTTTCCCTATAAATTGGAAGGTGAATCTGAGCAATCAAAAACGGCTGAACCTCAGTAAAGCTTTCATGAGCCTCACAAGGCCTCAGGTCGGCTAGACTGGGTTGGGTGGAAACCAAGCAAATATAGTTGGACCAGAGGGAAACATTTCCCCAAAACAAGTCATTTAGATTCAGGCCAAACTCACCTCAGTGACCTCAGGGCATTTCCCATATAATCTTGAGGGTTCTCCAGAGTAGAAATATCCTCAGTATTGAGGATTTGGAAGAAAATTGCCTCATCCCAACAAAAAAGATCAAGTGAGGTATTCTAGTCTTAAAGGATTTGATTGGAACAAGATTAAGTCCCACAGAAATGATTATTCTATCTATCCTAGCTCGGTTCTAGATAGCGCTGTCTATCCTAGAACTCCCCAGTATTGCAGAATTGGAGGAAAGCAACCCTAGGAAATGCATCAGTCGATTCTATTTATTGAACTCTTGCTGATATTGGCAGATAATGTATTAGTCTTTAAGGAAGCCAACAAAATGGAGAGGAAGGACCGGGAATGTCCTTCTAGTGGTGCTGCTGAAATTTAACTGGTGGGAAGCATACGATCTATTGAAGACTAAGAAAAGGTTTGGCAGCTAGGAAAGTTGAATTCCTCCATTCCCCTGGATATGTGGCCACTTTCTTTCCTATGAATCTCTACAGTATAGAGATGATACTCTCTCTGCCTTCCACTTCCTTTAGGTGGTGTAGTGTGTGTGGATTACTAGTAAATTATGGCAATCAAATAGCAGGCAAATCTGTCATTTCAGTACACTTCTTTTGTTTTTTGGCTTGGGGTAAGCCTAAAAGTTGAAGCAAAACTCAAGGGGTGTGAGTCTAAGCAAACAAAACCTGTTGGAAAGCCTCAATAAAGCGTGTGCAAACTGAAACCTGCAGGTTTGACCCATCTCTGCCTCACAGTGCCTATCACTAGTTATCATCTGTCTGGAATTTTCCCTCCCTCTGAGCCAGTGACTCATTTCCTTTTTGAATCTCATCTTCAAATCCATTCTGTTCACGGCAGTTTAAGATGAACTCCACTACTCCTTCCTCACCAGTGTATAAGAGCATTTCTTCGCATGCTTCGCTTTTGTTAGTTTTTTCCCATCTAACCTATGGAATAAGCATTTGCATTTTTTCCCAATAAGTACATGGATTCTACTTTCCAGCCAAGCCTATTAAAATATTAGGAAAATGGGCCTTACTATATTAACTTATATTTAGACAGTAGTTTTCTCTGGATGCAAACCACTTCACGGCCACTCTATTAACCCTTGCAACATCATTTTAAGGTGGGGGGAAAGCTGGGGTTGTAATTCCCATTTCAGAAATGAAGGATTTGAAGCTCATACACTGTAAAGGAACTAGCCCAGTCACCTGATGGATCCAGGAACTAAGAGAAGCAGTATGGCATAGTGGATAGAGCACAGGCCAGAGCAGAAGGTCATGGGTTCTCATCCCGGCTCCACCACACGTCTGCTGTGTGATCTTGGGCAAGTCTTTTCACTTCTGTGTGCCTCAGTTACCTCATCTATAAAATGGGGATTAAGACTGTGAGCCCCACGTGTGACAGGGACTGTGTACAACCCAATTTGCGTGTATCTGCCCCAACATTTAATGCTGTGTTGGCCAATAGTAAGTGCTTAACATACCACAATTATTATTATTACTATGAAGTCCAGTTCCTTACTAGTCAGTGAATAGTGTTGGAGTGCTTACTGTGTGCAGAGCTCTCTAAGTGGTTGGAAGAGTACAATATAATAATAAACGGACACATTCCCTTACTACAGTGAGCTCACAGTCTAGAGGATGAGCCTACATCTAGAGGGTTGCGAGCTGAATTATCCAATTTTGTCAACCGCATCAGGCAGATTGGCCCGGTAACTGTTCCTTTCTCACTTTATTTGTCTGTGTAGACACCATTTCCATTAAAATGATAGAAGTTTATCATAATTGAAGTCCATAGCCTCAAGCTAATAACCATGGCTCTCAGCTAGAGTTTTCTCTAATTATCCCCCCCCCTTCTGCTTTTAACCAGAGGTTATTCTGAAATACTTCAAAGAAAATAGTTAAATATGGATTCCAGTAGGTATCAAAAGTGCTGGTTGAGTTTAATAAGCAAGCATTAAGGGAAAAGAATGTCATCAGACGATCTTTAGTCTTGATTTTGGAAATTTGGTCCCGAAACCTGTGTAGGAGCATGAAGTTTGGCTTCTGGCCAAGGTTATTGTGAAATTAGCCAAGACACCAAGGTGATGAATGGACCTTGCCTTGGCTGTGATATGGATGCTATCCCGGTGAGCTTCCCAAACAGGATTTTTCATAGAAGCGGACTCACATGGGGGACAGATGGAAAGAAAAAAATGAGCTGCTTAATAGGGCAAAAATCCCATTTCCCTTTTGCCTCACCGATTTTTGTACTTGTTTATAATTATGGAAGCTTTTTAAAATATTAAAAACATTTCCGTGCGCATAAACCCTTTGAAGAGGAGTTTCATGTTTTTATCTGCAGCCCCCAAAACTATCTGCAGACTGATCATCCCAAAGTCAACTGTGGACTCCAGCCAAAAGGAGAAACAAATTTATGTTTTACGTGGCTGTTGCGTTGGTTATGTTACCTTTTACTTGGTCGTTTCCAAACTTGGAAATCTTCCGTCTGAGTCAAGTCGGGGATATATCTTAATGATGCAAAAAATCAGCCCATTAAACCTAATCTAATGGATCTGGAGTTTGAGCTGTGTAGTTGACAGCCCAGAATGAAAGAAGATACATGAGTATATACAATATGTTGCACTCAAAGCATGCGTGCTATGCTACCTAAGAAAACATTGCCATAGATTAAATCTTTTCAATAAACCCCAGTCTCATCATCAAACTACCACACAATGTGCAATGTCTGACACTCTCTAATAACTGTGCTAATGAAGAGATGTTGGAGGAAAGGAGAGGCAGGAAGTGAATATTGGAGAACCTGAAAGTCAAAAATAAGATCTCAGGCAAGGCTGAACGGACGGGAGGCTGTAACTTAGCACGGTTAGAGCAAATCTATTATTGTTTTACAATGGAACATTAAAACGCAACAAAATTGGAAAGGAAAGATTGTCTTTGAAGCCAGTGAGTTGGGCGGTTTACATCAGGGCGTGCCTTTATACTTTCTATTTTTTTTTTTTTTCAAAAGAAATAGCTCATCTATTTGGAGCCTAATTTCCAACTGCAACTATCTCTCCATCAGATTGCTCCAGCGATATGCAGGTGGGAGGTAAGCTGGCAAAGCCAGAGGGGTTGCTAGGACTGTTTCAGCTACAGCATAACTAACCCTCCAAGTACTGATTTGTCAGAATTAATTGTGGTCCAAGATGCTATTAGCTGAGATGCTAAATTTGCTCTCGGGATAAAGACACCTTTTAATGAACTGCACTTCTTCTTCTCACTCCACCTTCAAGGCATTTCTCATCAATCTGATAAAATCACAGCCCAGGTGCTGCAATAGTCTTTCAAAATCATAAATCCCAAGCTGTCACCAAGGAGGCGGGGAGCGGGGGGCGGGGGGGGGGAAAACAGAAAAGGTTAAACAAGTTTGTGGAAGAAAGTCTTTCCCAGGTGTTATTTTGCAAGCAGAGGCCTAATTGATGGTTCTTCCATAATAGTTACAAGTGATAACGATCATGGAAATACTCTGTATTAGGAATAAGTTTTCGGTTTGTCATGCAGATAATATGAATGGGCTACAAAGAGATGCTTTTCCCGTTCCAGTGAGTGCCCAATTTACTATCCTTAAGACTTTTGAATTATCTAACTTAATGATCAGAGGTTATTTGAAGATGAAAAGCCATAAAATACCCTTTTTGTCACCTATGCACTTGGGCCTGTATCCTTTATGCACTTAGGACATCATACCACACCCACAGCACTTGCGTACATAACCTTCTACTCTGTTGCTTACCCTATCTGTAATATATTTTAATGTCTGGCTCCTCCACTCATCTGTAAACTCCTTGCGGGCAGGGATTAAGCCTACCAACTCTAGCGTAGTCTCCAAAGGCTTAGTTCAGCCCTCTGCAAGCGATAAGCTGTCAATAGATTCGTTTGATTGGTAAGCACAGGGAGTGAAACCAGTAAAGAAATAAATCGGACGATGAGGTTTTGTGTGAAATTTTGGCCTTGTGGGCAGGGAATGAATCTACCTATTGTACTGTGGTGTACTGACTCAAAGGCTTGGTTTAGTACTCTGCAAACAGTAAGTGTTCAATAAACACCACTGAGCAAAACTCAAGCTTTCCAGAAAATGCTGGCTTGGCCCTGTGGCCTAGTAGATAAAAGCAGAGACCTGGGAGTCAGAAGAACCTGGCCCTGACACATGACTACTGTGTGATCTTGAGCAGGTCACTTCACTTCTCTGTGCCTCAGTTATCTCACTTGTAAAATGGGGATGAAGACTGTGACCTCCATTTGGGATATGGAGTGTGTCCAACCTGATTACCTTTAACTAATCCAGTGCTCAATACAGTCCCTGGCACATAGTAAGCACTTCAATGCCATAAAAGAATAGAAGAATTTGAAGTTAACTTAAAGATGTTTTCCTCATATTCAGATCTGTTGAAAAAATCAACAATATTTCCTCAGTTTTGAAATGAGCTGTTCTTTTCATGAGCTATAAAATGAAAGTAGAACTTTCTTCTCATCATATTCTGGAAGCAGAGGGTGAAATGTAACTTATGGCTTCTCATCTCATTTTCCAGCTTCTCGCTGCAAATAGCCTTAGGTTTTGACTTGGACCATATGTAATTTAATTGGATTCATGGGGTAAGGGTGGGAATGGGATGATAAAGCTGTGTGAAATTTTTCACACAAAAGCTCACCGTCCTATTTACATTTTCATTGGTTTCACAAAGGAAAAGTATTTCACCTAGCAGAGTTTGTCTAATTTTTGCCATCACTGAAAAATTAGCATTTGCCTGAATGAAAGCCATTGTGCTCATTTTGGTGATATAATCAGTAACAGAGGAGTCTGGAGCTCACAAAATTAAAGATGATAATATTTTCCCTTTCTCCAGGTATTTTTTTTCTTCTTCTCCCCTAACCTGGTCTTAACTACATATGCTTGGGGATTTTTTTTTCTTCTGAAAATAATATTATGTGTGACATTCAGGCTTCCATAAAAAGAAATGATTAAAGCCATAATGTGCCTTTGATTATATGCATTAGGAAGCCATAAATAACAGTGGCGAAAAGTAAATGCAGGAGTGACAGTTGTAGGAATTGCTCAGGTCAGGGTTTACTTACTGGCAAACTTAGTTACTCGGGGTTTTGTAAAAGTAAGGAACAGCCAAATACCCCTGTGGATTGTGAAGGCAGACTTTTGCAATATAATTTGATCCACATTTACTTCTCTGTACACCTACCTGGTCTAAAATTTACCTCGACACATGGATCGACTAACCACGTAACATCATCCTCATAAATGAAGAACAGCTGTATGTGTCAATACTGTCGTATAATAATAATATAGTATTTGTTAAGCGTTTACAATGTGCCGGGTAAAAATAATAATAATAATGTTGGTATTTGTTAAGCGCTTACTATGTGCAGAGCACTGTTCTAAGCACTGGGGTTGATACAGGGGAATCAGGTTGTCCCACGTGGGGCTCACGGTCTCAATCCCCATTTTACAGATGAGGTAACTGAGGCACAGAGAAGTGAAGTGACTTGCCCACAGTCACACAGCAGACAAGTGGCAGAGCTGGGATTCGAACTCATGACCTCTGACTCCAAAGCCCGTGCTCTTTCCACTGAGCCACGTTGCTTCTAAGCACTGACATATCTAGACTGTAAGCTTGTTATGGGCAGGAAATGTCTGCCAACTCTGTTGTACTTTTCCAAGCAGTACAGAGCTCTGTTCATAGTAAGCAGTCAATAAATACCATTGATGATCTTGTAGTTAAGATCACACACTCTGGGATAACACAGTCAAAATGGTGATTATTTAGTTCGTTTAAACCGAGATTCTGAGTAACTTGAAAGTGTGCTTTTTGGCCTGTTTTACCAAATTGCCTCAACACTCTCTTCTGCTTGACTGTGAAATCCTGGACATTATGTTATTTCCCAAACCAAATTCAGAGGAGCAGCCTGCCTAGTGGAAAGAGCATTAACCTGAGTTCAAATCTCTGCTCTGTCACTTTCTTGTTCCAAGACCAAGGGTAAGTCATTTTGCTCCTCAGTTTTCTCATCTATTAAATGGGGATTCAATGCCTGTTCTACCTATCCAAATGAGGTCTTTCCAAGGCACGAGAGCAAATTTTAGAAATTATCTAAGATAAGATAGGAACCTTTCGGTTGAGAACCAGGTCCTCTTGAATCCGCTCAGTGAACTCGTAAGTGTGTGTACAAATGGATGCATGTAGCCTATCTTTTTTTTTCCTCTAAAACATAGAACAGTTGAATATTAGAAAGGTTACATTACCCCCTGACATCTCTGCATTGGAGCTCAAGTTTTAGAATCCCCTAATGATTTTATTTTAATTGCAGAGGGGGACCGGACAGAGTTTTCCAGGGAAATCATTTTAGGGTTAGTGATATCCACACCCCCACCTCTCTGCTCCTTCTCCCCCTCTCTCCCGCCCCCCCCCCCCACCAAAAAAAAATAAAGTTCCGTGCCAGGACCTGAGCATGAAGAAATGCAAGCTGCCATTCCTTAGGAGGTTATCTTTCCCCCTTTTTATATTACAGGGGCAGGAATCCAGTGGTGTTATCTTCATGGATAAGTGAGGTAAAGAATTGAGCAATTACCTGGGGAATGTAATCAATGTGGACAGATTGTTTCATAACAGACAAAGTATTCATGTGTCTTCCTTTTCAGTCCTTTATACTGAGGCATAGCCACTGGTTATGTCCATCTCAATTTAGCCTCGTTCACGTTCATTAAGGCTCCCATAAACTAATACCTAATCAATGTTATTGCTTCTTCATTTCATCTTGTAACTGCTCCCCAATTGTCCTGGACTAGGAGAAGCCACATGACCTAATGGCTAGACTGCGGGCCTGGGAGTCAGAAAGACGTGGGTTCTAATTCCGGCTCCACCACTTGTCAGCTGTGTGACCTTGGGCAAATCACATAACTTCTCTGGGCCTCAGTTCCCTCATCTTTCATTCAGTCGTATTTATTGAGCGCTTCCTAGGTGCGGGGAACCGTACTAAGTGCTTGGAAAGTACGATTCGGCATCAAATAGAGACGATCCCTGCCCAACAACGGGTTCACAGTCTCATCTGTAAAATGGGGATTAAGGCAGTGAGCTCCATATGGGACAGGGACTCTGTCCAACCTGATTTGCTTGTATCTACCCCAGAGCTGAGTACAGTGCTTGGTTCATGAAAAGCGCTTAAGCTTGTCCCTCTAGACTGTAAGCTCGTTATGGGCAGGGACCATGTCTGCCTATTCTCTTGTATTGTACTCTCCCAAGCGCCTAGAACAGGGCTCTTCACATAGTAAGCACTCTATAAACACCATGGCCCCTCTCTCACTCCCCACCCCCAGACTGACTGGACTCTAAGGATGGTTTGGTACAGGTAGTAGGGGTGAAGGAAGAGGGAAATTCCTGAAGGAAGAGGCAGGTCGACGCATTGATTTCAGGGTTTCTTGAGGGGGCTGGGCAAATGGTCCTGGCTTAGAGACAGCCCTCCCACTATGCGTGCGTTAGTCACCCGTGAAGAATCGTAGTGGAAAGAAATGTGTTGAATGAAAAACGTGCTACATGTGAACATACTTACCTGGTGTGTGCAGCCTTAGAAAATCTGGATAACTGGCAGGCATTAGCCAACAAGCTCTTCTCGATGCTCCCCCCAAAAGTGGGCCAGAGAAGTGGTGACTATTCAAAGCTACTGATGCCCTTTTCCTAATCAATAAAGACTATAGAGTCAGGACTCAGTCAGTCGTATTTGTTGAGCCCTTACTGTGTGCAGAGAACTGTACTTAGTGCTTGGGAGAGTACGATGTAAGACACATTCCCTGCCCACAGTGAGATTTTAGTCTAAACGGGAAGACGGACATAAATATAAATAAATTACAGAAATGTACAGAGGTGCCGTGGGGTTGACTCGAGAGGAAACCATTCGGATGGCCTGTCTGTTGATTTGACTAGGTAATGACTTAAGCGTCCAATTCTCTCTACCTGTGTAATATAGCCATAAAGTATGATGTACACTGGCTGTTTTGGTTCAGTTCCACCATCGATTTCCAATTTTGCATCTTGATCACTACTGGATGAAGGCGAGGCTGTAGTTTATGGCATGCAAGGTTTAGAAAACATGAAATCCTTCCAAAACATTCCATCTTAATTAAATCACTGAATCTAAACTATTCATATAGTTTATCTGTGTTATCATCACTTCAATCCTACTTCGAAGCATCATGTACCTCTTAATTAGAGCTTAACAGATGGATGTCTCTAAATAGCATCATTTCTCCCGATTCACTATGACCAAATATTTTCTGGTTACTTTGACACTTAAAAATAGCACCAGACATACATTTTGTTCGACTCCATGTGGCTTCTCAAATCAATGTCCATGCTGCCAGTGTTATTTTCCCTTATGAGCAAGGTCGAAGATTTTAAATAGTAACCTTCCGTATTCTAAAATACCTTTGCTTTCCTCAAAAGATAGCCTAAGTCAGGCAAAATCTCAACATCTCGGATCTGATGAACGGTTTCTAAATTAACAGAGGAGATTACTGGCTGAGAAATGATTTCTTGGTTGTCGATGGGGAGATGGCAACTCTTTTTAAAAAAAAACTGCTTTGCAAAATTATTGTATTCACCAAAAAGTAAAAAATGATCTTGTATCATCCCCAGTGCTTGGCACAGTAAATTCCACTATTATCCTTTTTTTTTTCCATTTGTGCAGCTCTCCAAAACCAGTAGGTATGGTCTCATTTTTTTGAAAGTCATTGTGGCAAAGTAACAATTATCCACATTTTTTTATGGTATTAAGTGCTTACTGTGTGTCAAACACTGTTCTAAATGCTGGGATAGATACAAGTGAATTAGGTTGAACACAGTCTCTGTCCCCCGTGGATCTCACAGAGTAGAGAGAAAAGGAGAACTTATGCACAGAGAAGTGAAGTGACTTGCCTAAGGTTACACAGCAAGTATTTGGCAAAGCCACGACTAGAACCCAGGTCTTCTGATTCTCAGCCTCGTGCTTTATCCACTAGGCCATGCTGGTTCTCATTCTCATTCCAAATCAGATAAATATTGGAAAGTCCTGGTAAACTGACCCTTATACCAGTTTCCCGATGAGTGTTTTGAAGACAGGTTTTATAAATATAATATTTATATATCCTACCATCCAAACATAATATTGTTTAGAGTCCAGTTTGGAAACAGTGTACTGTCAAGTCCAAATGGAACTACTGACTGGTTTGAGAAAACAGAGAAATACAATTGTCTCCTGATGCAGTGTTTGAAATTATTAAAGAATGAAAAGGAATACTGGTCTTCTCCCACTGAAATACTGTCCATTTTAGAAAATGACCTTCACAGTTTGACTTCTCCGTTTTCATTTTCATTGCAATGTCGTTTAAAATGTAGTTTATTTTGAGAGAGTTTTGAATTAGGTGTGATTTGGCAATGTGGGCACTAATGCTTTATTAGAAAGAGATTTGTTTAATCTAGGTACTTTCCCCTGAATAAAAACCTGTGTAAAATATCCACCTCACCTCCCATCTGTGAGAGTATGTTCACAAACAGAGGACGTGGTTTATGTGGAAAGATAGTGCTGAATTTTTCCCCTCTAAGTCACTTCAGTGTTGCTTTAAGGGAAAATTAAAGGCTTTATAATACTAGAATCCTTGTTCTTCAGAACAAATACACCTCACTTGAGTGTTTGGAAAGCATTTTCTTTCTCTTTATTTTCTAGAGTGAAAATCTTTCATGTAATTAAGAAACATATAAATATATATATGTGTGTGTGTGTGTGTGTGTGTGTGCGTATATTTGGTCTGTGACTCATACTCTAAGGGACTCTTTATGCTGTTTGTTTCTTATCAGTAGATTTTGTTTTTTCCAACTGTTCCTCCTAATAAAAAAAAAAAAAAAAAAGCCTGTAGCATCAGCATTGAAGAATAGTTAATATTTTTTTGTTGTTTTCTCTGCTTGAAGGGAAAAGATGTATTCAACCATAAGAGACTGAAATACAGTGAGAGAGGAAGCTTGTATGTGAAAGAATTTTAAAATATAACCCCCAAATATTTAGAAATAAAGATAACAGATCACGTGTCCAGTTGGAAAAATTGCACCCTCACTGCATCACAGTGTAGAACCCTCTACATGGCTCTTGCTTTTTCCCTTTAAAAAAAAACAAATTACCTAAGAAATTTTGACATCAGAGAGAATTTAGAAGAGGTTGTAATTGGCCATTCCAAGTTTCCTGGCAAGATAAATAGGTTGATGTTTGTGGTTCATAATCTTTTAAGAAGAAAATGCTTTGGATGGGAAAAAATTCCAAGTAAAGGAGGACCTACCATTTTTCAGTTTTGCCCACAAAATCGTAAGGATGATTTGAACTCCTTTCGGGTCCCATATCTAGTGCTGACACCAAAGTTATGTATTATTCTAAGAAGACATAGATTGTTACATTTACTGAAAAAAAGATAGATGGAGAGTTTCATGAGCACCTTTTCACCTGAAAAAAGCAACCTAGAGAAATTGTGGTAATACTCATTTCCCTTCATTTATGACATTTGTAGGTGTCTGAAGGGCCAGCAGGTATCTCCTTGGCCAGTCTTGTATCTGGTTGGAGTAGCCAATGGCCCATATCGTTCACTTGTTCACATGATGTGCAGAAGTGGCATATTATAGTTTACTTTTCCAAGTGCTTAGTTCAGTACTTTGCACACAGTAACCGTTCAATAAATGCTATTGAATGAGTGTTACAGAACATGCTGGGATTTAGCCCGTAGGGATAGGATATCTCTTATATAGGGTATTTTTTGAAAGATTGTCAATCAAGACATAACCAAGTGAAGCAAGCACAAAAAAGAGAATAGTGTGTGTGTCCAGTGTGGCGATGTGGTCATGTAATGGGCTTTTGAGTCAAACTTGTATACGTAGTGATCACTGACAGTACAAGCCCCATGTTGTATACAACTATATCTTCCTAAAATTTTAATGTCGCAGCGAGGAAGTCACCCTATCTCTTCGCTCCAGATTTCAAAGAGAGAGTAATGCTCCCGATTTTAACATTAATAGGAGTGCCCATCAACCCTCCACCACAGTAAACAGTTGTTGAAAAAGAGTCTGCTCTGGAGACAGGATGTAATTGTAGGCCAGAATCTAATCGTATGGAATTTTCTCTTCTAGGCTACTGCCATCAAGGCCCTTTCTTAAAAAAATCATTTTGCACTTCTGAGACGTAGCAGAGAAATCCATAATAAACCTTAGTTACTTAAAATTGCATCACGTCATGTAAAACCATGAAAGATTAATTCTTGATGTATTTTTATGGGAAGAGATAGGTATACTTCAAGCTAATGTTAGTGGAAGTTTTGGGAAGGGAGCTACTTAAATCTGAAAGGAAACTCTAAACAAAATTTGTTTTTAAACAATCGTTACCACTGCTTTGGAATATTGACTTGAAGTCTCCAGTAAATGAAACTGAGCCGTATGATCATGTGGAGTTTAGGCAGGTCACTACTAATAATAATAATAATGTTGGTATTTGTTAAGCGCTTACTATGTGCCGAGCACTGTTCTAAGCGCTGGGGTAGGCACAGGGGAATCAGGTTGTCCCAGTGGGGCTCACGGTCTTAACCCCCATTTTACAGATGAGGTAACTGAGGCACCGAGAAGTTAAGTGACTTGCCCAAAGTCACACGGCTGACCAGTGGCCTAGTCGGGATTCGAACGCATGACCTCTGACTCCAAAGCCCGTGCTCTTTCCACTGAGCCACGCTAGTGATGATAGAAAGAGGAAAAGGTTGGTCTGTCCCTCGTGGGTCTATATTTAGGGCAGGACAGCCTGACCTGATTAATCCTGTATCTACCCCAATGTTTAGTACAGTGTCTGGCACATAGTACGTACTTAACAAATACCATTATTTTGCTTCAGCCTTGATTTTTATTATTCCCCGATATTTCAATCAATCAATGGTATTTATTGAGTGCTTACTCTATGCAAAGCATTGTACTAAGCGCTTGGGAGAGTCCAATATGTCAGGATTGGCAGATACATTTCCTGCCCGTAGCGAGCTTACAGTCTAGAGGGGTAGATGGACATTAACATGGATATATAAATAATTTATAATACATAATTTAGATATGTACATAAGTGTGGGGTTGGGGAGAATAGATCTCCTTGAAATATCCAGAAATGCAACTTATATACTCACTGCCATTCGTAGCACATCTGTCCATCCTGTAAACATCCCCTGTGGTTTTCCTCCACCAACCACCCCTTCTTCACGCAAATGGCCACCCTCCTGGGCCATGCACTGGCCAGATACCAGCTTGACTACTGCATCGGCCTCCTCGCTGGCTTCTCTGACTCCAATCTGGACGTTACTTGCTTCCAGAGCGCTTTTCTAAAATATTGTTCTGCATAGGTCACACTTTTGGAAAAATCTCCAATCCCTCTGCATTGGCCATTGAGTTTGAGAGCTCACAGTCAGCTCTCTGCCTCCAATTTAGCCACTTTAAAAAACAAAAGGTCGGTACAAGGTAATCAGGTTGGACACAGTTCCTGTCCCACATTCATTCACTCGTAATTTATTGTGCATTTTACCACGTGCAAAGTACGAATCCCATATGAGGATCACAGTCTTAATCCCCATTTTACAGATGAGGCAACTGAGGCACAGAGAAACGAAGTGACCTGCCTGATGTCACACAGCAAAGTGGCAGAACGAGGACTAGAACTCTAGTCCTTCTGACTCCCTGGCCAAACTCTATCCACTAGGTCATGCTGCTTCTTTTTACCTAGCTTCTTTTTCTTTAGCTACTTCCTGGAGATGGAACATGGGTTGCTAACTCAGGATAAGGAGGATGGGAGTGGGGGAAGGAAGAAGAAATCTCCCCCCTGTAGAAACACTTAGGTACTCACCCCTCCCTCACCCATCTGTGTATGCATTTTGAATCAATCATATTTGAGTGCTTTCTGCATGCGGAGCGCCGTACTAAGTGTTTGGGAGAGAACAGTACAAAAGAGTTGGTAGATATATTCCCTGCCCACAATGGGCTTACAATCTAAAAGACAAAAATTAATATAAATAAATACATGTTTAAAGTCTGCTGCTTTCCCTACCTGTGGGTTTTTTTCTTTTTTAATTGCTTGTCTTCCCCACTAGATTGAAAGGATCTAGGGGTTAGGGATCAGGCCTAGTTACTCTTTTGTTCCTCCCCAGCTGCTCAGTACAGAACTCTGCAGAGGGTAAGTGCTCAGTACTGTGATTGCCAAAGTATTTCTAGGTACCCTATGAATTTGAGTGAACTTGACCGTGTCATTAATACTTTGACTGTCAAAGTCTCGTGGAAGATTCTGACTCTTTCCCCAAGTCGGGCTGATACCTGCCCTTAGGTCAAACCAAACCTTTTGCAAGTCCTCTATGATGACTCTCTTTGGATTCTGAAAGAGCATGATGAAATTGCGTATTTTTTTCTTTATAAAAATTTTACTCTTTCGTAGCTTGCTGATTGCCCCAGGAATACACATGACGGACAACGAGGGGCATGTACACTGCCTAATGTCCCGGAAGAAAATGGGGGTGGAGGGTCAGATTGGGGAGATGTGCTGATGTGGGGGTTCCTAGAGCACGTTCTGACGCCAAACTAGATCCAAGGCTCCCAAACGTATCTTGTCAGTGGTGAACAATCGCCGTTACCTTGATAATTACAGTTTGCTATTTCCCCGTGCAGATACGACAAAAATATGCCAACCCCTGTTTAAACTGGATACCCCCGCTTGATTGGTCTGTAAAATCCAAGCCTGGAACTAAGTCACTTGAAAGTAAACATCAACCCTTCCCCTCCCATACAACTCACTTCCTTTCCCTAAAAAAAATCTAAATGGATTTCACTCACACTCTGCTGTCATTTAAACCCATTTCCTACTTTATTAATGAATTATTATTCTAACCGTGCAGACAACAGTGCTAAATATGTGACCGTACAGTCCCAGAAGTGAGGTAATGCCTTAGAATAAACTGATGTTTGAAAAACATACATTTAACTTCCTTAAAGGGGAACTGCTGGAATTAATGAGATGATGTTCTCACGCATTTTTTTGATCCTTGAATAAAAGCATTACTTCAGACAACACAGTATTAGAAAAGATTACAAAGTACAATGAACTGTACAATCATTTGTAACATAATAGTATTATGAAAGCATCCTTACTCGGTGTACTTTTTTAAAAAAAATCCACATGGAACAAAACTTGTCAGTTTTCCTTCTGCAAGGTCAACCCCATACATAGCTGTAGACTCTTCTCTCTCCTGGGATGTCATCTCTTCCTGAATCTTCAAGTAGCCCCTGAATGAATTTCATTGTTTATCAAATAGTTCCCTGTTGTCCTGAAGATTAGCGGCAGGTCTTTCAAGGACAGCCATGTCTTTTAATTATTTCTTCCTTTAAATTAACATTCGGTTTGAATTTCAACAACACAGGCTAGAACCTAGACTTTGAGAATCCAAAAGATCCTCTATCTTAATAGAAGGTCTCCTAGGGCCTTCTCTGTCATCAACATCAGCCCACTGAGTCTGGTACTGGTGCGTTAGTTTTTTCAGTCGCCTTCACCTCAGTTGTCATGGGTTCCTGAACTAAGAGATGTGTGTTTCCTAGTTTCTCTAATCCAGAGGTGAAAAAGGAGGATTAATTATTCTCCCAAAAAAGTACTATACCAAATACGTGCAATGCAGAAATGACTAAAAGCTGCGAGAATGATATGATGAAAGAAGAAGCTCAAGGTTTTGCCAAGGGAATAGTTGAGGTCATGCATCTTTTGGCTGTCACTCAATGCTCCAAGATTTCCTTGAGTCCTGTATTCCTTCCCACCCGGTATTCATGGGTTTTTGGACCATCCCATTCCTCACTTCCATATAACCATATTTCTGCTATTCCTCCTGCTACTTTCTCCCCCTTGCCATCAGCCTCAGGAGACCACACAAAATTTGACCAGCCCTACAATCCGGGGCCCTCGGTCAGCTTTTCTGACATGACCGCCCTTTTCTCGGCGTGGGTCAGCATCACTCAGTGAACGGTGTTCTAAAACCAGCCCCACCACTTGTCTGCTTTGTGGCCTGGATCAAGTCACTTAACTTCTCTATGCCTCAATTACCTCATCTGTAAAATGGGGATTAAGACTGTGAGCCCCATGTGAGACAAGGACTGTGTCCAACCTGGTAACCTTGTATCTAGTCCAGCGCCTAGAACAGTGCTTGGCACTTAGTAAGCACTTAACAGAAACCACCAGCATTATTATTATTATTATCTTTATGGCTAAAATTCCAAACTCAGCTGCACAAAAATCAGAGATTAGACAGAAAATGCCAGAGGGAGAGGGGAGAGAACTGAAGAAAAGATAGCACAGTATTTACATCAATTGTATTATTTCTGATCCATAAATAAGTTCGACTTTGCTTGGAAACGGTAACCGGAGTCCGGTTAATTGAGGAAATGGAAGGCAAAAGGTGATTGATGAAACTGGAATCAAATTGGCACCGATATCCCAAAACTTAGGTAAGGGAGTGTCACTGTGACTAGCTATTGTGATCTCGCTGTTAAACCACCAATTAGGGATGTTTATTGAATGCTTGTTGTGTGTATGTCACTGTACTGAATGCTTTGAAGAGTACAGGTCATGGGTTTGAATTCCGGCTCTGCCACTTGTCAGCTGTGTGACGGTGGGCAAGTCACTTAACTTCTCAGTTACCTCAGTTACCTCATCTGTAAAATGGGGATTAATTGTGAGCCTCACATGGGACAACCTGATTACCCTGTATCTCCCCCAGCGCTTAAAACAGTGACAGTAAGCGCTTAATAAATACCAACATTATTATTATAGTACTCTAGAGGTGATCCCTACCTACAGTTCAAAGCCATTTTGTTTCCATAAAGTGGAACACATGAAGCAAGCTGAGAAAAAGTTTGACTGTGAAAACAAACCTTCTCTGGAAAGCTCGCTAGAAGATTAATATCCTCCAGTGGGTGTGGGTTTTTGTGACTGCACAAAGGCAGGGTCCTAAATGAAGGAAACAACTTCCTTCCAAAGTGAACAGTTATCCATAGGCAAAATGGATAATCAGAACAAAGACTCGCTCCTGAAACTCTGGAGTCCTTCCCATCGTAGCTGGCAAACCTTTTGCCGCCTCATGCCAGGGATATTTCTCAAGGTCTGGATAGAGCATTGAAATTACACATTCGGGCCTACAGAGGTAAACATTCAACTCACAGCTGTGGATATTAAACAACCCAAGGCCCAGAGAGCGTGAGAGATCTACGGTGATTAGACTGTAAGCCCGTCAAACGGCAGGGACTGTCTCTATCTGTTGCCGACTTGTTCATCCCAAGCGCTTAGTACAGTGCTCTGCACATAGTAAGCGCTCAATAAATACTATTGAATGAATGAATACGGTGGCTCACGAGCAACACAGTGGGAAAATCCCAACTTGAAATCCGCTGGGGAGTGTTGAGTCCCAACTTGAAATTCTAAACCCAAGTTAGGCCAGTTTTACCATTACAGTATGTAAAACTAATATAATTCCATTTCCTTTTTAAATTAAAAATCGAACTTTGCCCCTGTCGGTCAGTAAACCTCAGGATTACGTGGCCAACGATCTTCATTTTTCTTTAACAAAAGTATTCTCCAAGTGGACCCTCTTCAAACGCCAGTAAGGAGGGACAGAATCGAAACAGATGAAGGATACTCTTTCTAGTGCTCCTTTTTCCTGGTTTTTGTTTGACCTTCCTGTCAAAGCTTTGAAGTAGATGGGCTTTATTAATGAATACGTGTGCGACTTCGTATTATGGGAAGCAGTGTGGCTCAGTGGAAAGAGACCGGGCTTGGGAGTCAGAGGTCATGGGTTCGAATGCCGGCTCTGCCACTTGTCAGCTGTGTGACTGTGGGCAAGTCACTTCACTTCTCGGTGCCTCAGTTATCTCATCTGTAAAATGAGGATGAAGACTGTGAGCCTCACGTGGGTCAATCTGATTACCCTGTATCTCCCCCAGCGCTCAGAACAGTGCTCTGCATATAGTAAATGCTTAACAAATGCCAACATTACCCGGCTCTGCCACTTGTCAGCTGTGTGACTGTGGGCAAGTCACTTCACTTTTCCGTGCCTCAGTTACCTCATCTGTAAAATGGGGATTAACTGCGAGCCTCATGTGGGACAACCTGATTACCCTGTATCTACTCCAGCGCTTAGAACAGTGCTCTGCCCATAGTAAGCGCTTAACAAATACCAACATTATTAACATTATTATCATTATATTAATAGGAAAGTATATCCTGCCACGAATCAAACCATACACGGAAGCTTCTGATTCAAGTTTCCATCAAGAGCCTCCCAACTATGTCTGTTTCCTATTGCATGGTGCTTTAATTTATTACATTTTTCTCCTTTGGAGTCATGACTGAGGAAGAAACATCACCCATCTTCAAGTGGGCTGTTTCTAAAGGCTACGTGAGTTACAGGGGAAAGGTGGGGAAGTGTTTTCTACTTGTTCATTCCAGGAACCAGCCAGCAAGGATTGTAACACCCAACTAAGTCAATGACCCTATCTGGTAAAATAGTCAGAAAACACCTTGCCTGCAATGGAGCATAGGCAGAACTATTTTAGGCAGCAAAGATAGTTTCCTCAGCTAATCGATTGTATTTACTGAGCACTTACTATGTGCAGAGAACTGTATTCGGTGCTTGGGAGAATACAAGACTGTAAGCCCGTCAAAGGGCAGGGACTGTCTCTATCTGTTGCCAATTTGTACATTTCAAGCGCTTAGTGCAGTGCTCTGCACAGAGTAAGCGCTCAATTAATACTACTGAATGAATACAACAGGATTAGCAGACAGGCTCCCTGGCCATAACGAGTTTACTGTAAGGATTCAGGGTCAAACACATATTTTCACTTCATGTGAAAACTCAATTGAATTGGCTATTGACATTATTCAGAATATTATTTACTGTTTTTATTAATGTGTTCAAAAAAAATGACCTATTTCCAACTGTCACCTTCCCCCGTATCAACATCTACTAAGCGTGCATTAACCAAAGATATCTTCTTTTATGAGTTATCTGGAGCCTTCTTTCAATTCTTGAGCTGCACAACCACTAGTAATAATAGGATTTTCATTTTCTCATTGTTTCTCATTATTCTCAGTAATAGTCATCTGTAATACAGTTGAGAATATTAATGCAATCCTATCTGGTTTCCTTCTTTGGAAATCAGAGGTGTTTAATAAGTAAAAATCGGAGATTAGATAATGTCAGTGAGATGTAAAAAAAAAAAAAATAGCAATATTTGTCTGGTCATTAAATCAGACAAAATAATTAGCCAAGGCTGACCAGTGCTGCACCCCCAGAAAACTAACTACAGGTAAAGAACCATTTTAATGAAAAAGGCAAAAAAATACCAAGGTATTTTTTATAGTACTTTGCTTCTTGGCATCTCCTTGACTCAAATGATCGGCAATGTCATTGTTAGGGGAATGACTAATGAAAATACGGTGGGCTTTGTACTGACAGATTTCTTGACCGATTTTATTTTTTTCCAGGCTTCGTGAAACTATTAAACCTTTTTTTAACTTTCACATAAATCAAAACCCGTTCCTGAGATTTGTTTTTAACAGATTACAGTGCATTTTTCTCTGAGAGTCAGACATTTCGCACCACTGCAGTGGCTAAGGCAGTTTATATTGTTGAAGAACTGACTAAAAGATGGGAATAATTGCCGCTTGAGATTTGCAAGGCATCTCATCAAAAAAAGTATCACTTTTCTCTCAAGGTCATTGTAAGCCACCTTCAGATCTGCGGCTGAAATACCATAGCTCACACTGGTTTTCTCCCCTGACCTGTTCACCACACCTGGAGTTTTCAAACTTCCTTCGGTCGAAATGAAGTCCCTCTTCTTCGAAATACTATAACGCTGGGGCTCTTGGATGACTTCAAAACCTCGATCTCTTAGTCCGACATACACTTTAGAAGAAGAAAATGATACAAGAGGTTGCTTTGTCAGCCACCCGTGCCTGCAGGCAGAAGTTGGCAGATGTTTGCCTGCAAGTAGGTCGTTGAAAGTCAGGACATATTAGGGCAGCTCCTGGCAACGGCCATGAACCTGCAGAAACCTCGCAGGCGCAGGTATGTTTCAGGATGGCAACCCTGGATGTACAATATAATCTCAGATCTTACAGCTGGAAGAAAAAGCCAGTGATTAATACGGTGGGTGACGGGGATCTATCACTCGGAGCACACCTTGCTGATCATCGTGATGATCCTCTTCGTTGCTCAACTTTCCACCGATCCTTAAAGCCGACTAGGTTTGATTGGAGAAATAGCATTCTGGATGGGGGCCGATCCTGTTCATGGATTGAGGTTACTAGCTTGAGGACGCGGCATGGCTTAGTGGGTAGGGCACGGGCCTGGGAGTCAGAAGGTCCTGGGTTCTAATACCACTTGTCTGCCGTGTGACCTCGGGCAAGTCACTTTAACCTCGCTGGGCCTCAGTTACCTCATCTGGATAATGGGGATTAAGACAGCGAGCCCCATGTGGGCCAGGGACTGTGTCCAACCTGATTAGCTTGTATCTACCGCAGCGCTTAGTACAGTGCCTGGAATATAGTAATGGCTTAACAGATACCACAATTATCATTCTAAATCCAGGTCAGCCGCTCCCGTGACCTTGGGCAAATCACAGAGAGGGCCTCGCTGTGCCTTAGCTTCCTCACCCATAAAATAAAGTTAATAATACTTACCTTGCAAGGAAATTGTGTGGGAAAATTATGTCAAGTAATACAAAACCAAAACACACTGGAAAAACAAAAAATAACCACAATATAAATTCAAGGTATGATTATAAATATTTTCAAATCTAGTTCTCCTATTAATCTCCTGCATTAAAGATTAATCGACCCATACTGTCCCAGTCTGACATCCTCTCCTTCTCATCCCTGCTGATTTTCTTCTTTTAGTGGCATTTATTAAGTGCTTATTATATGCTGGGCACTGTACAAAGGGCTGGGGTAGATACAGGTTATCATTTAGATCCCACCCATTTCCCACATAAGGCTCACAGTCTTAATCCCCGTTTTACGGATGAGATAACTGAGGCACAGAGAAGTGAAGTTATTAGCTCAACTGACTCCCAGGCCCGTGCTCTATCCACTAGGCCACGATGATTCTCATTGATGTCGAACTGATACTTGGAAATCTGCATAATAATAATGTTGGTATTTGTTAAGCGCTTACTATGTGCAGAGCATTGTTCTAAGCGCTGGGGTAGATACAGGGTAATCAGGTTGTCCCACGTGAGGCTCACGGTCTTAATCCCCATTTGACAGATGAGGGAACTGAGTCACAGAGAAGTTGAATGACTTGCCCACGGTCACACAGCTGACAAGTGGCAGAGTCGGGATTAGTGGCGTAGTAATGGGGGAAGTGGAATATGGAGATTCAAGACTGATCAGTGCCAGATGTAGGACTCTATAAACTGACAATCTCCTCTGGGAAGTCTTAGTTTACTACCCCGTACTCCATACATCATAGCTGACGGTTGGCCGTGAAGTAGAACAGAGCTCCAGCGCTTAGAACGGTGCTTGGCACATAGCAGGCGCTTAACAAATACCCTCATTAATTAGCTAATTGAGTACTTCGTTAACTTCCCGGGATTTTGAAAACAAAGCATTCATCAAACCATCACACTGTTCCTCCAAATAGCCTCTTGTCACTTTTGGAAGCTGAAAACTGGGCTGGATGGAACATTGGTGTGATCCAGTAATGGCGGGGACCTTGTGTCATCTTTTGCTTTTTGACCAGAAAACAAAGACCAGTTTCAGTTGGATCCTCTGTCCTGATATTGTTCAACCTGCGTTGGCCTGAGTGATCCTAGTCAAGTAGATTTCCATAGTTCCTGTTCTGCATCACTTTTCCGAGCGAGCAAATTAACGAAGGTCCTAACGGGATTTGCGAACGTCTTAATCAGCACAGTTCTGTTCAAGCTCCAGTTCTCAAACCATGACATCACACGTCGAGCTAAAACAAATACAGACAAAGGATTGAAAGAGTTTCCATTTGAAATGTCATGTGTTGAATGAACCTGGTGGTATACGTAAATTAGGCTTTTTCTTTGAGCAAATTCCTAAGTCAGTGGATTCCTCAGCTGACTCCACAGAAAACTCATGCGAGCCAAGGGAAGAACTAGGTAAATGCTGAGAGGTTAATTATCAAATTACCTAATTTTTAAGGGCTGATCGGGGGAAGTTAGAGCTGGGTTTTTAGGATCCAAATCCAGACCACCTAAAAGATCTGATCTGATATCTTGAAGAGATCAGGAATCTTCCCAGAGAATTCTGGGCAGGAAAACTAATATACATGGGAGAGAACTATGCGGTCAGAGAAAAGGGTACCTTTAGGAGTCTAAAATACAAATTCACGTGAAAGTAAACGGTAAACAATTGTCTTATAGGAAAGAATAGTGTGACTTTTCTGGGAGCAGAGCCAAGATCTCTTCATTATTGATTGACCACCAATGACAAGGAATATATTTTGGGAGACTTAGAGCTGATTTTTTAGGTTGTGATCAGACACCCACTGGATTTTGTGCCTTTTTTAAAGTCGGGTTGGGATTTAAGGTGGTTGTCACTGCTTTAATAAATAATATTGGAGTGCTTACTATGTGCAAAGCACTGTTCTGAGCGCTAGTCACTGAGCCACTGTTGGGAGTAGTGGGAAGATTTCCAAGAAATGTACTTGAGAGAAATTCAGAGAAGGGGGAAATATCAGATGCTCTAAAAAAAAAAAAAACCCCAAACAAACAGGGTAAGAGTCGCCAGAGTGACAGAGAGAAGACCGAAATGAAATTTGAAGGGATTTTTAGTTTGAACAAAAAGTTTCCATTTACAGTGGAGATCCTAACGGAGACCTAAGATTGGGATGAACGGTGATCTCGGAAATGGTGTTCATTCACCGCTTTGCGAATATCTAAGGGACAAGGGAGCATCATGCAGATTTCTGATCAAGCCAATTCAAAACGCGTTCAGAGAAGATGCCCGGGAGATTATAAACACCACTCTGAGAGTGGTCCAACAACAAGGACTGACAGGAAGCCTATTTTGACCCGGCACGAAAGACTTTACTGACGATCCTGAGCGAAAAGATGCCCTGCCCAATTTGGCTAGTCCTTCCTGCGGCATAACGGTGTGCTTTCAACCGATGTTCCAGGCTAATGTGCAAAGTAGCTTAAACAATCCAATAAAGGCGATAGATCTGCAGAAGATGCCCGTACGGCGTCGGCCAGTTAGACGGCTCCAAGGTTTGGACCTGTCCGGTTGCTGCACCCAACCACTTAGGCTAATTCCATCAGCCTCACCTGCAGTCAGACTTAGCATAAAATGCTAAGACAAATGGGAAGACAAGATCAACAGCTGCCAGAACCCGGAGAACATTCTGTCTTCCAACGCTGAAGGGAGGCTTACGGCAACGCAGCTCCGAGGGACTGTTCGTACGCCGAGGAGGAGGAACAACAGCGCCGTTTGGCAAGCTGAAATGATGCAACTGCAAATTGGGTTAGGACCCAGGGCCAAACAAAAGCAAGCAAAAAGTTGCAAACACTGAGCTCTCGGAAGCAACGCCAGCGGAGAGACGAATCTGGCAAGGTTCCCTTAGAGAACTAGATGACTACTTTGAGCGGTCGTGCCACGCAAACGAGGAAAAGTGTCTGCAAACAGGTCCCTTATGCCTTAGCTACGCAGTGTGTCGGAGCCCAGTCAGCCCATAGTATCAGAGTGTTTACGCTGGGCAGGGGACTGGGAGAGCGTAATGTAGTTGGCGGGCGTAATCACTGCTCTTAAGGGGCTGTCGATGTAGCCGGTTAGAAGTTGCCTAGTTCTTGCCCTGGATTTTTTGAGGATATAGGAGGATCCAGAACTCCAGACCCATCATCTTCCTATGTAGAGTGCATGGGAAAGAGATACCAGTAGATCACAAAATGCTACGGAGAAGTACGGGTCAAATGAGAACATTCTATCTGTACTTGCCTCACTCGGTGAGGGTGAGTTACTAAAATCAGCTGTGATGTCCTAAGGGCCAATTTCCATTTCTGACCGATCTGCGTTATAATCTCTATTTTCCTGACGCCTCGATTTCAAAAGAACTATTTAAATCGTGCAGCTAATACTCAGATGTGCGTCATGAAACTGCTCTTACCCAAAGCCATGCAAATGTTCCATTTGAAACCGGGGCCCGTTTCACCTCTGCCTAACTCGCTGTCCTTCTCGCTGAGGATGTTGAGTGATCAGTGTTTCTGATGGTGAATTAACACTGGTAATTGGAACTGGTTTCCACATCTCAGGGTCAGAAGAGGGGTTCAGATATTTCCTATCCATCACTTGTATTTATGAGCACTTAACGTATATACGGTGTATATGTATCTCCAAATATATATATCGAGAAGCAGCGGGGCTTTGTGGAAAGAGGACGGGCATGGTAGTCAGAGGTCATGGGTTCTAATTCCGGTTCTGCCACTTAGCTGTGTGACTTTGGGCAAGTCACTTCTCTGTGCCTCAGATACCTCATCTGTAAAATGGGGATTAAGACTGTGAGCCCCACGTGGGACAACCTGATTACGTTGTATCTCCCCCAGCGCTTAGAGCAGTGCTGGGCACATAGTAAGCGCTTAACAGATACCATCAGTATTATTATTATGCAGAGCACCGCACTAAACTAACAATAGCTTGTCAAACTCACGTCAGTCAGTCGATCAGTGATATGTGTCGAGCATTTACTGTGTGCTGAGCACTGTACTACGCCGGTGGGAGAATATAATACAGTAGAGTTCAAATCCCGGCTCTGCCACCTATCAGCTGTGTGACTGTGGGCAAGTCACTTCACTTCTCTGTGCCTCAGTTACCTCATCTGTAAAATGGGGATTAAGACCGGGAGCCCCACGTGGGACAACCTGATTCCCCTGTGTCTACCCCAGCACTTAGAACAGTGCTCGGCACATAGTAAGCGCTTAACAAATGCCAGCATTATCATTAAAGTTGGTAGACATGTTCTCTGTCCACCAGGAGCTTACAGTCTGGAATCTATACCTTCTGCTCTAAGGCAACCACCATTTTAGAACACTATCTTTAGAGGAGTCACTTGAGACTTCTGGGTGTATTTTCTCTGGCCAAAACGTAGACACCCTTGACCAAGGAACATCTTTTCAGTGCCCTTTCATTCACTGCCCTGCATATGCTCCGGTCTGCGGCTCTCCACCCTTTCAAATCCATATCTGGGGTCTCATCTCCTCCAAGACACCTTACCCCATTAAGCCGTCTTCCCCAACTCCCTCTCCCTTCTGCACTGTCTAAGCACTTGAACCCGTATGCTTCGTATTTGCTCCACCCCCAGCCCCTCAACACTTACGTATATATCCATCACTTGTTGATATTAATGTCTCTTTTCTCCCTCTAGACTATAAGCTTCTTGCGGGCAGGGAACGAAGCTACCGGCTTTATAGTACCGTACTCTCCCAAATGATGACAACAGTAGTAATAACAATACTGTTGGTACTTGTTAAGCGCTTACTGTGTGCAGAGCACTGTTTTAAGCGCTGGGGTAGATACAGGGTAATCAGTTTGTCCCACGTGAGGCTCACGGTCTTCATCCCCACGAAGATGAGGTAACTGAGGCACAGAGAAGTTCAGTGACTTGCCCACAGTCACACAGCTGACAAGTGGCAGAGCCGGCATTCGAACCCATGACGGGCTCCCGAGCCCGGGCTCTTTCCACTGAGCCACGTTGCTTGTCTAATGATTAGCACGGTGCTCTGCGCACAGTAGCGCTCATTAAATACCGTGGATTGATTTGCCGTAAAAACCTTCTCTTCATCTTTTCTAGAGTTCAGGAGGCAGGAAAATATCACAAATAGCAGGGAAGTGTAAGTTACGGGGAATGAAGGAACCGGGTTATTTGCCGATCTGTCCATTCCAAGCGCTTAGTACAGTGCTCTGCGCATAGTAAGCGCTCAATAAATACTATTGAATGAATGACTTGTTAATATCAGTAATGAAAGCGGTGGTTACGTGTTTATATTCTGTTTATTAGGCCACTGTTTACGTATCAGCCCTCTTCATTTGCAGCAGCCCCGCTTACGCGCTTTGCCTCTCCCAACCTCTCCAAACTGTATTTGGCTCTTGATGCTCCTACCTCTGTCTCCTAGCTCCCGCTCTTCCCCCCAGCCTGGAACTCAAGACTTGGGGGTGTCAGAATAGCACGTCTCCCAACCGACAGGAAGCATCCAATTCCCTGTCTTCCCATCACTCTGCCTCTGGGAGAGCTTGGATACATCACCTAGGATCAAGCATTCACATTTATTGAGCGCTTATTGTGCGCAGGGCACCGTACTAAGCGTTTGGGAGAGTACGATAGAACAGAGTGGCAGGCCCGTTCCCTGCCCACAGGAGCGGACGGTCCAGAAGGAGAGACAGTTGTTAAATAAATTACGTATAGGTACAGAATAATAATGTTGGTATCTGGTAAGCGCTTACTATGTGCAGAGCACTGTTCTAAGCGCTGGAGGAGATACAGGGTCATCAGGACGTCCCACGTGAGGCTCACAGTCTTAGAGAAGCAGCTTGACTCGGTGGAAAGAGACCTGGCTTGGGAGTCAGAGGTCACGGGTTCGACTCCCGGCTCTGCCACTTGTCTGCTGTGTGACTGTGGGCAAGTCACTTCACTTCTCTGGGCCTCAGTGACCTCATCTGTAAATGGGGATGAAAACTGTGAGCCCCACGTGGGACAACCTGATCACCTTGTATCCCCCCCCCAGCGCTTAGAACAGTGCTTTGCACATAGTAAGCGCTTAACAAATACCACCATTATTATTATTAATCCCCGTTTTACAGATGAGGTCACTAAGGCACCGAGAAGTTAAGTGACTCGCCCACAGTCACACAGCTGACAAGTGGCGGAGGTGGGATTAGAACCCATGACCTCTGACTCCAAAGCCCGGGCTCTTTCCACTGAGCCACGCTGAGTGTCAGAAGTGCTATAGGGGCTGAGGGAGGGGTGAATAAAGGGTGCAAATCGAAGCGAAAGGGCGAGGTGTGATGACAGAAATGCCCGGCTCTTCCCTGAATGCCCCAAACAATTCCCGTGACCTCGTGTGCCACTTTCTCCCTCCCTCTAAGCTCATTAGGTTGTAAACTCCACGAGGGTGGAGTTGGTTACTGTTATGCTTTGCCAAGCATTTAGTATAATGCCTAGCACTCTAATTGTCACTGATGGATTGATACGCATAGCGCTTTTTCGTCGGTTGCATTTTTAATTTCTGTGTCACTTCAATTTACTACCTGTGGAATTCTGCAGAAATGCAAAATCGCGTACTGGCATTCACGCGGTATGATGCAAACAAACTGACAGAATATAAATGAACTGCTGGAAGTCATGGCATCATAGGAGTATCCTATAGTGTTGCTTATAAACTGTATAAATTATGAAAAATCTCTTTAAAAAAATTGCGTATGTATAAAATCGGTCTATTTTACACCGCAGTAGATGCAATGGTCCTGTAGAATTAAAGGGACGAATTACAGGAAAATAGAAATTCCACCGTGAAATAATTAGGTTCTAATGGTTCTTTTTCCTACCCTGTGCATCCACTTGCTTTGGATTTCAAGTTCCATTAAACAAAAATACGTCTGTAGGTGTGTGTGTACGCACGTGTATGTCTATCTGCATTTTTCAACCATAATTCTGACAATCTGCTATTTATTGAGCACTTACTATGTGCAGAGCACTGTACTAAGCATCCGGTAGAGTACAGTGCAACAATTTGCAGACACATTCCCTACTCATAACTAGCTTACAGTCTAGAGGGGTAGATGGTAATATCAATAAGTAATTTATAATATAATTTAAAGATGTGTACATACACTAGAGAAAAAAATAATGCATTTAATATTCCCTTGCGATATAGGCATGAAAAAATGTTGTAGAAAACAGCTACCTAAACTGGTGGATTTTTCAAGATGATTTTCTGGAAATGATATTATGAGCAGTGATAATAGATGCTTTCTTAAGTGCTTTGAGCCTCTTAGATTTTTTTTTTTCCACTTCCCACCGTCTGCATCATCAGACTGTTTATCAGGGTCAGACGCATCCTTGGATCTAGAGTGCTTCCTTCCTACCTACAGATCCCAGCTCTGCCACTTGTCAGCTGTGTGACTGTGGGCAAGTCACTTAACTTCTCTGTGCCTCAGTTCCCTCATCTGTAAAATGGGGATCAACTGTGAGTCTCACGTGGGACAACCCCGATGACCCCGTATCTCCCCCAGCGCTTAGAACAGTGCTCGGCACATAGTAAGCGCTTAACAAATACCAACACTATTATTAT
This sequence comes from Ornithorhynchus anatinus, assembly GCF_004115215.2. Lineage (NCBI taxonomy): Eukaryota > Metazoa > Chordata > Mammalia > Monotremata > Ornithorhynchidae > Ornithorhynchus > Ornithorhynchus anatinus. Next base: position 5,225,426 of record NC_041751.1, read on the forward strand.
TATCACTAGCTGGGATTTCCTCTAAGAGCAGTTCTTTAGAAGGACAACTATCCTACAATCAAAGATAATATTACTACTATTAATAATAATAATTGTGGTATTTTTTTTTAAGTGCTTACAAAGTGCCAGGCATTGTACTAAGCACTGGAGCAGATACAAGCAAATCAGGTTGGACAACATCCCTGTCTCGTATGGGTCTCGCAGTCTTAATCCTCATTTTACAGATGAGGCACAGAGAAACTGACTTGTCCCAGGTCACACAGCAGACGAGCGGCGGAACCGGGATTAGAACGCAGGTCCCGTGCTCTATCCATCAGGCCTTGCTTCTTCTCATAATATTATATATTTTAATCACTTAAGTCTAGGGACAAGAGGCAGTATAATTCCTCCAACTCCGGGGGGGGGTGGCCTGACAGTGCTCTGCGCACAGAAAGCGCTCAATAAATACGATCGAATGAATGAACAGTGTCACGGTGTCGTTTTCTCGAGAGCTGGAGGCGATTTCACTTCACCTTCCCAACACACCCAAAGCTTGTCGTTATTACAAGGAAGCATGTCCCATCCTGTGTTGTTGCTCAAAGATCTTTAATTACTGATAAAAGATAAAACGATTACTTGTTTACTTGTCTAAAGGATGAATTATCCAAAATACATTTTGGGAAACTGCTGAGTTCATTCTACTCTTTAATTGCTACAAAAATATTTGCAAGTCTAGTGAACACCTATAGATAAAGTAAATACATTGTTCAGTAAAGGAATTAATTAGGATTTAATTGCTGTAACTTGCCATTAATTACTAAATATTAGGGATGGAAGCGTGGAACAAATTAGAGGTGAATGAGTAGAACAAACTAGGGGTGAGGAACACATTTCCCACATTTGTAACCGAAAAGGCTTCACAGATTCTTCCGTATCAAGTCGGGCTTGGAATTGCCCGCAGTTTCTGGGTATCTAAAAAAGGAAAAGAGTTTTACATTCCTGGGTGATACAGCTCTCGGAGTTTAACGCATTCCAAGCATCTAATACTACTTTAACGAGTTAAATTTAACTCTCTGTTCCTGTACAGTTAAATTTCTCCTGACCCCGACTCTAGCGATGATCCCGGCTCTGCCACTCGTCAGCGGTGTGACTGTGGGCGAGTCGCTTCACTTCTCTGGGCCTCAGTGACCTCATCTGTAAAATGGGAATTAACTGAGAGCCTCACGTGGGACAACCCGATGACCCTGTATCTCCCCCAGTGCTTAGAACAGTGTTCTGCGCATTGTAAGCGCTTAACAAATACCAACATTCTTATTACTATTTAGCAACGCTCGAGGAAACAAAGCTCGCAGTATTTAAGTGATTGGTCTGTTCTGGCTGAACTAAAAGTCCGATGTCTTGGCCCGTCCGTACCGCGCTGACTCTACGAAGCAGTCGCTGGTATTTATTGAATGCTTGCTGTCTTCAGAAAACACTGCACTAAGCACTTGGAAGAGCGGGTAGCCCCGATCTCACGTTTAGTGGAAAGAGCATGGACCTGCAAGTCAGGAGACCTGGGTTCTAATGTGACCTGGCCTGCTGTGTGACCTTGGACAAGTCATTTAACTTCTCTGAGCCTCAATTTCCTCATCTGTAACAGGGGGATTAAATAGATGGTCTCCCTCTCCCTTTCACTGGGAGCCTTACATGGGAGAGGGACTGTGTCTGGCCTGACTGAACTGTTTTCTACCCCAGTACTTAGTGTTGTGTTTTGACATTTAGGATTATCAGTGGTATCTCCTTGAATGGGAAACACAAACAACTTCCCGTACTCTCTAGTTTCCAATTATTTGGACTATCTCCTTCCATCTGCATGACTTCAGAGTGCGTCCTCTTTCATAAAATGATAATAATGTTGGTATTTGTTAAGCGCTTACTATGGGCAGAGCACTGTTCTAAGCGCTGGGGGAGATACAGGGTCATCAGGGTGTCCCGCGTGAGGCTCGCGGTTAATCCCCATTTTACACCGAGGCCCCGAGAGGTGAAGCGACTTGCCCACAGTCACCCAGCAGAGCCGGGTTTCAAACCCATGGCCTCTGACTGCCAAGCCCGGGCTCTTTCCACTGAGCCACGCTGCTTCCCTGTGGGCAGGGGATGTGTCTAACTGTCATATCATACTCTCCCAAGTGTTCGATAAATGCGGTTGAATGACTTTAAAGTATATAACCCCTGCTCCCGACTCAACTCCGACAGTTTCCTTAGCAAACTGGTAAGGCGCTAGAACCCAAAGTCAAGATCAAGGAGAATCCCAAAGGGCATCCTGCCCCAACAGCTACACAGTCTTCGTTCCCATCTTGCCCCAGCCTGGAAGTCACAGAGAGATTAAAGCGTGCAGGTCTGCTGCGGCTGCTAATTAGAAAATTAGAATGCCACAGACTGATTGTGTTGCACTGGCAGGCAGAGCTACTCCCTCCTTCCTCCCACCTTTCCCACCCACCCCCGGTGTTTAAAAGTACTTTCGGAATCGTTTGCTGTCAGCAAAACAAGTGCTCTACCTGAGATCCCACAGACAACAAAGCCCGGCAGCGGGATTTCAGTCAGGTGATGTCACCCAGGTAAAATTGTACTGACAAGCTTTTAATTAAAGTTTTCCCACACATCTTTCCGCTGGTCCCCAGGAGCTATTATTCATTATGTGCCGACTGTCAGCCAATTGCAAGTCGGGAGGGAAGTGTTTTATTTTCAAAGCCCTTGCTGACAGCTAGAGAACACTTTGTTATACAATCTGTTGACTTTTTTCACACACACACACACACACACACACAATCTTGCTAAAGGGGAAATGGCCCTGCAATGGTGTTTACAGTTTACGGCAATAATTAAATACATCTGGTAGTGGAGTAACTGAAGGAGGTGGAGGCGGCGGGGGCAGATGGATACACCTCCGTCTGTAAACAATTACTCCCACCTTGCCGAGCCCCCCAGCTTGTTGAAATGCAATTGCTTAGGGAGGGCACACGTCCTAACAGGTGCACCAAGTCTAGGGCAGGAGCTGAGGGATGGGATTGGGAAAAATTGGAGTAGAGCGGGGGTGGGGGAAAAGCTAATAAAAAAAAAAAAACCACCACTCAGATGGAACGCTAGTGCTCCGTTTGGATAAGTTCTAAGGCATGCTGTCGTCGACAATGAAATAAGTCACTGCCGCGCAGTTAAATCTCAGAGCCCATGCCTTTTGAAGAAGGAAAGAAAAGCTGAGGAGTGGAGGATTGGATGTGTGTAAGATGGTTGTGGGTAGGGAACGTATCTCCCAACTCCGTTAGACTGGGTTCTCCTGAACGCTTAATGGCAGTCAGCGGGCCGTAAATATGATTGCTGCAAAAGGCTCAGGTCTATTCAGCCTCTGGCCTGCAGGGCCCATCAACTCGGCGCTCGGTACAGTGCAGGGTACAGAGGAAGCGCTTAACAAATGCCGCAACTATTAATATGGAATTTGGGTCAGATAGCTACTTTGTCTCCACCATCACCAGTGATGCTCATGTCAAGAGAAACACCAGGGTGTACCTTCCTCAGAATCAGATCCGGTGGATGAAACATTGAAAATATTTGGGGATGACTTTGACCTCCTTGTTCTGCAGCCATAGATTTTGGACCCTGTGAAAAGTATCTCCGAGTTCCTTGACCCCAGATTTGACTTCATTACTCTTTCAAGTAAGCATAGCGTGGCTCGGTGGAAAGAGCCCGGGCTTGGGAGTCAGAAGTCACGGGTTTGAATCCCGCCTCTGCCGCTTGTCAGCTGGATGACTGTGGGCAAGTCACTTCACTTCTCTGTGCCTCAGTTCCCTCATCTGTAAAATGGGGATTAAGACTGTGAGCCTCACGTGGGTCAACCTGATGACCCTGTTATCTACCCCAGCGCTTAGAACGGTGCTCTGCACATAGTAAGCGCTTCACAAATACCAACATTATTAAATGTGTTCGCGGACTGAGAACCCACTTTGTAAAGAGCACTGCGCTAAGCACTTTGAGAACATACGAAAGGAAATCGTAGGATTAAAACGAATAGGCCAATGAGTAGTCATGAAAGTTGGCGTGGTTTTCCAAAACTTTAATTCATTCATTCAGCCGTATTTATTGAGCGCTTACTGTGCGGAAAGCATTCATTCATTCGTTCAATAGTATTTATCGAGCGCTTACTATGTGCAGAGCACTGTACTAAGCGCTTGGAATGGGCAAATCGGTAACAGAGACAGCCCCTGCCGTTTGACGGGCTTACCGTCTAATCTGGGGAGACGGACAGACAAGAACAATAGCAGTAAATAGAATCAAGGGGAAGCACTGTACTAAGCGTTTGGGAAAGTACAGCATAAGAAGAAACAGACACGTTCCTGCCCACAGCGAGCTAACTGTCTAGAGGGGGGAGACAGACATTAATATAAGTAGATAAATGACAGATCTATACATACGTGTTGTGGGGTTGGGAGGGAGGATGAATGAAGGAGCAAGTAAGTGTCGCGGAGGAGGGAGCAGGAGAAGAGGGCTTAGTCAGGGAAGACTTGGATCACTTGCACCGAGTCTTCCTTTACTCCCCTCAAGTCTGTCCCATCTAATTTTGCCCAATATTCCCAAAGTGCAAAAGGGCTTACGGAAGTTGTCTAATTCCCTCCTAGCCCTCTGTGCCGGGCTTCACCCGAACCACCTCAAAAAACATAACTGTCTCTCCTTTTCCTTACAAGGCTCCACAGCAGATTTTGGTAATGCGTTCCAGTGTCTCGCATTCCTGCCAAGTTCAAGATTTGGATATTTGCAGCTCTCTTGGTGGCCCTGCCCTCTGGAGCTCAGTTTTTGTGAAGGGCGGAACATAATACCCAGAGAAATGTTCATTTTTAAAAGGCAGTTTCTGAGGCTGTTAGAAACAGAAATATTCCCTTTAGGCATGCTCCAAACACAACAGCTACAGCAGCCTCACAAGCAGGATCCAAAAATCATTCAACCTTCAAAAACTGCATTAGCTTTAAAAATGGACGTCATTCCCCCCCACGTCTACCAACATCACCCTCCCGCCAACCTACTCATCGATCGGTTAATCGGTTAATTTTTATTGAACACTGACTGTGTGCGGAGCACTGTACTAAGCGCTTGGCAGAACAACTCCCTCGACTGTTCCTCATGTAAGGAGACCACAGGTGTCTTGCCCGTAGAAAATATGATTGGAGTTTTCTCACCATCACGGTGTTCCCTGAATTCAAGCAAGAAAGGACAGGAAACTGTATCTTAAAATGCTCATTTGACCCACTGCCTGATTTCTTATAGTACCTGGAAGTGTGAGCCATTATTTATTTTCCTAATATGGCTAGAGGTCATTTTATTCATACTGATGGTCTGCAAGATTATGAGTTTGCTTCTGGGCAGATTCATTGATCATCTGACCAAAGATAGGCCTTTAAAAGTAGGTAGAATATAGTAGGTAGCGCCTTCTCCTACGTCTTATAGTTATGCCAAGCATTACCACACGGGATCTCACCCCCCGAGAAGCTTAATCTGCGTCGAATTGTACATTCCAAGCGCTTAGTACAATGCTCTGCTCACAGTAAGCGCTCGATAAATGCTATTGAATGAGTGAATCACCCAGAGTACCTTTGGTTTTAATTGGCCTACCTCACAACCCGCTCCCTAGGCCCACCTTCATCATCCCTGCCTTCTCACTTTCCCTTTTTTAAATCTATATAAATGCCCGTCTCCCCCTCTAGAATGTAAGTTCCTTATAGGCAGGGAATGTGTCCACCAACTCTACTCTCTCAGGTGCTTAGTGTAGTGCCTTGTATATAGTAAGTGCTCAATAAATACAACTGATTTTTTTGCAAGTCTTTCAAGTGCTTAGTAATGTGTCAAGCCCTGCAGGCACAATTTAATGAGTCCAATCGGGGCTCAGAGTCTAAATAGGAGGGAGAACAGGTATTGAATCCCCATTTTTTTTTTTTGCTGTTGAGGATACTGAGGCACAGAGAAGTAACTTGCCCAAGATCACACGGAGGGCAAGTGGCAGAGCTGGAATTAGAAACCAGGTGGTCTGACTCCCAGGCCCCTGGTTTATCCACTTAGATCACACCGCTTCCCATACCTTCTCTCGTCCAGTAAGACGCCCCAACTTCCGCCTCTTAAAAAAAAATGGAGGTGCCAAGGAAAATGGGCAACAGAGCCTCAGCTGTTGCCCACCACCCAGACCGTAAACTACTAGAGGGCAGGAATCATGCCTACCGACTTTATTGTAGGTGCTTGGGAAAGTGCCCCGCATGCAGTAAACACTAAATAAGTACCATGGATTGAGTGAGAAGCCCTGGGAGTTCTGTTTGCTCTTTGAACTAGTGCCACGCACTCTGGGCAGATAACCTCCTTGTACTAGATAACTCAGAGGGTGTGTTTCTCTCTGCCTTGCCCTACGAGATGGGCAGCTCTACTCAGATGCCACAGATTCTGACACCAGAAGGCTGGGCAGGTGTCCTGACCTACCCGTCATCCTCTAAGCCTCTTACCTAAGAAAAGCCCCACTCGCCCTGAGCATAATATGAAGCGCAGATAAATCGCTTCTTCAGAAGCGCAATTAAAAGCAGCCGTGACTCAGTTTGAACTTATTCTAATTCGCCATCGCTTTGCAGTGCTTTTTTATTCCATTTCGGTTGCTTGGGAAGAGAGGGAGCAGAGACTGGTACATTGCATTTTGGTACCTGGCATGGAAGCTGGAATCCTTTCAGGTCCACGCACCTGCCGTTGGAAGCTAAAGAAAGACTCGTCTCGGGGCACCCCCATCCCCAAAACACGGAGCCACCAGCCGTGCTGCTCTCTGCACAAATTAAGCCCTGGTAATTACAGCACTGATGAGCTGACACGCCTCCCGTCTCATTAAAAAGACAAGGAAATATGGTAGCCCTGAGTGTGCCAGAGGAGGTGGCGATCGATGGAATACACACGTAAAAGAAAACAAGGACTTAAAGCTGACAGAACCCTCGTTAAAACTTGTACGGGCTACGGGCCCGGGTGGAATACGGACAACGTAATCCATAACAGCTTGTTCAGAACAGCACCGTGCTCGCTGTGGGTGCTAAGTGAATGTTAGACGATGATAACGCCGTGTGCCTCTCATTTGGACTCGGGCCTTAGAGAAGATCTCCTCCTGAAGCCTGAGGTCTTGGACCGTTTTCCCTTCTCCCGGGTCCCTTTTAGGAGGGCATGAGGCAACGGCGATTGAGTAATGCTGGGAGAAACAGGGGTTTGATGGGGCGTCTGATTTTTCTTCTCTTTCTTTTCTGTTTTGGGCCCTGCTCCACATATCGGTGTCCCTGTTTACTTCCAAAATAAAAAGAAGATATTGCGGAGAGAAAAAACAATGTCCTTTGATTCCATCAAGGATGTTAACACCTAATCTTCCTTTTGACATAATATTCTGTGTCTCTTCTTAAGTACAAATGAGTTATGTAACAGTGCTCATTCTCTTTCTCTTGGTTTGAACGTAAAGGGTTTGCTGTACGGTTAAGCTATAGAAAAATCCAGAGAAAGAAGCCCCGTCTAGCTACTGCATCAAACCGCTCGGAGGGAGATTTAATCTCAGGCAAACATACCTTTCCAGTAGTCTGGCCTAGAATTTATGGATATTTGTCTATTAACCGCACTGAAGAGTAAATCTGAAAATAATAAAAGTCTTTAGTTTACCCATGAGGTTAAAGTACATGCAGAGAGAAGAACTCGGCGGTATTTACCGAGCATTGACTTTGGTGCGGAGCACTGTACTTAGCGCTTGGAAGAGTACATTAAAACAGAGTTGGCAGACACGGTCCCTGCCCACAACAAACGTGCAGTCTAGAGGAGGAGACAGACAATATAATTTAAAAAAAACTCATTATGTAATGATTATCTAAGTAATGTGGGGTTGAGGGTGGGGCAAATAGCAAATGCCCAAAGGTCACAGATCCAACTACATGGACACACTCCAACACAAAGCTCTTAGCTGCGGGGCAGCCCCCTTGCTCCGGACAAGAAGAATGTGAGAGAAGTTTAAACTCAAACAAGACACTGAACGCAGGGTAAGCCCAGTTCTGCGACTCCAGTTTGGCCTCCAGGTTTATCTCTTCCTCCGAGATCCCGGAACGAGTTCTAGTTACGGATGAGGAAGATCCTCGGTCTCCCTCTTCAGCAGAGCACATTTCAACGCAGTCCTTTTGAGGGCTCTTTGATCTTATCCCCGGGTAGGCACGTTAAAGGGCACTGGCAGTCCTGACCACCATTTCGCTTCCGGGTGAAACTGAAGATGTTGGTTTTGATCTTCAAGGCTCAATAGGGGCCTGGTTTCTTAGAGATTGCCTGTGTGCCTTGATGACACTTGAAAACCATCAGAGTACTCTCCTAATGGCTCCTCTATTTGAACTCTGGGATACTAGAGCCAGGGCAATTCTTCTTGAAGAGCTCTTCTTTGGAATTCTCTTTGTTCTCCTAGAGCTCGAGTGGGTTGATTTGGATTGCAGTGAAAAGCCTGCTTTGGTTTGTGGGGTTTTTTTGACCTTTCCCTTTTTTCCAAAATGTTGCAGACTCTAAACTCTGCTGTATTTGTTTTTTTGATCGTTTCAAAGTCCATGTATAAACCTCTCAGAGCTGTGGACGTTTTTATTAATTTATTGATTTTATTGATTGTTTAGTGACTATTTTAATTTTATTTATTTACTAGAGAAGCAGCGTGGCTCAGTGGAAAGAGCATGGGCTGGGGAGTCAGAGGGCATGGGTTCGAATCCCAGCTCTGCCACTTGGCAGCTGTGTGACTGTGGGCAAGTCACTTCACTTCTCTGGGCCCCAGTTCCCTCATCTGTAAAATGGGGATTAATAATAATAACGTTGGTATTTGTTAAGCGCTTACTATGTGGAAAGCACTGTTCTAAGCGCTGGGGGATACAAGGTGATCAGGTTGTCCCACATGGGGCTCAGAGTTTGTGAGCCTCACGTGGGACAACCTGATTACCCTGTATCTACCCCAGCGCTTAGAACAGTGCTTTCCACATAGTAAGCGCTTAACAAATACCAACATTATCATTATCATTATAATTATTAACTTAATTAATGAATTAACACGTCAGACTTTCTAGATCAGGCTTTCTTGAGTGCTCTTTGGATATGGTATCTGGGGGGAAACGTTGTCGCTTTTGCTAGAGGTGGGAAAGGTAGGTAGGTGATAAATGATGGGTAGAGTGGCAGATACATGAAAGGTTGATGGATGTAGATGAGCTTGAACCCATCAAGGTAGTAAGGGATATTCTACAGACACTCAAGGCTGGCATCGAGTGAGTAGAGGAGGTACAAAAGGGTAAAGGGAAAGAGAGAAAATCCAAATCAATCAGTGGTATTTATCAAGCCTTCACTGTGTACACAGTAATAATGATAATAATGTTGGTATTTGTTAAGCGCTTACTATGTGCAGAACACTGTTCTAAGCGCTGGGGTAGATACAGGGTAATCAGGTTGTCCCACGTGAGGCTCACAGTTAATCCCCATTTTACAGATGGGGGAACTGAGACGCAGAGAAGTGAAGTGACTTGCCCACAGTCACACAGTTGACAAGTGGCAGAGCCGGAATTCGAACCCATGACCGCTGACTCCCAAGCCCGGGTTCTTTCCACTGAGCACAGTACTGGAGTAAGCACCTGGACAAAGTACAATACAGTGAAATTGGTAAAGGTCTCCCTGTCCACAAGGAGAAACTTTTGATAGCAAGATACCTTATCCAAATTTCATTCTTAGGCAGAACTTCCTTATTTAATCAGGTTTTCGTTCACCTACAGTCTGCTTTTGTTCATTCTGTAGCTCATTTTCATTAATATGGATAAATTAGAACAGTCAATAATGGCCTTGCTGTTCAGTCAATAAACAAGCATATATTGAGCACCCATGGGATGCAGTGTTTTACTAAGGTCTCTGGGGACGTTTAAAGAATAGGCGCAATGCCTTTCGTCCAGGAACTTTCAGCTTAAGAGTGGGGGAAAGGCAGTCAAACAGGGAAGCGAAATAAATGTGCAAAAGCAGAAAGAGAGAGATTTTTGTGCTACGGAGTACTAGGGGGACAGGATAAGAGCGGTCGCCGGCTTTCGCAAACACTTGGAAGCAGTAGAGGGAAGACTGAGAGGAGAGCTACAGGAAGGTGATCCGAAGTGAAAGAGAAAGTATAATAAATAGATGAGGTATGCGGGAAGGATGAGGCCAAAGGGGTCAGGAATCGGTGTATCATTTGCGGGCTGCTTTTTAATTATTGTATATCCGACCCACACCTCAGTAGGCCAGAAATGAGGGCACGCCTGCTGGGGATCGCTCAACGGTGGTTAAGGTTTCTGACTGCAGAACTCTCTAGGATGTTTTATGTAGTGAACTAGCTCGGCAAGAATCCCGAAAACAGCTGACTAATGTGAACAGGAAAGACTGTAGTGGCGCCCGAAGAGGGTTACCGTAGCAACTGCCTGCTGTTCTGCGGTACTGTGACCCACCATCGATCCTATGCAAAGGTCACTTGGGCCCCAAATGGGTTTCGAATGGACGGTTCTTGCATGCCCTCCACGGTATTTCACCTACCTGCTCATTCATCCTCTGTGTCCTCGGTACAAACGTGAGAGCATGAGTGGAACTGGGCAAACCACTAGCATTGTAATCAATTCCTTCCCACAGGTTCTTGGTCCCGAAGTCTTCTGACCGGTCTGAGGTTCGTGTGTCGTTTACGATGACGACGACGGTGATGTTTTCTGTTGAGCGCCGGCTACGTGCCGCGTTTCTAGACCGTGAGCCCGTTGTGGGCGGAGGTCGTCTCTGTTTGTTGCTGAATTGTACTTTCCAAGTGCGTAGTACAGTAAATAGTACAGTAAGCGCTCAATAAATACAATTGCATGAATGAATGTGCCAGGCACTGTACTAAGCGCTGGGGTGGATACAAGCAAATGGAATTGGTCACAGTCCCTGACCCCCATGGGGCTCGCTGTCTCAATCTCCATTTTACGGGTGAGGTAATTGGCCCAGAGAAGTTAAGTGACTTGCCCAAGGTCATACCGCAGACTCGTGGTAGAGCTGGGATTAGACCCCAAGGCCTTCTGACTCCCAGGCCTGAGCTCTCTCCACTCCACCATGCTGTTTCTCGCATACGATAAGTGATTCCGTCGTCACTGAATATCATATAACTACATCATGTTTTTCCATTTATACGTGTTTGTCTTCTTCATTAGATTAGAAGCTCCTTGATGGCAAGAAGGATTGTGTTTTATTGTTCCTCCCAATGTCCCCCAGCTCTGCCCTCAGTAGACTGTCGACAGACGCTTAAGAAGAGGATGAAAATAAAATGGCAAAATAACTAATGGGAGGATTTCAGTAGTGGAGTGACATGGTAAAAATTTTATAGGTAATTACTGCTGAGTGAACAGGAAATGTTTCACCAAATTTCCCCCAACAGCAGGGCAAGAGAGCTCACATAAAAATGAGTTGTTGTTAGTTTCAAAACAAACCAAAGGCGTTGTTATATTAAGGACTTATGTCATGAGCTACTCATTTTGCTTATTGTCTGTGAAATTCATTCCCGAGAAATAAGGTTCATGAGCAATTAGTCCACAGTGAGGGAATAAAAGGAAATGTTTGGGATATTAAAGACACAAGAAAGATTAAGACAGATCGGTCCGTGATGGATTACAAAAGGGAGTGAGAGACAGAGGAAGAAGTTAGGGTTCTTCTCATTTAGAACATTGTCGGGGTATGAGGTTTTCTTATTTTCTTTCGCCGACTGGGAAATACCAGAATATCCTGGGACTGAAACAGCACGTTTTGCTAATTTGTCAGTAAGGATGGGGAAATTCAAGCATTTGTCACTGAAGGCTGGTTCAAGGCAGGCTGGTCAGTTTAGTCAGGGTAGTTCCAGTTCCAAAGTAGTTGTGGACTCTTGATGATGATGTTGATGATGATGATGACTAGACCGTAAGCCCGTCAAAGGGCAGGGACTGTCTCTATCTGTTGCCGATTTATACATTCCCAGCGCTTAGTAGAGAAGCAGCGTGGCTCAGTGGAAAGAGCCCGGGCTTGGGATACAGAGGTCATGGGTTCGAATCCCAGCTCTGCCACTTGGCAGCTGTGTGACTGTGGGCAAGTCACTTAACTTCTCTGGGCCTCAGTTCCCTCATCTGTAAAATGGGGATGAAATCTGTGAGCCCCACGTGGGACAACCTGATGACCCTGTATCTCCCCCAGCGCTTAGAACAGTGCTCTGCACATAGTAAGCGCTCAATAAATACTATTGAATGAATGAACGTTGGTATCTATTAAACATTTACTGTGTACCCAACATTGCATTAAGCACTGGAGTAGATTCCCGATAATCAGATCACACACAGTCTTAGTCCCAGATAGGCCTTCCGGTCTAAATGGGAGGGAGAGCAGGTAGTTTATAATAATTTGGGCATTTGTTAAGCACTTACTATGTGCAAAGCACTGATCAAAGTGCTGGGGGGGGGGAGATACAAGGTGATCAGGTTGTCCCACGTGGAGCTCACAGTCTTCATCCCCAGTTTACAGATGAGGTCACTGAGGCATCGAGAAGTGAAGTGACTTGCCCAAGGTCCCACAGCTGACAAGTGGAGGAGCGGGGATTCCAACCCATGACCTCTGACTCCCAAGCCTGGGCTCTTTCCACTGAGTCACGCAGTTTATCCCCCTTTTACAGGTGAGGAAACTTAGGCACAAAAGTTGCGACCTTCCCAAAGTCACCCAGCTGACAAGGGACGGGCACTTTTTGTCTAATTAGCTTCGCTCCTTTGATGGGTCTTTCAGAAGCAGCGTTTTCTGGGAGGAATGGATTCTTCCACTGTCTCGGTATGACATTTATTATGTTCTTATACTATCTTCCCTTGACTGGTACCGACAGAATATTTCTCAAAACGAAATGCCCGACGTTAACTAAGACGTTGCATCTCAGCGGCTTTTACCCATCGGGATTTACATGGCGTGAAAGAGGAAAATGCAGCAGATAAAAACGCTCCTTAACTTCCTTTCTGCTGGTCGCCACCTCTTCCATCCATGCGTCAAGCAGATGAAATGGAGGTGTTGCAGATGAATCAGCCATGGCAGACAATCACACTCAGCTGGGCCTGTGTGGCACCCAGATGTTCGAAGGTCTTTGATAACTGGGAAGCCCCGAAACCAGATCTTGGAGGGAAAATCATTTGCAGATGTTTTACAAAGAGAATAGTCAACCTACTGCCAATAAATTAGTCAGGCTTACAGTTTCCCGGATCAGGCTTGTCTTCTGAAGTGCAAATTATTAAAAGAGTCAGATCAGCTGAGTTTTGCCAGATTTTTTTTAAAGGTGTGGCCCTCGGAATTGGATCCCCTTAAATGATTTACTTTCCTCATTCATTTATTCAATCGTATTTACGGAGTGCTTACTGTAGGCAAAGCACCGTCCTAAGCGCTTGGGAGAGTACAGTAGAGCAACAAACAGTCCATTCCCTGTCCATGGAGATTGGGAAGCTCCACTGAGAGCATCAGATTGCCTTCTCGAAGCTCACTGTGCTAATGATGATTCATCATTCAGTCCTATTTATTCAGCTCTTACGGTGTGCAGAGCACTGTACTAAGCGTTTGGGAGAGTACAAAACAACAGTAAACTGACACATTCCCTGCCCACAGTGAGCTTACAGTCTAGAGGATGAATTTACAGTCCGGATTCTTCAAATGTTAATGTTCCTTTCCTTTAAAGAACTCGGAGCACCAACTCAGTGGTCCTGGAAAGCAGAAACTAACATCCGGCAGCTAATGCGGTATCGATAATGATAGATGGCAGCAGTCATCACGACTGGCGAGTGCAACTTTCCGGTTACCCAAACGAAAAACAAAATGCAGCATTGATATTGACAGATATGAGCAGTGCCTCTGACCGGTGTACACGACTTTACGCTAACCCAAACAAAAACGACACAAAAACCCGCAGGTGTTTTCAGTGCTTGGACCGCAGATCTAGCCTAAAAGCTAAAGTCCAAAAGAGGTTGGGTTTATTTCAGTTATCTATCATAACATACCGGAGGTCACAGTGGAACTTGGGAAGCCAAACGACTTAGCTTAGTAAGAGTAGATAGTGGATTTCTTCATATTTTATGGAAACCATAACGTTACCCACGGGGCCTCATAATTTGATTCAAACAGCGCAAGATATGGCCCGCCCTTCGAAAGAAGTACGGTCGACTTCAGATAAGGGCACGCGTTAGGAAGACGGATCGGTTGCCGAGCATATTTCACCTCTGGCGTGAAAGCATCCTTGGGTTGCTATTCCTACTAATGATAATTATGGTGCTCGTTATTAGCTTATTCTTTACCAAGCAGTCACTGTAAAAAGAGCTGGGGTAGATACAGGATAACTCAGATACATTTCCTTGTCTCACATAGGGGCGCGCAGTCCAAGTAGAAGATGGTAGGATTGAAATAATAATTATGGTATCTTTTGAGCACTTTCTATCAAGCACCGTACTAAACGCTGGGATGGATAGAAGCAAATCAGGTTGGACGTAGGCCCCGTCCCATCTGGGGCTCACAGTCTCAATCCCCAATTTACAGATAAGGTAACTGAGGCCCAGAGAAGTGATTTGCCCTATTGCTAACCCTAATTTATTCATTCATTCATTCAACTGTATTTATTGAGCGCTTACTGTGTGCAGAACACTGTAGTAAGCATTTGGGAAGAACAATTCAGCAACAAATAGAGACAGTCCCTGCCCACAACGGGCTCACATAGTTCCTAAATTCAGCCCTTTAGTGGCTAGGAAACACTGCCAATAACACTTTTGCTAGTTTTATTTAATCTCTTTGATGCTTGAGGAAAATATTCTCTTTCATGAAACCCCACGAACCTGTGCATGGGAGCTAGGGAAGGTAAATAGACAACAATAGCGAGGTCTCTAGCACTCTCCTAACCAGAGGAAAATATTCTTCGAGCAGTGGGTGCAGTTGTAGGTTAGGTCTGTCGGTCCTCACGAGAACCGGCTAGCTGCTTCCATAAGCTATTTTATTGTCACTGCCGTCATCTTGAATTTTTCCAATGTGTCTGCCGCTAAGGACCAGGCATGAATGATCGTAATAATAATAATAATAATGTTGGTATTTGTTAAGCGCTTACTATGTGCGGAGCACTGTTCTAAGCGCTGGGGTAGATACAGGGTCATCAGGTTGTCTCACGTGGGGCTCCCTTCATCCCCATTTTCCAGATGAGGGAACTGAGGCCCAGAGAAGTGAAGTGACTTGCCCACAGTCACCCAGCCGACAAGTGGCAGAGCTGGAATTCGAACCCATGACCTCTGACTCCCAAGCCCGGGCTCTTTCCACTGAGCCACGCTGCTTCTCTATAACCACTCATCCATCATGGGAAAAGTCCTATGTCTCTGGGCAAGTGACCAGTTTGACGGATGGGCCTATGCCTCATCGCCTTTTGTACTGTCTTGAACGGAAGGGAAGCAAATTCTAGAGGCCAGTCTCAGGAAAGACCCTTCATTTTATTTCACTTGCTCATCTTGTATAAGGAGGACTAACTGAGGCAGCACATTTTGGATGAGAAACAGGTTAATAATAATAATTTTTCTATTTCTTAAACACCTACTATGTGCCAAACATTGTACTGAGTACTGGGCTAGATGCAAGACACTCAGGTGCCACATGGGGCTCACAGCCTAAGAAGGAGGGAGAACAGGTATCAGTAGTAGTAATAATCATAATTATTATTATTATGGTACTTGTTAAGCACTTACTACGTACCAAGCTCTGTTTTAGACACTGGGGTAGATACGAATTAATCACGTTCGACAGTCCTACAGGTGCAGGAACTGAGGCCCAGAGAAGTTAAGTGACTTGCCCAAGGTCACACAGCAGACATGTGGCAGAGCCAGGATTAGAACCTAAATCCTCTGACTCCCAGGCCTGAGTTCTTTCCCCTGTCATGCTTCTCCTAACGTATAAATTCACAAACCCCCCCTAAAGAAGGATGTCACAAAGAGCCTGTTTTCTATTACTCCTTTTAAAAACAAACACCGTGACCCCTTTTTTTTCTCCGCCAATGAGGCAGAATCTTCCTTTGTATAGTGAGTTTTGTTTCTGCATGGATTCAGGTGTATGTTATCTTAAAAGGCATTTGCAGCCGTTCGTGTAGATGACTAACAATATTCTCCACCGAAATTAGTGGAAAAAAACACTTCAAAAACATGTTTTAATATTCGGGTTAAACGCGAAACTAACTAGAGGGGTCAGGAGGCCTGGTCTGAACGTGATTTGTTGTAATCCCCAGGCTCCAGGAGCCAGCAATCTAAGGGAGGAGATAGTACCCTAAACTGATGACTAGTTAAATATTTGAGAGAATAGATAAATAAAGACAAATAATAGATACATAAATAGAAATAATAAAGACAAGCGAATAAATAAAGAGACGGATAAAGCCATGGAGGGTGAAGCAGTGGATGGGATGACCTGAGTGGGATGGTTGGGCGGGGGGGGGGGGCAGGAGGAAAGGGGGATTAATCAGGGAATGTATCCTGGAGGAGATGGCTCTAAGGGTGACTGACAGAGAGGAAGGGTGTGGTTTGATGAAGCTAAATTGAGTGGTATTGAGGGCAAGAATCTCTGTCCAATCAGCTGGTTTTAATCCAGGGTTAAACCAAATAGAACCTCAAAAAAAGAGCTACAGAAACTCCCAGATGTCTTCCCTGCATTCCTCTCCGTAGGACTTCCTCTCATATATTGCCCAGAGCCCGAAAGAAACCCCAGACCGTGATGAAATAAAGATGTGATTCGAATTTTCCCGAACAAACAGCTCTTCCCTCGTTTCGAAGAAGAAATCATGTGTCCACTTAGGGAGTGGGTTCTAGGTCTCTTCTGTCACTTCCCTTTTATGAGTCGGATCCCTCTCCGATGCTACAACTCTCTGAGAAAGGAGGCAGAAGACTAAAATAGAATCAACCATCTGATAGGGGTATTCACTGAGCAATGCAATGAGCTAAATGCTTAGGAGGGTACGAGACCGGAAGGCAGAATCCCCGCCCTCAAGAAGCTGACGCTCTACTGGAGAGGTTTAGGGTCGTACCTTCTCTCACCCACACGTCTCTTCAATTTCCCTGACCCAGCTGGTTTGCCCCAAAGAAGAGAGGGGTATCCAAATCCCTGCCTCTTTTCGAGGCAACACCATCCTTCTGAAAGAAGATGCAGAAGCAACCTGGCCTAGTGGAAAGAACCTGGGTCTGGGAGTCAGAGGGCCTGGGTTCTAATCCCGGTTTGCCACTCGCTTGCTCTGTAACCTCGGGCAAGTCACTTAACGTCTCTGTGCCTCAGTTTCCTCAACTACAAAATGGGGATTAAATACCTGATCTCCCTCCTACTTAGACTGTGAGCCTTATGCGGGACAGGGACTGTGTCCAATCTAATTAACTTGTACTTAGAACACTGTTTGACACATTGTAAGTACTTAACAAATACCATTTTGAAAAAGCAAGTCCAGGGCTGATGTCCTTAAAATTCTCGGGGGTGAGACTGATCTGAGTCATGGTTTGAGTAGTGTCTACGGTGACAGGTGGGTTCAGAGGTCGTGAGGTATGTTATTCAGCTCTAGGATACGGGTGCTGGCCCTCCTGCTGGCTGATGTGTCAGTTGATCCGTCTTCAAGAAGAGGAAGAAATGTGGGTTAGTGTGAACGGCGTTTTCATCTGAAAAATCAATCGTGTCAACCGATGGGAATCGCCATCACCACCAATTGGCCCCTGTGATCTTTCGTTCTTAGCCTGGTATCCTGATTCGCTGAGGCCGCTCCAGCTCCGTTCTTGGGGAGAATACAGTAATAATAATGTTGGTATTTGTTAAGCGCTTACTATGTGCCGAGCACTGTTCTAAGCGCTGGGGTAGACATAGGGGAATCAGGTTGTCCCACGTGGGGCTCACAGTCTTAATCCCCATTTTACAGATGAGGGAACTGAGACACAGAGAAGTTAAGTGACTTGCCCACAGTCACACAGCCGACGAGTGGCAGAGCTGGGATTCGAACTCATGAGCCCTGACTCCAAAGCCCATGCTCTTTCCACTGAGCCACGCTGCTTCTCTACAGTGCCCTCGAGAGCTTCAGACAAACTCTCCCAGAGCACCGGGAAATTGCACGGTGCATCAGGAGAGGAAAGAAGGCCATAAAATGTTTCGGATTTCATGTAGAACCGGGTACCTGGGACTGAAAGAGATCTTAAGTTGTCTAGGCATCTATCCCACCTCCTCACAGAGAGGTTTCTGTCGGTTTCTAGGGTTTCCTGCTTTGTTCTTTTCATAGCTGAGAAAGAAAGCCCCCCGGCCAGTGGAGCCTTATGCTCCAAAATCCAACCGTTTCTGGCCCAACAGGTAGAGGTAAAAATACCTTGGAAGGAAGTTGAACTTACATGAGGAAATACAGCCCTTAGAGTGTGATTCTTCTTTTAGAGAATACGGGTGCTGACATAGCACTTCACCTTTTTCTTGAGAGAGAAGATTCGAAGTGGATGTAAGGGGGGGGGGAGGTGTTTGTGTGTGTGTGTGTGTGTGTGTGTGTGTGTGTGTGTGTGTACATATTCCACAGTCACAAAACCAGGCCTGCTTTTCTCTGTGTTCTGCTGGAACAGCAAAGAATCCTGCACAAAGGACGCTATTTTCCCTTCTCCTTATAGAGCCTCTCTTACTACTGAGCTCTGCTGCAAAAATCATTCAGAACGGTATCAAAATGCTGAAAGAGGAATTAAGTGACCTCCCTTCAGGAAAAAAATTAGGCATCTAACGTCTATATAATTTGCGAAAGAACTGGTGAGATTTCAGATTGCTATTGATTTGAGCGTTCATTTATAACTGCCAAGCTTTAATAGCAAAGTGTTGGAGCGAATGAATGTGTTTAGTCTCTCAATTCCACTTCAGTCTGAAACTCAGCATTTAGCCATGAATAGATTTGTTATTTCTAAGGAAATGGCCGAGTGAAACACAGAGCGTACCACACGCCACATTGAGGTTTACTGTGGGCCACTGAATTAACATTCAGATATGTCCAAATGAGCCCATTAAAAACCCCTCTGTGCAATGTTGTCTTTTAACCGAATTTAGACTCCCACTTATCCCCACATAAAACCTAGAAAAGAATATATTTAACTACAACTGCGATGGTCACTGAAATGCCTTCCCGAGAAACCAAATATAAGTACTTTGATGTTTCATTGGAGAACTGCCATAATCTTATGACAGGTATACTATAAGTTATGGCTAAGGAGACAGGACAGTGCATTAGATTAATACTTTGCCTTTTTAATCTATTAATCTACCACCTCTGGGACATGCTTTTAAATCCACTCCAGACCAAAGTGACTGAAAATCATTCTGCTCTGACAGCTTTAAAAGATCACAAGTGAAATGTGTTAAGAAGGTCTCAACCCAGTTGATACTGAACAGGAACGGTCTGAAATTGGACCCTGCACTGAAGCTATTTTAACATTCTCCCTTCTGAAAGGTCCCAGAACGGACAGTCGTCTTTTCGCGAGAGAAATGTTCTGATTAGGCAGGGGTTAAAAGGAGTGAGATACATGTGAGAACAGACCTTCCCGGTTATATTTATCGCTGATAGATTTAAACGATCAGCTCAGCGATTCGGGAAGACTCGTTTCTTCTGTGACAAGTGATGAACGTATCTGGGAACCTAAGTGGGGCTCTCCTTTAAGGAGGAAGATAATGAGAGAGAAAAACTACCAAGGCCCGCCATTAGCGTTCCCGCAACGACAGAAAGGGTGATTCATGTTATTGACCGGAATAAAAAAACACGGGACTAGTCTTCAGTTAAAACTGCTCCTGGGGCATATGTCCTGTAATTATGATAGGCTTTGTTGGGCAAATGTTCACCTGAGTTGCAAAATCCAGTAGCTTATGCCTCATGCCACGTCAACCGTCCTTAAGTAGAAAGACCAATCTCGGCTTTGATATTTTTCTCTCCTAGTGGAGTCCCTATCAATTTGCCTTTTTCGAGAGCGAGAATCTTCCGACAACCCCTCCCCGCCCGCCACCCCCCCACTGTCACCCCTCAATTTAACGAGTTTTTCCAGGTGTTGTATGGGAGGAAAGTCCCAGAGAAATACAACTGGATGTTAAGCGCGTTAAAAAAATTAGGGCCGGGCCGGCCGGAAAACAATAGCACGTTCTCAGATTCCTATTACCTTAATAGCTCGTGTGATATTTTCCTCTGGAAATCGTCAACAAGTGGTGTTCTACCCATTACAGAAAATTTAATTACTGTGCTCTAATTACTTCTTGCATTTATTCTGGTGCAGTTGCCACATTCTTTCTATTTAGCATTATCCCCTCTCCCAAACCCCGACTTGCAGCTGTCACTACCATTTATAAGATCTGACTTGCATTTTTCTGCTCTCTAGATGACCTCTGCTGTTAGTCTGATTAAGTTTCTGCTCCTACAAATTGCTCTCTGTTCAGCATAGAGCTCCGTCGACTTCAGGCAGATGGGACTCTGTGACTCGGATCGACTTTTAAAGTCGCCGGTATTTTTATCGTGATTCAACGTATTTGCATCTTTGAAAAATTGCCCTGTAATAGGCCCCAATCAGCCATACTGTGTGCAGAGCACTGTACTAAGCACTTGGCAGAGTACAATATAACAGTTGGTAGACTTGTTCCCAGCCCACCGCTAGAGAATATTGCCCCAGAATTGACAGAGAGGGAAAGTGATGTTTGCAGCTAAAGGGGGTATGGAGGGAAGAAGGGCTTTGGTTTCTACATTCTCTCTTTCTCTCTCCTGGGAATCAGAAGGACCTGGGTTCTAATTCCCACTCTGCCACTTTGTTTCTTTGGTTTTTTTATGGTATTTGGTAAGGACTTACTATGTGCCAGACATTGTTCTAAGTGCTGGGGTAGATACAAGGAAATCAGGTTGGACAGAGTCCATCTCCCACATGGGGCTCCCAGTCTCAATCTCCATTTTACGGATGAGGGAACTGGTGCACAAAAATTAAGTGACTTGCCCAAGGTCACACAGCAGACAAGTGGCAGAGCCGGGATTAGCACCCAGGTCCTTCTGACTCTTTGCCGTGGGTGACTTTGGACAAGTCCCTTAAGTTCACTGTGCCTCCCTCCCCTTTCTCCTCCCCACATCACTCTCTGTGCATACTGATGGGCCTCGTCAGTCCTGGATAGAGGAATGCAGTCTATCAAGCCATGATAGCGTGGCTCAGTGGAAAGAACCCGAGCTTGGGAGTCAGCGGTCATGGGTTCGAATCCTGACTCCGCTTGTCAGCTATGTGACTGTGGGCAAGTCACTTCACTTCTCTGTGCCTCAGTTCCCTCATCTGTAAAATGGGGATGAAGACTGTGAGCCTCACATGGGACAATCTGATGACCCTGTATCTCCCCCAGTGCTTAAACCAGTGCTCTGCACATAGGAAGCGCTTAACAAATACCAACATTATTATTATTATGATGATGATACTTATTGAGCACTTTTTGCAGAGTACTATACTAGGCACTTTGAGTACGTACGGTCAGTAGATAACTTACCCTTAGACTGTAGCTTACAGTCTAATGGGGTGATCGCCTTGGTGTCCACCTATGAACCTGCTAACAGTCACGGGAACCGAGGCCCAGCAGTACATGAGACATTCTCCCCGTATAAAGCTACGCAGCCGTAGGTCTAGTAGGTGGGAGAACTGGAGCAGTTCCACTGCTCAGAGCACGGTCCAAGTCACCACCGTTTTCGACGCGGGTACTCCGAGCCAAGCGAGGGACCAGGGCTTCCCACGACAACCCGAAAGCCCACCTCCTCCAAAATGTCTTCCCCAAATCATTCCCGACGTCCCGAGTTCATATAATCCATCAATTATATTTATCGAGCTCATACTCTGTGCCAAGCACTGCACTAAGTGTTTGGGAAGGTACAATACCGGGGAGTTGGTAGACACGCCCACGAGAAGCTTTAAACTTTCAGCCATGTCTAGCACTTACCGTCTTATTTATAATTATCCTTAATGCAGGTGTATTTACATATATATTTAGCTGTATATTCCATTATCAATGTTGATTACCCTATAAATAATTTCATACCTGTAGACAGGGAATGTGACACTCGTTTGTTATAATCATGGTATTTACTTACTGTGTGCCCAAGTACTGTACTGTAAACCCTGGGGGAGATACAAGATAATCAGGTCCCTCATGGGGCTCTCAGCCATACATTCATTTCATTCAATAGTATTTACTGAGCGCTGACTATGTGCAGAGCACTGTACTAAGCGCTTGGAATGTACAAAACGGCAACGGGTAGAGACCACCCCTGCCCAGTGTCGGGCTCTCACATAAAGTGCTCTGCACACAGTGAGTGCTCAATAACTACCACTGAATGAATGAGAACAAGTATTGAGTCCCCATTTTACAGCCCAGGAACCTGAGGCCCAGATTGCACACAGCAGTTACATGGTGCAATCGGGCTTAGAACCCAGCTCCTCTGACTCCCAGGCCCACGGTCTTTCCACTAGGCCACACTGCCAAGAGTTTAGTACGGCGCATGCGCGCCCGGAGGGAGCTCAATAAATACCATAGCTAGCGTTTCTACATCTACTATTAGGTGGAGAATTCTCTTAACTTTCTCCATCTCCAGTTCTCCAAATGACTTTCAAGGATGTCCAAGAAGACTCTAAGCACTTTCTTCCTAGCTGCAGTTCCCCGATGAATCAGAACCATTATGGAATTACAAAGAAAAACTAGATTCTATGTGCTTACTGTCAATTTTTATGAGCAGTTGTCCGATTTAAGCTGCAGTTTGAAATGTGTAAGCATTTCTTTTCACACCCAATAGGCAACCCAAAGTGCAATTCCTTAGAAAAACAAAATGCCTAAAACTAATCCTAGAAGAAAAATATTCTGTCAACTTGTGATTCATAGACAGTGTATTCTTGTCTTCAAGAATGATGTCAGATCATGTATAGTTTAATTCATTGTTAAAACAAATACGAACAACTAAGCCTTAAAGAAGAAAATGTGTGTTTAGTTGTAATTCATAGGATAGCAGTACCAATCACTGTGAGATGTGTCATGCCTAATAAATGGTTAAGAATCTTGGGTGCTGTGCTTAGCAACAACCTAACTTGTCTTTCAGTCATGCACTAAACTACTCTTTTCCCCCCTACTCTCACGCCTGAAAAACTCCCAATCGTAAGTTCACCCGAAACGAAAACTAGCCGAGGTCTTTATTTCAATGAAATATACTATTTAACAAGTCATTTTCCACAATTGATTTCGATGGAGCTTCCATTTTCTTTTGGACGTTTGCTTTATAACTACAGTTTTTTAAAAATCTTTCGTTGGTATCGTTACTGAATGTGACTGCCGGCTATTGCAAACCCCCTCGAAGAGCCAAGGAAGCTGGGAAGCACAATGGCCCTCTGCTTCTCCCTCTTTTTCTGTATGAATCAATCGATCAGTGGTACTTACTGAGCACTTACTTTGTGCAGAGCACTGTACGGAGCACTTGGGAGACTACAATACAATAAAATTGGTAATCATGATCCTCAAAATACATAAATGGGCTGCTTCACAAACACTCTGTTCCCCAAGTCTTCATAGGACTAACAAGTTTTCCAAGTAGATTTCTAGTCTATTTTTCCCGTGTTTCCTGGTTTTCTCTTCCCAAACAGCTAATAATAATAATGTCGGTATTTATTAAGAGCTTACTATGTGCAGAAGAGTGAGGTCACCTCCATGAGTTTTTCTCAAAGCATTGTTCGAATCTACTAAAATATATACAATAATATGGTGTCCTACTTAATATAGACATGTATTAAGAAGGCATAATGTACTTAGGTGTTTTAAGGTTTTGAAGATCTCAAGGGCTCTATTTCCAGTCAAAATATTTAAATTGAAAAATCCCAAAGGAACAACTTCCTAACCTATCTTTCCGAACCTCTAACAGCGCTAACAGCACTTAGATATCGGTTGGCCTTTTGGTGTCTTCCTTCAAACAAACATTTGAAACTCCCCAAAGGAGAATGTAATTACTTATCCCAAATCTTCAATTTGTTGTACAAGCATATCATGGCAAATATTGTCAATGGCCTTTAAAAACATACACACACACACACATATACCCACAAAAGCTTGAAGGCCAAGCTAGCCTGCTCTCCCTTTGTCAATTTTAAAACATTTCATTGTGGGGTTTCTGATCTTGAAGACTCTGAAAAGAAAATGCTTATGGTGGGTTAAATCTTCTGTTCTTGGACAGAAATTGGTTTTGATGACATTTCCAATCCTTGAAAATAATGCATTCGTTCATCCTTTATATTGCCGCTCAAGTCTTCATAAACTGTATTATTCCTGGGCCATCTGTCTCTTGCTTTTCCCCCCCAAGCTGAACACAATGAACTTTTTCTGAAAGGTCTAAACTACTGGTATAATTATATTTTTCAAACTATTTCCTCAGATTTCTCCACAGCTCTTATGTCACTCCAATGCTGCATTGGTCAGGCCCAAGAGAGATGGAGAAAATATGATATAGATGGGACTGAGACAGAAAGATGGTAAGATAGAAAATGAGAGAGACAGTGGCAGAGGAGAGAGAGGGATGGGAAGCAAGTACCCTAGTTGCCCTCTCTAAGGAATCAGCGTGGTCTAGTGCACAGAGCACAGACCAGGGAGTCAGAAGGACCTGGGTGCTATTCCCGGCTCTTGTCTGCTGTCTGACCTTGAGCAAGTCGCTTAGCTTCTCCGTGCTTCCGTTCGCTCGTCGGTAAAATGGGGATCAAGACCGTGAGCCTCCTGTGGGACATGGACCCTGTCCAACCCGATTACCTCGTATCTACCCCCCGCGCTTAGAACGGTGCCTGGCACGTAATAATCGCTTAACAGATACCATAAAAAGGCAGTCCTCTATGACCCTTTCTGAACACCAATTTTCTAGTCAGACTCCTTCAAACCTACAGAGCTTCACCGCAGGGATGGGTGATATTGCATTTCTCTTCACAGGGAGTAAAGGGTGACTATGAAGACGAGGTAGCGGAGGATAGCACGTCTGCAGTGCAAGGAAGGAGGACGGGAATACCATGCGAGGAACTGGAGTGGGTGGACTAAGATTGCAAAGAGGCAGGAGGGAGCAAGACGTCCCGGATAGTATGCTTCCAACAGATTATCTCTGCTGGTGGACAAGAAGTCACAGCTCTGCTAAGACAGCTACCCCCAATCTCTCCCAGGCAAGGGCCCCCAGACATGACATGTACGGCTGGGATTGCAAGAAGGGAAAAGGAGCACTCTGCCCCGATATGCAGGGAGAGGATTGGATCGTTTCATCCATTCTTTCCTGGTTAAAATATTCCCAGCCTAGTCTTTGCCTTTTCTCCTAATTTCCTCATCTTCTCTTTCTCCCTTGGTCTTCTCTAAGTAACTTCTCTTTAAGAACTGCCCCCCCCAACCCCGAGGTATTTTTGCTCCAAGTTTGCTTTAGTCAAGCTTCCCAAGTTAAATCTTGATCCGTACTCATTCCTACCTGTCTGGCAGAAGGACAGGCATTTAATCACCACCTTTCAACATTGAAAAGTGCAGGAAAATCCCAAACTAAACATAGTTTATCTCTGATCCTTTCTGAATGGGAGGATACCGTATAACTTGCCTAGTTGCCCATGAATCTATTGGCAGTGATGTCTAGCCTAAAGACATTCTTTCTTTTTGAATTCAGTTGTTATTTTGCACAATCATTTGAGAATAAAATGCTGTATTTACAAAATGTCTCATATTTTGCCACCAGCTCCGCAGGCAGACACTCCTATCGCAGACTAAGCCCCCCTTTCCCTCTGCTCCCCTTCCCCTTCCCTCCCCATCACCTTGACTCCCTCCCTTTAATAATAATAATAATGTTGGCATTTGTTAAGTGCTTACTAGGTGCCGAGCACTGTTCTAAGCGCTGGGGGAGATACGGGGTAATCAGGTTGTCCCACGTGAGGCTCACATCTTAATCCCCATTTTACAGATGAGGTAAGTGAGGCACTGAGAAGTTAAGTGACTTGCCCAAAGTCACACAGCTGACAGGTGGCGGAGCCGGGATTAGAACCCATGACCTCTGACTCCTAAGCCCGTACTCTTTACACTGAGCCATGCTGCTTCTTACCCCCTTTGACCTATCCCCTCCCCTCCCCACAGCACTTATGTATATATGTACATATTTATAATTATTCTATTTATTTTTATTAATGATGTGTACATATCTAGACTTCTACCTGTTTATAATGATGCTACTGATGCCTGTTTACTTGTTTTGATGTCTGTCTCCCCCCTTCTAGACTGTGAGCCCGTGGTGGGCGGGAATTGTCTCTATTTGTCGCTGAACTGGACTTCCCAAGCACTTAGTTCTGCACGCAGTAAGCGCGCGATAAATGCGATTGAATGAATGAATAAATGAATGACGAGGAGCATCCGACTTGGTAGCACCAGTTTCTGATTCATAATTAGCAGATAATGTCAGAAATGTCTTTCTTCTGCCTGGCTGGCTGAAGTGCCAGCAGAACCTTGAAAGAATGTTATGAAGCAAGCGTAAATAGGGGTTTGGGTAAGTCACCAAATCGGAGGGAAGATATGGAGAAAGTGTCGGTTTCAATGCTGTAGCTCTCGCCAGTATCCCCCCAAGGCTTTCGTGGGTTCTGTGCTGGTGCCATTGACCTGGGAAAGGAAAGGAAATGGATAACTCACCCCTGAGCTAATTTGCCCCTGGATAGAGAGTGCGCCGCTTAATAGAAGTACGGTCTATCATCACTTCAAATATTGCTTCCTGCTCTTATGGGCAAGGAATTGTGTCTGCTAATTCATTCATTCATTCATTCATTCAATCGTATTTATTGAATGCTTACTATGTGCAGAGCACTGTACTAAGCACTTGCTCACCTCCTCCAAGAGGCCTTCCCAGACTGAGCTTCCCCTTTTCCCTCTGCTGCCTCTCTGCCCCCCGCTTCACCTCCCCTCAGCTAAACCCCCTTTTCCCCCCCTTTCCCTCTGCTCCTCCCCCTCTCCCTTCCTCTCCCCTCAGCACTGTGCTCACCTGCTCATTTGTATAGATTTTTATTGCCCTATTTATTTTGTTAATGAGATGTACATCCCCTTCATTCTATTTACTGCTATTGTTTTTGTCTGTCCGTCTCCCCCGATTAGACTGTAAGCCCGTCACTGGTCAGGGATTGTCTCTATCTGTTGCCGAATGGTCCATTCCAAGCACTTAGTACAGTGCTCTGCACATAGTAAGCACTCAATAAATACGAATGAATGAACGAAGGAATGAAGGAATGAATGAACGTACCATTCGGCAACAGATAGAGACAATCCCTGCCCAACAACGAGCTCACAGTCTAAACGGAGGAGACAGACAACAAAACAAAACAAGTAGTCTGGAATTAGTATCATCAAGATAAATAGAATCATAGATATATACACATCATGAACAAAATAAATCGAGTAATAAATAATATATACAAATATGCACAAGTGCTGTGGGGAGGGGAAGAGGGAAGAGCAGAGGGCCGGAGTAGGGGGGATGGGGAAGGGAGGAGGAGCAGAGGGAAAGGGAGGACTCAGTCTGGGAAGGCCTGTTGTACTGCACTCTCCCAAGCGCTCAGTACAGTGCTCTGCACACAGTAATCGTTCCATACATCCGACTGATTGAGAAAATGTGTTCACCACACTCACCACGCTAAAAGCATTCTAGCTGAAGTGGGCAAAATAGATTTCATTTGGTAACTAAACATTGAAGGTTGAGACTCTCCTGGTGGAATTCCTTGATAGTCGTGATTAACTGGACACTAAATAATCACTAACCTCCAATTTTGCTGGAGGAGCCTCCATGTGAAAGAGGTCACATTTAATCCAAATATTACCTATTTGAATTACTTAGTATGTAGTGCAGCAAGAGGCTCTGGGCATTTTTCTCGTTGAAAAAGAAGAGACCTCAAGATGACCTAAAAGAGATTTTTGTAAATTATGAAAAAAATCAATAATATGGAAAGCTATTTTTCCCTGCAGATAAGCAGTTCCATAGCAAGAGAGAGAATAGAAATACAATCAGTCAACTCTGGGTGATAACTTTATACCAAATATTTTCAGTACTTGTAAAAAGAAACTAATGGAAGTAAAGAGAGATCTCTTTTTTGCTTCTGAAAACTAAAAGACTGAATAAGGTATAGGGAAAAGACAGAAAGGTGGAAAGAACGCAAATATAGAAAGTATAGAGTAGTAAGGGAATTTCAATTCCTAAAATTTTAGATGCATATTTTTTTCTTTTCATCAAGCTTCCATCATTCACAATGACATTGCTTGGGATTGGGTATTGACTTATTAATCGCATTGAATAAAACTAACTTGGAATTTTTACACTAAAAAAATTGGAAATCTCTCTCTTGTTTTAGCATTATGAGACTTCGGCTCATCTAAGGGGGAAGAAAATGTACTACCTTCCTCCTGACATTTGCAGGGAAACGTTTGGTAATTTGATTCCGACAAAAAAACCTATTGATGGGGAAAAGCTGGGCGTCTCCAGGCTTGTTTGCCAAATCAAGAGATGCTCGTGCCCTTGAAGGGAAAGATGGTGGCTGGTCTTCCAGGACACTGGAATCAGGTGGAGAATGCATCCTGGTCTGGCCCCATGCCCCTCTCCTCAACATCACACCAGCTCCATCTCTGAAGAGAGGTGTCTATCGGTCACAAAATGTCGTGATCCCTCTTACCTGGAATTCCTGTCCGGCAGCAGCTGTGACCCTGTTAAGATTCCCACAAGGCCATCCCAGAAGCCTCAGGTAAAATGGTCTCTGCCTCAGGGTCGTTCCTTGTGCTGGGGAAATATAAATGTTGTATGTTGTTTTATGCCCTGAAGTTTGCAGACGAATGCCTTTCTTTGGTCTGAGAAACCGAACGTCAATAACGAAATGAATTTCGGGAACTTCCGTCTCTGCCATGATCAACTTCTCTTTATGAACCTCCGGGGATTCTAGATTCATGTTTGTTCATCTGAAATTTTGTCACTCTGAAATTTGGCTCAATGTGGAACAAATACGCTTTTGAAAAATTGTCTTACCAACAAAAATCTTGGGGCGTGAGTGTGTGAGAATGAGATTTGACAGTATACACCACTTTTCTCTATTTCTGGTATCCTGTGGCATGATGATGTTCTCCTGAGCTGTAGGGACAGGCCTGAGCAAGGCGAAGCAATTGCTCATTCATAAAGAGGGCTTGGCTTGAGGTCAAAAATCTCCAGGCCTGGATGCTGATCAGTTCAGCTCCAATTCTCATCCTGTAAATTAGGGATCCCAAATACTGCTCTAATGCATTCTTGGTGCTTCGTAGACTCTGCCTCACTTCGTTAAGGAAATGTCATGGTGTAACGGAAAGAACGTTGGAACCTGAGTTGGAATCCCACATCTGAGAATGATAAATAATGTTGACTTCAGTTTGAGGGATGTAGATTTACCATTTTTGATGAAATAAACAGACGGCTTTATCCAACCTACTATTTATATTTCATATAATTATTTTTAGGAATGGAAAGGGTGCGGGTTTGGGAGTCAGGAGACCTGAGCTCTAATCCTGATTCCACCACTTGCCTGCTGTGTGACCTCGGGCAAATTACTTAGCTTTTCTGTGTCTCAATATCCTCATTTGTAAAATGGGGATTAAATTCAAGTTTTCTTGCTCCCCCTTGGACTGACAGTGTGTGTCAGATCTGGTCGTATCGTATCTACCCCGGTGCTTTACACAGAGTTTGGCACATAGTAACTGCTTAGTATACACCACGATTATTATTATGAGATGTGATTTTAAGAAAAGGATTTATAGATGAACCACCACAGGCATTTTAAGACAAGGAGAGCCTTTTTCCTAAGATGTAGATAAGATGGGTAAATGCAGTGTGTGAAGGATACGATTCCATGCACATATCATATCTGTAACTTATCTTAGTGTCTGCTTTCCCCTCTAGACTGAAAACCTGGTGAGGGAAGGGAACATGTTCTACCAACTCTGTTGATTATACTCACCTAAGTGCTTAGTACACAGCTCCTCAAACAGGAAATTTTCAATAACTACTATTGACTGATTTTCAGTAAATGGTAGTTAGTGAGCACCTACGGTGTGCAGAGCACTCTACTAAGCCTTTGGGGAGAGTACAACCGAACAGAATTAGCAGACATGTTCACTGCCCATCATGTAGAACTAGGATATCTTAGAATCACAGAGTTAGTCGGTCCGTCATATTTACTGAGGGCTTAATGTGTGCAGACCACTGTATTAAGCACTTGGGAGAGTACAGTACAACAATAAACAGACAAAGTCCCTGCCCACAGTGAGCTTACAGTCTAGAGAAGAGAAACTGGAATAGGAAAGCCTCTAGTCAGAACACCTCTTAGCTATTTCATCAGTTAAGTCATATTGTTTTAATAATAAAGTCGGTATCTGTTAAGCACTTACTATGTGCAGAGCACTGTTCTAAGCACTGGGGTAGATACAGAGTAATCAGGTTGTCCCACGCGAGGCTCACAGTTAATCCCCATTTTACAGATGAGGTAACTGAGGCCCGGAGAAATGAAGCGACTTGCCCACAGTCACACAGCTGACAAGCGACAGAGCCGGCATCCGAACCCATGACCTCTGACTCCCAAGCCTGGGCTCTTTCCACTGAGCCACGCTGCTTCTCTTCCAC
Source organism: Ornithorhynchus anatinus (assembly GCF_004115215.2). NCBI lineage: Eukaryota > Metazoa > Chordata > Mammalia > Monotremata > Ornithorhynchidae > Ornithorhynchus > Ornithorhynchus anatinus. The sequence continues at coordinate 5,256,123 of NC_041751.1, forward strand.
CTCTTCCCCATCGTGGTAGGCTCTTCCGTGGTTCGGTCTCATCCGGCTCCAGTGGTTTATTGGTTTACTGATACCAAATGCAAAGAAACTATTGGGTAGGTTAAGATTGGTGCCGAATCTGCACTTAGCACATTTTGGGCAACCGGCAAATGCAAAATAGGAATAAATGACGTACGATTTTGACAAGTCGTATCCCATGACGAAGGACGGTCTTGCTCCCGGGCTTGGCAGGGAGGTATGGAGCCTTTCATAAGGGGTGGATGGTGGATCGTTCAAACTGCGCTCATGTAGCTAGATATACTAAAACGATAGCAGCTCATTGCAACACAGTTGCATATGGGAAGCAAGGCCGTCATCCATTGGCGACTAGCTATGCTCCTTTCAAGGCCTATTGAAAAGACACCTGCATGGCCTAGTGGGTAGAAACTGGGCCTGGGAGTCAGAAGGACTTTCATTCATTCAATAGTATTTGAGTGCTTACTATGTGCAGAGCACTGTACTAAGCGCTTGGAATGTACAATTTGGCCACAGATAGAGACAATCCCTGCCCACTGACGGGTTTACAGTCTAATCGGGGGAGACAGATGGACAAAAACAAGGCAACCTAATCGCAATAAATGGAATCAAGGGGATGTGTACCTCATCAACAAAATAAATAGGGTAATAAAAATATAGACAAATGAGCACCGTGCTGAGGGGAGGGGACTGGAGAGGGGGAGGGGCAGAGGGAAAGGGGGGAAAGGGGGCTTAGCTGAGGTGAGATGAAGGGGGGGGACAGAAAGGCAGCTAAGGGAGCAGAGGGAAAAGGGGAAGCTCAGTGTGGGAAGGCCTCTTGGAGAAGGTGAACTCTCAGTAGTGCTTTGAAGAGGGGAAGAGAGTTAATTTGGCGGAGGTGACCAATCCCTGCTCTCGCACTTGTCTGATGTGTGACCTTGGGCTAGTCACTTAACTTCTCTGTGCCTCAGTTATCTCATCTGGGAAATGGAGATTATGACTGTAAGCCTAATGTGGGACGTGGACTGTGTCCTACCTTTTAACTTGTACCTACCCCAATGTTTAAAAAAGTGCCTGGAAATAGAGTAAATACTTAAAAAACACCAATCCCCCCCCAAAAAAAACACCCCAAAACCTTCTGCATCCACTCCTCTGGCAGGAAATCACCATACCTGATGCTGCTAACTGCACCACAGAAGAAAAGGAGCCCGAACTATTTGTGGTTTCATTGGGCACAGCTACCATTTTCCCTTGGGGGATGTTGGGAGAGAGTACTATGGTATCAATGTCAAAGTTGTTTCCACCGTGACTCTGCCTCACCCTACCCTAGAAGAAATCCCGGTAGTGGAGGATGTGGGTGGAGCAGAAGCCACTCGCATAGCTAATTATGGGCAGGGAATGTATCTGTTTATTGTTGTATCCTACTCTCCCAAGCACTTAGTACAGTGCTGGGCCACACAGTAAGTGCTCAATAAATACGATTGAATGACTATACATGGGACTGTGTGTTTTTCACTCTTTCTCCTCTGTGTAATACCACACTAGCCACCTGGTGAGATATTCTGAAGTCCTGTCCCCACTCCAAGACAGGGAGAATCAGCCCCTATCAGAGCTGAAAGAACCCTGCAGAAATGAGATTTAGTCACTCAAATGAATGTGTTTCTCTCCTATTCTTTCAAAACCATAAAAAAATGATATTCCAGAGCCTCACTCTTGAACCTCTATCAATTTATCAGCCCCTTTAGTCCAGATCAACCTAACCCAGGTCTCCGCCAAGATTCAGGCAGTAAATGCTCCTTCGGTCTGGTTACTCTTATGATTGTAAAAGAAAAAGAGATGACAGACCCAGAATTAGTCAGATTGCTGCCTTTGCTGCCCAGATTTGCTGGGGGATTCGCCAATCCCCCAGGTCCTTTTCTACCAGGTAGCCCAGGAAGGGTTTCCCAAAGTCTAACCGAAAGCCCTTTGGTTACAGTTGGATTGATATCCATCCAGCCCCAGGAAGGACAAAATGTCAGTTGGGCTCTGTGGCTAACGTATATGGGTTGTCAGTCTCCAATATTGTTCATGCCATCTTTGCCAAACACTTAAACTTCCCAAAATAAACTTAAAAAAAATTTTAAACAGAAAAGATTGTGAGACAGCATAAAGGTAGTTCATATCTTTGTAAATGGTAAAATTAAGGATGCATCATTTGTAATTCTGAAGACGTAAATCGATATTCGATGGATATTTCCTTTTTCAGATCCAAAGTACAATAGTATTTAAAGTTGGCATAGCAAACTCCTTTTACGTTATCGCCACATCTGAGTGGCACAAATGCTCCAGTGACTTGATGATATGTTTCCTTGGTGAGAAATAGAGGTACCAGTTCAAGCAAACAAGGCAATCCTATTTTGAACCATTTTGCGGTTGTAGTCTGGCAAGTAATGCAGCCTAGTAGAAAGAGCACGGGCCTGGGAGTCGGAGGATCTGGATTCTAATCCCAGCTCTGCCGCTTGCCGGCTGTGTGATCTCGGACCACTTAACTTTTCTGTGCCTCCGTTTCCTCAACTGTAAAGGAGGGGTTCGATACCTTCTCTCCCTCCTTTTTTAGACTGTGAGCTCCATGTGGGTCAGGGACTGTGTCCTACTTGCTTAACTTGTACCTACTCCAGCACTTAGAACATGAAACGTTCCATAAAAAAATCAGAGCATGTCGAAACTGCCGGAGTACGTCGATCAGGATGTAAATCAGAGTACGTCGCAGTGAAACTCCCATCAACTTGGAAAGTGAGGATAATGCATTGAAGTAACATTTGTCTTTGAAACGGCGCTCCTAATTTTCTAAAATAATGTCAGAATCAAAATTGAGTAGCATTTCCCAGATACTATGCTTGTAGCTTTTCCTGTAATTTTACCCTAGCTAACAGCTTCTTTTTCAGTTGTTTTTTATCTGCTGCAAGTAATGTGAATGAAAAGTCACATGAGATCAAGTGTAGTTGACAAAACAAAGAATTAGTTTGAAGCGATTACTAAAACCTCTGGAACTTTTAGTGTGCATATTATGCATTAAAGCATGTCAGAAATTAAGCCCATAAGTCACGGAACCCATCTCGGATTCAGATTCCAGTTTAGGAATAAAATGATGAAAGTATAATTATGTGGCAGAATTATGTTGAACACAACTGAGAGTTACTGAGGATTGAATTGCTTGTCTTTCCCCACCTTGTCTTCAGCCAAGTGGCAGGAAACAGCTGGCCAGAATTTCTGAGTGCCTTTAATGAAGTGAATTCTTCATCGTTAGGATTTGGTGATTAAATGAAATAAGACTAATATTCCTGTGTGGATTTGCTGAAGGATGATTGCCCTGAAAAGCAATTGACTCTCAAAGTCAGTTACATGCCCTGTGTGGGGGGAAAATACATTTGGAAATTCAGTTTCTGATCCAAAAGTCTCCCGTGTCTGATGTCTTTTCGTGGCTTTTCTTCTGAAATGGCTTTTCTGGCTTTTTAAAGTTACCAAGTTCAGTGATAGAGGCCATTTTTATTTGGTTGGGATTTCTTTGCTCGGGAGAGAACACCAATAATTTGTAAGGTAAACAAACTCATTCTGCTGTCAGAACCTCTCCAGTCTCCTAATGTAATGAACTTTGAAGCCCAGAGAGTGCTCTAGGGCAGCAACGGGAAAGCAACGGGAAGGCTAAAGGCAAGGACCGAAATCTCGGGCCCACTGGAAGTGCCGTGGAGATGTTTCCGGTTCACCGTACGCATGTTTTGGCAGCTGCCCGCTTCCCCTAATGGCATAGCTTAGAATAATAGTGGTGGTCACCATTAGCGGCATCATCTGTTATTTACACCCAGGAGCCCCTCCTGGTTCATTTTCCACATTCTTGATTTCTGGATCATTCAAGTCCCAGGGGTCTCGATGAGACGACAAGCTCTCATCTCCCCGCTCATTAGGGTAGTGACGAGGGAAGAAGAGGGTGCTGAGGGAAGAAGAAGGCTCTGTAGACGTGGGCAGGTTATATCCTCACGGGTTTATACAGGGAAGAGGAGAGAAAAGAGAAGAAGTCTCCAACTGCTTCTGTACCATCCTCAGAGGTCTCTGCAAGGGATTGTGTATAAATTCGCAATCACAAAGCACACCCCGGCTCACTGGTGAAAGGCACCGTCGAGTGTAGGGAACGATACTAGTACCTGAGGAGCTCCGGTCTTGATGCGGCCCAAATCGTCTAATCTGTAAACTCGTTGTGGGCAGGGAACGTGTCTGCCAACTTGGATAGAGCACGGGCCTGGAGTCAGAAGGTCATGGGCTCTAATCCCGACTCCACCACTTCCCTGCTAGGCGAATCACTTCTCTTTGCCTCAGTTTCCTCTGTAAAATGGGATTTAGACTGTGAGCACTTTGAGGGACAGGGACTGGATCCAACCCAATTACTCTGTATCTGCCCCAGTGCTTACTAATACCTGGCACATAGTGAATGCTTAACAAATACCATAATAATTATTATTATTATTACTATCCCAGGCACTTACTACGGTGCTCTGCACAAAGTAAGCGCTCAATAATTACGACTGATTAAATATCATCGATCTGGGATACATACCGTATGAGCAGTTAGGACACAGTCCCTGTTCCACGTGGGTCTTACACTCTAATGGGGAGGGAGAGCAGAGGCTTTATCCCCCTTTTCACAGATGGAGGAACTGAGGCACCAATGAATTAAGGCACTTGCCCAAAGCCCTGCAGCCGACAAGAGGTGGGAGCCAGGATTAGAACAGGTGTCTCCTGAAGGCTCTTCCATTAGGCCATGTTGTTTCTCTAAAAATTTCCAAAAGGCAGGGAAAGATTCTAAATTGGGGTTTTCTGGCTCAGTGGTTCTGTGAAACCTGTCTGCTACTCCCAAGATCCATCCTACTCTACTTCCCCACTGCCTGCCTGCTCAACTTTGCCTGGTACTCACAAGGGCAAGTGGACACCTACTTAGAAAGTGGCATTTTTATTCCTTAAAATCCCAGTTCTCCAAGGCTGCCTCCTGTCTTGGGAACTTGTACTCTTTAGGGATTACAGATTAGGGGTTGCCCTCATGAGGAACGGCAGCTGCCTCGTAGACCTACCTTATGTGCTGGTTTCACAAATAAACCTCCCAAATTGTAGTGATCCTTAATTGCTTCTCACCTGGAATAAATTGTTATTCACTCTTGGCACTTGGAAATGAGGCTATTTGCAAGTCTGGGCTATGTTATTTTCATTAGTTTTTAGAATAATATATACAATCAGCTCATATTTATAACAGCCTGTTTGTTCGTGAGCCATTATGATCTATCACTTTAATAATAAAATTCCATAAATGGCATAATTAGGTTTCTCCTACTCAATAATAAGAAAAAATAATAAATACACCTTAATGGTTACCAAAAAATAATCCAAGGTATTGCGTTGTCAGTACTATGTATGTTTTTCTCTAACTACTCTTTGTATATTTTCCACAGGGCATTGTCTATTAATGAATGGTGGCGAATGGACGAATTACAGGTGTAATTTTTCCTTACCTATTTTCCTGGTCCACAAAATCAATTATCTGCCCTATATTTAGTATATTTTTCAGAGCTGTCTCATAGTCCTTTACTAAATCGTTACAGTGCTCTTATGATGCGAAGAAATGTATTTGCATTTCAAAATTTATGAGTGTCTTATAACATTGAGCAAATATGAGCTTTTAAAAACTATGAAAAATATATTTTGACCCTCTCCTTTAATGCAACTGACTAGACTCCAGCAGCTCATCGGATAAGATTGAAGCATCGCATTTCCGGTTAGTATCTAATTTTATGGACTTTGTACGGGACACTTAGTCATAGTGAGAAAGTTTTTCCTCCCAACTGTGCATTTTTCGGTTCTTTATTCTCATGGATCTTTTTCAAAGAGGCAGTTTAATAAAGAAGAAAATTTAAATTTCACTTTGGGGTCAAAATTGTACAGTCCTCCGGATGTTAGGCTGTGTATGCCAGATTACTGATCGGTGATAACTGACAGTCCCAAAATGTTCTGAAATGCATGGGTAACTTGATAGGTTTCGCTTGGGGGTTGGTACTTTTAGTGAAATGAAGTATGTATATATCTAACTCCAAAATTAGATAGTGCAGACAACGCATAAATCAGAACTGATCAGCCCTAGAAGTTTCCGTTAATGGTTGATTAGAAAAATATTTTGTCCCACTTCAAAACATTTGACATTTTAGTTCAGCTGTATAACTGGACATACGTGGATAAAGGTGGAAGGCTATGGTAGGGTGATGGGAAAGAAGGACTTTCACAGCTTTAAACCATCTGGATTAGAAAGACAGAAGATGACTGATGGGCAAAAAAAAGAGAAAAAAATGGTAGATAGGAGCAGGGAGAGTTTGGAGAAGTTTATGTATGTTTCTCCTTCAAGTAATTATAAATATCAGGTGTCTTTGGCAGGTTTCAAGTTCACGAATGACAGTTATGGCCCAACAAGTTGTTCATTAGAAGAGAAAAACTAATAGGAACTTTATTTTCCTATTGGAGATGAACCCTTCATCTTACCCCTCAAATCTCCACTTTGCTTTCCTCACGTCTATCAATGCCGCCATCTTCTCTGCCTCTCAAATCTACAATCTTGGCGTTATCCTTAACTCTTCCTTGTCTTTTAATCCCCACATTCAGTCTCTCACCCAAACCTGTCAGTTGTTCTACAATATTTCCAGAATCCACCCCTTCCTGTCCACCCAAATGTTTTGGTCCAGGCATTTGTCGTATGTCATCTTGACCATTGCATCAGGCTCATCCTTGATCTACCCTCTACCTATCTCTTCCTTTCCAGTCCATACTTTGCTGCCCGGATGTTGTTTCTAAAACCAGCTTATTACACATGTCTTATTGCTCTTTCCCAGTTACCATCTTGCATTACATTAACTCCTTTGGGTGGTTTCTGAGAGAATTCCAGTTCTTGTAATTATTCCTGAGAGGAGAATGAAGATGAATAATGGAACCTCCTGAACTGGCTTATTTAGCCTTCTTGCTTAAGTTCACAATAAATCTACACCCTCCTGAATCTTGGCAATATGTAAACCCCATTAAATTTGGGTACCGAGAAAAACCCATTGTACTGGATTTATTCGACATGCACCATACTTTCCTATCAGATTATTTGGACAGCTTCTTTTGAAGATAATGAATAAATCTGTCACACAAGGATGAAGGCTGAATTTTCTAAAACTCTTGATTTTTCGATATTTTCAAAGGAGTCTAGCCTAAATCCCCATTAAACCAGAACTCGGTGTGTATATAGTGCCGGCCGCCTTGTGAAGAACAACGGTCTGGTGGAAGAAACATGGGTTCTGGTTCTGGCTTGGGTTCTGGTTTCATCTTTATCCTGTTGTGTGACCTCAGGCAAGTCATTTAACTTCTTTGTGCCTCACTTTCCGTGTCAGTAGCGCAAGTATAATAATACATGTCTCTCCCTGCCCCAAAGCGATGTTGTGAGGATAAAATGAGATAACCGAGGTAAAAGTGCTTTGGAAAAATAAAAACAAGTGACAAATTTAAGGTGATGTTATTTTTAAATGCTTTTATAAAATAGGCCGGTGATGTAGATAATAGATCATATAGATAACAGACATTAATCCAGATGCTATATAAACATGTAGCCTCTGAAGGGCTTTTGTATATGCTCCCGATCTCCATATATATAGCTGTCCTTCTTATAGCGGTCTGTGAGTGCCTGTGTGGTGTAGCTCATCCTCTAGACTGTAAGCTCGTTGTGGGCAGGGAATGTCTGTTTATTGTTACATTGTACTCTCCCAAGTGCTTAGTACAGTGCTGTGCACATAGTAAGTGCTCAATAAGTAGGACAATAAATGACTGAAATGAAAAGACCAACTCAGGAGTCACTCGGGCGTATATTGTGCACACAAAAAGACTGTCCCTTGGGTGTTTTTATATTTAATGTATACAGTGCCTGCTGCTGTTTTCTCTTTTTTATTCTTGTCTCTCGTTCCCTAAAAAGCTTTTGCTCGAATAGAGCCCCTCGTCTCTCAACGGCAGTCCACCAGGCTGGTCTATACTCAGCAGTTGACTCCCAGTTTTCAGCTCGATGCAGCACTGTCTGAAACTTTGTTTTACCATATCTTTAAAACACTTCCCTCGGCCCTCCTTGCTTAAATAATTGTTGTTTGGGTATCCTGCTGTCACTCATTCCTCTCACGGATCACCCAGCATAGCTGTGTTAAGCATAGCATGGCTAGTCAATCAGTTAATCGTATTTATTGACCGCTTACTGTGCGCTGAACTCTGTAGTAGGTGCTTGGAAGAGTACAATAACATATTCCCTGCCCACGGTGAGCTTACAAACTAGAGGCGGAGATAAACATTAAATAAATAAAATTACAGATATGTACCTAAGTACTGTGGCCTGGGTGGGGAGTTGAATACAGGGAGCAAGTCGGGTGACACAGAAGGGAGTGGGAAGAGAGGAAAGGCGGGCTTAATCGGAGAAGGACTGTGTTCCGGAACTTCCCAGTTCGTGTTATTGCCTTGTCAGTCGATATTGAGTATGACCTATATATGATGCCGAAAGATGAGTGGAATAATGCTCAACTTGATGCCCATCCAACCACCAGATGCGTACCATCCGGTACACGGAAGGCCACATGGACTGTTCTAATCACCTTGACGTAGAGGATCAATATCTTTGTCTGGTCCTCTGAGTAGCTAGAAACCTTTTAGCATCCTGAGGATGTGGAGGACAAAAAGAAGAGACCATCTCAAATGGACTGTAGGGCTTCCTATGATACCTGCAGAATGAGAAATTTCAATCGCCCTGCTGGACAATTTAATATGGGATGATTTCAAACCACTTGGGATGAACATACACAGCACGCAGAAAGGATGCAAGTTTCCCATCCCGAGATTTTCCAACAATTTTTCCATTTATCAACTAAGTGCAGTTCTAGAGGGTTAAAAGTCATCTACATAACTATTTGTGTGTTTGTGTACTGTCTATTCATATAGATTCTATACTTGATGAATTTATATTGTGACTTTTAGACCAAGAGTACTAAACAGCCAGTGTGCATTTGAGGCTAAGAAAAGGTGCAAACATCTGTGATTTAACTTTACTTTCTTCTGAAATAACGGTGTCCGTTATTGCTAAATTTTAGCAAAAGGCATTTGCGTTTTGTTTCTTTAGTCCTATATCCGGCACAGTTTCTCATTCCTTATATCCCTACCTCTTTCCTGGTCCCTTTTTCCACATCTCTTACAACTCTCTCAGTCTGAATGCCAAGCCCTCTTTCCCCATCTCTCTTCTCTTCCTCCATCTCCCTCCTTATGTCTGCTTCTGACCCCTTCTTCGTCCACTCCCTCTGCCTCATGGCCTTCCCCTTTCTTCTTTCTCTGTGTTCCCCGACCCACCACCTAAATTGATGCAAGGAATCCCGGTTGCTGGTTGCTGACCAGGAGAATGGCATTGCTGACCAGGAGAATGTCACCGAGGGATGAGTAGTGACTAAGCTGGTGTGAGGAAAAGAGGGAGTCTCTTGTCAGGCTTAAAGCACCGGACCTGGGATATCAATCATTCTGAGGGGAGAAAGGTTGACCTCACTGGCAGCGGGAGCAAACCTCAGTTTAAAAGAGCGGCCCCTGATTGGTTGGGAGATTCTCCAGTCGTTCTCAGTGGGAGATTTCATCTGCGCTTAGAACAGTGCTCAGCGCTTAAAACAGTGCTAGGCCTATAGTAAGCACTCAACAAATACCGGAGTTGTTATCTTCTCCGGTCTACTGTATCATGTTTGAACTCTTCTCCGGCAACAGGCAGCTTTAATCGTGAAAGATGAATGGGCAAGGAAGAAAATAAGGGGAAAGGTGTTGGGGTGGATTTTTTAAAGCTTCTGCAGTAGAGAAATCTGTGTTCTTTGGGAACTCGCGCCCGTTACGTATCCTGATGTTTGTCTAATCTCTGTGGGTCGCTTTGGTATTGCCTACATATTTCTTTTTTCTAACCACTGTGCAAAAAGAAGGCTAATGGGGTAAATAATATGTACCCAGCAGGCACTCAATAAATATTAACCCAGGAGACGATGATGATGATACTTTGGACAGCCCTCCTGAAAGGGATTCTGAAATCCTTCTGGAACCTCTGGACAGTGAGCTTGCTGTGGGCAGGGATGGTCTGTCTTTATAGCTGTATTGTACTTTCCCAATTGCTTAGTACAGTGCTCTGCACACGGTAAGCGCTCAATAAATACGACTGAATGAACGAATGAAATGAAGAGGTTTGGAGAGCTCAGCACCGTTTTCCCGTATCACAGTTTAACGTTAGCTGATGCACACTGATTGAAATCCACTGAAGTCAGTGGAGGAACCCGAATGAATCAGGGTACTATGGGGAACTAACTGACTCACTGCTAATACATCCACATGCATTAGCGGAGATTAAATTGTAACCCAGTGAAATCCAACAGGACACCCAATATGACTGTGTGATAAAATCAAGTCTTTTCTATGGTCACTGCTGACAAATCCTAATTCACTCCAACAGTCAACCAGCTTATTACAAATGCCGTCAAGTTGACTGTAGATTGTTTTAGTTTTAGTGAGCTGCTTGTTTCCAACCATCAGAAGCAAAATAAAATTTGCTCCTAAAGTACAAAAACAGTTACATGACACTTAACTCTCTTTCTCTATGTTGCATTCAATGTTCTGTTTCTGTTTTGTTTTGAATGTGAGTGTATCGACCTACCTGACTAAATTGAGTCATCTAATGTAGATTTTACGTAGATTAACCTCCAAATCCACCCTTGCAAAGGAAACCAATCTTGTAGATACACTGTGATGTATTGGAGTCCATTAGTACAGTGCTTTGCACACAGTAAGCGCTCAATAAATGTGATTGAATGAATGAATTCATTGTACTTGCATTCCTAGGATGGCCAGGTGTTTCCACTTTATTGAATTAGAATCCCCCATCCCTTTCACTTCCCAAGGACCACCACTCTCCCTAACTTCAAAGTCCTCTAAAATTGCATCTCCTCCAGGAGTCCTCCATGATTACTCTCTCATCTTCCCACTATTTACCCTCTCCCACCCGACACCCCAACTTCATCCCTTCTGCATCACTGCTACTTACCATAGCACTTAATGAACATATTTTTAAGCTCCGTTGCCTGCTGGGTGGCCTGGGCCAAGTCACTTATCTTCTCCATGCATCAGGTTCCTCCTCTCGATCAATCAGTAAGCACTTATTGAGTACTTACTGGCATAGAGCACTATACTAAGCGCTTGGGAGAGTACAATATAGCAAAGTTGGTAGAAACATTCCCCGCCCACAACAAGCTTACAATCCAGAGGGGGAGATGGACAGTAGTATAAATAAATCACAAGCGCTGTGGGTTTGAGGATGGGACGAATTACGGGAGCAAATCAGGGCGACACAGAAGGGAATGGGAGAAGAGGAAATGAAGGCTTAGTCAGGGAAGGCCTCTCGGAAGAGTCGTGCCTTCAATAAGGCTTTGAAGGTGGGGGGAGAGTAATTGTCTTTTGGATAGAAAGAGGGAGGGCATTCCAGGCCGGAGACAGGACATGGGCGAGAGGTCGGTGGCGAGATAGACGAGATCGCGGTTCATTGAGTAAGCTGGCATTAGAGGGATGAAGCGTGTGGGCTGGGTTTTAGTAGGAGAGCAGTAAAGTGAGGTAGGAGTGAGCAAGGTGTTGTAACATTAATTACTCCTCATTTACAAAATGAGGATTAAATATCCTCTCTCCCTCCTGCTTAGTCTGTGAGCCCAGTGTGGACAGAATCTGTATCTGATCTGATTGGATTAGTAATTAATCACTGTGGTACTTGTTAAAGCGCTTACTGTGTGCCATGAAGTGTTCTAAGTGCTAGGGTAGATAAAGTTAAACTAGACGCTGTCCCTGTAGGAGGAAGTAGGATTTAATCCCCATTTTACAGATGGGGTGGTTGAGGCAGAGAGAAATTAAGTGACAGAGAGGTTAAGCGACTTGGCAAAAGTCACACAGCAGCAGGTGGCAGAGCCCGGATTAGAACTTTATCCAATAAGCCATGCTGCTTGTGTCTACCCGAGTGCTTGGCACATAGTGAGCACTTAACAGATACTATCATTATTAGTAGTAAGAGTAATATTCGATCCTTAATGTATGAATGCATTCTCCTGGGGCTTCTACTGTCCTGAAATATTGGGGAGCACACCCCAAAGGCCATTCAGCTCTGCCCCACGGCTCAGGGGGCCAGGTCTCTTCCTCTGTTCGTACCCAGAGCGGATCATTTCTTTCGTCTGGAGGAAATGCCTCGGGCAAGCCAGAACTTGGTCGTTCTCTCCCCCAAGCCCAGAGGCCTGCGTGCTTCTCCCATGGCAAGCCCAGAGGCCTGCGTGCTTCTCCCACGGCACACGTAAATCTGGAAGGGATCGGCAGGCAAGGCAGGGGCGATATTGTTAAAGTGTTCTCTCCCAACCACTCGGTACAGTCCTTTGCACACAGTAAGCACTCGATACATACGATTGAATGAATGCACTCCGACAGAACGAAACCTGAAGCCTTTAAAATGGGACGATGAAATAGTAACTGACAAATAATTAACAGCTAATGAGAACTAATATCCCTTGGCCGGGGAGAGCTGGTCATTTCCATAATACCCAACGATCCCGCTTTTGATCCAGACGATCTCGGCCTTGGGCCAGAAATGAGCCAACGTGCCTGGTGTCCCAGGAAATGCTGACTCCTGGGACTCCCTAGAAATCTGGGTCAGGATCCTTACTTATAACAAGTCGCTTTTTAAGGACCAAAACTTTGTCCTTTCTCCATTTAGTTAAAAACCGATCCGGCCGTGACCAGGAGTGGGTTTGTCAAAGGATCAGCCCGGAACCTGAGGGGACTGTAAGCTGGCTGGGGTCAGGGAATGTGTCTGTTTTTTGTCTTTTGTACTCTCCCAAGTACTTAGTAGGGTTCTCCACCCACAGTAAGAGCTCAGTAAATGCGATTGTTGGCTGGGAAATGCCAAAAGGATCACTCTTGTCCCCTGCAGAGTCGCTTTACGTTGTGTCTCCTAAGGAGACGGAGGCATCAAAAAAGCTGAGTCTGGAGTTCGTGCCAACCGACTGCCTATTCATTTCAATTAGGGGCTCCGCTAATGATGCTCTTAACTCTGCCTTGGACAACACAGAAGACATTTTTCTCCTTCTATATTGGGCTCCTTGACAAGACAACTATAAAACACCTAGCATTTCTTGAGCTAAATGAGTAGCAGGACAACTGGATTTTTTTTTTTTTTTGTATGTTGAGTGTTCCGAGGTGACTAAATTTGCCTTGTTGAGCCTTGTAAAATCCTGACTTAATCATGTAAACTTCTGTGTAAGCAAAATAGAAGAAACTTCAAAGGGTCAAAAAGCCTTTAGGGATTTGTGTTGAGACGCCAGCAACAGATCCTAATCTGCCTTCTGAATTCTGGCTATATTTGTCCAAGGAACTGGTACCAGCAAACTGTCTAAGGTAGAGATAGTGGGTTGATTCAGCCTTTATCCCCTTAGAGAGTATTGGCTTTGTGAGACTCTAGCCAGCACTTCAATGCCAGGGGGTCTCCTCTTGCCCCCAAAGCTTTAAAAATGAAGTACAGGAGTAATTTGAGATAATGACTTTGTAACAGGCTTGGGCAGACCTTGGACAGAAGAAGTGAGAGATGTTATCACCTCAGCATTCCTCTTAAAATGCAGTTTTTTCCCCTTGCTTATTCCCAGTTAGTCAAACCTACATTAACATTCCATCCAGGGCTGCTAAACAGAATCTTAATTAGTCCTGATACTCTTGTGCAAAGGGTTTATTCATTGTACTCTTAACTAATGGTTGCTGTCAGGGCTTTTTTTTTTTTTTCCTCTTTGGGTTCTTTGGGGATATCGTGTTCTGCTGCAGAGCATGACAGAAATGTAATGTGCATGCAAAAAAAAAAAACAAAAAACTTGCAGATCAGAAATCTGGAGGCTCCCACTGACTCCAAGCCCTGTCTAATGGTGAGGGGTTGTTAGGACTAATGAGCGTAACTTTCACGACAGATATTTTTCTGACTTGTTTATAACATTTAATGGTGCACTTTTTCTTTTCTCTGACCGAAAAAGCAGCAGAAACGTTTTCCTAGGATTCATTCAGTTGTATTTCATGAGAGCTTTCTGCCCTGCCAGAGGTGGGGGGAAATAGCGTCTAGAGCTGCAGGAAAAAAAAAAAAACCAACTCGTCTTGGACGCCCTGGGGTTGAGACTCATTGCCAAGTGGCTCAGGGGTGGATAGGTTTAAACAGGACCTTCCTCTCTGCATTATGACGTTTCCAGTTGCCCACGAGTGTGGGAGGATGGGTGGGTGGAAGGTTAACGCGTGTTATGTGGGGAGTGGGGGGCGGAGTGTGTCCCTAATGTGAAAATCCAGGAGCGTGGTGATCTTAACAACTGGATCGGAATATACATAGAGTCCGCATACCAATCACTTGATGTGAACATCCCTCAAGGTTATTTGCAGAGCTGAGTCACGATGATGATAATCCCCCGTAAACACTCCGAATGGAAAGAGGGAGAGATTATATAATAGGACCGCTTTGACTTTGACGTTAAACCCAAGTGACTCCTTTTCTTTTCTTTTTTTTTTTCCCCCTTTATTAGCTAGGGCGACTAGACTCATTTGCCTAGAAAACGGCGCTGTGCTAGGACCGATTGCGGAAACGGGTTTCCTCGCCTAGAAATTAGTGCTGATCTCCTTCGGCAGATACTGTACTAGGCCCGGGGAAGGCAGATTTAGCTGCTTTTTTTCTCTCTCTCTTTCCCTCTCTTGCGTAACATTGATTACTCACAAAGAGTTCACAATAACTATCATGTAGCTAAACTAATTGAGACAATCATGCTAAGTTATAGTCAGTCTAAAGGTACTATTGATGTGGTAATGCCTATAGAAAATCAGACATGCGACTCACTACCATTTAATTACTCCCTTTAACCTGTTATTACTATGTTAACTGGCTTAAGTATATATTGCGGCCTTTTATTGCCTTGATGTGACAAATTAAAACATACAGTCTGGAAGCGGCTCTTAGTTGCTGGACAGAGTTACGGAGAGTGGGAATTGGGAGTAGCAGAACTTGCAGATCATAAGATTGATCCCGGGCATTCAGAGCTGATTCAGAAACGGGAGGCGGTCGATTCGAGTATGGGGCTGAGCCTTTTCAGACAGGGAAGAGGGTGAAATCATCCAGGCCTGGGTCACCTGGCTGTCTCGGAGGGAGATTTTTCAAAGGGCTTGTGAAGAATCCCGAGTTTGGAACCAACCCAGCGCTTAGAACAGTGCTTGGCACAAAGTAAGCGCTTCACAGATACCAACATTATTAGTAGTAGTACAGTGCCCGGCACAGAGGAAGCTCTAAACAGACACCGTGCTAATAATAATAACCGCGTTGGATCGTTAAATGGTTAATATGGATCTTCTGGCATCTGTCTTCGGCCTAATGTATTAAACGGTCCCCGAAAATCCTGGGGAACAGTGCGAGTCGGTGATTATTCCCGTCTTTACACAGTTAGGGCTTTCCAGCTAATTAACCTTCATTTTTTTTTTAAAAAAAAAAAGGGTCTTCCACGTTATTAAGATGTATGGGGCTAGTGGCTTACCGCGGGAAGTCCTAATTATTGAAAGTATTCGAAGGCGTGGTCTGCCCCGGGAAAGGTAACATTTCTGCCCTCCTTGGGCTACCCCGCGATGTCCCCAGTTCAAATCCCGCTGCCTGGGGCTGTTTCAGGTGTCCCCTCTGGCTCCTCAGCTGGGGTAGCTCTTTCTCCATTCAGCCCATCATACTTTTAACTTTGCTAAAGTTTTTCGACGTGGGAGAAGCATGCAAAACTCTTTTTCTTTCCCTCTCTCTCTCTTTTTCTCTGTTTCTCTCTTCCCCCCATCCCCCAACTAATGGACAGTTTCTCTTCAGGCGTCCTGCGCTCACCTCTCCATCTTCTTCTGCTCAGGCTAAATGATCTTGAAGGTATTAGGGATGGCCTGAAATCAAACCCCCTCCTCTCCTCCTGCAAGAAGATGTCAGAGGTTAAAATGTTCGCCTTGCCCTTTCTCTTGATCTTGGGGAAAAGGAAAAAAAAAAAAGTCCAGCGGCTGCTGGCACCTTTATGGGGCTTCAGTCCCGCTGCTGCTTTGAGCAGTTCCAGCCTCACTAACTTTGATCAGCCTTATTCATTCCAGCTGCGGTCTATTTGTTTGTCATTTTCCCCTTTTCCTCTGGAATCGTTATTTATGGCGAAAAAAAAAAAACCCCAAAACCCGTGAAAGCAGTGAGAGTCGCCTGCGAACTGAGAGGGAGTTAAAGGAGGGGAGGGGAAAAAAAAACCAGAGTAAAAATAAAAAGGAGGCAGAATTTAAATCATAATCAAATCAGCTTTACACAAGGGCATTAACTAATTACTAGATCAGAGAGGAAAAAATAAATATTCTCTAAAATAACTGAAGGTAATTATAACCCTGTTGTTGACACTAACGATTAATAATTGATCAGAAGTTATACACAATAAATTGACAATTTATCTTCCCATGAAAATACACGTGGCTAATGCTTTTTGGTGTGTCACATAGAGGCAACATGCTTGCATTTGCCTGTTTTCACTTTTTACTTCTTCTGTGGCTGGTTGTTGTTTTTTTTAATGAGACTTGATCCATTTTCCAAGTTCCTTATATAATAATCCGGGGCGCCAATTTTTTTTTTTCTAAACCATTCCTGAGAATCCGAGAGCCGGGTTTAAAAATAACCACGCTCTTCCTCTTCCCTTCTTTTTTATTACACCAAGATTGCCAAAGGACAGAGACTGTACATTTCGCAACGAATTCCTGCTCATTAAATCACGACAATCGTCCTGTTAAATCTTCTCTCGGATCTTTCTTTTCTTTTCTTCGAAAAACACAAGGCACTCTGCCCTTGTTGGATAGCAAACAGTCAAGTCTATTCTCCTGTGATTTGGAAGTTGGGGTAGAAGGGAGGGAAAGGGGAGGGAGGGAAGGGGGAATCTGGTCCAGATTGCAGAAACCTCACTGTCAGCTCTGTCTCCAACTATTTACAGGTAAAAAAAAAAAAAAAAAAGCTTCATCAGAATCAATTGTGCCAGAGAAACGTCTACCTAGTGTCATTTACGACTTAAAACAGCGACTAAAGGTTTTCTGTCTCTCCCCAAGTCAGATTACTCAGTGTATATTCATATCTCGTATATGTACCAGCAAAAAATTAAAGAGAAAGGAGCGAAATACCCCCATTTAAGCCACTAGAAAGAGATTTTTCCAAACCATCAACTCATATTAGTCGTAAATTATTCGCCCTTATAATACCCCCTAAAAAAATCCTCTGGGTTTTGTCACAGATATAAAGATTTTAAAAACTTCAAAGGGGAAAATAGCTCTGGCAATTTCTAGTAATGCAACCGGTTCTCTTTTTTTCTGTCCCAACCACATCCAGCATTTACAGATTTGCAATGTATAAAATTGCATTTGAAAGCGCCTTCGTAGGCTCTCCGTTTACCTCGATTATATTGAGCTTGCCTTTTGCCATAAATGCAGCAAATTTTCCGCCCTAAATAACTTTTATGGATACGGTCGGGGAGTAAGGTGTTTTTTTTTTTTTTAATGACATTACTTTTGTTTTATTGTCAAACGGTGAGATGTTTTCGTTAAATGATTAGAAATCACTAAAATAAACATGTTTGTAGGTGAAAATGCATGCACAGCAGTTTCGATACATACAACAAATCTTTTTTTTTTTCCTCAATATCAGGAGGTACACGATTTTTCAGCGTCTATTTTCTGCAGTGGTTTTTAAAACAAAAAAAAATCTGACTTTCTGAGTCACGTTTTATATTTCAGATAGGTGAAACAGCACTTAGGTACATATCTGTAATTTATTTACATTGATGTCTGTGTCCCCCTCTAGGCTGTAAGCTAGTTATGGGCAGGAAATGTGTCTATTTATTGTTATATCGTACTCTCCCAAGCGCATAGTACAGTGTTCTGCACGCAGTAATCGCTCAGTAAATGCAGTTGACCAAATGACTTAAATCCTAGTTTGGAAAGGACAACTTTTTTTTTTTTTCCAAACTGGGGGTATAGTTTTCTTCCTGGTGGTTTTAATGCAATCCAATGTGTTGAATTGTTTCGTCCGATTTTAGTCCAGGAATCTGATTGATATCCACCTCCCAATTTTAGTTTCTCATCTAAATGGAAGAAATTCCTTTTCTCTAATCACAATTTCCTCCGTATGCTTGAGTGATGAAGAACGGCTAATTCTTTACAATCTGCTTTTATTTCCGTGCAATTTCTCCTTCCTCTTGCCCAGTTCCCAAGTCCCCAGCGCTGAGACTTTCCCCAGCGTTTAATGCAGTGCCCTGCCCAGAGTAAGCACTGAATAAACAGGATGGATCGAACCGAACGTAATGCAAAGAGAAATGTGGGTTGGAGGGGTATCATTTGAACCCTTCAGCTCAGTTTCCCCCACGCCCCATCTACCATGAACTTGGCTCTAAAAGTTGAGAAAGCAAGTGAGTTTCCCCCCTCCTCATCTTCCCCTTCCCCTCCTCTTTTCCTCGTCTCTCCTCTCCCCCCTTCCAGGGAACCAGTCGAAGGTGGACGAAGTTCTTTCCGAGTCTCAAAGGCAGTTGGTGAGCAGCTTCCCCGAAACAATAACTCTTTTATTGAGAACAAATGTTGACATTTGCAGGCAGCGGGGAGTAGGCCCAGGCCTAAGGGTCCGAAGTGGAAAGCGCCTCTGGTCCTCTTGGCAGGCCTTTCTCAGGGGAGCCCACCTGAGATTAAAGCTCGCCTTTCGATAAATCAGCTGTAATGAACACCCACCCCCGGCCCCGGGGACAAAAAACATGAGCTCTGAGGTCTTCATCCCCAGCGGAATGTTGGGGACAACATTGATGCATCACAAAACACGCAGAGAGTGCTTGGTTTTCATTATCCAAGCGTCTCCCTCTCCCAGGGAAGGCCTCATTCCCAGCCGACCACCTACAACCCGGAGAATTCCGGTGATTAGGCTCAAAAAGACTAAAGCGGATCTATTCCCGGCCTCCCCTAAAGAGGGCCCTTCCATCCTTTCACCCTTCCTCCCTTCTCCCTTCTTTCTTTCCTTCTTCCTTTCTTCCCTTCTATCATTTGCATCCTGTTCATTTAATAAATCACTGGTGACCTACCTGGTTGGGGAGGGGACGAGGTGGCAGAAACCCTTGTGGGTTTGACATTCAGAGTGTATATTGAAAAGCGAGTTCTCCAGGTCTTTCTGCTTTCCTTTCCAGAAAGAAATCCAGGTCTAAATGCTACCAGAGAGTGAGTAAATTATGGAAATCTTTTATAATTCGTTGGGCGTCTAAACATCAAAGGATTGTTGTGAGCCTTTTTCTAATCTTAACCACTGAAATTTCTCGTTTTGCCTTAGAGAACCTGGGACAGTTGGAGTATGTGTGTGTGTGTGTGTGAGAGAGAGAGAGAGAGAGAGAGGGAGAGAAAGAGAGAGAGTTTTTAGAAAGAAAGACAAGATAATTGGAGGGAAGAAGGGAGAGAGAGATCCTTCTTCTGTGAGTTGCATTTAGAAATCGACAGGGTTTTAAAATGTTTCATTGTTGTACATTTGTTTCAAAGAGAGGTAGTCCCTACAGGTTTTCTTAGTATCATTAGGGATGGAACCTCTTTTTTAAATTTGGTAAGTAGTGTTGGGATTTCTAGAATGGAAGTCAAAATCAGGAAATATAAATGTGTGTGTGTGTGTGTGTGAGAGAGAGAGAGAGTGATTGACTTGTGGCATAGTTCGTATGGGTGGTTCCAAGTGGTAGTTTTTTTTACTGTCAAATTTTGATCATCATATTTAAGCTCTCATAGTGGCCACTTTAAAGTGTTTGGGAAAAAAACAACAAGGTAATGTTCATATTTCACAAAGCTTTTGAAAAAAAAAACAGAGTGAAAGGCTTGGATTTCATTTTTTTCTCTCCCAAAACCTTTCATTCATCTTTGCACAAATGCATAATAGGGTAAAAGACAATTGGGTTTTCCTGGCTGTAAATCATGGCAATATACAGTCAGACACTATCCACTAGGAGGGGTGTGTGTGGGATTGTGTGTGTGGGATTGTGTGTGTGTGTGTGTGTGTGTGTTGGGTGGGGGGAGGGGGAGAGGGTTATAAATGAAGGCTCTACTGTGAAGACCAGTTAGAATCTTTGTTTCTGTCAATGAGGAGATGATCTGCCTTTTTTTTCTTATTACACAGTGTTCTTTACCTTGTTCCAAATCACTAGTACCACAGTAATGAAAAAATACAAAAGGAAAGAAAATGAGCAAATTCGAAATCCAGCCATTTTTCCTCATCTTCGCACAATCCAAACACAGATATTCTAACTCGAGACTCCAACGGCTCCTTATCCAGTTAACATTCCCCAGCCTGATGCCTGAAGTATCTAAGATCACTTTCAAATGCCCTTTCTAACAAGACCCGAGCAAGAGGCCACTAATTTTCACTGAACAAAAAGCCACTGGAGAGAAATCCGTTTGTCAATATCAACTGGTCCAGCAATTTCCCATCTTCAGACACATCGGCCTATCTGAGCTGGCAGATGTTTAGACAAGATTTTATAAATTGTTCAATATCAGCCCATAATGAACCCCAACTGACCATTCCAAAGCAGCTAAAAGCATCCAGGATCTCCCCCATTGGGATCTAGTAATGCTCTCACGCTGGAACGTTATTAATCATGGAATAAAATAGATGAGCCTCTTGAAAAATAAGTGTATGATTGATTAAAGGGCAATCTAAGAAGCTATTATTCTTGTTTTATAACCGTAAGTTATATTCACTCAATTTATCTTTGGGGAGGAAATAAATGATTGTTCGTTTACGTAGGGAGTCAACTAATTTTGCTGAAAATTAAAGAGATAGTTTCGCTGCTCTCGTGGCACTAATCAAGCGGGGAATGTTACTCCAATACTGAATTTTAGAGATGGTTGATATGATTTAGAAAGTTAATTGCACGAAAGAAAGATGGCTACATTTTAACTTAATTTTATTTGCGGAGTATTGGAAAAGGAAATGAATGCTAAGGTCATTTAACCCTTCTACGTGGTACTCGGGTTAGTCTACACAACCGAGTGAAATGGGGAATTGAGCAATTACCTGGTGAAACTGATTAATGAAGTCAATCTGGGGTATTCAGAGCCCCCAAATGGTGTCTTTTCCTTTAAAGCAGGTTTTTATCTGACCTGTTCACTGCACCTTGTCTGCATAGACACTGGCTTAGCCAGAGTCAGAAATAAACATATTTTGCTTCTCCTGAAAATTACAGGGAAGAGGACTTGAAGGAAAAAAAAAAAAAACATTATAGTTGCAAGTGCCATTTATTAACAATAATAATAATAATAATTATAATGGCATTTGTTAAGCACTTACTATGTGCCAGGCACTGTTCTAAGGACTGATTTACATTTGTATTACCCAACCTTCAGAAAAGTCTATACTCGCATACATATATATATATGTTATATGTATCTAAGGGATACACACACACAAACACACCTCTATCTATCTCTCGCTCTATATATGTAGACAACAGTATATATGAAACAGTCTTCCTGGGGTTTCACTTTCTCCAAAAACCCTTTCTGTTCCTCCACATTCTACACTTTACACAAATAAGAGGCACAAAAGGACGGTCTCTCTTTGTTGAACTTGTCCATTGTTTTCTAAATCAAATACCCTTTCAGGAAAAATGAACCCAAAACACCATATTGTTGCAGACTAGTCTGTTTTATTTACAATTAAAGATATAAATTAGTAAAGAATTCTCGTTAAACAACCAACAAAGATTGTATAACCATCAACGTTTCAAATAAAAACCAGGCAGAATTTATTTACAAAAAGTTCAGATTCCATTGCAATACAACTTGCATAAATTACTAGAAGCTTTATATCATTACAAAAATAAATATCAAATTTGTTTCCACTTTTTAAGTACTCAAGTTCTTCAATCACATTTTATTATCTCTACTGTGTACATCTTTTACAAATAAATTTTACAGTAAATCCTATCACACCTATAGAGTATATTCCGTGGCAATGAAGTGATCGATTCAAGATATCCTGAGAAAAACAGTTGGTTTTCAAAAGTCACACATACATTGGGAAACTATACTATACCAACAAACTCACATATGTCTGACAAAATTTTGTTTTAATAGAGACTGCAGATTTAATAGTGCTCTGTGGGTTCTTCTTTTATACAGTGGCACAAGATGTGATCCGGATTTAGAGATTCATTTTATATATACATATATATGTGTGTGTGTGTATATATGTATATAAGTATACACATATAAATATACACATATATATTTCATATATATATATATAAATATTAGCTTGGGGAGAGATGATGGCTTGCTGACTTTTTTCAAAGCAATTGTGACACCTACCTGTGAACCAAGGAAAAAACCAAATCATCCAAAAATCTTTCAGTTTCACGCTAGCATCGTTCAATTGCAAAAAAAGGAGGTATTCTGAAAAACTCAATCTTTTTCATTATTTTTGGAAAGACTAATTTTTAAACCTCTTAACGTTTAGAGAACCCTAAACTGTCAAGACGCCCCTGAACACAGGGCGAAGGGCGGTGTCCTTAATACCTACCCCGTGCCAGCGTGCTCTCCGTATTCTCATTGGGATCTTACATCGACACTGAGATTTTTGTAGTTTTAACAGAGTCATCCCCTTTAAAACCGAATCGAGAGAGGAGATGACTCCAAAGACGCTCTATTAATAAAATATATTTCATCTCAAGTTCTCCGCCAGTAGGCTTCTTTGAAAAGAAAACCCCAATCATAAAATTTTAATTGCTCTCTTTAAATTAAAGCAAACTCAATCGTCGAGGAAAAACAATCTGTTTTGATAATTATTAGGTGAATCGGAGAAACGAAGTAGGTGTATTCAAATAGCCTTTTCACAAAAGCAAAAGGAACACACGGACCAGAGAGGACTCGATGTAACGAAGCAAGAAATAAACGTGAAGCAAGTTTACAGCTGCACAATATGTCTTGGACCGGATCCCAAATGATCAGTGTAACAGAAAATGTTCCCACTTACTTGCATGGCTGTGTGATTGCACTTCTATAGGTAGGGTTGTACTCCTACTGTGCAGACTTCAGTGGAATCTGTCAAAATAGAACCGTCAGTTAGTCACAGGACACAGCCAGCTAACTAGATTATACAGTCCGCCCCGACTGTCCCACTTGCTCCGACTTCACAGTTAAGCCATTTGAGACCCTTCTTTATGTGCCACTATTTTAATTTGGGAAGTGGATCTTTTTAATTCCTGCCCTCTTCTCTTCCCCCCCCCCACCCACCCCCCTCATTCAGAAAACCGATTCAAAAGCCTTACCGGGGGTGGAAGGGGGAGGGAAGGGAAAGAAAAAGAAGATTCGAGTTGAAAGATTTTTCTACCGGGCAGGTTCCTGGTAGTAACTGGTATAGTTGGTTTCGCTCAGTCAAGCTAGAGGAAATGGTCTTTAACTCAGACCAGTCAAAGCCAGCGATATTTGATTTCACAAAAGTCTAGCATAAAAACAAGTGGGAGCTGGGTTTTTATTTAGTTTTGTTCTCCCCCCGCCCCGGCTTGTTACTTTTTAAACTTGCAGAGAGAGCTGCCCCTAGTTTTTAAAGAGATAAAGGGGGCTCCTTCTCCTTTTTTGTCTACTCAAGACACAGAAGGGGAGGGTTGTGAATTTTTCCAGAATTCCCTCTTTGTGGGGAGGGAGTTCTCCAAGAATATCGAATCCCCCCTCCCCCCTGGGAGGGGGCTCCTTCTCCTTTCTGTAGACTTAAGACACCCACATTAGGGGACGGTTGTGAATTTTTCCACTCTTCCCTTTCTTTGGGGCAGGAGTTCTCCAAGATTAATTCCCACCCTCCGGGAGGAGGAATTCCAGAGTGTTTCATTCCCACCCTTGAGGAGGAGGAGGAGGAGGAGGAGTGACACAATCTGCTAGTCCTTTGCCCCTCTTGCTGAGCGTTCTGCATCCCGGGGGCTTGGGTTTTGCTTTACCCGGGTCCCCCTAGGCCCTCTCCCTCCCCGGGAGTTATTTTTATATTTTTTTCCCCTGCGGGAACTGGAGGAGAGCAGGCATCCCTGCACTCACCTTTCTTGGACTCGTAAGCGGAGGGCCTGTAATGCGTGTCCAGCTGGTTAGGGCTGGTTTTCAAAGAGTCACCGTTCTGCTTGTGGCCAGCGCTCAATCCCTCGTTGGCAGCCACCGCTGCCGAGTTGTACCTCAGGATGCCCTGGCTCTGGAGAGCGTTAAAGTTTCCATAGTTCGTGTAGTTGCCGTAGAAGGGCGACGTGTAATAAATATGCCTGCCCAGGAGGGAGGAGGGAGGGTAGGCCGAGGCCTGTGCCCCGGGCAGAGGGGTCGTCGGGGGACAGGCCTGCTGGCCCAGGCCTTGGTGCTTGAGGTCCGAGGTGGCGATCTCGGCCAGGGACCACAGCTTGGGCTTGGCGGCGGGCTGGACGGTGGGGGAGAGCCGGTGGTCCAGGGCCTTGCCGGGGGTCGTCGGACGGTCCAGGACCGGCGCCTCCACGCCCGTCAGTGGAGACGAGGTCACGGGCTTCCCCGGTGGGCCTAGTCGCTCGCCCTCCTCCTCCTCCTCCTCCTCTTCTTCCTCCTCCTCCTCCTCCTCGTCCTCCTCGTCCTCCTCCAGGTCGTCGTACTTGTCCTTGGGCTGGGCCCCACGGCCGGTCAGCTTCTCCCCGTCCGATTCGGCCGAGCAGGAGTGGTCGGTCAGGGAGTCCACGTGCAGGCTGATCCCTGCGGACCCCAGAGGCCAGGGTCAGGTCCTGGGGGGGGGGGGGGCACAACGTCCACCCTGCTCCCCCCCCACCACCTCCAGCCCCAGGCTGACGAGTCCAGCGGAAAATCTGGGGGGCCCCGGGGCTCGCCTGGGCCTCACTCTCCAAACCCGGGGGGGGGGGGTCCCCGAGTGGACCTTTTCCACCCCAAACTGTTGACTCTCCCACCACCTGGACCCCAGGGGGAGCAGATACATGCACGCACACTCTCCCTCGCATTTGTGGGTGTCCTCACGTGTGCACACTTCCTGACACAAATGCACACGCGTGCATGCCTCCTCCTCCCGCTGCGACCCGCCCAGCACTCACAGGCACACTTCCTAACACAAATGCACACGCATGCATGCCTCCTCCTCCCGCTGCGACCCGCCCAGCACATGCATGCATACTCACACTCTCCATTCCCCTTCCTAACACCCGTATGCACACTCACACTCTCCATTCCCCTTCCCAACACACATAGGCCCACTCACACACTCCATTCCCCTTCCCAACACGCGCGTACACACTCACACTCCCCATTCCCCTTCCCAAGACACGCATGCATACTCACACTCCCCATTCCCCTTTCTAACACACGTATGCACTCTCACACTCCCCGTCCCCCTTCCCAACACACATATGCCCACTCACACTCTCCATTCCTCTTCCCAGCACACATATACATGCTCACACTCTCCACTCCCCTTCCCAGCACACGGATGCACGCTGACACGCCCCGGGGGAGGGGGACCCCCTTCCAGATCCACCCGTCCCGCGCTCACCTTCATCCTCCGCCGACGTCTCGTTGCTCTCCTGGGCCTTGTCGGGCCCGTCCTCTTTACTCCTCGCCCCCTCCCCTTCCTCCTCATCCTCATCCTCGCTTTTGTTCCTCGGGGCCCAGGTCATCTTGTTCTCCTTCTTCAGGCGGCGCCGGGCGTTGGCGAACCAGGTGGACACCTGGGTGAGGGTCATCTTGGTGATGATGGCCAGCATGATCTTCTCGCCCTTGGTGGGGTAGGGGTTCTTGCGGTGCTCCTGCAGCCAGGCCTTGAGGGTGGCCGTGGCATCGCGGGTGGCGTTCTTCCTGTAAGCGGGGTCGTTCAGCTGGTAAGGGTAGGCCGGGCTCCCGTAAGGGTGGTAGCCGATGGCCCCGCTCATCCCCGTCGTGTGACCGTCGTAAGGCGAACCCTGAGAAGGACAAAAAGGGGGATTAGCCGTTCGTTATGGCAGCCCGGCCCTCGACGAGTCACTGATGCCATTTATAGCCCCCACCCCAGCATCGATTTCTCCCCTTCGTGTTCCACTCCCGAAAGCGAGACGCCCCGACCTCCCCCAAAATTAAAAAAAGTCCCCCCCGCCCCCGACCCATTTGGAACCGATTTTTACCTCCTCCCACCCCTCTAGATCGTCGCCGCTTTAATCCTCGACCCTGTCATCTTTTCGTAATGAAACAGTCTCCCAGATCGTTTTGTTCCATTAAGGCATTAAGGGGGGAAAAAAAGGCCTACAGGTAGTTTCTTGATATCTAAATTTCTTTCAGCCGTTCAACTAATGCCCTCCCCGCCCTCCCCCCCCCCCCCACTTTTTTTTTTGGCTATAGAAAACACAACAAAGCCACCACTTAGCAATTCACTGCACTAATGCATTGCAAATCCAATTTGCAAATCAGAAGATATGCACCGTTTCGAATTGTTCAAATGCGATGCAATTAGCATTTTAATTCGCCCTTTAACGTTTAAATTGCGCTTATTTAAGCCCTGGTCGTGCAAGAAAGTTGCCGAGATGGCTGAGGGACCGGCTAACTTTTTAGCCCGTCTAGGAATTCTGCGGAGGGTGAATAACAATCGCAATTTCCCCTAATGATCTCAACGGGCAGAAACCCCCTCCGCAACTTCCAGCCACGGATCCCCAGCTGCTGAAGGGGGGGAAAAAGTCCAACGGGAAAGGTCTCGTATGGCCTCCACCGAGATCGTGAGACGACTCATCTCGACTATTTAATACCGATCCATTCGTTTACTAGACGGCTACAATTAAAAGAGGAAGAGAAAGCTGAAAACGTTTGTGGAAGACGGTGCTGCAAAATCGCAATGAAAAGGCCGGTGGGGGGGGGGGGGGGCGTGAGACTAATGACAACAAAGTGAAATCCGAGGCCGCCGCCAACACAACCATCTTGTGCATAAGCGGAGCTCCCAGATAGCAAACAGATGCTCCTTTTCATCCCCTAAAATCCAGTTAAACCATTAGCACAAAAGCATTGAAAGTAAATAAAAACCGCACGGGGAGAAGTAGCCAAAAGCTTCATTCGGGGCCCACTAAAACACACACACACACACAACACCCCCAAAGACGATGTGAATTAGCCCATACTCTTCTCTTTTTTTTTTAATGAAAAGGCCTGGAAGATATTGGTAACGGATCTGGGCGAGGTAGCAGATGATCTGAGGGGCTTTGCGCTCGCCCACTCGGCCGGGCAAAAAGTAACCCCTCAAAGCCCTTTTCCCTGCACGTTTTCTTTCTTTTCTCCACTTTGGGGTTCCCCTCCCCATCACGTCGGTGGCCTCGGAAGAGCTCCTCTTTTTCTCTTTGGTTCTCTCTCCTCCCCGTCCGCCCGACCACCTCTGTCGTCCGAGAGCCCAGGGCCCTGAGTAGAGGGCGGGTTCCCCCAGGGCGCAGCGCAGTGTTGGAGCTGGGGAGGGTGGGAGGGGAAAGGGAAGAGGGGGGGTACCGGGCGATCTGGGGGGTTTGCGCTCGCCCACTCGCCCAGGCGGAAAGTAACCCCTCGAAGCCCTTTTCCCTGCACGTTTTCTTTCTTTTCTCCACTTTGGGGTTCCCTCCCCATCACGTCGGTCGCCTTGGAGGAGCTCCTCTTTTTCTTTTGGGTTCTTCCTCCTCCCCGTCCGTCCGTCCGTCCACCTCTGTGGTCTGAAAGCCCAGGGCCCTGGGTGGAAAAGTAACCCCTCGAAGCCCTCTGCCCTGCACGTTTTCTTTCTTTTCTCCACTTTGGGGTTCCCCTCCCCATCACGTCGGTCGCCTTGGACGAGCTCCTCTTTTTCTTTTGGGTTCTTTCTCCTCCCCGTCCGTCCGTCCGTCCACCTCTGTCGTCTGAGAGCCCCGGGCCCTGGGTGGAAAAGTAACCCCTCGAAGCCCTCTGCCCTGCACGTTTTCTTTCTTTTCTCCACTTTGGGGGCTCCCCTCCCCATCACGTCGGTGGCCTTGGAGGAGCTCCTCTTTTTCTCTTTGGGTCTTTCTCCTCCCCGTCCGTCCGTCCGTCCGTCCGTCCGCCTCCGTCTTCTCCAAGCCCAGGGCCCCGGGCAGAGGGCGGGTTCCCCCAGGGCGCAGCGCAGTGTTGGAGCTGGGGAGGGTGGGAGGGGAAAGGGACGCGGGGGGAGAGGAGGAGGAGGAGGAGGAGGAGGAGGAGGAGGAGAAGGAGGAGGAGGAGGGGGGCTGTGTGCGGTAGTTACCATGTAGGAGGGGAATCCCGCGGCCGGGTCAGCGGAGTACTGCAGAGGGCCGGTGAAGCCGCTGACCGCCTGGGCGGTGAAAGCCGCCGATCCCGGGTAAGGGCTGAAGGCCGAGCCGGAGGAGGACCTGGCCAGCTCCTCGCCCCTGGGCGTCGCCAGCGCCGAGGCCCCGTAAGCCGGGCACGAGTAGAGGGCCAGGGAGCCGGGAGGCTGGTAGAGGTAGCCCTGAGGATAGGACATGACCGCGGCCGGCCGGGGGACGAGGGGGCGACCGGGGACGGGGCGAGGGGGCGCAGCCTCTCCAAGGCGGCCGCTCCTCGGCCGGCCGGGGAGGGACAGGCCGGGGGTGGGGGGCTTTAGTGGGGACCCCCCATCCACCGGCCGGAGGGGGGGGTCCTGGGGAGGCGGGGGGGGGAGGAGGAGGAGGAGGAGGAGGAGGAGATAGGGTCGGGCCGGTCCTCCGACTAAGCGGGGCGAGGAGAGGGCATGGGGAAGGGGAGGAGAGGGGGCCGGAGCGGGGCGGCCGGGCTTGGCGCAGGAGGGCGGTCGGCGGTGGGCTCTCTCGGTGGTCCCGGTGGCCTCGGTGGTCCCGCCGGCGGTGGACTCGGAGCTCAGACCCCAGTCTCCTTCCCCCGGCGCCCGCGAGCCTGGATTTGGGGGGAAGGATGGACGGGCTCCAGCCAACAGTCGAGGGAAGGAGCGCTCCAGTTTCCCAGGGACATTGGAAAACGGAGCTGTCCGTCACCGAGGCTTATCTGCATATTCGGGCGGGCCCGCCCCCCTCCTCTTCCTCCTCCTCCTCCTCCTCCTCCTCCTCTTCCATCCTCCTCCTCCTCCCAGCCTGGGGAGGGGAGGGGTCGGGAGGGTAGGGACGGGGAAGGGAGGAGGAGGAGGAGGAGGAGGGAAGCGCAGGCTTTTGTAATGCAAGCCACCCTCTCGGCCGGCCAGAAAAGGCGCCGGGGGAGCCAAAGGATGAGCCCGCGGACGTCCACCGGCTTTCCCGAGGCCCGAGCGCGCACAACTCTCACGCACGCATTCACCCGCACTCCCACCGTCACTGGGATCCCCGCACCGCGGCCCCCCTCCCCGTCCCCCCGCAGACCCAGACGGGCTCTCACGGACATCCAGTCTCTGCGCGCCCAGCTCCACTTCCAGCGACGTCTGCTTGGCGCGCACAGTCCCGTTTCCACAGACAGGCCCTCTTGCCCACGCATTCCCCCTTCCACGGCCTTCCGCTCGGCGCGCACATTCATTCCCGTTTCCACAGACATCCGCTTTCCGCGCCCGTTCCCACTTCCACAGACATCCGCTTTGCACGCACATCCCCACTTTCATAGGCGTGTGCTTTCCGCGCACATTCCCGCTTCCACGGGCATCCGCTTTGCGCACACACTCCCCACTTTCACAGACATCTCCTCTTGAGCACACATTCCCCCTTCCACGGACACGTCCTCTGGCACACACATCCCCACCTCCACGGACATCCGCTCTGCGCTCCCATCCCCACTTCCACAGACATCCGCTCTGCTCCCACATCCCCACTTTCACAGACATCTCTTGCGCATCCACCCGCACCGTAATCCCTTGCACACTCACACACGCCCCCCGATGCGCGTTCCCACGCTGCCCGAGATGGGTTTGGGAGGGGGGCCAGAGCCAGGGCCTACCCTCGGTCCGGCGGGAATCCCACCCTACTCCCCCTCTCTGAACCCCGGACTCTCGAAGCTAGAAAATCGGATCTCTCTGCCGGCTCCCAGCGCGGATGCAGTTGGGATCTGGGGGGGGGGGGGGTTGGGAAGCAGAAATCGGGATCTCTCTGGGGCTCGGATGTATTGACCCTCCCCCAGGCCCCCCGTTAGCCGACGATGATGATGAAGTTTGGGGGCTGGCTCTGGAGAAGGGGGCGGCCAGGTGATGGAGGGACCCGGCTGGGTTTCAGGAGCCATCAGAGCCAACATCCAAGCCGCGATGATTTTATAGCGGGGGTGGGGTGCAGGGGCGGGAGGACTGTTCCTGCCAACGACGGGGACGATCTCGGGGCTCCACTCTCGCCGTGTCCGGAATGACAAGAAAAAGGAACTTGCCCCAGCGGGGACTTAGAGAAAAGGGCGAGGATTCACCCGGCTCCAGGACTTGAGCTTTTGTTTGAGATCTGGAGTTGAAGTGGTGACTCGCGGAGGGCATGGACCCCTTTTTTGTCCCGGTCCCGGCCTGATCTTCTCCCCTTTGGGATTTCCTCTCCCCCCCCCCCGCCCCGGTCACTACCCTTCGCAGAGCGTTTCCAGCCCCCGACCTAGACACCCCTGGTGGATGCCCACCTTCTGCCACTCCTAGCCACTGGGGCTTCAGGCAGGGCGTTAGAGCGTCTCTCTCGCCCATTCTCTCCATCTCTTCCTCCCTCCGCTTTCCCCCTCCCCCTTTTTCCCTTCCTTTCGTCTAGCCTATTCATTACTTACGCGGAGGCTCCCGAATTTATCACTCTGGGCTCTAAATCCCCAGTTCCGGTCCTAGGCGTTTATTGAAACTCCAGGTTCTAATGAACTGCTCAGAGCACCCAGCTTTTATTTAAAAAAAATGGACTCAGACGCTGCGTTTACCCAGAAAATTAAAGCCTGCAAAGGAAAGCCCGTGTTATTTTAACTTAACATTCACTGTTGTCGAAAAACGGCTCATTAAGCCTCTTCTTCACGGCCCTTGAGAGCGCGTTTACCCCGTATTTCAGCAGATAAAAATACTTTGACCAAGTGAATGGAATCCGGCTGTGTTTTGGGGTTCTTGTTGGGTGTTTTTTAAAATCATTTTTATAAAATACTACAGATAATTACATTGGGTCGGACAGAAAAAAAAATAATAAATCAAATCAAGGAGCTCTAGGGAATTTATTAGAAACCAACCGGAGGATAAGATGGCAACAGCTGACACATTTGTTGGTGAGCAAAGGTAACTTATTTTTAATCAACTCAACACGACGTGAATAACACGGGGCCCCGTGAAAATGTAAGTTTAATGATCTTCCTAATAGAGGGGGGGAGACTTTTTAGAAGCCGCCGAGGGTCTAAAGCGAACCAACCAAGTCCCCCCTTTAGAGTTTGGAAGGTTTCGGGCAAGATCGCAGTTTCGAATGATTTTTCTAAATTTTTTTTTTTTGGCCGGAGACACTCCCACCCCAAAATCCTCTCACCCCCCTCAATCCCCGATCCCCGAAGACTTTTCTCTGCATTGGTGCACGCAGAAGAAATCTGGCCGCCAGACACGAGGGGTT
Organism: Ornithorhynchus anatinus; assembly: GCF_004115215.2. Taxonomy (NCBI): domain Eukaryota; kingdom Metazoa; phylum Chordata; class Mammalia; order Monotremata; family Ornithorhynchidae; genus Ornithorhynchus; species Ornithorhynchus anatinus. The sequence continues at coordinate 5,287,739 of NC_041751.1, forward strand.
CATTAATATACAGATCTATGAGATGGCCTGTAGGAAATGCAGCCTTCAAAATAAAATGCGGGGCGGGGGCGGGGGGCAAGAGGGTCGGTACCAACAGGTATCTGTTAGATTTCCTGAGATTTTTACACCTTGTCCATTCGTTGCGCGTTGCCAGCGAGGAAGAAAATAGTGAATCGGTGACCGCCAAGATGTTCAAGGAAAGACACATCGTTGCTACTCGATGTCACCCCTCTCCGTCTCCCCCTCCCCTTCCCCATTTAGCCATTCGTGGAGATCTAGACGTATTCTTCGCAAGCCCCAGGAAAACAGAAGTCCAAGACGCCGGAGCGCTCTGCAGTGAGCCGTCGTATTTAAGCAGTCCTATGAAATAATCGATACCCTCCATCTCAACCGAATAAAACATTTGCTAGGTTCCTCACTCTTCTGCTTTCGGTGGGGCGCTTTCCAACGGCCGAAGCTGGAGGTTGGGGCAGCCAAAAATTAATTATCCCATCATAAAGACAGCCTCGCATCTTCTCTCTAAGTCAGACCGAACAAGTCGCAAACTGCAGTTTGCTTTGGCGTTCTTTATTTAGGAAGGGGAAACCCATTCTTTCCAGCAGGGGTGATGGATGTAAGTATTTGTCTCCGCGAATGAACTGCCTTCAGTGCCTCCTCTTTAATAATTAGTCGTGCAATTCAGGTTGGGAATACAACGGTCGTTTTGTTTACATTATAGCAGGGGATTAATACTATTAAGTGAATGCTACAGTTCTGCCCCGGGAAGAGTGTTTAAACAAATACCGTGATCCCATGTTGAAGGTTGTAATTCAGTCAGAGGAGATACTTAGAGGAAATGATCACTGATGGAAGGAGAGCGTTCTGGCTTGGCCATATATAGCGCCTAGTTGATGGGATCTGTGCCTTTTTTTATCTATCTTGGAGGAAATTCCACCGGGAAGAAGCCGTGAAGAAAAATAACGACGACTAACAAACACAAACAGTAACAGATTATACCGGTCACATTTCTTTTTCTTTTACGTTGCGCGTTTCCAAAAAAAAAAAAAAAAGATTAGTTGCGCGCAAAAATCAGGGCTAATTTTGCCATAGGAGATTAATGGAGTAGAGTATTTCCATTTCAAAGGACAAGTTCGTGCTTTGGTTTGATTTGCATTTTTTTGTATAGCTGCGGAAAGGCATATGATCTCTGCCACTGCGAGAAGAAAAAACACTGAATTATAATAAAAAAACCCCCTTCCAATCGGAGTCAGCAGAATATGCTTCAGAAAGTTAAGCCTATTCTGAGGTGGTTTAAATACAACAGGGCCACTCCACGTGATTTCGGAGGGTCAATATTGTTTCCCAGTTTGGGTCAGAATTTACCATTACGCTTTCTTTTTATTTCTCTCTAGTTCAGTGCGTCTGGATTTGAAGACGTTTGCTGCGATGTTTTATTTTTTTTAAAAAATAATAATTCCCCAGCAGTCGTGCTCATTCACGGATCTAAATTTTCCATCGCACTGTCTGTTACTAATAAAAATCGTCTACCTTGCGCTATTAAACAGCAGAATAGTACTCCATGTACTTTTTATTGGTAATAACCGTAGCAAATTAAAATGCCTACACATAGGCATTAAAAACTTAGACATTGCATTGTTATCTGAATCTATAATGGCCACGATTTCAGCGCGTTCACCCCAAGATTCAAAGCTCCATTCGCTTCTGCTTTGTTTTCTTCCTAATTTGAAGTTGGCTTGAACTGAAATTAATAATAAATCAGATTTTTTTTTTTTAAAAAAAGAGAAGATCAAGGCGTTCCACCTCTTGGCCATTAAAGGTTTGGGAAAGTTTTTATTTGGGTGGCGGTGGGGGGGGGGGGGAAGGAGGGGGAGGCTGGAATGTGGCAGATGCTAATTAGGGCTTCACAACCACTGCAAGGTGAAGTTTGAAAAAAACAACAACAACAACCGAGTCGAGAGCAGGTGTCTTTCCGAGTGTCACAAGAACAGTGACTGTTCAGTTGTAATGGGTGGCCCGGTGGTCAGTCGGGGAGTCCTGCCAAGGGCTTTGGCATTTAGAGGGGAGCATCTCCCTGCCGAATGTGTGTTCTCTATGCACTGGCCTGACGTTGGTTTTTCAATCTGCAGTCGGTTCTGGGGTTGAGTCACACGTTCTGCACAGAGAGACGAGGCGGGGCTGCTTAATAGAAACCTGCCGTTTGCGACTATTCAATCCCATTTGCGTTCCCGGGGTCGCACCTACCTAGTTGGGGTTTTCTGTGGTGTGGCTTTGGGTTTTTTGTTTGTTGTTGGTTTTTTTCCGCCCCCGTCCTTCGATGGGTTCCCGAAAACTCTGCATTTCATCATCTTTCCCGGAACCCGTAAGGCCTTTGATTTGAACACGGCAATGCACCCTTTCAGATGAAAACAACCATCTGGTCCTCTGTGCCCCCCAGAACGCACACAAAAACAAACAAACAAAAAAAACCCAGCCCGGGACGGTACTTTATCCGATTGATTTTGCTCCAGGAGGGTCTCCTCTAGATGAACTTGGGGGAAGAAGGGACGGAAGGCGTGACCTGGTAGATCGATGGAGCGGTCTCTCTGGATCATTGGAAATCTAAAGGCGAAATCAAGTGGGTGCGGTGTGCGTCTGGGGGATTTGGAGAACTTTTTTCCCCCCCATCTTTGGGATAAAAATCTTGAATTCAGGCTGAGTGTGTAAGGGGGCGCTGTGGCCGTGGCATTCACAGCCGCGCTCCGCGCCTTTCGCACGATAATCGTTCGCGCACGACATCTCTCTCGGGTTCCTTTTCATATTTTAGTCATTTATTTCCAATAACCATCTCGCCTCTATCTGCCCCGGCGTCCCCGGCCATAAAAGGAGAGCCCACCGGCAGGATTTTCGAGTCACTGTGCTTCTCGTCCGAGATGATCTTTTTCATCTCCCATTGCGATCCGGGAAAGGATGGAAATCGCAATTAAGCATTTCGAGCAGAGATGCTTGCAATGCCTCCCCGAGACGCGCTTTTTTGTTGTTGCTGTTGACTTTGGGGGAAGCTCGTATTTGTATTTTAATTGCCTATGCGCAGCAAACGATGTTTTTGCATTATGGAATTCAGTCTTTCACAAGACAAATGGGGGGGGGGGGGGTGTTTCCATCGAATGAGCTTTCCCTTTTTTAAGGCGCTCCAGAGACAGATTACTTTTCCTTCGGGACGTTACTTTCTCTATATGTTCACTCGGGTCTCAGAACTCCCGTTTATTTAAAAAAAAAAACCCAAAAAACTAAAGTGGCATAATAGAAAGTTGAACTCCCAGCGTATTGTCACCATCTTGTGCTTATCTTTTGCAATTATATCGATATATTTTTATCAGTGGCATGATGCGCGATACACCTCTCCATTAATCTCCTATATCTGAAATAAGCATCGTTCTTCCGAATAAATGCGCCTCATTCTTTCGAGTAAAAACATGTGCAAAAGCTACAGGTAGTGTTTTGTGTGTGTGTGTGTGTTGTTTATTTCTCTCTATTAATTGAGATTGACCGATTCGTGGTTTTGATAATAGGATGGAGGAATCCCGGGGAATTTTTTTTTTTTTAAATGCCCTGGACGGTAGAGAAGACCACAAACTCCTCTGACTTTGTGAAACTGCTCTCACGAAAGACACTTTACGGAATTTCAAAGCCAAAGAACGCGAGTCCGGCTGGGTTAGAGATAAAGTGAACTTTCCTGTGCGAGGGGAAGGCAAGATGGATGGATTCCAGGGCAAAAGGCATTTTATTCTTCCTAGTCCTGAAAGGAAATGTCTCTCATGAGCTGTCTTCGTGGGCCTTTTTACACATTTTAAATCTTTAACTCTGGGCTTTATCTTGAGTTCTTTCCTCTTTGCTCACTTGCAGAGAGCAACATTTGTAGAATAACTGCAGTGTGAAACACCACCCATAGAAAGTTCTTTTGCCTCTTATATTTTCAGAAAGTTTATCCAGGTCTCTTTCTCTCTTTAGCTCTGCCTGTTCCTGTCTCTCAATGCGTTTCTCTCTTTATATGTTTTAAATTTTTCTCTCTTCCTGTTTTACTCTCCTCCCTCCATCTCTCTGTTCGTCTGTCTCTCCCCCCTCTCCCCCCTCTCCCCAGTTCTCCCGCACCCTACACCTCCCCACGAGTGGCTTGTATATGCAGCCGAGAGACAAATTTCTCTTCTCTCTCACCTTCCTCCCCTAACTCCTCTCTATCACCTCCTCATTTCGCTCTCCTCCCGACTGGAAAGCCCCTATGAAACGAACTCCAGTCCATTACATTTCCTCTCTTCTGGACTGTGTTCTCAGCCAGCCTGCACCGAAAAGAACGCTTCATCCTTGGCATCAGATCCAATCCCTTCAACGCACAGTAAACTTGGAGAGTGGATGATGGACAGAGAAAAGGAAGAGTGGACAATTCGATTGAAGTGGTCAGAGCTGTTTTATTTTAAGGGATAAGAGAAGTTTCTCAGGGGCAGGAAAAAAAAATCAAAGTTCTTGGTTTCCACCTCTGAAACACTTTAGTAAATAGCAACTTTACACACACACACACACACACACACACATACATAGTCACCCACACCTTTTCCAGAGTTGATAATCGCTTCTCCCCTGTAGCTATACTGGGCAAGTGGAAACAGATGATTTGGTGTCAGATTTTTAAAAGCCTTTCTGCAAGACAATTTGAGAGAACTTTGGCTCTGCCCCTCCCCTCCCCCGAACAGCAGCTGCTGCAATCACATTTTATTCATAGCTTTAAACACCAGACAGCACCTGTTTTGTAGCATGCGTGAAAGCGTGTGCATACGCACCACGTATACTCCGCCCCCCCCCTCCCCCCCCAGTCCCGCAACACACGCACCCACATACACACATTTTATTTGGCTCCTTAAGGCTTAAACGTCTCTGGGGACAGGAGGGACAGACCAACGGTAAGGTATTCCTAGCTCAGTCAGTAAGGTACAACCGTAGAGAAACTCTTTGGAATCCAATATCTTCAGGGTCATAGAGACTTGCGATTTCTGCATTAGAGAAAACAAAGTGGGAAATTGAGGCATTTAAGTAATTCAGGCCCTTCCCTTCCCCTCCCCAACAAAAGCGTTTGCCCAAAATATACAAATATTTGAAGCACAAGCAATTTCTGGCTCTATTTTCCGGATAATTGCCTCTGGGTTTTGCTTCATTTTGCTATCCTAGCCCTGGTCTGTATATTATAAGCTATTCCTCCCCTGGGATCAGGTACCATTTCTTATATAATTATCATTAACTTAATTCTGTATGTACAGGCTGAAGTCATCACTCAGTTCACCAGCAAATACAAATAGCGGATGATTATTTACACAGACAGTCGCTTTTCATCGTTCTCTTCGACACATTTTCATATGCTGTACGCGGAAATGACGCACAGCCCAACACCTACACAGATTCTCATGATGTCATGCAACCGGGCACACTTGCATCCTCAGACCCAAACCTACGCAGAATGTCAGGTCTCATGCAGCTAGGCACATTCGTACCACCCACGGCCAAATACCCACGCAGACTCTCATGATCTCGGGTAACTACGCACATTTGCCCCCAGTCTATTTTGTACCCTCCCCTTTCTTCCATTAGGATGTTATCATCTCTGTCCAACACACTCTTCATTTTGCTCTTCTCGTTGGCACAGTGGAAAGACCACTGGTCCGGAAATCCGGAGCCCTGAACTTTAATCTAATCTGAGTTGTAATTGAGACGCCGTATGGCCTAGTGGATAGAGCAGGGTCTGGGGACTCAGAAGGACCTGGGTTCTAATCCTGGCTCTGCCACTTGTCTGCTGTGTGACCTCCACAAGTCACTTTGCTTCTCTGTGCCTCAGTTGTCTCATCTGTAAAATGGGGAGTAAGACCGAGAGCCCCATGGAGGCCCTGGATCTACCTCAGCACTTAATACGGTGCCTGGAACTTAGTAAGCGCTTAACAAATGCCTTAAAAAAATCCCATCTTCACCTGTAAGGGAATGCCTGCCAGAACTCTGCCTTAATGGCGATTTACTGAAGAACTTACTTAGGGAATTCTGTGATGTGGAAAAGGCCAAAAGGGATCCTGAAAAAAGCTGGCTAATGTGGGTGGCAAAGATTTCAGCAGCAACTGCGTGTCTCGCCCCGAACCCCGCCCAGCTTTTTCCCACAGACAAATGTAGGGATGCAAACAGGCTGCAAGACATGGCCGCTCCACAGTCACTGAATTAGGGCCTTCCGCACACCGAGAAGGCCCAGATTTGGTAAGGGAGAGGCACAAGATGGAGGATAGGAGGGAGAATTTGACTAGGTGGATGGGCCATCCCTGACTAGGCTGACTCTTTTCGGTGTTAGTTCCAGATTCCTGCAGTCCTTCCCCAAGCCCTCTGTGTAAGCGACTTCGCCTCCTGAGGAATGTGGCTCATCGGTTTATGGCCGAAGTCATTCAGCCTGAGAACCTTGCAGAAGCTGAGTGTTTATTAATAATAATAATAATGATTTTGACATTTGTCAAGTGATTACTTTGTGCCAGGAACCGTTCTAAGCGGTGAGGTGGATACAAGCAAATTGGGTTGGACATGTGTCCCTATCTCATACGAGGCCCAGTCTTAATTTTCATTTTACAGATGAGGTAACTGAGGCACAGTGTTACCAGAAGGACAGCCTGGTTCCAAACTCTATACTGAGGATTCCAAATCTGATCAAACAATGGGGGTTTCGGGGGCGTGGGCCAAACCAGCCATCCCAGAACTATCCATATGAGCATCCCAGAATCGCCCTGAGAGGCTCTGGAACTGACCACTATCTTGGACAGACCTCCGATATGGAAATCGGTTCACGTCTAATCGAGGGGTCCTGGAATCTCCAGAACCAGTCGTGGGTTCAGAAGGCGAGGGCTGACCTGCTTCTGTATAGCCGACAGCCAGACTGTGGCACTCTTAAATGGCCTGGCACCTTTCAATCCAGTCGTGCCTCAGAGATTACTACAACAGACTCCTGGCTCCGCCACTTACCTGCTGTGTGACCTTGAGCAAGTCACTTAACTTTTCTGTTCTTCAGTTCCCTCATCTGCAAAATGGAGATTCGATTCCTTTCTCCCTCCTACTTAGACTGTGAAACCCATATGCCACTTGATTATTTTGTATCTATCCCTGCACTTAATACAATAAGAGACTTCTTGGAGGATACTGAATTGTGATTCTGTGCTCCTTAGGAGCTGCCAACTTATCACAATGTGTATTTCACCTTATCACACTATTTCAGAGTTGCCATGGTGCCACCTCGCTACAGGATCTTCAAAGCCTTACCGAACTCACATCTCCTTCAAGAGGCCTTTCCTGACTAAGCCCTCCTTTCCTCTTCCTCCCACTCCCTTCAGCGTCACCCTGACTTGCTCCCTTTATTCATCCCCCCCACCAGACACACAGCACTTATGTCCACATCTGTAATTTATAGATATTATTCTCTGCCCCCCTAGACTGTAAACTCATTGAGGACAGGGAATGTGTTGGATTACTGTTATATCGTACTCTCTCAAGCACTTAATACAGTGCTCTGCACACAGTTAGCACTCAACTGACTGACTGACCCTCTTCCCCGTGCACCTTGGGAACACATATGCGCTTGAGAGTCCTGTCCCTTGTGTTTCCAAAGAGAGGATGCTCAGGACTCAAGAAAGTCTTGTCCGGTAGTCATTTTAGACCTCAGAAATGTGTTACGTACATATCTGTAATTGTATTTATTTACATTAATGTCTGCCTCTCTAGACTGTAAGCTCATTGTGGGCGGGGAATGTGTTTCTTATATTGTTATACTGTACTCTTCCAAGTGCTTAGTACAATGCTCTGCACATGGTGAGTGCTCAATAAATACGATTGACTGACTGGCTGAACTGTTCTTTATGTTGCGAATATCACCTGTACTTTTGTCTGCTTGAGAATAGGCTTGGCAGGGATTTTTGGTTCAGGCTGTTGGAAGCAAGATGGGTTTCTCCAATTCATGGGGCATAAAGACTGAGTTCTAGATTTCCCAGAAGCACGAGCCAGAACTGTGTTCCTGGAGATGTGCCAAGGGCCATATGAGGAGCCGCTCTGCTGGAAGCAGCACTTAACAGCATGCTCTGCACACAGTAAGTGCTCAAAAAAATGCCATGGATTGAGGGCTTCTCACGTGTGGACGTTCAGAGCAAATGGGGTGTAGCGTTTGGCACTGGAGTGAAGTGGATTTCACAACGAGTCTCGCAGATAGAACTGAGGAACGTTTCATAATGCCTCAGTTTCCTCATCTGTAAAATGGGGATTAAGATTGTGAGCCCCATGTTGGGACAGGGAGTGTCCAACCCGATTATTTAGTATCTACCCCAGCATTTAGTACAGTGCCGGCACAGAGTAAGCACTTAACAAATATCACGAAAAACATAATCATACAGCCACTACCGATACATTGGTGACCGTATTGGAACTAAAAAGGAGAAGCAACTTTGTGATGGAAGACAAAGAAAGCAGTGTCTATAAGGACCGCTATTTCCCAGAAGTGGGTTCAGTCCGCATTAGCAGACCTTCACCAGAGGATCTGAAAGAAGAGGATGGTGAGAAGAAGAGGAGATCCCTTCCGCTCCAGAGGAGTCACCTTGTGAATCACTAGGGATGACCATGCAGATGAACGGAGAGAAATCATCGTAACAAAGGCCAGAACTGAATGAAGCTGCATTTGTTGGCTCGAAGAGGATGCCAGTTGCCCTGAGTTGAATAACACTTTATGTAATTAGAGGACTCTCATTTGAAAACCTGGCTTGTTTTTTGTTGTAAATCAAAACCGCTTTGCTGTATAGGGCTTGTCTCATCAAGTCCTCAATTCACCTCTGCCATGCCACAGTCAGTTCTGGCTGCAGACTTTCCGGAGAGTTCCCTGAGAAAAAAGCCCGAGGACATTACCGTTTCTCAAGCCCGGTTCCTGTAATGACTTATCGGATACATCGTTTTCGGCTTCTGCCAGAAGGTTCCACTTGAGATTAGCGTGAGATTCTATCTTTCCCCACACTCTGGCTCGGCCTCTATCATCAGCCTTGGGAGGCTGAAGAATGAGACTCGAGATGAGTTCCAGGATTCCACCAGGAACAGGGACACCGTCATCTCTAGGTTGACGATGCCAACGTCTTTTGAATTCCAGAAAGTCTTTACGAATCTCAGAGACTAGAAGTGGCATTATCAGTGGCTAGAGTACTGATTGAGAGTCAAGAAATTGGGACTTTTGTACAAGTTGGGCCTCTTCACATTCTTGCTTATGTGTGTGAGAGAGAGAGAGGGAGAGAGAGAAGAGGAAGAAACATATTAGCCCATCCTTGATGATGTGAACGTGAGTTAGTTTGAGTTTCCTGGAGAAAGCGATCCTTCCTTGAGCTTGGCGATAAATGTGCAAATACTTTCAGAGCTGGGAAGATATTAATGGAAGTGAAAATGGAAGATGATTCAGAAACGACTAATACACTGGGAGTCCTCTCCATCATTGCTCTTGGTAAAATTTGGCCCCGATTAAAACAAGACTTCAACCGGATCATTTCAATCCAGAACAATCAACCCGTGGTATTTATTGAGTACTTGACTATATGCAGAGCACTGTATTAAGCACTTGGAAGAGTACAAAGTAACAGAATTAGAAGATAGGTGTTTGTGCCTATTATAATCATCGGGGCCACAGCATCGTTTATATTATATCTGTTGTGTTATTTCTGTTGTGTGAGAAGCAAACAACTCACTGCAATTTTTATGAAGCTCCAAATAGCTTAATTGTATATGAGGAGCCAATGTTCTCCAAGCAATTAGTTTCATGCTGTGTTCCGTTACTTGGGACCTGTCCTCTACTCTCTGCCTCTGCTGTAAGATGTCATTCAGTCGTATTTATTGAGCACTTACCGTATACAGAGTACTGGGTCAAGCGCTCGGGAGAGTATAACAGAGTTGGTAGACACATTCCCCGTCACAGTGAGCTCACAGTCTGGAGCCCTCTAGACTATCCCTTCTATTAAAGATATTTTATACCAACAATTCTCTGTACTGGTTGGTTCACACTCTAATAGAGTAGATGTGGAGACTGAATGGGGAGTGAGTTGAGGTGCATTAGATATTATTATAGCATCTGTTTAGTGGTTACTATGTGTCAAGCACTGTTCTAAGTACTAGGGTTCATACCAGTTAATCAGATTGTACACAGTTCTTGTCCCACATGGGAGTCATGGTCTAAGTAGGAGGGAAAACAGGTATCGAATCTCCGTTTTACAGTTGAGGAGACGGAGGCACAGAGAAGCCGTGACTTGCCCATAGCTGGGATTAGAATCCAGGGCCTCTAACTCCGAAACTGGTGCTTTTTCCATTAATAATAATAAGGCCACACTGCTTCCCCTATCGATTGGCTTTGTGAGACCCGATAATCCATAAAAAGCAGTGATTAGAGGGAGCGGAGATAATAATAATAATGGCATTTGTGAAGTGCTTACTTTGTGCCAAGTAGTGTTCTGAGCCCTGGGGCAGATATAAGGTTATCTGGTTGTCCCATGTGGGGTTTACCATCTTAATCCCCATTTTACAGATGAGGTAACGGAGGCACAGAGAAGTTAAGTGACTTGTTCAAAGTCACACAGCAGACATGTGGCAGCGTCGGGATTAGAACCCATGACTTCTGACTCCCCAGCCTGTGCTCTTTCCAGTAGGCCTCGCTGCTTCCCCAGTTTTCAACTCTTCTGTTCCCTGTCTGGAATGGATAAGGTAATGGATGCCTTTAGGTCCATCTGGTATTTTCATTTTAAGCAGCGAGGCCGCAGCAGTTGACACCGAGGTCTACAGCTCGGAGGCAATGTCCGTTGTGTATAAGGTCCTGGCAGGAAATGCGATGTTTTGAAGTGAGGGAGAGTTTTGGGATGGCACCGAAGTATCTGCCACAAGCCTGCGTCCCTCAGATTGATGGTTTAGTGAATGTTAGAACCATTTTTTTTCCGCAGGGGTAAAAAAAAAACATAACAAAAAACCCAAAACTGTATGGAATCACTCAAAAAAATGTGATCTTGCACCCATTCCTCAGTGCCCCCATCTAATAAGTGACAGTCTGTAAGCTGTTTTGGTGAAAGGTGAGGTTGGAACTGAATTGCACAGTTGTTACAAATCCTGAAACGAGGACGAAGGTACGGAAGTAGAAGAAGTCTCAAATCCCCTGCTGTTTAAAAATTTCCAACTTCTTTCACTTACTGGGGCCTTTCTTGGCCACTCCGACCAAGTCACATTTCAGTGTTTATTCTAGGTAGATCCGCGTCCCTTGGAAGTTTGGAAAAACAACCCGTTGAGCACAGAGTAGCGAGCTGGGGTTTAAAAAACAACACCGGTGTGTTTACTCACCTGCTGCCTCTGTTACTCACCTGCTTGGCAGTTCCTGAATCGGGAGTGGGCTTAGCCCAGACACCAGTAGAGGCTGGGCCAGAGGTGCTGAAAGACAGTGGGGCAGAGGGGCAGGGCACGGACCATCTCGCGCCACTTCTGCCAGCCCACAAGGCCCAAAATTGCAACGAGGATGTTACGTTAATCCCAAATTATACCCGTCAGCCCCGAGGTGACTTTTGAACCCTGGCACACAGGTGAGGTAAATCATCTAAAATCTCATTCCACAGTCCGTGTAACGCGCATCTCGCCTCTTCACGATGGCAAACTTTTATCCTTGGGCATGAAGGAAGAGAGCCTCGTTCACATTATCCCACTTCTGAATATTCACTCTCACTCAGCTTCATGTCTGGGTAAAGGGGAGAGTCCAGTGTCTGCCTGTGGATGACCCCTTTGGAGCTTTCCCGGTGAGTAGCCGAGGGAATCACATTTCAGATGTGAAGAAAGGAAAATCTAAAGCAGATGACAATTGACGGTGAATCCCCGATGACATTGGCCTAGTGCGTTTTCTGGATCTGGCCCAGCCTACTGTGAGCACATGTGTCCTGACCATTCCAGCGTCGGTTTGTGTGCTCTCAATCGTCCAGGCAGAAATCACTTCTTTTAGAAGTGGTTGAAATTTGGCTCTCCACTCTAGCAAATTTGCTAAAGAAGTAGCTCCGCCTCATCCAAGGATGACTTTGGACAGTAAGTGAAGTAAGCAGTTGCCTCAACTTCATGTCTCCTAAACTGCCCGAGGTGGCCATGTTTCGAACATTCAAGATGGCACCCCTACAAGAGACCATGTCAAGGTGGCCACACGCGTAAAATTCCCACCTCCTCCCTCTCAACGTGTGTGTCAGCCATCTTTAATTTTCTTTCTTTTAGCGATTCTCAGCTCCATCCCCCTCCCTTAACAACCCCCATCCCCACTACTCCTTTAAATAAAAGATTCGTCTGAAAATTCTTCTGGGTTCTGGGGTCCCTGCACTAGAGGGCTGATGGGCTCTGAAACTTTGTAAGCGATCAGTCAATTCCAAAAAGGACCCTCCAGCTCTCCGGACTCCCCGGCAAAGAGAGACGGCTACCTGGAGCCGAGTCAAAGAAATATTGGTTCCACCATTTATGGGGGAGGAGATTAACAGGGATTAGCTACTGAGGAAAGATGCTCTTTCTGATTTTCCCTCAGGGTTGATGCGTGGAGACCGAAATGGGATTTAAAAGGTATTTAAATGTATACCTTCCCCGGATTTTTAGGCAATTAATAAAATAATGAAAGTAATAAAATATTTTCAATTTCTCCTTTAGGCTACTGTGGCTCTGGCTTTCTTTTTGCTGATACAGTATTGAAAATTATGTTTGGAGGAGCTTTTCCATCAAAGGCGTGATTCTGACTGTTCGAATGTGTTGTGTGCTGACGCGGGGCGATTTGTGTTTTACGGAAACAATGGCTCTGCAACTTCTGATTCCTTAAACAGGCCACTTCTGTGGAGAAAGAATGATAACTTGTGGCATCTGTGAGGGGGAAATGATGACAATCTCAGATGTCTAAAATTGAGTCCATTCTTTAGTATGCGTGACAATTCCTCTCAAATCAATGAGGCTTTTTCATGCATGGGAAGAACGGATGAAAAATGAGTCTCCAAATAGACTTTTCCCTCTTTTCTGCTGGCTTCTAAATCTGTTCGGAGCTGATTAGTGAAGTTTTTCCATGTTTCCATCTTCTAATTGGAGTATATATTGATTTTTGTTTAATTGGAGCAGATATTTGATTTTTGTTTAATTTGCCCTGGAGATAGCTAATCTGTTGACACAGGGAATTAACCTGGGGATGCTACTTGATAGTATCTTCATTTTTTTTCTTTCTTATCCTACATAGTGGCCTGTTTTGAATCAGCTGTGAGTCCTATTTCCACCATCAGTTATTCACAGTTTATCTCTTATGTGGGAGGCAGGTTTTTTTTCTTTTTTATTCATCAATTTCCTTGCACTGGCTTTCTTATGTAGCAACTAGACTGCAGCCTTTCGAATCAGCACACCATTCCCTATTGTCCTTCTTATTCGAAGAAGACACATCACTCCCCACAGATATAACACACTTTTTAAAAGCAAAAGCTAAGTAATAGTGTGATGTCAAAACCTTTCACACGATATCAAGAAGGCCCTAAAGCTGAAGAGAACCAGAGATGTCTAGTAGTTGTTCAGTCCACTTTGAATCACAGTAGACCCTGAATACGATTGGTATTCTGAAATAATATTTTTCAGAGGTGAATAATGTTGAGAATTTTAACCGCTTGAATTTGGGGTACTCTCTTAATTGTCCACTCTTACAATTCACATTTAGCATTTTTATCGCCCTCAAACAAAATGGAGACATGGCTAAAGCAATCCACATTGGTTTAGAAAAGTATAAGTTTCTCACCCCTGTCTGGGCTGGTTCAGGAAAAATTCATCTTAAAGGGGCTCCACAAAGTCCTGCCAAAAACATTATAAAGATAATGCCAACTTATCAGTCTGATCAGCCTGCGCTCTGCCCAAGTGCTACAGTAGTTGAGCTAATAATTACATTTAGTGGAAAGTAGTGATAGTATTTGTTAAGCGCTTGCTGGATGCAGACCGCTATGCTGAGCACTGGGGGAGAATTCACAAGGGAGAATAAAACACAGTCTCTGTACCTCTTGGGGCTCACAGACTAAAATGTGAGTGACCAGTTGAGCACGACTTAGGAGCAAAAATCCACACTGGCATCAATTCTCTCTTGTGATCCATGCCCACACTGGATGGATGGATGGTTTTTTCCTGAACCATTTCTCCAGCCCCAAATGAGGATCCCCAACAATCTTTTCTCCCTCTCTCAGCCCTCTGAAGATTAGGCAGAAAGACAGGGTGGAAAGATTTTAGTAAATGAAGTGCTCACCTGGCATATATTATTATTATTATTACATTTTTAAGCACTTACTATGTGTCAACGATGTTCTAAGAACTGGGATAGATACAAGTTAATCAGTTTGGACACAGTCTCTGTTCCACATGGGGCTCACAGTCTAAGTAAGAGGGAGAACAGGTATTTAGTCCCTATTTACAGGTAAGGGAAACTGAGGCACAGAGAAGCTAAGTGACTTGCCCAAGTAATTGGCACAGCTCCAATTTAGAACCTAGGTCTTCTGACTCCCAGGTGTAGCTGCTTCTTCCAGAATGCGAATTTTGGCCAAGATGCTTATAGAAGATAAGGAAATGTTCTTTCGGCAATTCGTGTCTGGATTAAATGCAATATACAATCAGTAGAAAGAGTTGTGCACATGCAGAAAACAATGGTCGGAGTTTGCATATTATCATGTGAGTTTTCCTTTATTCATCAAGAATGTAACTCTGAATAATAATAATGATAGTAATAATATTATCTGTTAAATTGTCTGTTAAATGCTTAATGTATGTCGAGTCCTGAGTTAGATCAGGTACAATCAAATCAAACACGTAATTCCCTGTCCCATAAGAAACTCACAGTCAAAAGGTGAGGGAGAACAGATATTTTACCCCCATTTTACGGATGAGAAAACAGAGAGGTTAAGTAATTTGCCCAAGGTGACACAGCATGCAAGCGACAGAGCCGGGATAAAAACCCAGGCCTTCTGGTTTTCAGTCCTGTGCTCTAACCACTTGACAACACTTCATTATAGTAGGACACACTGTAGTTCTGGACACCACATCTCAGAAAAGCGATATAGGACCCGGAAAAGATTCCAAGAATGACAGCCCAAGTGATTAGGTGGGTAGAGAAGTCACTGAATGGACACGAGTGCAAATAGTTGTTATCTCAGGGCTGTTGGCTGTCCCACACTTACCAGCCTGCCCCTTATTTCCTGACCATCTCCTATTTTCCCAGAAAGGCTGTGAGGAAAGTACACATAATTGTGCTTTTGAGTGACACGGGTATCACCTCTCTACGGGAGTGGAAAGCAGGCATAGCCAGATTGCAGCCAATATCCTCCGTACTCAAAATGGAAACCTGACAATTCTAAGTTATCCACAAGGCTAATTAAGTTATACTTCAGTGATTTAATGGCAATTCCTACAGCAGTTTCAGTTTCTCTTCATTCGGAGACAGGCAAAGCATACATACATATTTATATACTATCCAGAGTTTTTTTTAAAAAACTACTTTTTCTATCTCCTCTCATGTTAAAAAAATTTTAGGGTTTTTTTTTTTTTTTGTAATTGCTTCATTTTTTTATTTAGGGTTGTTTAGGAATGGGCCTTTTCCCCTGAAGATGGGAAGGGGAGATCTAGAGAGAAGAGCATGAAAAGGGGATGCACAGCACTCTTAAAGTGAGCTTTACTTTTGATTTTTTCATTTCACATCGTCATCTCATATAAAGAAAATATAACTGTCTTTTGTATTCAAAGAAGTCACTACTAAGGGTGAAGTTTACCTATTAGTGTGTGAGTGGCTGAGGAGTCCGATGTGAGGTCCACAACCCTAGCCATACTGTGACCCCAAAATGGCTGCCCCTTATGTTATCACACATAACGTTTGTTTGTTTCTGTGTCCTTGTCACTCATACTTCTGAAGTTTTTATTTCAGAAGAGGGCCCTCTCACCTTAATAGTAGCACTCCACGTTGGTCTTTCCTCAGTGTGCTTTCGGTTGGTACGCAGCCGTGTCTTAGGTTTGTTTTTCTGTGCCCTTAAAACTTTTCTTCTATCCTTCTTTTCAGTTTCCTAATTTCAGGTCTCTATGCAGCAGCTGTTTGGCTATCTTGCTTTTTTTATTTATTTATTAAACACTTACTACGTGTCACACATCGTACTAAGTACTGGGGTAGATACAAAGTAATCGGGTTGGACACGGTCCATGTTCTACATGGGGCTCACAGTCATTCCCCATTTTACAGGAGAGGTAACTGAGGAACAGAGAAGTCAAGTGACCTGCCCAGGATCACACAGTAGACAAGTGACATAGGTGGGATTAAAACCTAGGTCATCCTGACTCCCAGGCCTGTGTGTTAGACCACACTGCTTCTCTTGCTGTTGTTTATTCTCTTCACATGACTCTCCCATCCTCCCTGTGTTTACGTGAGCATCGCGTCAACGTTAGGAGACTATGTTCCAGAACATCATCGTTCGTGATCTTGTCTTGGCCCTCGTTAAAAGCACTTACTATATGTCCAGCCCTGTTCTAAGCACTGGGCTAGATACAAGTTAATCAGGCCGAATGAAGTCCCTCATGGGGCTCACAGTCTGCGTAAGAGGGAGAACGGGCATTGAATCCCCATTCTGCAGATGGGAAACTGAAACACAGAGAAGTTATGCGAATTGCCCAGTGTCACACAGCAGGCAAGAGGTGGAGCCGGGTTTAGAACCCATGCCCTCTGGCTCCCAGGCCCATGATTTATCCCCTGGACCATGCTACTTCCCACTGGATTTCCCATTAGAAGCAGCATGGCCTAGTGGATAGAGCATGGGCCTGGGAGTCAGAAGGTCATGGGTTCTAATCCCAGCTCCGCCACTTGTCTGCTGGGTGACCTTGGGTAAGTCACTTCACTTCTCTGTGCCTCAGTTGCCTCATCTGTAAAATGGAGATTAAGATTGTGAGCCCCTTGTGGGACAGGGACTGTGCCCAATCTGATTACCTTGTATCTACCCCAGTGCTTAGAATGGTGCCTGGCACATAGTAAGCGCTTAACAAAAACCATAATAATTATTATCGTGGTTATTTGAAATCGAGCATGGCCTGTAGGTGACGTTGGTAGAACGGCTCAAGGAGCCGGATGAGGTGCCTATTTCTGGTTCGTGGTCTCAGAGCTGTAACGAAATCTGGTCATCACTGCTCTTCTGTAGAATCTTAGTTTCATCTTGAGTCTATGCCATGCTCCCACCAGTCTACCAAAGGATCTGCTGGCCTTCTGGATTTGATTTTCTATTTTCTTGTCAGTCATTGTGGGCAGGGACCGTGTCCGCTTATCGTTGTACTGTACTCTCCCAAGCGCTTAGAACAGTGCTTTGCACGCTGTAATAAATAATAAATACTATTGAATGATGGAATTGGTCAGTGTGCTGCCTAGGTAAAGGAAAACATATCTAACTCTCTTCCTTCCTCTCTACCTCTCCTCTCATTTCACACCTTCCCAGTGGGCCTAATATGACTTGTGCTTCCAGTATTAACATGATTACTTTTGAGTGTTGTCCTTTTGTCAAGAAAACAAATAGAATGATCATTTCAGAATTTTAGAATAACACTGGTTCATGGGCAGCTAAGGAAAGAATAAGGACCTTTGAAACCCCCCTCCCCTCTTCATGGAGAGGAAAAAGGTGCCCATGATAAGGAGTATCAATTGGTATATTTATTCATTCATTCAATCTAGAAGGTATATGCTACCATGAGAGTGGTCTTACAGTGTAGGCTCATGGCCCGGAAACGTGTCTGTAATATTGTTGTGTTATTCTCTCCCAGGCGCTCAGTACAGTGCTCTGCACACGTAAGCAATCAGTACATAAGATCGATTGACTGGAGGAAGAAATCAAGGAGGCGAAAGAAAAAGTAACTGAGAAAAATCCACCAGCAAAAACCAGAGCTCACATATTCTGTCTTAAGTCACATCACAAGAATGTTCAATTTAAAGGTAAGGGAAATAGAAATCCATGCCAATTCATGTTGAAAATAAAAGGAAAGGTTTCAAATGTTAGATTGTAGATTTCGAGAAGGAAATGGGAGTTATGAAGTCATATTTCAGGTACTAATTGCTTTGGGTTGAAAGTTCTTATTAAATGTGTTTCATGAAAAATCTCATTGAAATGGGAGGAGCTGGGAGTATTTTCAGGTGTAGGAAATAGATTGAAGCACTGAGAAAGCCAACTCCAAATACTCCATCTCCTCTGACCCATATAGCTATTATTTCTTGCCATTATGGGGTGTTCATTAGAACTTCAGCTCACCTCTAAAAGTGATTTAGGAACAGTGCAATTCAGACTCATCTTTTGGGCTGCCTTTTGTGATGTATCCCCTGGCAGGTCATTATAGACCGAAAATGTGAGGGAAAATAGATGTCATGTAGTCTGTTTACTGCACTTAGGAGCGTATCCTTCACGCCAACATCCAAGAGGGAAACTTTTGTCTGTTGTTCATTCTGAATGCTTTCAGGCTTAAGTGAAGGTTAACTATTCAACTGAGTAAGTGGGGTAAATCCCTTTGCTTGCTAAATGATTAAACCTCCCCTCAAGAAGTCATTGGTTAAAATGACTTGAGGTGTGTAATTTCAAACAGACGCTCACATGTATGGGTGAACGACAGCCCAGATATTGTGATTCCGGGAGAAAAGGTGCTTTCTCATCTGGGGGTGTTTGTCCAATACACCCAACAGCTGTCTGACTCCATCCCCCCACACCACAGATAATAACAATAATAATAATGTTGATATTTGTTAAGCACTTACTATGTGCAGAGCACTGTTCTAAGCACTGGGATAGATACAAGGTAATCACGTTATCCCACGTGAGGCTCACCGTCTTCATCCCCATTTCACAGATCCATCCGTCTCTGATTCCCTCTGCCTGGGGTGAGAACGAGGGCTGCCATCAGAGGCAGATTTTACCCCACGTTGCTTACCTCATCTGCTGGGCTCTTCTCTGGCTACCACCTTCCTCTCAGAATAAGTCCCAGCTGGGAGTACTGGATTTTCCCTTTTCATAGGGCCAGGTTGCTCTTCAACGTACAGCTCCCCAGGTATGATTTTTTTCTCTTAGCAGCAGAACCAGTAATCAGATGGCGTCTACTCTGGATTTTTCCAGCACCTCAAGCTTTGCCTTCCTGGGAGTGGGCATTTGCAAACTGGGCTGAACAGACATCTCCCCCCACAAACCCTTTTCCTCCGTCTTCCCTTTCCTTCTTCCCCACAGGCTATTAAGAGAAGATGTTTAAGCTCAAGGAGGGTGTGAACTGACCTATTCCTGGGCAGTTTTTATTTTAATTCTGGGAAGGCCCCTCCTTCAGCAAGAGAGAATTCACTGCCATAGGACAACAGCTGCAAAGAGGAAGCACAGCTGGTTCGGGTGTGGGTGAGCAAGCACATTGAGTGGGAACATTTTTCAAGTACTGGTTGGGGAGAAGAAAGAAAAATATGCAAAACGTGGCTCTGGCATGGCTATTATTTACTTATTTTGGAGCCAGCCCTGTTATTTGTTGTCATTACCACAGTCGATGTGCCATGTCTATGGTTACTTTGCATCCCAGCTGCTATTTCCCTTGTGACAGGTATGAATTTTTTGAATCATCTTTTTATCCCTCAGCCCTAATGGGAATGTTTTTTAAAACTGTTATCAGCTTAAGTGATCACATCACACTGTGCCTGGAAGCGGTATTAACTGATTGTAAAGAAGGGGCAAAGGAATTTCTAAATCCAGGAATGGGGTGAGGGGAAAAAAGAAATCTCTTTTTTTCCCAAACAGAGTAAGGGTGGTTTGCATTTTATTTTTAAAACAAAGTCTCAGGCCTGTGCTTGTACTAGAGAAGTTTTATAACCTTATTCCTTATGCAAATTTGTGTTTTTGAAAAGCAGGCCACAATGCACTAGGAATATCAATGGTTATGTAGGGTGGGCAAAAATGTAAATAAGGCAAGAGAGGTTTTGTTTAAATCATTCATTTATATACATTATGAAAAGCCACTTCAGGCTTTGCAGAGAAGTAGAGTGTTTTATTTCCAAATAGAGCATTTCAATTAGCCAGGATCCATGGAAGTCGGGGTTTTGTCATCGGTGCCAAGTTCAAAACAACAAAAAAAATCCATGTTCTTGGCTTTGGGGAGTTTTGTCCCGTTATTGTTCCTAGCTACAACTTCTGCCTGACTTCAGGCTTTTGCTGCTGCTCCCTGCCTCCCTTTCCCCAAGCTGAATGCTGTCCCTTGATAGGCATTCCTGCCTTGTTTCGAGGCAGTTTTGCTCTGGGACCGAAAAGGTTCTGGATCTCCAGGGACTTCTTTGCCAGCAAGGGGTCTTGTTTAGTGTGAGGCCTGTACTGTGTTTCCCCACCCCTTTTCCCTGGATCTCAGTGGCTTGGAATGCCTGACCTCAGCTCTAAAGTGACTGGGGATGAATGAAGACTCATTGTAGTGATACTCTGATACAGACCTCCCCAGAAACCTTCTAAAACCCCTTCACTCTATCAATGGTAATTACTGAGTGCTTACTCTGTGTAGGGCACTGTAGTGAGCACTTGGGAGAGTACACTGAAGTAGAATTGGTAGATACAATCCCCGCCCACAAGGCGCTTACAGACTAGGAGATAGACATTAAAATAAATTACAGCTGCACGTGTGCTTAAGTGCAGTAGGAATGGGGGGAGAGCTGAATCTCAAAAAGCTTAAGGGTTACAGACCCAAGGGGATGCAGAAGGGAGGGAAGAGATGTGATTTTCCTAGGATTTTGAAGATTGGGAGAGTGGATCTGAAGGAGGAGGTAGTTTCAGGCCAGGCTGGAAAAAGAGTCGGTCACAAGGAAGATAAGTAGGTTGGCTATAGAGGAGCCAAGTGTGTAGAATGGGTTGTAGTAGGAAATCAGTAGGAATGTAGGAGGGAGAGGGTTGATTGTCTTAAAACCAATGGTAAGGAGTTTCTGTTTGATGCAGCGGTGAACGGGCAACCGTCGGAGGTTTTTGAGGAATGGGGAAAAAGTAGATCGAATGATTTTTTTAATGAAAATGATCCAGGCAGCAAATGAAATATGGACTGAATAGGGGAGAGACTGACGCCGTGGAGGTCAACGAGGAGGCAGTAGTCAAGACAGGATATAAGTACTTGAACGAGTGGTAGTTATTTGGATGGAGAAGAAAAGGTGGATTCTAGAGATTGTAAAGGAGAGTTTTTCTTAAAATAAGAGGTACATGATCGTGTTTGAAAGCAGTAAAGAAGGAGCCATTTTAGAATGAGTAGATGAAGATGATGGTCAAGGCGGGCAGAAGGGATGGGGTAGATTTAAGAGGAGGTGGGAGATCTTTTCTTGAGATACTTCTGACAAAGATAGGAGTGTCGAAGAGGGGCAGGAAGAGGGTTGGACTAGAGAGGTAGAGCGGAGGTTTTAAGGAGATCACGCCTAATGCTTTCGGTTTTTTCTCTAAGTGTCAAGGTCATTAGGGGCGTGGGATGGGGAGGTGGAGGGACAGGGGGTTTGATGAGAGAGTTAAAAGTCTGGTTTGGTGTGGACAATGGGCATGGGAACCTGTAAGGATGCAGAGATATCATTGCTGGGTGGAGGAGAGGGCAGAGTTTAGCCACTGAGAATGAGTTTGAGATTGAAGAGGTTGGCCTGATGTCTCGATTGCAGCCAGCAGCATTCCGTGGCTTGAGCACGAAAATGGAAGCGACAAACTGTGGAGGTGATTGTCCTCCAGGAGGGCTTCTCTGATTAATCTAGCATCTTTCCCTCCCTATTGCACAATAAAATAATAATAATTATGGTACTTATCAAGCGCTTACTATGTAAGCGTTCTGCCAAGCTAGGGAAGATATAAATTAATCAGATTGGAAACAGTCGCTGTCCCACATGGGGCTCCCACTCTTAATCCCCATTTTACAGATGAGGAAACTGAGACACATAGAGAAATGAAGTGACTTGCCCAAGGTCACATAGCAGACAAGTAGTGGAGCTATGACCTTCTGACTCCCAGGCCCGTTCTCTATCCACTGAGCCAAGCTGCTTCCCCAGTTGCAAATTCAACGTAAATGAATAAATATGTTTCCTAGAAAGTCAGCTGCATAAGTGCATAAAGCAAATTGATTAATCAATAGCCAGTATATTCATGAGTAAGTTTACCGAACCTATAACAAGATCCAAAGTATACTAAGGTATCTATGTATGCCTTCCATTTCTGGAAGGGGCGAGGGGATTGCTTTGAAATTATATGATCTTTATTTATAAAAGTCACACTTTCTATTCTAGGTACACTTGGACATCGAATGTTCCAGAAAAAAGCACATCTGATGTAGATGAAGATTTTTCCAAACTTGAAGATTCAGTCTCTTAGCCAGCATAAAGGTTTGAATAATTCACTTTCTCATACCCCCTGCAAAGTGTGTCAATGATTAAACGTTTCCTAAAATAAGTACGTTTAGTTCTACAGTCATTGCAAAGTTCAAGAAGAAAGCTAATATGATTTATGACCTCAGTCCAGTATGAGGATAGCACCATAATGTACGGTATAATGCATACCTTTATAGCAGCTCTCATAAGAAAAAGCCAGTTTGGGAATTCGGTATGGCATTCAAAGGATTGTTAAAAAATAACTTTGGTCGAGTGCAAATCTCTTTATCCATAAAGAGATTTTCAAGAGATACATCTGGATCCATAAACAGATGTAACGTTTTTCTAAAAATTGTTAATCTGATGCTTCACTACTACAACTATGCCGGTTTCCTAGCCCGGACCAATGTATGTGAATCTGGAATAGGTGCTTTTATTAGGATGAAAAATATTCAGAAATAGTATTTGGCTAGAAACCAGTAACTAGTGCAAGTAAATACATACAATAGAAGAGGCCCCACAAGAGGGAATTTGGGATGTTAACATTTTCTTTTATGGACATTATTAAATGAACCAAAAGATCATTTTCATCAGAAAGCTTTCTGAAACAAAAATGTATTAGTTCATCCAATGGGTATTTGTGTGATTAATCATTTTCATTTTAGATGAGGATTGATATAAATATAGCATTGATGAATAAATTCATTGCATTTAAAATTTTTAGCGTTAACCAAAATATTCGAAACAGTATTAAGCTCACACATATTGACATTCAGTCAGAGTACTAGGTCTACTCTTTACCTTGTTCCCTATTTTCCTTCTGGTGGTGGTTTAAGCAAGACCAGCCTGACTTGAAATGGAGCTCCATATTCAGGTAAGCTCTGGGAGGCTGGAGTTTCCTCTACCTTCCTTTTGTCATTGGAAGATCTGTGAACCATATAGCATTTCTCATCAATTTTGAGTGGTCTTTTAGGTTGAAAATCTAAGTACTTTCTTCTCTTCTTACAACCTCCTTAGGTGTAGCCTCTCATAATCTCATAAAATTGAAAGTTTTGAAATTATTTTTCACCAAGGGTGAGCAGAATAAAAAAGTCTAAAGGGACAATTTTGGGTGAGAAACTGCCTCCCATCCCTTGCCCCAGTTTCTTAGGTACTTTCAAGCCTCAGCCTTGGATTTTCCTGCGGCAGCCTTGACTGAATTCCCCAGGAAACCGTGGCCTTCTTACCTACTCTAGGGGTGATGGAATCACCCGTCGGGGTGACAGGATGAGCCTCAGATCTGAGACTTTAATGATAGTAATTATGGTACTTGTTAAAAGCTTACTAGTGCCAAACACTTTCTCCACAAAGGTACCCAATCAATCATTGTGTATTTATTGAAGGCGACTGTGCGTGGAACACTGTACTAAACATTTGGGAGACTTCACCTGCACACCTAAGCTATTTCTTTTTTGAGTCCTCTCTCTCTCTCTCTTTTCCCCATATCTGCAGCAGAGGTGAGAAGATAGCCAAGGGATCTGATGAATGGCGAGAGAGAATTTAGAGAATCTACCTGAAAGACAGGGAAAGAAGTTTATGGCCCCAAGGCGTTTATTTATAAAATTATGGAGCGCTTTCCAAGCAGAAGGGAGATTATTTTCCAAGTAAGGGAGATGTGGCAGTTGCAGGAGAGTGGGAAAGTGAGGATGAAACAGCTAACATCCCTCCATCTTCCCCCCTCTACTTCTGCCCTTTTTTCCTATCTTCAAAGCATGGCAGACGTTGAAGTTCCTTAAAGTAGAGTACTGCTATGTCTGGTATGTGGCGATGTCCAGTATATACACACTCAGCGAGAGTGTTTATTTAGTGTTCAAAGGTGTCTTTTGTTTTCCAAAGATGTGATGAGGACTCTTGGAATCAATAGAAATAATAGTCTGTAGCAGGAGTGGGCAAAACACCCAACTGTGAACCCGTCTAATCTGACCACAAGCTGGATCCAGCCGGACTTGTGGCCAGCCATGGATACATAGTAATCCTGGCCACGAAGACCTCTTGACCAATGGCGTTCGGGGTTATCGGTTGACTCTGTGACTGCCTTAGGGCCCGATGGCTTCGAGTAGTAGCTGGCCCTTCTGCAGTCTAAACGTCCTCCTTTCTCTCCCCATCCCAGTGGCCAGCGGTCACCTCTGTATGCCTAAAAAGTCTCTAAGTAGCCTTCTCACTAAAACAATTGCCCTGCTTTGAGATCGGTAGATCCCCAGCACATTAGGGAGCTTTACCCGTAATGAACGGTGACCGGGAGAGTGTTTGTGTGACACCACCTTACTAGTTGTAAGGCAGGTACATTGGACTATGCCTTGAGCCCACTGATTCTAAAAACTCTTTCAAGGTGAGCGGTTATTTATTTTCTCCTTCACCTCAACACAAAGAAAAGTCCTGGGAGGGGGGGAAGTCGAACAGTGTCTGCAAAACTGAAAGAAGTGACACTTGTTTGCAGTTCGTTGCCTACTAATTGCACATCATAATTTCAGTGATCAGAAGTATTGGCACCAGAATTTCATTTCACAAACCGGACCCTAAAATTCCTTTAAAGTAGTGACCACATCTTCAGTTGTGGGTAAGAGGTTTTGTGCTTTTTAAGAGCTTAATTTCAGCACAGATGGTTTAAAATAGCCTCGCATCTTGGCTGTAATTTGAAGTAAAGGATTCCCGAAAGGCTGAGGAACTAAAACGTTCTGCTACCTTGAAATAATAAAAACAGATGTTAAATTTTAAATCTCTCATTGCACAACATCTGAAAGGGTCTATTTTCTGGAAGGGTTTGGCCAATGGTTTGCTTTCTAAACCTTATGGATTTCAAGGCTATTCTTTTGCACTCAGTGAGGGTACCCTAAAATGAATTTAGCTCCTGATTTGTTCACCTCTCAAATAGATTATTTTATAGAATGAGTTATCATGGAAGTAGCACTGTTAGGCCAACATGGACGTGCAGATTTCTTTTTCTCTCGGTGTCATGGACTCTTGCTAATTGAAGCAGTCGTTCCCCAATTTAGCATTGCTGCTTTCTTAGCTGGGCAGTTATGATTGGATTGTGCCCTGTCCAATTTTGAATAGGTGTCTTGGGGGAAAATGTAACAAATGGTGTGAATTAATGATCAAACTTCCAGGTTGAGGGGATGATGAAAGGGTTTTGGGGAGGGGAGTCACCTCACTGCCCAAGAGCAAGTGGAATCTGGAGTTACTAGAATCAACCGTGCAAAGTTAAAGTGGAGAACCCTGATCCCGTGTTACCACGTTGTTAATTGTTTCCTTTTGCCACCAGAAGAATGTGATGGACCGTTTTTGCATGCCTGTTCAATTTCAGCAATTTTTCGCAATTGCCTCAATACTGTACGTTTAAGGAAATCCAGCTGTCAATCCCCATTAAACAACACTGAGTTTTATATTGTTAATTCAGTTGTCTTTCACACTCTGGCTGCTAAACCCAAAGAACTCTTTACAAAGGCAGATTTATGATGGATGCCATCTGGCCTGATAGAAGGAAACAGATATTGATTTTTAATATTTTCTCCAAACTTGTTTACTCTAGGATAATACAGCAGCTGTGTGGCTGCTTGTCTCAGAGTGGAAAGGATTATTACCAGTGCCTTTTGATGAGATAAATTACCTAGAATGACTTGAATGGCTAAAGGGTATACTTTGATGTTATGTCGCTTCATTTACCCTTATGACTAAATGATTATTGATTTTATATTTTTAAGCTCTTGAAACGTGAAAATAAGTTGGTCGAGAAGCCTAGCTGTGTTAGTTTTATTAATTTATTTCTGCAGGGCATAATTCACTTTGGACCAGGTTGTGAAGGTTTTGGGTTCATGACCGGCTCCAGATACAGTTGCAAAGAAATGGCTTATTTATATAGTCATTGCAAGTAGTTCCAAAATCAATACGGTCTGGGATTGGATGATTAAACTTAGTCCCTTTGTGGGATTCATTCCTGTAGCTACCTCTGAAATGATCTTGACTGAAGCAGATTCATGTGATCAAGTCTACAAATAGCAAGTTTGTTCAAGTTGAAATATTATTTTTTTGCTCATCATTTTTTTTATCTGCTATGTTCACTCAATGACATTTTAACAGCCAGAAGAAAAAAAAAGCAGTTGATTGACTACTTCAATGAAATCACTAATCTACATTCAAAGAGTTGCCTCCAAAGACTACTTAGATTTTCCATGGATAGATTTAACTACTGCTTTGATCAGTTCTTCCCAGTATGCAGTGGATTTAGGTCTCTGTACTTATGTAGGCAGGAGGAATCCAAGGTGTACACTAAACCTTTAAATAGTCTTTACAGTTCAAAACAGCTCTTTGCCTTTTATGGGTGGCAGACAGCTACATATTTCTGTGAAGTGTTGCCTTTTCTATCGTCATTTAACATGTTGGTACTATTTAATGTTTGTCTGAAACATGCCTCTGTCTTTCTGCGGCTGAACATTTTTTTTTTTAACATCCTGGGACAAGGGCATAACTATTGCGTGACCAAAAGGGTGATCCTCTTCTGTCTTGCCATCGTTACTTCTTAATATATTTTCAGGCTTTTTCTTCCTTTGTTCTTCGAGAAGTTAATCCCCAAGGCCGATCCTTGCTGGTCAAATCACTTCCTTCAAAATCCCATGACATTCTTTGGTTTCAGAATCGGTTTAATACTTGCCAGTGATCAGTTTCATTTTCATACTTTCCCTGCTTTAACTGTGGTACTGAGTAAATTGTAAATAACAAGAGCCATCTTCCCCATGGAAGAGAATCATTCTCGGCGAAGAGGATGCCTGCATTTCTAAGACGACTTTACATTTATTTGCTCGCTAACTCAACTGACTGGAAAGTACCAGAAGCAATCCGGCTGAACTGACAGCCATGACTCATACGTCATTTTTGATTTGGAAAAGTTCTCAGTTTGTTACTCTGTAAAGGTTTCCATAGGATTCCCTGGGCTGGAGAATTTCGCTGGATAATCTAACGTCGTTTATTAATTTGTCTTGTCCTTCCTGGGGGGAAAAAAAGTTTTTCATCTCTCAGATTGGGAGTATTAAGCGCATAGGACAGTGCTCTGCACACAGTAAGCGCTCAATAAATATGATTGAATGAATGAGTATGATTGGACGTACTGAAAATTCTTGCATCTAAAGCTTCTCATTTCCCAAATGTAATGCCTTTTCTGAAAATCAGGTTTTGTGTAGATAAAAGATTTTATTTTCAGGCAGCTCTCTAAGTAGTGAGACATTCAGTTTTATGGAGAGAACTTTTTATTATCATAAGCAATGGTGACATATTTTACAGAGTTAAAAAAGGTGTAAAACACTTTCCCTTACTTGAGTCATTCTATATGTATAATTAATGTATAGTAAATTATATGGCCCAGTTTAAAGCTTGTTTAAATGCATGGAATTTGAAGTCTAATGCAGAAATAAAATAACTTTTGGATCAGTGCAATGTAATATGTTGATCAATTTTACAGGGGAGTGGTGATTATTTAATTAATCACCTTTTGACAATTATTCACACTGGTCCAAATCAAGGTCTCCATTAAAGCCAAAGAATAGCTTCATTACAAATGACCCATAAAAGTGTCAAGTACTAGCAGTGAAGACAAGTAATTTCCTTTCCCTTTAAAACCATTAGATCGAATGATGGGGGTGGGGAAGGTGATGAATTACGTAATAGTGTGATTACAAAGAAAAGCTTAAACAGTAAATTTGACAGGCCATGTTAGAGTGGAGAGGGGATAAGGGTTATAGAGTGTTGGCTCTATACCTTCAAAAAGCTTTTAATTTTATAAGAGGACAGGAGTGAGAGGATTCTATTTTTGCCAAACTTTTTTCTCCTCTGACATTTACTTACGAAATGAGTTTTGAATAGCTTCTACTATTTGAGATATGTAAATAGAAGAGTAACACAGAATTTCTTTCAGCACACTGCTTGGGATTGCTCTGAGTAAAATCTTTTTTTTTTTTTCTTCTTCTGCCATCCAGACAAACATCTTAAAAGATTGCTCGTTCTAAATTTCCTAGCTCACTTGATAGGAATAGGGATAACAAAGCGGGATTTAAGCATCCGTTGTATTATTCTGAACTATTTCGGCGCTCTGCTTTCAGAGCAAATTAATCATTGGGCTTCTATTTGCACCTGAAAAAAATTGGTTTGAATGCCATGCAAATGGCTAATGTTCCCCAGAAACCTGTTCTTAATCTGTCAGAATTGAAGCTTTGAGGCCCCAAATGTCAAGAGGAAGCTCTCTTTCTGAATCAGTGGCAGGGTTTTGCAGAATGCTTAGTTGTTCCTTCCTCAAAGAGTCAGAGGTGAAACGGGATGGACAGGCACAACCTTCTAAATATGGCTCAAGAAAAGGTGATTGGAATAGGCTGTTTTGAAATATTTCCTCTATGCTTCCATCAGTTTGGGGCTCTCTCCTTCTGCCCACCCCAACTCCCCAAAAGAGCAGAGGGGGAGAAACAGTATGGTTTAGTGGAGACGGTAAGAGGAACTGGGTTTTTAATCTGCCAATTGCCTGCTGTGTGACCTTGGACAAATCAGTTTATGTTCCTGTGCCTCAGTTTCTTCATCTGTAAAATGGAGACTCATTACCCCTTCTCCCTCCTACTTAGGCCGTGAGCCCTTTGTGAGGCTGGCTCTGTGTCCAGTTTAACTTGTACCTACTCCAGTGCTTAGTACATAGCTTGGCACATAGTAAACGCTTAATAAATACTGCAATTATTGCTATTATCTCCCCACTCCCTCTTTACAAGGGACAAGCAAAGGCCTTATATGATGCCATTCTTTTGGGTCTGGAGACATTAAATTTACCTAGACTTTGTCTGGGCCGTAACCCACATTTTATAGTCGTTCATTATGTATTAAAACCTAGATCGTTTCCCAAGGGCTGTTTCCAGTTTCTACAGAAACGCATCTAAATTATGTTTTCCAAGGGGTAAAAGGGACAGGCCACCTCCAAGATGCGCTTCTTAAGTGTGCTTGTCATTCTTTCTTTGATCCTCATTTATTTTCCAAGATCGTACTCTTGGATAGACGGGTTACAGTAAAAAAAAAAAAAAAGTTCAAGGGCCGCTTCTAAAAACTAATGGCTATTGACTTTCATTAGGATTTCTATGATGTTATCTAGCCCTGTGAAGACATTTGTGGTATGCAGTTTACATTGTATCTAGTGATTGTATAATCATTATTGATTTTCCTCATGTGTAGTACCTATGTCAAACAACCTAATATATTTAAATGGTGATTATTTCAGCAATATATCTATTATTAGATAAGATCAAAGGTAGTTAAATGTGTGTGACAGATAGAGTGAAAAGATAACATAACGTATGCTTGTGCCAGTACCTGTGTCCTATTTTACATACCCCAGCAACTCAAAGTATTTAATGATTAACTTTCCCAAACATGTTGAGATTTTGGGCCTGTTGAAGAATGAAGTATGACAGATGGATTAAAAGAAGTCTGCTTTGGAGGCAAAAGACAGAGGAGTTATGTAAATGCAATAAAATCAGATGAATTGCTTTTCAAAGACCTGGGGAAATCACTCTGTATACTTCATTCGCTTGTTTTTTTTCTTTTTACAAATACTTCTGAAGAGAACGAGAAATACATTTAGGTTGATGCGTGATTTCCCATAGGATATATACTCCCTGTTAATCCCCAGAGCATGGATTAACAGAATAACCCACCTTGGTGGTTGCTGTTTTCTCTTTAGTGTAGTCTTAAGAATAGCACCGTTATTTTCTTTTATTAATGATCAAATGATATTCTGTTTATATACAGGATAAATGTATCGAAGCTAATGCTTCCATCTGTATCAAAGAAGCCAGAATTCCTTTTTATTGTGAAATATCCTTGTTTTAGGAAATGTCATCTCTTCATAATTACATTTATGTTTAGAAGAAAATGACCGGAATCTTTTTAGAAGATTCCAGTAGACTAAAAGGATACGCATTAGAGAGCTTGAGAAATATCATAGCACATTTAGCACATTTGTTGGGAGTATTCAAGAGGTTTGCTTGGATCTCCTTTCGAGAAGGAGATTAATATGAATCAAAACCATCTATTTGAGTTCTGTTAAAATGGAAGACGGCAAGCATCATGTATCTGGATTTGATATAGTATTTTAGAAAATTTTTCCTTTCGTCCTCTTAAACTTTTGCTTCTTGCTTTCCTCTTCTGTCTGTCAAATCTGTTAGAAGCTGGAAATGTTAACTGTCTTGAAGGGTTTTTCAAGTTGCTTTCTCTTTTTAGAGAAGCAGCGTGGCTCAGTGGAAAGAGCCCGGGCTTGGGACCCCGAGTTCATGGGTTCGAATGCCGGCTCTGCCCCTTGTCACCTGTGTGACTGTGGGCAAGTCACTTCACGTCTCTGTGCCTCAGTGACCTCATCTATAAAATGGGGATGAAGACTGTGAACCCCACATGGGACAACCTGATCACATTGTATACCCCCCAGATCTTAGAACAGTGCTCTGCACATAGTAAGCGCTTAACAAATGCCAACATTATTATTATTATCATTTTTGGGTATCCAAAGGAGTTTTGTGGGCATAAAGGGGCCAGATCTGGTTCCATTCTTAATCCAGAGGGCAGCTCATAGAGGCCATTTGTGTGTGAGTTTGATGGCAGGATTGAAATATTTATTCCTCTATTAGCTACTTCAAACAGTTCTTCTTTTCCATTTTCAGGTAATAATAATAATAATTAGAAAAATTATGGTATTTGTTAAACACTTATTATATGTCAAGCGCTGATCTAAGCACTGGGGTAGATACAAGATAATTGGGTTGGACACGGTCCCTGCCCCACATAGCTCTCACCGTCTTAACCCTTATTTTACAGATGAGGGAACTGAGGCACAGAGAAGTGAAGTGACTTGCCCAAGATCATGTAGCAGACAAGCGGCAGAGCTGGGAATAGAACGCAGGTCTTTTGACTCCTTGGCCTGTGCTCTATCTACTACACCATGCTGCTTCTCTAGACTAGCTCAATCAATCAATGGTATGCATTTATTTATACTTTTTCTCATTTTTTCCTGTATTTGTTATACGCTTACTATTTGTCAAACACTGCTAAACGCTGGGGTACGCACAAGTTAATTAGATCGGACACAATCCCCGTTCCGCAAGGGGCTCACAGTCTAAGTAGGGGGGAGAACCGGTATTTAATCTCCATTTTACAGTTGAGAAAACTGAGGCACAGAGAAGTTAAGTGACTTTCTCAAGGTCAGACAGCAAAGAATTGGGACAACTGAGATTAATTCCCAGTCCTTTGACTCCCAAGCCTGAGCTCCTTCCACTAGGCCATGCTGCTTCCCGCTAGGCTTTGCTGAGCTGTTACTGGATGCAAAGCACTGTACTAAGCACTTTGGAGGGTACGATACAGTTGAATTCTCTCAAGGAGCTTACAGTCCAATGGGGTCGTACAGTCATCGTTTCATTTTCGTGTTAAATCACAAGTTGTCTATATAGCAGTAAATGTTTTGACTTTTCTGAAAATGTATTATAGGCTATTCATTGGTGTCATTCAACTTGAGCTTATTTTGAAATATGAAAGTAAGTTTTCAAATTTCAACATTCTCTCTGGCCTAAGTATATATGCATCTACTTTCTGATGGATGCTGTTTAATGCACGTATTTATGTACTAGTGCATAATTCTCCCTAAAGTGTATATGGCCATATATGTTCCCGTTAACACACCTCATGCTTTATTTGAGGTGGATTGGGAAGGGTACGTTACTTCTACTGTATGTTTCCTAGAGCTCAGTACAGTTGCTTGTACCGATCGATCCGTCAGTGCTATCTATTGAACGCTGTACTAAGTGCTTGAGAGAGTACAGTACAACAGAGATGACAAACACGTTCCCTAGCCACAGTGAGCTTACAGTCCAGAGGATGCTTCTGATGGTCTGTAGCAGTTGCCGATACTTATGACGATGATCAATTCATCAGTAGTATTTACCGAGTTGATAAGGTATCCAGATGAAATAAAGCAGGAGAAATTTTGATAGGGGAATGGAGGGAAAAAACAACCCCACCGTCAATGTGAGAATGCTTACCAAAAAAGTTTAGGAAGTGTCCTCGTCCCCTGATATGTTCAAGAAAAGACTAGACAGAGTTCTTTTCTGTATCCATTAATCATCGATCTAGAGGAGAGAAATTAAATCAGGTGATTTATCTCAATCCTTTCCACCTCCACAAAATTATGGTTTACTGATTCTCTACCTTGGTTCATTGCGTAGGCATGATCTTTCCCTGCAAATTTTTTAAAATGCCCATGATTATAGTATTATGGCTATTTTTGTAGGTAAGGCATTAGATTCGGGTGATACAAACTCACAATGCCTTAAGAATTTATCCAAAGGTCAAGCAAATCGTTAGCATTGTTCTAACATTCTCCTCTTTACTGTTCATAAGTACTTTCCCCAGCGCTTAGTACAGTGCTCTGCACACAGTCAGCACTCAATAAATGATTGAATAGATGAATGAAGGAATAAGTGAATAAAGACCTGTAGTAAGAAGTTTGGATTGGACTTCCTTTTTGCCAGATCTAGTGGATTCTATTCCAATTCTCCTCTCAGCTGTCTGTTTACTCGTTTTGATATCCGTCTCCCCCCTTCTAGAATGTAAGCCCGATGTGGGCAGGGATTGTCTCTTTTGATTGCTAAACTGTAGTTTCCAAGTGCTTGGTACGGTGCACTGCACACAGTAAGTGCTCAATAAATATGATTGAATGAATGAATGAATTCAGTGCTGCAGATTACCCCTTGTTCTAGGCATGTTGTCTATCCTTGTTTTTTTCTGCCACGGTTCTCTCCTGGTTCTCTTTTTTCCTTTCTGGCTCATTCTTCTCGAAACTCTTCTTGGCCCTCCCCTCTTTTCACTTTATTCTCATTTTCTTGGGTAGCTCATTGACTTAAACTACCCCCTCTGTGCCTATGACTCGCAAATCTACCTTACCAGCCCTGATGACTGTTGAATACATGTTTCTGAAGAGCTTTGATGACAGTATTTTTGCCTTATTCCAATTTAACCACTACCCTGTATTCATGACCTTTCTGTGATTTTTTAATAGAAACTACCCTCATTTGGAATTTTCCTAACCACTTTATAATATTCATATATATGGAACTGAAGTCATAAGAGACCTTTGCTATTCTCTTGACATCTTAGAGCCGGTGCTAATGGTACTAATTCTAGAACAAACTGTATTGGTAATAAGGGAAACTGCGTCTTGTTTCTCTCCATAATCTAATGGGTAATGACCTTCTTGCTCCTGTCTGGACAGTTGCAGTAGGGTTAGAATAAATTGTTTTAATTAGCTCTTCAAAATTTGGTTCAAATCCCACATTATGTACTTCATTTCTCTCTTTCTCTGTTATTAGCCTTATGACTGAATCTCTTAATTTATTCTCCATATGTCTTTATAGCACTGTGCTCTGTAGTTTATGCCATATCTTGCATTAATTAGCTCTATAAAGCAATTTGGGCTACAGTTTGCATGAAAGATTCTATTAAAAATACAATTGTACTGTAACATGGCAGTTTTGTGTATAAATTGCAGTGTGGTTTTCTTTTTCAGTGTAACTTTCCTTTGTATTCTTCCATAATATTCTTATAGTCTACTATTTCCCCATCCCTGATCTATTTTAATGTCAGTCTTTCCCTATGGATTGTAAATTCCATGTGGGCAGGGATCACGCTTACCATCTTTGTTGAATTATGCTTTCCCAAGTGCTTAGTTCAGTGTTTTGCGTGCAGTAAGTGCTCAATAATCAACATCATTGAGTGATATCTTCAGAATTATCCCTTTTAATGTTTTTTTTATGTTTGATCTTTCAAGGAGAATTTGAGGAACATTTATTCAGAAATTTTGGAGTTAATTCAGAAAGGGAAGCATAGTATCTTCACTTGAAAGTGTTTAAAATCAATTTTTTTCACTTGCCGATAACTCGAGGCACCTGGATTTTACGATTTCGGAATTCACATTTGGCTAGTCTTTAGTGAAGAATAGTTATCTGAGTTTGAAAGAAAAAATGAAATTATGAATAATACCTAATTATAAATAATGCTCCACCACTTTTCTGCCATGTGACCTTGTGCAAGTCCCTTAACTTCTCTGTGCCTCAGTTCCCTCATCTGCACAATGAGGATTCGATAACAGTTCTCTCTCCTATTTAAACTGTGAGCCCCATGTGGGACCTGATTATTTTATCTCTGCCCCAGCACTTATTAAAGTATTTGAGCACATAGTAAGCACTTAAAAATACCTTAATTGCATTATCATTATTTATTAGAAAATGGAATAAACTGATGAGCAATTTAGCAAATACAATCATGAGGAAAGGTTAAGGGGATTGAGAGAATGTAACCTCAAGGAAGCAAGGTTAGATGATAGTTAATAGTTACATTTTAGGTATGTTCAGACAGTAATGAGTGGTCACAAATAATACCATAAAGGATTTAAGTTAATCTCAAGAAGAAATTAAGGATAAGATAGGTAGCTTATCGGGGAGAGAATTTCTTGGGAGCAGGAATATGTACTGAATAACACGTTACAAACACTTCAAAACCCTTAATCTGATTTGGAAGGAAAATAACTCAGGAAGGAAAAAATAGCATTCTCATCATGTTAAATGTCCAATTTCATTTAATGTTCTGGTGAGGGCCTTAATGATTTCATTTTATGAATTTTTGTTTTTGAGTTTGCGACCTTATATCAAAGTAACTTTTTGTTGACTATATATGCATTAATAGTCCTGTTAAATTTGATGGAACTTTAGTGATAAAGTGGTGAGATGACTAATCTTTGTCCACATTCTGTAGAAGAATTTTCTTATGTAATGTGATTTTGTAGTGTTCTTCTAAATCTGAATCTATTTAACTTGTGTGAACATTTTCTTTTTGAGGTATGATACTATGTTTGTATTTTTATGTCAGCAGTTAGCAATAAAAAAAATCAGAAATTTAAATCTGCTTTAGATTTTAGCATTGTGGACTTTGAGAGTGAGTTTTGTGGGTAGGGAATGTGACAGTTTATTGTTGTATTATATTGTACTCTCCCAAGCGCTCAATACAGTGTTCTGCACACACTAAACACTCAGTAAATACAATTGAATTAATATATCAGTACTTTTTCAAGTGACTTTAGAAATCTCAGTAACAGTGCTTTTGAAATATCACTTGTTTGCCTTAAAAATTGCCTAATGGTAATTTTTGTGGAGTTGTGTCTTTTTACATACATATACCTGTCCTAGATTTTATTGGGGGGGGGGGGGTGTGGATTGAATGTGCTGATAAATCTCATATTTTACTGTCAGTCTTTCTGCACTGTGTACACTATTGCATTTGAAAATTATTACCATCTTTCCTTAACTGGGAAAAGGAAGGATTGAACTGTTTCCAGTTTCAAACAGCCAGGTTGTATAAAATAAAATTTGGCTAAATCCCACTAAAAGATAACAAATTTATTTTTATTTCTATTAACTTTAGCAGATTTTTAAAAAAAAATTAGAATGAATCTGCTGGACTTTTCAGGAAATTAATGAAGAGAAGATAAAATAAATGAACCAATCCCAGTCATTTCAAAAGATCCTTTGCTTGCCTTCTCGGTTGTACCAGATTTGACCCAATCCGTAGTTGCTCCTCAGTGCAAGATAGGATAAAGCTAAGTATGTAACACATGGAGATCCAGCTTTTAGGGGGTGGTTTGAAATGATGCTAGTAATTTGCTTTATGAATTTGCCTTCGGTTTTGAGTGTTGTTTGCAAATTAACCCAGCAACAGTAGTAATAGGAAGGGCTACTGTGTGCAGAACACTGTACTAAGTGGTGGTTAAGGTGGGAATTAGACACAGATTCTGTCCCTTTTTCCACTCAAAGACTCTTTAAAATGGCCCGTTCCTTCCATTCGCCCCCATGTGATAGAATGCTTGTCTTGAATCTCATTTCGTAAGCTTGAAATCTAAATCATTACTTCACTTTTGGAAGTGTGTTTTGCTTTCTGTGGATAGAACAATTTGAGGAAGAGGGAATGGATTTTGAAAAATTAACATCATATTTGAAAGTGGCTTCAACTTCTTAGAAGGTAGTATTAATGCTTGTTTTCGACATCATTCTTTTCATTCAGGATCTAATGAATATATTTGATCGAAAGCATTGAAAAAGTCTAATTTGCATTTAGTTACATTCATATTTTGTTTAATTTGATAATGAGCCCTGTTATATCTTGTATATCATTTTTTTCTTTAATGAACTGACCTCCTGCATATGTACGTTACCTACTGTATTTGGGCCACCCACCGAAGATGACTCCGAAGAAGAAGAAATATTTGACCTCATGAGCTACTTACTTGGACTTTCCAAATTTCATTCCTACTTTAGAGGATGCTGTATTGTCCCCTTAATTGTTTTGAATATTTCTACTAATAAAGTAGTATCTTCAGCCAGGCATTTACCTTGGGCATGCTCAACGGTTTTACTCCCACCCTGACTTTTGGCCTGAATAATCTTCTCTACGTTGTTGCCGCACATTTTGGAGGGTGCTGCAATTTATAACTTTTCTGGGAAGGCAACATGATTTAATGGGAAGTCATGTCATAGAATCACAGAACTCAGGAGACCGGGATTTTTGTCCAATTTTGCCCCTCACTACATGAACCTCAGGCAAATCACTGGAGCTCTCTGACTCAGTCTCCTGTTCTCAAAAATGGTGATGATAAAGCCAACCTCCTAGGATATTGTTATGAAGATCAATGAGATAAGTGATGTAAGGATAATTATGATAGATCTGCCTCTGGGATTTGATTTTGTCTGTTCTATCTGAGTTGCATTACAGAGTCTGGAAGGGAAATATTCTTTAGGGCCTGTGTTCTCAAATGTGTCATTGCATCTTCACCTTAGGATACTCCACCCCTGAAATTACAGAGCTATAGATAACCGGGATGGAGTGAACATGAGGCAAGAGGTTTACGCACTCGTTGTAATTTAGGCATATCCCTATAGCGGGGAACTCAATTTCAAGGAGAAAGCTAATCCCCTCAATCGAAGGAGCTGAAATTGTCCTTGCCAAAGGTCTACTGATATTTCCCCATGCCTACCTGCCACACTTTGGTCATGTCACAAACACACACGTATTTATCTCTATAATCTATTTATAATGCCTTTTCTTACAGGAACATATCAGAGCACAACCATTGATGTCATAACCCATCTAGTTTGGTATCTGTCTCTGACAGTGATCTATGCTGGATAGTTCTGAGAATGGCATATTATACCATGGGGGAAATTCCTTTCTGACCCTCTATGAAGATAAATTCATTCCCTGAAGCGTGAGGATTGATAGCATTCACAATCTTTACACAAGAAGGTACTAGTTATAGCTATCGAATGTAGTAAGCTACCATGCTAGGCAAGAGAAGTTTCCCCCAGGAAACATTTGCATAATTATTACTTTGGCCTATTTCCAATGTTTTGCTTTTTACTCTTCTTAAGAATCCCCAGTTCTTTTGCTGCCAAAGAGGTTACATAGAATATGTGGTATAATTTATTATGGTCATGATACATTTCATTCATCTTCTTCTTCCACTTTTCTTCTGCAAGCTGACTAACCCTGGTGGCCTTTCTTCATGTGGAATGTCCCATTGCTGCTAATTATTTTGTTATGCTTTTATATTTCTGCTATTCTAATTTTTAGTAATAAAATTCAGTTGGGTCTATGCCACGCAAATTATCAGTCGAATGGAGAAAAATCCATTTTATTCATATACCAGTCACACTTCCAGTAGTTAACATAATTTGCATCTGTAAAATAATGGAAGCTAATTGAGAGGTTAATAAATAAATACATTCTTTGGAACTCTCTGAGATATGAAACATCAAAACCCTTTTTATTATCTTGAATAATATGAAGCTGCATTATTTTTTTTGGGGGGGGGTGGGAACCTTCAATTTCAAGGAACTCTCCAATCCATTACCAAAACATTTCTATTTCAAGGAACCATCCAATAGACTGCCATGACCACTTTAATGTTCTCGACAGTGTGGTGACATTCAGATGCTAACCTAGGTGTCATGAGGGAGAAGGTGTCTAACTTTCGGATAGCCTACCTTGATTTAGGATGCTTTGCCAGACCCCATAATTCTAATAAGTTCTGGCTTTAGCACCTTATGTATCTTCAGGAACTTGATTGCCTAAGAGAAGCACAGCATGGTTTCAAAACGATGCGATTGGGGAAGCCACACTTGATAATAGTTCTACATCCTGCTGCATTTCCATTAACTAGAAAAAGAATGGGCACGGCCTCCAGTGCAATACTTACATTTGGAAAATAAGTTTGGCAGCCAAAGTTGTGCCAGTAAAGACATTAAAAGAAACTCCAGCTAAAGCTTTGGAGTTTTGGGCACTTCACTTTTGGGATACAGACCTGACTTCAATGAGAGGTGATTCTATTGACCCCTCTGAGGCAGTGTTTTCTCCAAGTGGGAAGGGTGAGTACCGGAAGTCTTCATCTGATTTAGCCTTGTAATGGCCTGCTGAGAGATTGGGCAAAGTTAACCTCACTGCTTCTCAGTTTCCCAAACAATATAATGGAGAATTAAAGATCTCAGCTTTCTCTCCATCTCCTTAACCACTGGTCTTTGGCCCTCAACCAATCAATCAATCAGTGGTATTTATTAAGTGTTTACTGTGAGAGGAGAACTGTTCTGAGCACTCTACTCCTCTCTGAGCTCAGTCTTCATTTGCTTTACCTCCTTGCTCTCCCACCTTCCCATTCTCTTCTTTCTTAGGTCTTCCACACTCCCGACCTTCTGCTCAGATCATTTTGCTTTGACTTCAGACCAGAAGCACTCAGTGGCATTGTCTCACCCCTCCCTCACCTCATATCCCTTTCCACTTGCTCGGATGGGTACCCGGGGATCGAGACACGATGATGGCAAATAGGTCCATTGTTCAAGTATTTACTGATCTCATGGAATTATTTCGAGCATTAATTAGTGTCTCCTGTCCCTCCCTGACTATTTCCATAGCTTCAACACACACACGCCCCACTGTCATCGTCACCACTGCTGCTACTAACACCGTTCTCCCAGCCTCTCCTGTGGCCTCGAAGTGAGGGGGCAGGATCAGGGCGTGAAATGGGGGAGCAGTGGAAGAGGAGGATGGAGAGCAAGAAAGTTCCAATCATAAGCCCCTCTCCTCTATCTCTACTCGCTCGTCCTCATCTACTGCTGGTTTGGTCCAAGTGTTAGCCATCTGCCTTTTGCCTGGGAACAGCAATCGCTGGGTTAAGCTTGAGAAAGGTTGGTTTTTTGGTGGGGGTGTGTGGGGAGGTTGTGGAGGGGAAGTTGCAGCAACGACATGGTCCACTCTATTTGACAAAAAAAAAAAATGTACAAAATTTGATTTTGTAAAGGGAGGCACTGGCCCGGGGACAGAGGGGGTGACCCTGGGATGTGGGAGATGGTCCAGGAAACTCCTGGGGAGGACTAGTTGAGAAGGATAGGGCAGAAAGATTTCCCTGTCAAAATTTGCTAAGGAGGAGACAGTAACTTTAGTAGCTTCAGAAGAAGTGATTTCTGCCCGGCTGATGTGAATCAGGCCATTCGATGGCTAATTTGTTATTGGCTTTTCTCAACTATGGCCTACAAATTGACCAGCCTTGGTCTAATACTAAAGCCTTATAATGTTTCATATCTTCCACCAGGACCATGATATATTAAAAAGCATCCTTTAATACAGGATATTTTTTACAATATGTTTTATGCAATTCTTAAAGATCAGTTTCAATAAAAATGATGCAGTCCCATGCGAGGGAGGCCTCAAAACATTGATTTTCTGAGGACTATGCAGGCCTCTTCTGGTATGAAAGGTAGATGTTCTTTTCATTGAAGCCAAACCGCCCACAAAGTTCCAACTGAATCATTGAGATTCTATTGAAATCCACACAAGGGGATAGTTTTTTAATGGCCTATCTCAATGAAAAAGTGCTCATAATTCTATTTGTTACACCAACACAGACATTTGGGGTTTTTTTATATATAAAAAGACTTAACTAGTATCCACAGAATGCATTCATGAGCCATTTACCTCGGAATTTTTAATTCTTGCATTTTAAAGATAGTCTTCTCTGCTTAGCAACAGCAACTACTAGAGTAATTCCCTTTGAAGGAGATGTTCTGTATAAACAAGGCAGCAAACAATAGTTGATTTTCACAGCAGGGGAATTCTGTCAATGAAGTGAAGCTTAATGTTATTAAACAATAATTAAGTACTTGAAGTGTAGTCTTTTACGCTTGCTAATCTTGGTGACTGTTTACATGCTACTGTTTGTTAAAT
The DNA here is from genome assembly GCF_004115215.2 of Ornithorhynchus anatinus. Classification (NCBI taxonomy): domain Eukaryota; kingdom Metazoa; phylum Chordata; class Mammalia; order Monotremata; family Ornithorhynchidae; genus Ornithorhynchus; species Ornithorhynchus anatinus. The sequence goes on from NC_041751.1 coordinate 5,328,510, forward strand.
GGCAAAGTTTATTGATTTGGCAAATTCAGTACCACATTGTATATTTCTATTCAGACGATGTTCCTACATGTGGTTCAGCATTTTTAAATGTCAACTGCAAAGTATTATTGATCTGTAATTAAAAGTGCAGAGAAAAATTAGCATAGTAGAAGTTTACGGTCATTAGTACAAGTACTGTTAGGCAATTATTTAGCTCGTTTTAACATTTATTTTCTTTCCAGATATTGACATACAGTATGATGCCCATCAGGCCAATTTTTATTTTGCTAAAAAGAAAAGTTTAAAGATCAACATACACTGATGCTTTGCTGTTGTTTTGATATTTGTCAGGCGGTTAGGCTAAACTCCAAATGATTTTCTCAAAGGAGAAAAATGAGAGGATGAAGAAATTAGGAGAGGAATAGTTAACTATTTAAACAAAAGGGACAGGAATTTTATTTCGCTGCTTTACATGGGCATAAATATTTTATTTTGCTGTTTTGTATACTTTTGGTGTTGTTTTTTTCAATCTTCAGAGGTCAACTAGACCCCGAATGCAACATTAATATAGCTTGCAGTAGACAGGTTTTAGTAGTGTGGTCTGGTAGAAAGAGCCCTGGTCTGGGAGTCGGAGGATCTGGGTTCTAATTCTGGTTCTGCCACTTGCCTGTTGTGTGACCTTGGGCAAGTACTCCACTTCCCTGTGCCTCAGTTTCCTCATCTCTAAAAAGAGGAGTTAATACCTGTCTCCTTTATACTTAGAGTGTGAGCCTCATGTGGGACTGTGTGTGACCTAATTACCTTTACCCAGCACTTAGTAGTAGCAAGGACTTAACAAATACCATTAGGACAAATTATTCGAAAGAAAAAGGTGGCAATTAAGTAATTTGTGTTGCTTCATGTCCATTGTCTCATTTTTGTTTGCTCATATGCTCTGCACACAAAGAGAACAGATGCTTAGGATCAGAAGTAGAGTGAATTCAGGAGAAATAAGTATTAAAGTCTGGTATGTTGCTACTGGAAGGTTATCATTTTAAATGTTCAGCCACCTGCATTAAGGCAGGATTTTTAGAGGCTTTATCAGTGCATCTCATGTGCAAATCCATAGTAAACCTGGATGAGAAAATCTCACATTTCATCAAGGTTAAAATAAAGGATTAAAAAAGTAAAGGGAAAAAGTCTGTCCTGTGGATGGTTCAACTGCCAAATCTGTCCCCAGCGAAGGAGCTCCCCATGCCACTTGGTGGTAAGTGTGAAAACCTTTGAAAAGTTTCTACTCTTGAAATGGATCATAACCTGAAAAAAAAAAAAAAAGCAGAAGTAGAGGTTTGTTCAATTGTGTTGGTTTGGCAACAAATTATTAGCATCTGCCATTTTTTCTTGGAATATTTAACAGGAGGAGTTTTTCTTCAGAATGGAGCTAGCTAAATGAAATGTTTCCTATTAGTTTTGCTCACTTGTATCATTTTATATTATTATTTAAAACACGGAAGAAGCAAATTGAAAATATAATCCCCCCCAAAGGGAGCCATTAAAACAACTAGGGGTCAACAGAATTGGTTGGCTCCGAATTCAGAGATCCTCTTTTATTCTCTGCAATTTTTTTTCCTGGTTTGGTATTCCGTGCTTTGAAATATTATTTCTGGGTCCCAGACTTCTTGGAATCTCCAGAAATTAGTTTTGTCTCTGCAGCTTCTAATTTTTAACACATATTTTGTTCTTGCCCAACACTGTAAGACCTGATTCTGTTATATGGCTTTGCCAAGTACTCAGGCACTGTTCTCCTTAATGTCATTTAACTTGAATTTAATGAATTAAACATGGTGAGGATGTATTTTGGGGAGAATTCAAAAATTTTTCGACGAGAGATTGAGTCTTTGAAGAATACTAGGCATTTTTCTCACAGGTCCAAGAATGATCATTTCACAACATACTTTTCAAAATTTGGGGATTAGAACACCCCCAAAAGATGACATTTTTGAAGAAGATTTAGTTACCCGTGTATTTGACATTGAAGAGCCTTTGCTCTAGCCATTTGAATTTCTTGGGTGTTCTGTTTGGCCCTGGAACTTCCATTTATCTGAAAAGAAAACTGCATGATGGGCAGGTAGGTTCTTGTCAGAATCATGTCCATATGATCTCCTTGCAAAACCCTTTTCATAAATGTGAACTGTAGGCAATTTTTATTTTAAAGAAAAGCAAGTGAAAATGAAGATGTTGGTCAGCCAAGAAAACCTAATCTACAGTATTTTGAAAATGTGAAAGGGAAGAAGGGAGAGCCATTTTAACGTGTCCCTCAAGGATCCAATTTTGGCTTCTGTAACTGTGGAATGCAGGAGGCCTTTGAAACTTGTGTGGGCCCACAGTCTCAAAGCTCCTGGTTCCTGAATTATATATATTTTTTGTCATCAGTGTGGCATAAATCCATTTAATATTATTTAGTAATGGCATTTCATGCAGTTACTTCCTGTAAAATTTACCATTGCTGTATATAATCTTGATGAACTGCTATCAAAATGCCCATTTATAGTTAATTTTCAAATAGAATTTCCATATGGTAGTTGGTAGACAAACCATTCATTCTGGGAAGTCTGACTGTTAAACAGTGGTTTTCATGAAAGTAAAAGATATAACTCAAGATTTGTTTGTAGCACAATGTGATATACTGGTATCGATCCTGAAAATCTCAAACCCTGTAATCGTAGCTTTCATTATGAATTACTGACTTTCTTCTAGGTTGAAATATTTTATAGTTATTTTCTTTATTCTAGTTGAATAGGAGCATTTATTACATTTTTTTAACCAAATATGGAATTTCTGTTAATATGCCGCTTTGACTCATGTCACAAATGATACAATTATTAAAGTGATTTGTAATTTATGGCTACAAAGCCACTTCTCATCTATAGATTAAATTTTTCTTTGAAGCAAAAGTTTATATGGTATTCACAACCCCATCTAGAACGCAGAACACATCAGGGGATTTTTTTCCTAAAACAAAATAAAATAAAATGAAGCAAAATCACAAGGAAAATTTCAGCTGAAAGAAGTGAAATTTTTATAAGCCTATATAAAAGGGAAAACTGGTATTTTTAATGGAAGCAGCGTGGCTCAGTGGGGGAAGCAGCGTGGCTCAGTGGAAAGAGCCTGGGCTTCGGAGTCAGAGGTCATGAGTTCGACTCCCGGCTCTGCCACTTGTCAGCTGTGTGACTGTGGGCGAGTCACTTCACTTCTCTGGGCCTCAGTTACCTCATCTGTAAAATGGGGATTAACTGTGAGCCTCACGTGGGACAACCTGATGACCCTGTATCTCCCCCAGCGCTTAGAACAGTGCTCTGCACATAGTAAGCGCTTAACAAGTACCAACATTATTAATGGAAGTACTTCTCCAGTTTGATTAAGAAGGTCATTATAACATTTATGTCTGAGTGAATACAGACCAATTGAAAAGAAATAAGAAAGATTTTACCCCCCTTCTTTTGCAGGTCTATAAAATAAGCTTACTTTTGGTCCTCCATGTCAAATTCTTCTCCAGTATGATCCATATTGAGTCCTGAAAGATAATTTGTTGCACTGTCAGGGCAATTGCCTCAAATCAATATTTAAGGATAATTAAGTATATGTGAAAGCACTTGTAGAGTTTCTGTGACTTGGCCCAGGGAATCCTGGGGTAAATGTATCATCAGAACTGAAACTTCCAGACTTCATTTTTTGGTTGCTACCCTTTAAGTAATTGATTAGCATTGCAGAACAGAGAAGCAAAGGAAAATGGCGGTAAGTTTTCGTTATACGTTATTTGAGGATTAGGCAAAAAAGGGATCAGAATTAAATGTATGAGATTTAGTAGTATGTCTCATCAGAATGCAGGTCCTCTAACTCCATCTGAGTCATCCCATAGATCTAGAGGAGCAGCGTGGTGCAGTGGAAAGAGCACGGGCTTTGGAGTCAGGGCTCATGAGTTCAAATCCCAGCTCTGCCACTTGTCAGCTGTGTGACTGTGGGCAAGTCACTTAACTTCTCTGTGCCTCAGTTCCCTCATCTGTAAAATGGGGATTAAGACTGTGAGCCCCACGTGGGACAACCTGATTCCCCTGTGTTTACCCCAGCGCTTAGAACAGTGCTCTGCACATAGTAAGCACTTAACAAATACCAACATTAAATACCAACATCTAAAACAGGATGATGATGATGATTAATCCTATTTAGTGAGCACTTACTGTGTGCCAAGCACTGTCCTAAGCACTTAGGAGAGTACCATATGATTTCAGGCACATTCCCTGCCCACAAGGAGCTCACAGTCCAGAGGGATGATAATATAGCCCCCAAAGTTAGAATAATTTGTTTGCTCCTGCATCAGTGGTGATTGGTGAACAAATGGTGATTTGTGAACAAAAATAAATTCCGGATGTTTACTCAAGCACTTTCTATGCCCAAGTTTGCCTTCAGTTATACAGTAAACATACTGTAAACAGCCAAAACCATTAGGGAATCCTATGCAATTTAGAGAAGCGTTTGTTCCATTAATTTGAAATTGCTCCAGCCTAATTGCATTAGAAATATGATGCCTGGGTAGGGCTTTATATACTAAGTCTTTTCAGATTGGAATTTCTGCTTTATTTCTTTTCTATGGAGTTATAACAAATTACTACTATGTACATATGTTAAGCATTTTTGTAAATCCCTTTGAACTATATCCTGTTACTTTAGAGATACACAAATGCCTGCATACATACATACGCACACAAACTCACACATACCAAATATCATCACGAGCCCTTCCACTGTAATAGTAACCTTTCCATAGACTTTCCAACTTGTCTGGCTTTCCTTGAAGGTCGATTGGGTTTTCAACTCTGTTATCTGCTAGGTGTTTGATGGAGTGGTCCAGATAACAGAGGAGAGAGCAAAGAATTTTTTGAAGATCAAAAGTGGCTGTTCATTTTGTTATCTGACCCTATCTGTTGTCATAGTAACAGGTTTCTTTTAACCTCTGCCATCAGATGATTTGTCTCTATCTGTTATGAATTCCTTTTTGATTGAGTTGTTGGTACAGTATAAGCTAAGACTTTTTCTCAGTTTTTTATTGCAATGCTCTATTTAGGAGTTTAATACTTTGTTATGATTTAAATTATTTTTTAAATGATCAAATATTATCTTAATTTAACAGGCGATAAAATTGCCACACACCTATCCTTACCAATGCATACCCTTTAACTCTACTGTGTTTAACAAATCCTACTTAAAAATAGAATGAATTAGCACATTTGCTTTCTTGCCTTAGAGCAAAGACAGTTTTAACTTGACTGTACAGAACTATTTGGATGAAAGCTTGATGTTAAACATAAAATGATATTTAGGAGTAAATGTTTGTTGAAAATGAGTCCATCAAAACTTATCAGATTCTTTCTTCTGTTCTATTTTGACTTGCCATTTCCCAGAGGTTATCTGAGAGTTGCCATCACTTTAAAGTCAATGAAAAATTTGAATTTAAATTGACTAGTGGTATAGAAATTGTTTGGAGAACTGGGCCTACTGTGCAAATTCTTCAACAAAATTTGGTAATACCAGAATACTTAGTCGGTATAGAAGAATCATCTTCAAAAATGATGGCTGAGAATTTCCCAGGGAAATAGGCCTCAAAGTCACAATTTTGGCCTTTAGCTTTTTAGATCTATGACAGTGTGTTGATGTTCCTCTTCGATGAAGTTCAGAACTCTTGTGCTATTATTCAGCTACCCAAATAAACCAGTAAAACATTCTATTATTGATTTTGGTGTGATCGCCTAGAATGTAAGCTCCTTGTGGTCGGGGAATGGGTCTGCAAACTCTGTTGTATTGTACTCTCCCAAGTGTTTAATACAGAGCTCTGCACACAGCAAGTGCTCAATAAATTTCATCCACTGACTGATGGATCAACTCATAGTCTACTGACAGCAACCTCAACGATCATGGCAGCGGAGCCATATTTAGATGGAATAGCTTGAATGTTTGAGACTAATATTCCCTGGCTTTTCCTTCAGCAGTGCACACCCTCCTCTTAAGCAACAGTGCTTACTCGGTGGCTATTTTGTGCAAAGCACTGTGCTAGTCTTAGACAATATCTTTGCCCTGGAGGAGTTAACAATCTAAAAAAGGAAAACCGCAAACCCAAAGGCAGTTCTAGAAAAGCAGAGGGACATAAATAAAAGAATATATGTGCAAATATAAAAAAAATTAATTGATTCTGAGGTAATACTAGTAAACTTATTTATTGGGAGTTTACTAGATACGGCACACATTAGAAAATACATTAGAAGCACGAGGCATATCCATCGCCATAAGGAGTACATATTCTAACAGGAGAAACAGATATAAAAATATTCACAAATAAAAAAATTAGAATAAAGTGACGGTACAAGTGAGCTTATGTCTGAACATAAACGCCGAAAGAGGGTAGAGATCAATATGTGTAGGTGCAAGAAGTGGCTGATGGGTTAATGTAATGTGGATTTGGTTAATGTGACTACCATTCATTCTTCCTCCAGTGCAGTTGACTTGCAGTCCAAATTCTTGTAAGGATGTTTGCCCAATGATTGGATTCCCTGGAGAATGTCATCATGACAGTCTCCTGAATCATCTGAAGCAGGTCTCTCGGGCAAAACGTTGCTCTGGTTACTTGCAGTTCTAGGGTAAATCCATCCACCACTCCGGTTGCATACTCCAGGGATTTAGGTCTATGTAACATCTCGGCTCCACTGTCGACTTTCTCTGAACTGCTTCGGATCCTATAATTTTTCTCTCTCTACTCTGAGAAGGAGCAAGGCCTGGTTGAGAGAGTCCAGACCTAGGAGTCAGAAGACATTTGTTCCAATCCCAACGCCACCACTTGCCTGCTGCGTGACCTTGAGCAAGTCACTTATCTTCTCAGCGCCTCACTTTGCTCATTTGTAAAATGGAAGGCAAGTGCTTGATGATAATAATAATAATGTTGGTATTTGTTAAGTGCTTATTATGTGCAGAGCACTGTTCTAAGCGCTGGGGTAGATACAGGGTAATCAGGTTGTCCCACGTGGGGCTCGCAGTAAATCCCCATTTTACAGATGAGGTAACTGAGGTCCAGAGAAGTTAAGTGATTGCCCACAATCACACAGCTGACAAATGGCAGAGCCGGGATTGTCCCACCTTCTTAGGCTGGGGCTCACAGCCCCCTGTGGGACAGAGACTCTAGTCTGACCTACTTATCTTGCATCTCTCCCAGTGTTTAGTACTTGGCACTTAGTAAGCACTTCACAGCTATCACAAGTAATTCTTGAAGATCCCTTCTCATTTCTAATAATCCCCAGTGTCTAAAGAAACTTTACCACTAAGTTTCCCCCAATTGGTAGCCTGCAAAAAGTGAATCTGACCAGAAAATTTGCAGTACTTCCCTGTCTCTTCCTTCATTAGCCCATTCTTCAGTAGCCAATCCAATATCTCTTTAAGGCTCTCACCTCACTTGACTAGACAACATTTTCCTGCAGAGAAAGTACAGCCAGTTCTCCCAGAACATGAGGTTTACACTCTCAATGAAGACGGTGTAAAGAAAACTCACATTGTGAGACACTACATCTGGTGCCCCAGGTATAGCACAACCATAATTTATTTCAATTGTCTGCCTCCTCCACCAGATTGTAAACTCCTTGAAGGTAAGAATTATGTCTACCAACTTTATTGTATTGTACTCTCCCAAGCACTTAACGCAGTGACTTATACCCACTAAGTGCTCAATAGATAATGTTGATTGATTAATAATAATAATAATAATAGAGATATTTATTAAGCGCTTATTATATGCCAGGCATTGAACCTGAAACAATTTGAAGCAATTTGAACAATTGAAGCAAATTGGGTTGGACACAGAACCTGCCCCACATGGTGTACACAGTCTTAAACCCCATTTTACAGTTGAGGTCACTGAGGCACAGAGAAGTGAAGTGACTTTGCCTAAGGCTATGCAGCAGAGAAGTGGCAGAGCAGGGATTAGAATCCAGAACCTTCCAACTCCCCAGTCTGGGTTCTATCCACAGGCCACATGGCTTCTCGGTTATTGATCGATCGATTCCAGTATCACCCGATGCTGCATCCAGTGAGTGTGAATTGGTTGGACCAGACTTCCCTAATTTTGTCATCAAGATCTATCCAAAGCACATTGTGAACACACAGATTCTAGGACATCTGACTGCAGTTCTTCCAACCACTTCAGTCCCATGAAAGTTAAGAAATAAACTGAGAAAATGCAGTGTTTGAATTCTCATTAGACTGACTGTGTGATAATTATCTGGGGCTCTTGCCATTTAAAACCGTGTTTACGTTCACGGCCACTCTAAATTATTAATTTTGGTAAAGTGCTTTGGAAACAAGGACCGTGATGGACATCCTTTTTAATACTATTGGGAAGTTGTTTTGGCTTCGGTATTCTTAATTTTTTGGTTAGGCCCCAGGCTTCACATTCCTCATTTAACCTGGGTGGCAGTATGTGCTTTTTTAATGTTCAGTCCTCTTTTTTGATAATGACCCTTCGATGGCAAAATCTCTGGAAACTTCAACAATGAAGATTTCATCCTCCTACTATGGGTCAAGTAATTTTGTGATTTCTAGACATAAAACCACTTATTCTCAGGTTTACCATCTCTAACTATTTAAGATAAACGGGATAGCCTTAAAATAAACGAATGAATCTGCCAATAATATATATTGATTGCTTACTCTGTGCAGAGAACTGTACTAAGCTTTTGGGAGAGTACAGTGTAGTAGAAATGATCCCGGCCTTCAAGGAATTTACCATCTCAGGGGAGAAGGACATTCATGAAGCTGAAGCGGTATCACAGGAAAGATAGTATAGCTTCACAGAAGACTGGTAATGTTTTGGAAATTGGACACGTTCAGTTCCTTAGTTTTCAAGGCAATTGCTAAGGAGGGTAACATAATCTGCCAAGAACCGTTATGCCAAGATGCAGCAGATACAAGTTAATCAGGTTGGGCACAGTCCATGTCCCACTTGGGGGTCGCAGTCTTAATCCCCATTTTACAGATGACGGTAACTGAGGCGGAGCGAAGTGACTTGCCCAACGTCACACCGCAGGCAAGTGGCGGAGCTGGAATTAGAACCGAGGTCCTCTTTTTGTGGATGCTGTAGAGTTTCTTCTCATCCTTCTTAAGATGGAAAAGCCAAATTGGAATAAACATTAGAAAATCAGCTGTTCCAGTGAACTGGGGCTGAGGCTACCTCAGATACCCAAAGATAACCCAAGCTCATTTTGGTAGGATATTTTATAAAGTCATTTGTCCAATTTTTCTTGGCTATTCAAGTTTTTTTTTTAATGTTTAATTTTTAACTGAATTTAAGCTAACCTCATTTTGAAAAAGCTCCAGTTCATATAACAGACATACAGAGCATTAGAAAAATGTAAGAACTGTCATTACTTGGGTGAGGTCAGTGGGCCCGTCCAACTCGGTATTCTATCTCCAACATTGGCAACAAGAGAAGCAGCTTGGGGTTTGGAAAGAACATGGGCCTGGGAGTCAGAAGGGTCTGGGTTCTAATCCCATGTCTGCTGTGTGACCTTAGGCAAGTTACTTCCCTCCCCTGGGCCTCAGTTCCCTCATCTGTAAAATAGGGCTTAAGAATGTGATCTTCATGAGGGATAAGGCCTGTGTCCAATCTGATTGATTTGTATCTACCCCAGTGCTTAGAACAGAGTAAATGCTTTACAAGTGTTATAATAATAATAATAATAATGATGTTGGTATTTGTTAAACGCTTACTATGTGCAGGGCAGTGTTCTAAGCGCCGGGGTAGATACAGGGTAATCAGGTTGTCCCACGTGAGGCTCACAGTTAATCCCCATTTTACAGATGAGGGAACTGAGGCACAGAGAAGTAAAGTAAATTGCCTACAGTCACACAGCTGCCAAGTGGCAGAGCCGAAATTCGAACCCATGACCTCTGACTCCCAAGCCCGGGCCACTGAGCCATGCTGCTTCAATAATGATAATTACTATTATTACTATTATTATTATCATTAACAGTGGCAACATGATGCTTGGAGGAGCTCCATGATTTTTGCCTTCCAGAACATACCTCTAAAGCTTAGTAATGGACCATCAGAATCCTTAAATTTTACCTTATAGCCCTAGCTCCTCTTCTATTAGCCCACTCTAGACTGCTTAGCCATGAATGCATCCTAATCACCTTTGAACCTGCTGATAACTTAGATAACTTCCTGTGGTAACAAATTCCATATGCTTATTACCTGCGGTGTAAAGAAGTGTTTCCTTTTGTTTATTTGTACAGGCCACCACCAAGCTTATAAGGGGTGCCACCTTGACCTACTATTCTGGAATTCAGCTAAGAAAAATTCTGTTTGCCCTTTCCATGATTTTTATGGTTTTGCAGACTTCAGTCTAGACTCAACTTGCCATATTTCAGCTGAAGACTCCTAATTTCTTGCTGGCCTCATAAGACAGCTTTTCCATTCCCCTGACCATTTTAACTGCAACTATTTATTCTTTCTGTAAAAACGATACCATGGTTTTCTATAGTGCTTTCTGACCCGAAGCATTCTCCACATTTCTTCCTCATTTTTGTTCTTGTTTCTGAGGGGAATGGCAGGGATTATTGGCCCCATTTTGTGGATGAGGAAACTGACGATTCAAGAGGTTTAAATGGCTTACACAGGCTCACATAGCAGGCTGGTTTCAGAGCTGGGACTAGAACCCGGTTCTTCTGGCTCTTGCCCTTTCTCTTGCTGCCTCCCAAATAAGTGTGTTCCTTAAATGCAGTGGGCAAAACCACACACAGATTCCAGGTGCAGGCGGACATGATTTTACACTGGGGTAAAATAAGGTCTTTCACTCTGTTTTCTTTTCCCTTTCTGAAAATACCAACAACTGGCTTTTCCCTTTGTACCTTTGTACCCTTTATGATACCACGGACGTTAAAGTTCATTTACGGGTCCTCTTTGGGCTGAAAAAAGATATTGCAGGACAGAAGTCCTGGCCGTGATGATAACCGTGGTACTTGTTAAGAGCTCGCTGTGTACAAAACACTGCACTAAACCCTGAAGAAGAAACAAGATGATCAGATCAGATACAGTCCCTGTCCTACGTGTGGCTCACAGTCCAAATATGAAGAACAGGTATTTAATCCCCATTTTACAGATGAAAAAAACAGAGGCAGAGAAGTTCATGGACTTGCCCAAGGTCACCCAGTAGGCAAGTGGCAGAGCTCGGATTAGAACCCAGATCTTTTGGGTCCCAAGCTTGTGCTCTTTCCAGTAGGCCATGCTACTTTTCTGGCACACACAAAGACTGCCCTTTGTTGTGCTACTGTGCTTTTGTTTGTAGGGTTAATCAGTTCCTATTAAAGATGTAGAATAACTTCCATATTTTCAGGTCCTAGGGAGGTGAGTCCATTTTAATTTGAGTTTCTGGTTACATTTCAGTAACCAGAGTTTCAATTTCATATTTTTATTCTTTGTCATTTGACAAGTTCTCAATCTTCGGAAAAGCTCAAAGCGCTCGATCGGTGATGTGGCATTAAATCATCACACCACCTTGAGTACGGGGATTTATCACCAGTTTTGGTGGATGGAGAAATGAGGCAAAATGAGACAAAACCCCCCAAATTACCTTGTTTGTGAATTCAAAGCAAGTCACGGGTTAGGTAGTCTGAGCATCCAGGTTTCAAAGATTCCCATCCTTTCCAATAGATCCCATCTTTTAGGACCGTGAAAATTTAAAAGATTGGAATTTAATACTCCAGAGAGGGAAAGGATATTTTTTTTTCCAGAAGGTAAGGCCAGATTCACTGCCGTCCTATTACGTGAAGCACTGTCTTCATAATCTTTCTTGGTTGTGTTAATTTCAGAAATCCCTTTATGCAAGATTTGGTTTTGAACGTTCTGACATTCTTTCCTCCTTCCCTTTTTATTCAGGCAATATTTCTGGAAAGAATTTTAAAGTAGTTTTCAAAAGCCAGACTTACCTAGATCCTTCTCTACAGAGCAAGGAGGAAGAGCGTCTGGTTCTTTCAGATCTGCAAGCTTGGGAATCTACAGGCAGGTCAGATCTCAGGAGAGGAGTTTGTCATATGGAAATGTTTAACTGTCCTGCTTATATTCTGCAGAGTCTGCCTTTCATCTTTTTAGGGTTTGAACATGATCCTTTCAAAGCTAGATAACCCAGGAAAACCAACCTGGTGACTACTGCTCTACTAACTCTCCAATTCTTAGAATCACACTTCAGGAGGGATAAGTTTCTTTGACTATATCGCTCTTAGCTTTTGGAAAGATCGATTTGTTTTTGCTTCTATTTGGGCTGCAGTTTTCCTGGCCTCTGCAAAATTATATTTTGGTGGGGGAGAACTATCTTTAATATATCAGAAAGCATTATTGAGGCTGGTCAAATATTTTAGCCTCAATTTAGAGAGTTGTTTGAACTAGCTGCATAGTTAGATTTACACCACAGGAGTCCATTTTAGAATATACGAATATGAAATGTTTACCTTTGAAAAATACTAGAATACATGACCTGAATTCTCACCTTCATCCTATTCTGTCCTGCCCCTATCTTCTCTTCATCTCATAATTTTCTAGTAATTTTTCAGAATTCGATTTATTTCACGTTTCATTTTACCCAGAGCCTTTGACCTAATGGTAATTCTTCAAGTCTACAAAATCAATATCCCACCGAATAACTTATGCATTGTCAGTGATCGTAGACTATTGAGATCTATCTGAAGTCTTCGGCGGTGTTTGACTAAAGCAGGCAAATGCTCTACGTAACGTTATGCCTCAAATCTCTGCACCTTTTTCTTTTTGGATAACGAGCAAAGAAAAAAATCTTCAACTGTTTTGGAGGCCGCCTCCCAGTTGCTGCCCGCTAGCCTGCTCTGTTGGCTGTGATGAAGTCTCATCAGTCTACAGCTATGTTTCATTGTTTGTAATTATTTTGGACTACCACATCATCACTGTTGTCACCCTGGGGCTGCTCAGAAAGGTCTCCACTTCAGGAGAATAAGCGTATTTCAGAGTCAAGAGATTTTCCCCCGAGAGAGCTACTTAACCATCTGAAAACTCCGGTTTTCAGAACTGAGATCAAAACCTGAAAGTATACACACACCCGGGAAGGAATGAGTGGTGATATGTGCTCAGCGTTAGAGATCTACTAATGCCCTTACAGAGAAAATCATTCTCCACTGATGACAATATATTGTTTCCTTACATCAGGGGCCTGAAATGTACAAACCCGGTTTCCCTGTGCCCCGAACACTACTTCCTTCTTCAACTCTGTATTTGTTGGGCAAATATAATTACTGAAGCTAATCCAGAGAAAATCTCACATGCCAGGGGAGAGCGAATTTGTCTTTGTCCTCTTAGATTGTCCTTAGGCTACGGTCTTCAAAAGCAGAGACAGTGTTTAGTGAGCTTTTGTTTCCAGCAGGTCTCTCTTGTGGATTTGAAAAAGAACCCCGCCTTTCACAAGTTAAATTCCATAAGCAACCCTTGAACTCCCTGGCATCCATGAGGGGCAGAGGCAATATCGAAGCAATGGCCACTCCTGAGAAAGAGAAGAAAGCAAAAGCTACTTTCTGATATTATAAAGCCAAGCTCTTCTAGGGCTGTGTGTAATAAGTCTTGGACCGTCCACTTGGTATCTAGTTGGAAATAGAATTTTGGGAAGTTCGTTCTTCTATTCCTCATTCCCCTGATTGAGAAGATGGTCTCTTTTTCGTAAAACTAACATTAGAACCCTGTAGGCCAAGAAGGGATCGCGAAGAAGCAGCGGGGCCGAGAAGCAGCGCGGCTTAGCGGAAAGTTCACGGGCTTGGGAGTCAGAGGTCGTGGGTTCTAATCCCGACCCCGCCACTTGTCAGCTGGGTGACTTTGGGCAAGTCACTTCACTTCTCTGGTCCTCAGTTAGCTCATCTGGAAAATGGGGATTAAAACTCTGAGCCCCATGTGGGACAACCTGATTGCCTTGTATCTACCCCACAGCTTACAACAGCGCTTGGCATATAGTAAGTGCTTAACAAATACCTTAATTATTATTATTATTATTATCCTCAGGGGATCATGATAATCTGGTTGAATTTACAAGATGTCATTACCCTTCCCAGTAAGAACTTCCTAGTGCCGTTTACTGTCATCAGCAAATCAACCAACTAATCATTTGCATTTATTAAATGTTTACTATCTGCAGAGCACTGTACTAAGGGCTTGGGAGAGTACAGTATAACAGAGTTGGTAGACACATTCCCTGCCCAAAAAGAGCTCACATCTAGAGGGGGAGAGTGGCATTGATATAAATAAAAAAATTACAAAGATGTACATAAGTGCTGTGGGACTGAGGGGATGAAAAAAGGAGCGAATCAGGCTGATGGCAGGAGGGAGTGGGAAAAGAGGAAATGAGGGCTTAGGGAAGGCAAATTTTCCTAGCAGTAAATCAATCAGTTGTATCTGACTGTTGTGTACAGAGAACTTGTACTACACACTTTTGGGAGACTACAATACGGCAGAATTAGTAGACACATTCCCCGCCCACAGTCTTTGTCCCTCCTTTCCCTACCCCTCTTATCCTCTAGCCTCTCTCTCTTCTATATCCCATTCCCATCTCTCTTCCCACCATCCCGATCCATCTCTCCCGGGGAAGAACACGTCTAGTAAAAAACAAACCCCCCAAACCCACTGCTCATTTGGTGACCCATCACAGCAAATTTCTTAGTGGAAACGGCCAGAACATGAAGTGAGTATCCCAATTCAATGGTTAAGCGCGTTCAGAGCTAAGTGGATAGTCGAATGCTTTGTGGAGTTTTTAGATTCCTCCAAACTTACAGATTGGGTGATAGCTTACGGGGCCCCTCCACATTAGTGTCAGGAAGAACATCTAACAAATGATCCCGAAATCAGTCGGATTCCTGGAGGAAAAATATCCAACTAAATCTTGGCGGCATGCGTTCCCTTCTGTAGCTACAAAGGTGAGGATTAAGTGATTCTACAACGAACGAACAAATTGGGACAGAAGTTCAACCGGCGTGAGGTGCTCTGCTAAATTTAACATCAAACCATCTTTAAAAGGTGAGTTGAGTTTCTTAAATAGTTTGCATCTGTGCGCTCCTGAGCTTTGGCTTGCTACTGAAGGGCACATTCCAAGGGTACCCTAGAGAGGGAGGTTGACTTGAACTTTAACATTTACCTCATTGTGGGCAGGATATAATAATGTTGGTATTTGTTAAGCGCTTACTATGTGCAGAGCACTGTTCTAAGCGCTGGGGTGAATACAGGGTAATCAGATTGTCCCATGTGAGGCTCACAGTCTTAATCCCCATTTTACAGATGAGGTAACTGAGGCCCAGAGAAGTTGTGTGTCTGTTATATCGTGGTCTTCTGAACGCTTAGTACAGTGTTCTGCATACAGTAAGCGCTCAGTACTGTTCAAGACTGTGACTTCAAATAAAGTTGAGGTGTTTTATCACTAAATGCATTTCCAAGTTCATTTCTCCAGCACTGAACAACTGGAAAACGTTTTTGATTCATTCAGTCTTATTTATTGAGCGCTTACTAGGTGCAGAGCACTGGACTAAGCGCTTCGGAGAGTACGGTAATAAACAGGCACATTCCCTGCCCACAATGAGCTTACTGTCGGGAGGAAGATGAAAAGCACACCAGGGAAATCACTGAAAATTGATTTTCACGTGTCTAGAGTAATGCGTGTCTAGAGTGTCACTGTTTATTGCTATATTGTACTCTCCTAAACGCTTAGTACAGTGCTCTGCACACAGTAACTGTTCCGTAAATACGACTGAAAATGAAATTTATGCCTCCTACATTATTCTTTGTTGATATTTTGGATATTTTCAATTCTTTTACTGACCCGCAGTATGCCGTTTCCCGAAGTTACTTGTTTAACTTTGCTCTCTCTCAAAATTTCATTTGAGAGAAGTTCCCAGAATGCACCAAAAAAGATATTAAATTCTTATTCTTTGGTGAGAAGAGGATGATTCTATTTGGATGAACACCAGGAATTCCAGCAATACCACCCGGCCATGTGGAACTTCAGGTGACAAGTTTGGAGCACACCCAGTGAGGAGGATCTGGAATACAGTCATTCATGTCCAAGTAATGATTGTTGCATCAGTCCTTCGCTTGGCAAGATGTGAGAAGAGAGTGGATGTAAGGAGAAAAACCCAACAGCAATGGAGCAAACTACCAAAGACACAGTGAAGCAAAGACTATGCGGAATAGCTTAGGACAGCTGGGAGACGATGTTGAGAAGTAGGGTGACTCTACAGAACAGAATATTAGGACAGAAATTAAGTTGGAGCGCTGCAGCGAAGAGGCCAGAAGGAAAACAGCTCGAAGCATTGAGAATAGGAAATGCTGCAGTGCAGCAGAGAACAATTTTGACAGGCATCTGTGTGGAAGGAACTGTTAGTCCAGCATTCAACTCCTATATAATCTCATAAGTAATAATCCTACGGCATAGGAGCTCAGCGTCATGAAAAAAGGACCAACCTTCCTGCATGAGCTGACATTTTTGTGAGACAGCAAGGCCACAGGGCTAATAGAGAGCCAGTCACCCCGTCCCTCCCCAAACCCCCAAATTTTGTTTGGAATAGCCCGGGAGGAGCCTGACTCTTCTGCCAGTAGTAGGAATGTTCCACTCAGGTGGGAGTGGAACCAATTTCTCCTGAAGACACATTAGGAGAAGTCAGACTGTTGGGATCCTCCTGTTTGCTTTTGGTTATGCTGCTTACCTTACTCCCCCGAGACTCAGCCAGAAGAGATCTTCGTGAAGTAAATGTATTTCCCTCTATTATTACATTTAGATTATTATTTACTAATAGTACTAATTATTAGTAATGATTACTAAATTATTTCCCAAGCAATAACCTAGGATAAAAAGAAAGCAAGAGTCATTTTAGACTAAACCATATTTCTCAGCCTTTTCCTCAAGGGAGGTTTCCAGGCAGCCAGCTGCTTGGCCTTGCATACGGCATCTGACTTGTAAATCATATCCTCAGCATCACCCTAACGATCTTGAACTTCGGGAGCTTGAAATATTACCTTGCAAACCTTGATTTTAGTATTTTCTGCTGTGATCCTTTCCAATTTGAGGTACTAATTAAATCTCAACTTTGATCATATCTTGTTTGGGAATCGGTTTCTGCCAGGATTAACCGCGGCTTTCACAGACCTAGCAATTGGATCCTGGATGGAGTCCCTAATTCCATATTTTCCTTTGGAAGTGCTAAATACAGGATGGCTGACTCTGACCCTCATTTGTGGCTCTGCAGCACAGTGGCCCCAATTTTGATCTCCCACGGGAAATGCCTCAGTGGAGTCTAATAACTTTTAAACTTTTGAAGGTATGTTCCCTGCCCATAACAAGCATGTGATCCAGAGGGACATACAATTTTGGAAGTAGAAATAATCGAATGAACAGGTGGATGTCTTTTAGAACCAAAATTCTTTGGAGGTTTAGGTGTGAACCGGGAAAAATCTCCCCGCCCGTTGCCCCCTACCAAGTCCAAGGTGAAGATGCTGAGACAATTACATTAATAAAGTCGAAAAGCTGGAGAAATAATTAATTTTTCTAGACTGTAAACCAGGTGTGACCCCAATAAATTGTTTACCGCAAACCCATTAAATAAAACTTTCCATTTTTTTTTTCAAACCAGAAGGATGCTGGGGGAAAGAAAAAAGTCTAAAATGATTTTTGATTTTATAGCGTTTGATAAAGTCAGGTACTTTTTGATATGTTTTCTTTCAAAGTGTACTAATGCAGTTTTGGCAAGTTTGATATTTCATTTGAAGGGAATATAATAAAGTGTTTTCTTTGTATTGATTGAAGAAATATAGTGCTTATTTTTTGCTTGGTTTTCTGGTAGTTATTCAATAGGTTAAAGGGCAACACCATCTGTTTCCTAACAGGACATTTTGTGTAAGATTTGCAAGTCCTACAGGTACCTTTAAGCATGGATAAATATGCACTCATGGTTTCAGTTGGATAGTTTTTCACCACCAAAGGATGATTATGTTGTGTGCCTTGAGACATTGGCTATAATATATTTCCTGTCCCTTTATTGCATTTTGGAATCATAAACAATGACTGTTTGGCTCAAAGCCATTTATTCAGCCCAAAAAGACATTATTTGCACAACAAAAATCAATAAAAATGTTACTGGGTCTGGCTGGATACTTTGCTTAACTGTGATATTTGTCTGTCACTGATGGCATGCCATCTCTCGTAGGAGACTGGGGCCAAAACAGAGCTATTGATCCAGTCATCGGTGATGGATACCGGCATTTGGAAAGGGCTGCTGCAGAGAATCTCGATTAAAAAAAATATTTCTATGTTTTGCCTGCAGCACAGTCAAGATAACCTGAATGAGGAGATTTTCTCTGTTATATTGGGTTTCTCCCTCTTGTGGTTGTTAAGTGCTCTGGACCAAAGTTCATTATTGAAAGAATTAAGTCAATCTGTGTTTAGCCAAGGGCTTTGACATCATATCTAACTCTGCTGATTTAGACATGAACGAGTTGTCCTTTTCATCACCTTAAAAGTGTAAGGGAAACATTTTAGATATACCAGCGATAGATACAAGCCATATGCGATGGCGGTCTTTCACTTTTTCGGTCTAAGGAAGCCAGATAAACGGAGTCACTCCTACATTAAGAAAACACAATTTCTTGGAAAACGGCAGTCATTTTCTTAGGACCAGATGACCTTATGAAAATATACCCAGAGAAATTATTGTATCGATGAGGCCCTAGACAGCATATTGCATTGTTAGAGAATCAGATCATAATTTTAACTTGGATAAAATTAATGAGAAACTGGAATTGAGAAATGGGAGTTGTTTTGTTTTGGTTTTTTTCATTTCCTGTCACTTGTTTAAATTTAGGGTTGGTTTTTGAAACTGTATAAACCACAGAAGTAGTAACTGAAGCATGGAAAGGCATATTTATAATTTATAACATTTATGGATGTTGGGTGATGGAACACAAACGCAACTCACTGGGGTTACTAGTGGATTTGCAAACTCCATACCTTAGCTTGACCGGTTTTCAGCTAGACTGAGTTTGTAGTTACAGCTGTTCATTAGATCCTGAGTTGATGCAACCAGAGTAGTTCTCTTGATCATTTAAACTCGTCTAAAGGAATTATATTTCCCTGAAATGATCTCCAAGCACTAAGGTGAATGGCCAGAGAAGAGGAATCTGAAATTTGCCGCACTGTTTCTTGAGCTTTGTTTTTAAACCAACAACGCACTGTTTCATTGGCGCTTCTTTGTTTCGTTCAAGTTCTTTGGTAGTATTCTGGTTTCCTGGAACGTTTCCTGCTTGGTGCGATATATTAGAAATCCCAATCAATCAATCAATCAATGATATTTATTGAGTATTAAGCACTTGGGAGAGTACAGTCCACTAGAATTGTTAGACGTGATCCCTGTCCAAAGGGAGCTTACGGTTTAGAGGGGGAGACAGACATCAAAATAAATTACAGATAGAGGAGATGGCAGGGTTTAAGGATTCAAATTTAATTGCTATGGGGCTGGGAATGGATTACATATCAGTGTGTATAAGAGGTAAAGAGCTAGAAGCATAGACAAAGGAGAAGGGAAGGACAGATAGGGTGGGGAAATGAGCGATTGGTGAGGGAAGGCTTCTCGGAGGAAGTATGATTTTAGTAGGGCTTTGAAGATGGGCAGAGTGGTGGTCTGCCTGATACAAAATGCGGGGGAAGTTCCTGACCAGAGGGTGGATGTGCTCAAGGGATCGGAGGTGAGAAAGATGAGATGGAGCTACGGCGTCCATCCCGATTAGCTTGTGTCTACCCCAGTGCTTAGAATAGCGCTCGACATAATAAGCGCTTACCAAATACTACCATTATTACTATTGTTATTAAGAATAAGGTGGGGAAAATTGACAACAGATACAGATAGAGCTGAAACAGCAACATAACGCAGCTGAAACATTAAAGGCTAAAGGTGAGAAGAAATAGCACAGGAATTACAGTTTCAAACTCCTCACCCCCAGGCAGGGCTTTTCAGGAACTCAACAGTTACAGCTGCCGCATCCAGGAGAACCCCAATTCCAACATTCTGAAATTCCAGGTGTCAGGCTGCTGCTTCGCCCCGAGCTGCCACGGAAGGGGAGAAGGCAAGACGGGGGCCTGACGTTGAGGGGAGGGGGCCGACGGGGAGTTGTCAGAGTTGTCAAAGAATTGTCATTTTTTTTTCCCCAGTTAGAAAATCAAAAAAATTCTTCATTTGAAAACAGAGGCCTTTGTGATACATCTGTTAGTGACATACTTCCCATGTTAGAGTTACTTCTACTGAAACCTTTCTTTTCAATTTAATACAAGAGAAAAACGAGCATCAGCAAACATATTACGTTTGCCCTAGACTTGATTTTCATCTTTACCTGTTCTACAAGAATTGAGGTGAGATTTTTAAAATGTCTTTCCTTCGTGGTGAAAATAAACCATCATTTTTTTCATCTGACCATCTCGACGCTGATTGGAAGTCTCCTTAAGCTTCATTTAACCACATTCCTTTGGTAGCGACAGTAAGCTACTTAGATTTACTATCTTTTGATCAAAATTTTAATTTAGATTGTACGCTCTTTGGCAGGGATCGTCTATACCTCCCCTACTGTATAGTACTCTTCCAAGTGCTTTGCACAGTGCTCTGCACACAGTACATGCTCAATCAATACCATCTAGTGATTGATTAAAATATCCACAGTGTGGAATAGCTGACTATATACGTGCTGCCTATAGCTGTGAGCACATTTTACTTCTTGGTAACAGTTTATTTTTCCTCCTTTGCTGTTTAAGAAAAAATAATAATAGTAATGTTGGTATTTGTTAAGCGCTTACTATGTGCCGAGCACTGTTCTAAGCGCTGGGGTAGATACAGGCTAATCAGGTTGTCCCACGTGAGGCTCACAGTCTTCATCCCCATTTTACAGATGAGGTAACTGTGGCACAGAGAAGTTAAGTGACTTGCCCCAGTCACACAGCTGACAAGTGGCAGATCCGGGATTCGAACCCATGACCTCCGACTCCCAAGCCCGATCTCTTTCCACCTGATACTAATTCATTTTTATTGAATTGTTCAGTTTAGGTAAAATCGAGGTAAATTAAGAGACCAAATTATCTCAGGGGAAAATACTTCAGTAGAATTGTGCGTGTCTGAACAGAAGACACCGCTGGTATGAAATTATTTTTGTAAAAGGATGCGAATTAATGTAACTTTTTCTTTTCCTGTGAAAGACAGCCAGATGTTTCATGAGAAAGCTATCGGCCATAAGTCTTAGTGATTTTAAAACATCCTCTCTTTCTATTTTATGAAAAATAGCTCCCTACTAATGACAGAACATGCCACTCCTATCATGTCAAAACAGTAAAAACTAGTTTTACAGAAATTTAGTTAGCACCTAATTTATTGGTGATTCAAGTACTTTAAAGAGGTGTTACATACTGATGATGCTCAAGGAATCTAAATAGAGATTGTAGCACATGGTAAAGATTTAGTAAATACTTTTCTACTCCCGAATCAATTCTATCGATTGCCATTAAAGCAGCAAGCTGAAAACAATGAAGTGGTTTCTAATTTTCAGGCTCCTGGTGGAGTCTGTTCTATCTCTTCCTCTTTTCAGTTAAGAGCATCATTAAATGGTAAGAGCAAACAGCATATCGAGAGGCCAAGTGTTTTATTAATTCATCATCAGAATTATCTCAGTGCATTAATATTAATAGCTTCAAATTGGATTTCATTTAGGAGGTGAAATAAATACGCCGATAGTAAAAGCCCACATAGCCGACGAATCTCCTGAAATGGCACTTACAAAGAGCCGTACTAAAAAAATAGATTGGCTACATCATACCGACTTCCTGAGAATTGGGGGGCACCTTATCGGTAGAATTTCAGGGTGGTTTAGTGGCCCACCGAAAGGCTAAGTTCAAATTTAGCCTTCCAGTTTTGACGGAAGGTAATCTTCACGGTCCGGTCTCGGAACACGCAACGGTGACGTGATGTCTCGGATTCGACCGTCAATGAATAGTCTTTGTTGAGCACTTAGAGAAGCAGCGTGGCTCGGTGGAAAGAGCCCGGGCTTGGGAGTCAGAGGTCATGGGTTCTAATCCCGGCTCTGCCGCTTGTCAGGTGGGGGACTCTGGGCAAGTCCCTTCACTTCTCTGCGCCTCGGTTACCTCATCTGTAAAATGGGGATTAAAACTGTGAGGCCCACGTGGGGCAACCTGATGACCTTGTATCCCCCCCAGTGCTTAGAACAGTGCTTTGCACAGAGAAAGTGCTTAACAAATGCCATCATTATTATTGCTCTGTACAGAACACTTTTATGAGCAGTTGGGAGAGCAAAGTCAGCATTTGTAATCCCTACCCTCTAGGGATTCTAAACAGGTAAAGCTCCATTATACTCGGTTCCTAGCTCATCCGGTTAAGTATGGCTCTACTAGTTTCTATCAGCTTCGTTTCATCATTTGTGTTTTGAGTAAAAGTGATTTTGGAAAAGGAATTGGTTGCATCATGGTGATTCTGTTGTACAATACCCTAAGCATGGAAATGTGGGATGTTAAATACTGGATCCAATTTTCCTAACCATCTAGTGAGGCAATTCTCTGTCCACGCTAGAGAAAACCGGGTGCATATTTCTTAATGGAGTTGGGAAACCCCTCTAAATTGGGGCTAAACTGTGGTATTTGTTAAAGGCTTACTATGTGTAGAGCAGTGTATTAAGGGCTGCGATAGGTAGGATATAATTAGATCGAAAACAGGCCACATTCCACCTGGGGCTCTCAGTCTAAGGTGGAGGGAAAGCAGGTATTTAATTTCCATTTTAGAGGTGAGCAAACTAAGGCTCAGAGAAGTTAAGTGACTCACCCGAGGTCACACAGCTAACAGGTGTCAGAGCTAGGATTAGAACCCAGGCCCTTTAACTATCCGTGCCTTGATCTCTCCCCTTGGCCCTTCCGCTTCTGTAGCATGTAGATCTCAGTGTTCTGTATAACGTGTTTTCTGGGCTGTCTTCCTTACCTGACCCAGAGAGAAAATATGCAGGGGGGAAGGGAAGTGATTGGCTCTGCTGGGCATCCACTCTTGTGGACCCTCAGCCTTTCTCCCCTTCCACATTCATAATGCTGGGTAAAACAGAGAAAGAGAGAAAAGAGAGCGAGGGAAGATCACAGATGGATCGAGTAATCGTTTAGTGATATCATTTCAGTTTTTAGAAGTGAAATCCTCCAACGCATCATAATTTATATCACTGGGGAAATGTAACCCATGATATATCCACATGGGTCCATGCTCATATTAAATATTGTATGATGTTACACCAAGACAGAGGAATACAAGGAACTGTACCAAATAGTAAAGCTGAGGTTGAGGCAGAGGCTGCGACTCAGAAGTCGCGAGTTCTATTGCCGGCTCCGCCACTTGTCTGCTGTGTGACCTTGGGCAAGTGACTTCAGTTCTCTGTGCCTCAGTTACCTCATCTGGAAAATGGGGATCGAGACTGTGAGCCCCACGTGGGACAGGGACTGAGCCCAACCTAATGATCTTGTATCTACCCCAGCACTTAGTACAGTGTCTGGCATAGTGAGCGCTTAAATTATACCATAATTATTATATATTTAGTATTACATGTCACGGCTGCACACCTTGACCGAAACAATCTGCATTTGCTCGACAGCCATTTCTTTGTTGAGCACTGATTTTGTGCAGAACTCTGTACTAAGCTCTGGGAATAGATACAAGCTAAGTAGATTGGGTACAGTGCATGTCCCACATGGCGCTAGCAATCTTAACCCCCATTTTACAGATAAGGTAACGGAGGCCTAGAGAAGTCAAGTGACTTGACCAAGGTCACACAGCACGCAAGCGGCAGAGCCGGGATTAGAACCCAGATCTTTCTGATTCCTAAGCCCATGTTCTAGCCACTAGGCCATGCTGATTCTCCAAATGTTTTACACTGGCTTGTGGATCCTATATAGGATGGAACGTAACTGCATCGTAGGAAGAATGGTCCCTAATTCTTCTGTCGCGATATATCCAAAATGTGAATGAAATCCTGTGTTATACCAGGAATGACCCTGTGTTTCCAGTAGACAAAAACATATCCATTAAGGTACCAGTTGTTGAGAAAACGGAAATCCTGCCATCAGAGAATCATAAATCCAAAATTAAGATCCAAGAGTTCAAAAATAAGGCAGTGCTTGTGACAAGGCAAAAAACCCAAATCAATTTACCTAAATTCAGGTCTTTGGGATTAAAAGGGGTGTGACCACTTGCCAGTCGGAGGCCATAGCTGCTCCCTCAGCCAGCTGTGCTCTGCCCTCCCTCCCGTTCCAATGGCTAAATTTTCCCCATCCATCTTTGATTCCCTCACCCCACCCTCGCCTCCTGCTTCAGCTGAACCTCCTCCCCCTTGACCATTATCATCTCTGCTTCTCCTTTTTCTCATCTTCACTTTCTCTTCTTCTGCAGGAGCTTGCCGCCGAGGAGTTCGCACACCCGGTTTTAAACTCAACAGTCCGATTTTCAGCGGGATCGTCCCGTCAGGTACCGAGGAGATGACCCGGGTGTCCATGTCCGGTTTTGTAATGTTCAAACCCCAGTCCGGCCTCCTCATTGCTTCGGTCCTTGCTCCACGTTTCGTGACCTGTGTTTATAGGGATTGGAGATTAAATGGCTTTGCAGCGGAGGGGGTTAGAAATCCACCCGAAAAAGCACTCCAGGTTCCGTGAATTTCCACGAAGAATTCAGTATGATGTCATTGCATTAATAATAACATATAATAATAATAGTGATATCTGTTAAGTCCTATATGCCAGGCACTGTATTAAGCCCTGAGGTAGTTACAAGGTAAAGCGGTTGGACACTGGCCTCATCCCACATAGGACTCACAGTCCCAACCCCCATTTTACAGATGAGGTAACTATGGCACAGAGAAATGAACTGGCTTGCCCAAGGTGACACAGACAAGCATCAGAGCCGGGATCAGAACCAAGGTCCTTCTGACTCCCGGGCCCGGGCTCTACCCACTAGACCATGCTGCTTCGGTCCCCTCCTCTGTAAAATGGGGATCAAGACTGTGAGCCCCTTGTGGGACATGCCGTGCCCAACCTGACCAGCTTGCATCCACCCCAGACTCCAGTACAGCGGCAGCTACAGAGTAAGGATTATGTTGCCCGACCTGGGTAAGGCACATCACGTAAAATTCACCCATCATTTCTGGTTCAGCAGAGGTGGTGTATCCGGGATCCGCAAGTGCAGCCCGGACTGGCCAAGCTGCTGCCAGACCCCTACTCTTTTCTTCTTGGGGAGGGGAGGCAAGTGGGAGCAAAGTGGTTGGGTGATGGGTTGTTATTCCTCTCCTTCTCTGAGAGTGGCAATCAAAATAAAGTGCTTCCCTAGCAAGAAATACTTTCTGAGGTGAATCGGCGAAAGGAGGGCAGGGAACAACTAGGCTGATGATCTGTGCAACCTTGTCCTTTAGTTTGAATTATAAACATCCTCCAGCCCCAAAGCTTTTGCTCAGAAATTCTTCCCACTATCTATAGGGGCTTTTTCTCATTGGAGCCCCTTCTCAATTATTTTGCTTAGAAAGAACACCGACCCCCTTCTTCCCTTGCATTACTTCGGCTATTGCCCATTCCACGGTTTTCAACAGAGTTGAAGTTGAGCGGGATGACTTTATCGAATTTCAGGTAGTCGTTTCCTATAACCAGATGAACTTCCTAGCTTGGACAGAAAAAACAAAAAGGAGCTTCATCTTCCCGCTAGAGTGGTGGGACTGGGTTTGAATGTTGTTAATGATTCCATATTAACCCTCTCTTACCCCTTTATCCTCTCTCCCCCATCCTCCCTCTCAGGATGGGGAAATAGTTTCAGAATCCAGGTCCCCATGGGTCGTAAGTGTGCTAAGCCATCTGGGTCTCCTTGGGAACTAGGCGCAGGAATCCTCCACCCCTTTTCACGTCCGTTGGCGTTGACAGGAAGTTGTCCTCCCTGCTGACAATAGGATCAGACCCCGCGAGAGTCTTTTAATCTGGGAAATTTAATCATTGGCAGTATTTACAGCTGAGACAAATGATGGAACTGAATGGAGCATGTGAAACGGAATGAAATTCCTGAACAGCTCCCGCTTTGAACAGTGAAGATCCGAGGAAACCCGAGCTTAATATATAACTCACATGAACGGTTCGGGTGGGTTCTGTGAATTAGTCTAGTAATAGGCAGATGCTCTCTCAATAGCCTAATGGGGAACACCCTACTCCTTGGCATTGTAAAAAAAAAAAGAATACACCAGAGACCATTGTATACAGGTTACTATCGAAGATGCCGAAAGCTAGCATAAAAGAAAATAACAGATGCAGCGACTGGGAGAAAGGGATAAGGGAATTTGCTACATATGTTATGGCTATGTCCCTTTGAACATTTCATTTAGGAAGAAATAAGAAATTGAATGAGTTTGGTTCTAGCCAGCACTAAAAATACTGGTGGATGACCTGAAAAGCTCCTTTATTTTGGATGGACCACCCAATAGTGCCATTGGGAAACGCCACTGTAGGGTGTTAATTTAAGATCTCTGTATTAAGAAAAAAATTCCTGATCATTGGTTTTAAGGCATTTCTGTCAATTTTCTGCCCCAACTACTATCCCTCACCCCTTCCCAGTACAGTCCATCTTTCATTCCAAACCGTACGCTGTGGTATGTGTCCTCTCTCTCGCCATCGTCCTCTTGCCCATGCTTACCCGGGGCTTCCTCCTCCTCACATTCAGCAGTCCATTGTCCTTCCCATCTTCAAGCCCTTCTAAAACCATATCTCTCCGGAGGCTTTCCTGATTAATCTCTCATCTACACACCCTATTCCCCCCACATCTATCACATCGGTACTTCCATGTCACCTAAGCCTCCGGGAAGACACATCACTCCCATTTGCAGGTATGTGCATATCTG
Organism: Ornithorhynchus anatinus; assembly: GCF_004115215.2. NCBI lineage: Eukaryota > Metazoa > Chordata > Mammalia > Monotremata > Ornithorhynchidae > Ornithorhynchus > Ornithorhynchus anatinus. The sequence goes on from NC_041751.1 coordinate 5,355,496, forward strand.
TCTTGTTCCCCCTATCTGCAATTTATTTGAGTGTCTGCCTTCCCTGCTAGACTGTAAGGTTCTTGAGGGCATAGAAAAAGCACTCAGAGAATCCTACTGATTGATGATTGAATAACTGAGCGTTTTCTGAAGATTAAATGTTGGAGAACTGCAAATAGTTATAAGAAAACTGGATTGACTACCTTGAATTTGAGGATAAATAGTCATTCATTCCATCGCTTTTATTGAGCGTGTACTGGGTGCAGAGCACTGTACTAAGCATTTGGGAGAGTACAATAGAATAAAGAGACACATTCCCCGCCCGCAGAGAGCTTACCGCCTAGAGCAACGAGCTTATGGTATATATCTTCAGAAACTAAGAACTACTAAAGGCTGCTTGGTGGTACCTATTTAATATATCCCTCAAGCCATATCAGAAGACTGTCAACCCCAGTGCAAAAAATGTTACCGACCTTAGTACTTATACAAAGGATGGGTGACTAGGAGAGCAACTTTTTCAAAGGAAGCCTTGCTAAACCAAGAGCACTCCGATTTGAGGTGGGAGGTCAAAAATATTTTGTTAGAACAAATGCAAACACTATAACTATCCAGTGATTTGGTCAGGTGCAAAAAGTTCAAAGGAAACCTTTGGTTTCACATTGAACAACCAGTGGTATTTACTGAGCGCTTACTGTGTGTAGAGCGCTGTGTGAAGTGCTTGGGGGAATGCTTTAGAATCAGTAATAATAATAATAATGTTGGGATTTGTTAAGCACTTACTATGTGCAGAGCACTGTTCTAAGCGCTGGGGTAGATACAGGGTAATCAGGTTGTCCCACGTGAGGCTCACAGTTAATCCCCATTTTCCAGATGAGGTAACTGAGGCACAGAGAAGTGAAGTGACTTGCCCACAGTCACACAACTGACAAGTGGCAGAGCTGGGATTCAAACCCATGACCTCAGACTCCCAAGCCCGTGCTCTTTCCATTGAGCCATGCTGCTTCTCTAGACACCATCTAGTTTTCACACAACTTTCGATGAAATGAAAGCATTTCCCTGAGTCAGAGGATCTTGGTTTTGGATTTGCAGTTACAAAGAAAGTGATATTTTGGACTGCTCTGACACTGTTGGGTTTTTTTTTTTTGTACTCTCTTTAATTCTCCAACAGGGTGTTGTCCCAGTTATCACCTTTACTGCAAAGGAAACAGGCCGTCCTTACTATCCATTATCTTTCAACACTTTCCCTAATTATTTTGTGCCTTTCCATCATTTGACATCTAGAAAGCTTTGATTCTCCTCAAGATTAATTCACTTAGGTTCCGTAGTTTACCACTGCTGTGTTTGTAAATACAGATGTGTATCTTCCTCAGAGCATAAGCCCCTTGTAGGCAGGGAATACATCACTTTCTAGTTTTGTATTTCCCAAGTGGTTAGTACACTGCATTGCACCCATTAAATAAATCTATTACTTATAAATAAATCTATTATTACTCTTATTACTGCTTCCATTACTCGTCCTCCTCCTAGTCCTACTAATGGTGCTATCGCCAAACCATCAGTGTATAGTATTTATTAGGTCCTTACGCTGTCCAGAATATTGTACTAAGCACTTGAGAAGCAGCATGGCCTAATGGATAGAGCACGGGCCTGGAGGGCAGAAGGACCTGGGTTGTCAACCCGACTCCACCTCTTTTCTGCTGTGTGACCTTAGGCGAGTCACTTAACTTCCCTGTGCCTCAATTACCTCATCTGTAAAATGGGGATTAAGACTGTGAGCCCCATGTGGGACAGGGACTGTGTCCAATCCAATTTCCTTGTACCCCCCCCCCCAGTGTTTAGTACAGTACCTGGCACATAGAACGTGCTTAACGAGTACCGCAGTTATTACTGTTATCATTATTATTATTCCTGGCACATAGTAAGCAGGCCTTACGGTTTAACAAATACCAGTTATTATTATTACAGTACAGTGAGTAGGCCTGAACCCTGTCTTTAAGGAGCTTACAGTATACCTCTAAATATTACTCTTACTACTAGTGTGTCTGTTGTTCGTTATGTTGTACTCTCCCAAGTGCTTAGTACAGTGTTCTGCGCGCAGTAAGTGTTCAATAAATCCCACTGACTGACTGAATGACTACTGACTGCATGACTACTACGTCTCTTCCCCTATCGGTGACATTTTAATATCTCTTTTCCCCATTAGATTTTAAGCTCCTTAAGGACAGGAATTACGTCTATCAAGTCGATTGTATCGTTGTCTCCCAAGCGCTTACCAGTTCTCCGTACACTAGTAATAAATAACACTGATTGACACTACTAGTCATGCTCAATTATACTATTTATCGTATTGTTGTCTCCCAAGCGCTTATCAGCGCTCTGGACATTAGTAATAAATAGCACTGATTGACACTACTAATCATACTCGATTATACTTTTAAGTATACTCGTTCTAAGATAGACATAACATTTAGTGTAAGAAATGTTCTTCCCCAAGTTAAAAGTGCTTGTTTCACATCCTTATGTATCACTGATAAATTCCCCTTTGGGTTGAAATGGAAATCAAGCATATAGTTATGCTGTTATCACGGACTTTGGTATAAAATGAACAGACAACATGAGTGGATAAGGCACTGACTGAACTGTGAGTTTGAAGACTTAAGTTTCACTGCTAATCGCTATTGTGACCTTCAGGAAATAACTTAACCTTGCTCCGCCTTCATTTTTCTACTTATTGAAAAAAATACGGAAAAAGTAGATTTCTCGTCTATTTTCATTAAAAGGATGTTGTGAGGATTAGTGTGATAATACACTGTAAAGAGCTCTGAGCTACTTCGAAGAAAGGTGCTGAATAAATGCCCAATATTATTAATATATGTATACACAGTGTAGTTGACTTTATACTAGAATAAGAACCCTGACTTATGCGTTATCTGGCTGTCGCGTGGTGGCTTTGCCACCTTGGTGCCGTGGCCAGGTGGCTGATTTCGCATTCATATTCACAGTGCTCTGCACACAGTAAGCGCTCAAGAAATACGATCGAATGAAAATTACACATAGAAACAAGTTCATTTAAAGTTCATAGTAAAAATACATTTGTCACTTCGAACCGCAACCTTAGCTAAAAGGACAATGGGAACGAAGAAAATAGCTCTAAGGCTACTATAATGTTTTAAAGGGACAACAATAAATTGCCAGGATATTTTTATGGAGTTTTTTAACCTCTGGCCTTTGTGGTGGTAATGCGAGGAGGGGAGGTGCGGGTGAAGGATCAATATGATATTAAGGAAATCATGAATTAATGTTTCCTGCATCGTAGACATCACCAAGGCCCGTGTGGTTTAGATAAATTGCGAAACCAACATCCCACATCTTGCGTGCAAAGATAAAGCGTCAGTAACAGTTTTACATGCGAATCATTCTAATCATTCTCAGTTTACATTAACGGATGACTTCATGGTATTAATGTGTATTAAAAAATCAGAATGCTATCTGTAATGTTATGATAAAATCTACAGAGGAAATGAAATAAAAATGATCCCTACTACTTATAAAAAATCCTTTCCCTATATGTGGTGTTTCCCGAGGCTTTGTATATGGCTTTCATCAGGTTTTAAGCAAGCTGGTATCTTTGAGAAACCCGTGTTGAAAATTCTGCATTTAGGTAGCCTGTAAGTGACAGGTCCCGCAGCATGGAGTAGTGGATAGACAACGGGCCTGGCAGTCAGAAGGTCGTGGGTTCTAATCTCGACTCCTAATCTGCTGTGTGACGGTGGGCAGTCACTTCACTTCTCTGTGCCTCGGTTGCCTCATCCGTAAAATGGGGATTAAGACCGTGAGCCCCACGTGGGACAACCGGATTGCCTTGTATCTACCCCAGCGCTCAGAACAGTGCTTGACGCATAGTAAGCGCTTAACAAATACCATCAATATTATTATTATTACAATTTGAAAATGTTATGCTAATTGGGAGGGTGGGGAGAGGGGTGTCAGTGGATAAATTGGGGTGTCGGTGGGTAGGGAAGAGGTAGCATAATTAACCTATGTTTCATCAGAGGACGAGCAGGGAATGCAAAGCGTGAAACCAAGTGCGAGTCCCGCACTGTGCCTGGAAAACTGAAATCAATCCATCAGTGGTATTTACTGAGTGCCTGCTATTTGCGGAACACTGTACTAAGCACCTGTGAAAGTCCAATGCAACCGAATTAGCAGAAACATTCCCTGCTCATAACATGTTTCCGAATATTGCGACATCAAAAATCCTGAGGAGGCCCAAAGAAAGGAAGAAACGCACAAAGAAACATTAGGACTGGATTTTTTTTTTAACGTCGTGTCCCACCCAAATCTCATCCAGGTGAGAAACAACACGCTCTTAGTGGAAAGAGCACAGGCACCGAAGTCAGGAGACCTGGGTTTTATCTCAGCTCGGCGACTTGTCGACTGTGTGGATAAGATACCTATTCTCCACTCTCCTCCCTCCCCCCACCTAAGACGCTCAGCCCATGTGGAACAGAGACTGTGTCTGATTTGCTTATAATGTGTTTATCCCTGGGCTTGGCACGTAGTAAGCACTTAAAAAACACCCCAATTATCACTGCTACTGCTGGATGGCTCTTCTTGGCTCTAGCAATCTCCATTGAATAAAGAAACTAAAATTAATTTTCAGAAATCAATTAGGCCTGCAAAAATTCATTTTGACCTCAGGCTTGCATTGCTTCCCAATCTGATTGAATCGACTCTACCTCCATGTTTAGTAAACTGCTTGTCACATACGAAACCCCTAACAAATGGGACAGTTATTAATGTTATTATTAGGTGACGGGTGATGGTATCCTGTCTAGGGGTGACCTCACTTCAGACTCTTCATGAAAGAGCTACTATTGTCTTCTGTGATCCATTTTCGGCACATACCTTGCCCCTCGGAGTGTGTTGCGTTACTTCTCTGCTGGTGGGCTGGCTGGAATTGAGGACTTCGGTGGTGATGATGCTTTGCCTTATACTAATAATACTCACCCTAATAATTGTACTTATTAAGTGTTTTCTGAGTGCTGGGGTAGATACAAGGTAATCCAGCTGGACGGAGTCCCTGGACCGTATGAACTCACAGTCTAATGTTCAGTGTGTTCAATAGAGGATATGATTAAACTATCCAAGAAACTAGAATTATCACCACGGCTGTCACTGACAAGACTTCCAGGCATTAAACATGTAGACCTGAACTAGATCTAGTATCGGAAGCCACATTTTTACTGTACTTTCTGAGTCCCTCAACTGATTTAATTTGTTTTGGCTTCTTGGCCTATCCTTGGATGGGGTCTTAGGGCGAAACCAAAAGAGAAGGCAGAAAGAGGAGGTTTTGATGGTGGGGAATGTAGAAAAAATCAAGGGAAATTGTGGGAGACGAAGAAAGGGAAAAAGGAGGAAAGGAAGGAAAAACAGGGCAGAATAAGCGCCGGCAGTGGATTACGTCGATCGTATCAGTCAAACGGCCATCGTCGGCACAGGAAACTGAGGACCATCAGCTTGACTTCTTGCAGTGATCCTCGCTGAGCCTTACTTCAGCCAGGTAATGTTAACTCCAATGCTGAAAGGGGGCTATGAACTATGATCAGAGTTACAGACCCATCAATAGACATCTATTTTCCTGCTCTGCCATAAATGTCAGTCCTTAGACCCCCCTCATTCAGTCAGTCCTCCGTTGAAGGTTAAAAGCTTAGAACTGATTTGATAAACCAGTTCTGACATGCATTATTTCCTTCCTCTCTCTCACACGTGAACCCTCCCCGGTGACGTCACAGAACTAAAAAATTTGACGCTGTTTAGGTCATCAGGTGAAAGCAAGCTATTCTAAGTCAAGGCGTATTATTTTGGTTCTTTGGCAAGAGATTTTCATAACAACAAAATCTCCCTCGCTGGTTGCCACTTTTACGGGCCATGTTACAGGTCCATGACACACAAAATGGAAAAGTTGGCAGTGTCAAGATTTGAAAATAATTATGGTGAATAATTCATCCCAGAACAACTTTGCCAAACTGTTCTGGGGTGTTTAAATTTATAATTTCTGAGCACTGAATTTACCCGGAAGTGACACTAATGTGCTCATCCTGTTCACCCTTGTTTACAAATAGAAGCAGCTGGGCTCTGAGTTTCGAACGCAAGTGTCCAGATCCTGACGTGACTTGCCTTAAAGCCTTGGCAGAAAAAGTGTGTTATGTTAAAAATTCATAAAGAACACTGCTTTTTATTTCAAGAGTAACAGGAGCAAAAGGTGTTTGCGGTGCCCGGGGAAAAAGAAGGTTCAAATATCGTGAAGTTGCAGAAGCAGATCAGAGCATGCTATTCACAGTTAAAGTCTACAAGGTAATTCTTTATAGTGTCTTGGGTGCGACAACTCAAGGAGAGCTGAACCTAAGGAACCAATTTGCTGAGTTTTGTTCTGTCTGTGAAATGAGTCGTTTTTATTATAGTCACGAGCGGTGAGGATTGTGACTGGAACGTGGAAAGAAATAAAAACTCGTTTGAACATGTGCACCCTTCAAAATATACTTAAAAATAAATCTTTCCCCTTCCCCAAATCTCATATGAAGGCACAACTAAGTTTCCACGTTTCCCCACAGGATCTACCTGGCTTATTGAAAATAGTTGTCCTTTGCTCGAATGGTACATGGAAAGCTACTGCCAAATCTAGCAGCAGTTAATTATGTTGAAAGTTTAGTGTGTTCAAGTCTGGATGATAAATTGCTTTCGAAAGGCCTGATCTCACCAGAAAGGCCTAAATCTTCCAGCTGGTTGATAATGGCTATGGAATTTTTGTTCTGGAAAGAGAGAGCAAAGCGGAGAGTTTTGTAGTCGAGGCTCAGAGCGCAGCAAAGTCCAACTCAGAGGGCCTGAACCAGTATGTTTCACAAAATGTGAATCCTCTGAAACTGATTAGATTTATGAAGCTCAAGCGCTGAGCGTTAACCTGGAGTGTCCTTTAAGATTACAGAGACCTTATTGGATCAATGATCTCCCAGCTTCTTCTAAGCTCAGGACAAGGGATTTATTTTTGTGTTTCCCTTTTCTGCCTTGATTTTATTAACCTATAAAGGAGATGGTCTTGCAGAGGAGACAAGCCTCAGGGTAGCTCCGTCAGAGCCAGCGAAGGGCTTGGGAGCTGCTGCTGAAGGATGGTTTTGGGGGGTGCAACGAGCCCCATCAGGGGCTGAGAATAGATTTGACGAGGGAGCCGTCTGGCCTTCGGTGGAGAGTGGAAGCTAACTTCTTCGGCTAGGGGAAAGAGCTCGGCCTGCTCTGTGACCTTTGGCAAATCGCTTCACTTCTCTGTGCCTTGGTTACCTCACCTATAAAATGGAGATTAAAACCGTGAGCCCCACGCGGGACATGGACGGTGTCCAACCTGATTAGCTTCTATCTACCCCAGTGCTTAGTACAGTTCCTGGCACATAGTAAGGGCTCGACAAATACCATAAAAAAGTCCAATACCTCTTGATCTGGCTAAATATTCTAACATCTTTTAAGCAGTGAGTAGAAAGGAAAAGCTAAAACCAAGGTTACTGTGCTCATTAAGGGAGTCGCAGGGTGTTGGCAAAGGCTGATTAGGAAAATGTCCCGGCCCCTTTTGGAGGCAGAACTGAGGTCAGAGGACAGAAGGGAACTCATTTCTGCAGCCCCAGCTGCCTGAGAACTATAGCTCTTGGGAAGCCAGAAGTGGATCCTTAGGATCCTCTGGGAATAAGACCCAATTTGGAAGCCTGGCAGAGCCTTTAAATCCAGGACAACTGTCTGGTTATCTCTCTGTTTGCTGTGCTAAGCTTTGATAACCAGGAGCTGGTTGGAAGAGTAACATAGTCAAAAGATGATGAAGGCTTGAGCCAAACGGTGGTAATGAGGATGGAGAGAAAGGAACAGTCCCATGGGACCAAAATGAAAGGAGGCCTAGGAGAAACCGGTCACCTTATGATAGGGACAAATTCCTTAAGCTCGCTGTCCCTCAGTTTCCTCCTCTGAAAAACAGGGATTAAATACTTGTTCTTCACCTTTAGACTGTAAACTCCATGTGGCACTCCACTCCAGTGAGGTACTGCGAATGATCTGCTTATCCTCTACCTACCCCAGCATCTAGCACAGTGTGTGACATTTGGTAAGCGCCTAACAAATGCCAAAATTGTTATCATCATGGATTCGTAGGACTGGAAGGGAATTTAAAAAGCATTATGAATGGGTTGGTCTATTGAGAAAGCACCCCCGGTCGATAAAGATCTATCTCTTGCTGGCTTTTAAGGTTTTTCAAAGAAATAGATTCTCTATTCTGTCTTTCTGGAACCTATTTCGGTATTTAACAATCTTCACTGTAAGCCCATTCTTCCTTTTTAATTTAAATCTCTTAGAGTCCACTTTTAAACCCATTTCCTCATCTCTCATCACTGGGATTAGAAAATCAGCCAGCCACCATGTTCTATAGAGTAATCCTTTATATCCTTTCAAGATAGTTATTCTGTCTCCTCTCAGTCATTTATTCTCCGGGCTAGAGTTTCTCAGATGTGACCCCAGTGGTGGCAAATGGCTTCTGCAAGAGTTCTATTCGGACAAAGTGAGTCACACGGTCATCTGTTAAGGCTAGAAATGAGAGACAGAGAGAGAGATCTCTCAAGGGAAGTAGTGAGTTCGCAAACGTATTTTAAAATATGGCGACGTTTCATAGGTTTCCAGTATTCTTCACTTATTATCACTTAGTTATTAGCCCAAATTCACAGATTTGTGGCCACAGAAGTTTTCTGGAAACATCTTCTTGAGCCTTCTGAGTATCCCGGATCCTTACCCTTTCCTCATAAGTACTCTTTTTCCCACCATTTAAACCTCTTTGGTTCTCCTCTGAGCCATCTTTAAGCTTAGCATGATGCTGAGTATCACTGGAGATATAAAACATATATAGTCCCATGTAGGAACTATCAATCAATCAATCAATGATGTTTATTGAGTATTTATCATAGGCAACGGTGGTAATGATAATAATAATGACAGTATTTGTTAAGCGCTTAGTTTGTGCCAAGCACTGTTGTAAACGCTGGGGTAGATACAAGGTAATCAGATTGTCCCACGTGGGGCTCACAGTCTTAATCCCCATTTTACAGATGAAATAACCGAGGCACAGAGATGTTAAGCGACTTGCCCAAAGTCGCACAGCTGATAAGTGGCGGGGTCGGCATTAGGACCCACCACCTCTGACTCCCAAGCTCGGGTTCCCGCCACTAAGTCACGCTGCTTGGACTGCTACGTAAGGGTCTACAGTGCCATAGACGAAACCATTCTAGTTCGCCACGACTCACACATGTCCAACACATGGAGCTTCCGGCCCTCAGGAATTGCTATCAGAGAACATAATTTGCGCAGGCCAGAAATAAACCAAAACAAAAATACCATTAAAGAAACAGTAGGCCTGGCTCTCTCAAGTTTATGGCCTAATGAAATGAGGAGTTTGTGGAAATGTAATTAACAATTTCATTATCGAGTCATGGACATGGGAGCAGTAATTCAACATAATCAGGTTCTAGAGAATCTAAAGTGGTGCTAAATATCCACGATAATGACTTTCCTCTCTCCACAGTGTTTTCCATTATGATTCCAAACAGCAAACATATGATAGATTACAACTTTTCTGTGGGGGTGCTTGAGAATTTTTTTGAAAACTGAAATGTCCATTTCTGGCTGATACGGCTCTATGCCAGGAGAAAGATTTCTGCTCTGTTTACCTTTGAAGTGTACTGGGGGATTAATTCTTAGGGCTTCGTCGTCTATTTAGTGAGAAGACAGCTGTATTTCTAAAATAATAATATCGTTTTTAACACAAACTATTATGAAAATGCTCCTCCCTCCTAAAGAAATACAAAACATTATTTTTCCAATTTTCTTTTGGTTCACTTTCTCTTCGATCAGTTCACATGTAGTTTATGGATTTTTCTCTCCTTTCATTGTTCCATCAGTTGATCAATCATATTTATTAGCACTCATTGTGTGCAGAGCACTGTACTAAGTTCAGTATAACGGAATCATTCCCTCCCCACAGGAGCTACCGTCTAGAGGGGGAGATGGACATTAATATAAACAAATTATGCTTACGTTCATAAATTATGGATACTTAAAAGTACTATTAACAAGTCTAAGAAGATAAGTGCAATGGCATTGTGTCTCAGGAATTTTTGCTGTTTTACATGGTCCAGTTGAGCACTATCCATCTGCTCTAGAATGACCCCGATTTACATAGTCCCACCCTATCATTAGGGTCTCCAGATAAGGTCAGGGCTCCCTAATAACATCACCCTGACTATTTACAGCACTTTTATTTTGCCAAAAGACTGTCACATTATGTCATTCTGTCACCGCAACGTCCTTGTGAGATAGGAAGAGTCAGATACTCTTATTCCTGTTTTATAGATGTACATCCCCTTGATTCTATTTATTGCTATTGTTTTTGTCCGTCTGTCTCCCCCGATTAGACTGTGAGCCCGTCAGTGGGCAGGGATTGTCTCTATCTGTTGCCGGATTGTATATTCCAAGTGCTGAGTACAGTGCTCTGCACGTAATAGGCGCTCAATAAATACTATTGAATGAATGAATAGATGATGTGACTGAGTTCCGAGATTAAGGCGACTTGCCCGGCTGAGCTCACCCAGCAGGCCAGAGGTAGAGCTGGGCCTTGAGTCCAGTAGCTTCGGCTGCTAAACCCATTTTCTTTTTAATGGTAGTCGTTAAGCGGTTACTGTGTGCCAGGCGCTGTACTAAACGCTGAGGTAGATACAAGGTGATCAAGTTGGGTACAGTCCACGTTCCACATGGGGCTCTCAGTCTCGATTCCCATTTGAAAGAAAGAAGTTAAGTGACTCACCCAAGGTCTCACAGCAGACAAGCGGAGGAGCACGGATTAGAACCCGTGACCTTCTGACTCCCAGGCTCGTGTTCTATCCACTAGACCTTACACAACGGGGGGGTGCTTTTACTTCCATCTCCTTTCTCCCTCTTCCTTTACCCTTTTCTCTTTCTCTCTCTCTGTCACCTGATTACAATAAGAAGAATAATAATAATTGTTGTACCGGTTAAGCATTTATTGTGTACCAAGCACTGCACTAGATGCTGGGGTAGATACAAGATACATCACACTGGACACAGTCCCCGTATCTGCTCTGGGGTAGATCCAAGGTAATCAAGATGGGCACAATTCCTCATCCCTCTTCAGCCTCACGATCTAAGTAGGAAGAACAGGTATTTAATCGCCATTTAACAGCTTGGGAAACCGAAGCACAGAGCAGATAACTGAACGAGTCAAGGTCACCCAGCAGGCAATTGGCAGAACTGGGATTAGAACTCAGATCCTCTGTCTCCCAGTAGGTCAATCAGTTGCATTTATGGACCGTTTACTGTAAGAATAATTATGGTACTTGTTCAGCGCTTGTGATGTGCCAAGCACCCTTCTGAGCACTGGGGTAGGTACAAGTTAATCAGGTTGGACGTAGTCCCTGTCCCACTTGGGGCTTGCACTCTTAATACCCATTTTACACATGAGGTAACTGAGGCTTAGAGAAGTTAAGGGTGTGTATAGAGCACGCTACTTAGAAAAATACAGTGCAATAGAGTCGGTAGAAACGTCCCCTACTCCCAGGCTCGTTGTTCTTTCAGCTAGGTCTTGCTGCTGCTTCTCCCTTTCCTCTCCCCTCACTCTTTCCACATTCCCCACCTTTTCTTACCTCTTTCCCCCTTCCGCTCCACTCCCGATGCCTCACCCGTCCACATTTGGCCCCGAGTTCACCCCTCAAGGTCAAAATGAAAAGTCGATTCTTCCCAGTAGAAAGAACACGCTGGGCCAGGGAAGAATCAGACCCTCAGAGACACCCCCTTTCCCCGCACCTCTGCAGCCCCCCGCCAAAAGAGGGGCCAAGGCTGAGCCAAACACTGGAGGAGCTCCGAGTGGCTTTAGAAATCAGCAAGTTGAACAACTCATCGCATCCGGCTCGGCTTCGTATTTCCCGAAATTTCCTCCCTGCCTGCACGGACCGTAGGTAAGCGTCGGAGCAAAATAGTCACCGGGCCGGCCGATGACACACGATACTATTATGTCACCAGAAATGTCCTCAGCTCTGCTGTCAGCTGTTAACTCTATTGACATATGGCATCAATTTCACTGTGACTGCATGTGCTTAAGGTCTGCCCTGCCCATTTCAACGATTTAATTACAAAATAATTCGAGGTGAGTAAACTGATTCGGATAGCGCCTCGACGCGCCTACAGTCTGAATGTGATCCGACGTGACCTGCCCGTGAACTGCAAGCTTTTCTAAAGTTTGCTTCGGTTTAGATAATAATGCTGCTATCTCTTTAGTCCCGAAGCTTAGTAGCTTGTTTGGTTGCTTTTTTGTACTCGAGAAGACTATGGGGGATAACCACTGGCAGCTAGGTTAGACAGGTGGATATTTGGGAGGAAGAAGAATGATTCTGTCAATCGAGACTCAAGAAATGGATCTGAAGGGAATATCTGGGGGAATCCAATGTTGTAAGAAGCGGGAGGAGGGGATTGTGCGGTTTTAAAAGTATACGATAGCCACCCAAGGGACAAGGAGCATATCCAGTGATTAGAATTTGTGTCCTAAGGCATTCTAATTAAAAGGTCACATCTGTACTTCAGACCTGCACTGTCTTCCTAGACAGATCTATTTCAGAACATGGTGTTGGGCTGAAGACCACAGTCCATAATGTGTTTGCTAAGAAAGTGAGTTAAAGGAGAACTGCATAAAGTACAAGACACTGTCCCCAGAAGGAATTAAGTCCTTTGAGATTCTAAATAATAATACTAATCAGTGGCATTAGTTAAGTGTTTCCAACGTGCCAAGCACTGGGGTAGATACAATCCAAGCAGCGTAAAACAGACGGTACAGAGTCCTGCCTCATGTGGGGCTCACAGTCTTAAGAGGAGGGAAGACGAATATTTAATTCCCATTCTATAAATGAGGAAACTGAGTCACAGAGAAGCTACTGATTTACCCAAGGTCACGCAGCAGAGCCAGGATTAAAACCCAGATCCCCTCACTCCCAGAGCCATAGTTTTTCCACTAGGCCATTGAAGAAGTTCGCGACTGTTGACGTTAGGCCTTCGATGATCCATTCCCGGCCTTGAGTAAAATAATCAGGGAGAATAAATCTCCAAAATGTAATTATCCAGGGAACATTCGCGAAAAAGATCTCAGTGCATTGGTGACGATCGTGTTCTCGTATAATTCCCGGGGCGGATATTACACTTGCACTCAGAAAAGCCTGGAAAAGGGAAGATGCCCAGAAAGCTATGGGGCCTTCACACTGTTTGGAATGTCTTAGGCTTTTCTTTTTTGGAATCCTGTTCAGCCTATTTATGTTAATATCTCACCCGAGGGCATGAAAAGAGAAGCCTACATGGTTTGGCACACCCTTCCATATCATACTGTTAGCACGTAAACAGATGTAAATTCTAATTATATACAGCACTTATAAGGATCACTGCCTGTCTCTGCGCAGAAAGTTCACCCAACCCCTCTTTTATGTTTTGCTCTCTGCTTGAAAAACTCGTTTGTCCCTAGTTCGTGTAAAAGGATTTGATAAAAATCAGAGATGGGGGGTGGGGTGGGGGGAATAACAGGTGTCATTACAGTTTTATTTTTAATTATCCCTGAAATGCCAACACCGTGCTGTGGCTCCCACCTGGTGTTCAGATGTCGGAGTGCACGCAACCAATCAGTAGAGCCTTCGACGACGTAGTCGGAGACTTGCTTTGTGCAAATCCTGCAGAAGGCTGCGACCGAGATGCCAAAGCTGGGTCATGGAGTCTGCTCTACTAGGGGAACGGGATAGGAGGGACTGTGCTTCCCGGCCCGGTCCGAAACCGTTACCTTCTCCCGGCTGTGCCGTGGCGCAGAGACACGGTAGCCAGAGGGCCAGGGAAACTAAATAACAAGCAGCACGTTGTGGATGGAGCATGGGCCCGGGAGTGAGAAGGTCATGGGTTCTAATTCCAGCTCCGCCACTGTCTGCTGTGCGACCTTGAGCGAATCACTTCACTTCTCTGGGCCTCAGTTCCCTCATCTGGAAAATGGGGATGGAGACTGGGAGCTCCGCATGGGACAAAGGCCTGTGTCCAACCCGATTTGCTCGTATCCATCCCAGTGCTTAGTACGTACAGTTCCTCGCACATAATCGGCGCTTAACAAATACCGTTATAGGTCCCACAGGGGGTTCACAGTCTGAGGAACTTCTAGCGTTACTGGTTACAGAAAAATTAAAATATTGCTCATTCAATAGTATTTATTGAGCGCCTACTACGTGCAGAGCACTGTACTAAGCGCTTGGAATGGACAATTCGGCAACAGATAGAGACAGTCCCTGCCCATCGACGGAGTTACGGCCTAATCGGGGGAGACAGACGGACGAAAACAAAACGTATAGCGGTCTGGTACTGTACCAATCCCAGAGGGTGGATAGGCCAGCTGAAAATGAGTGGACTCAGAGGACACGGGTGGCAATCAGTGGACTTGGATTCTAATCCTGACTTTGCCACGTGCCTGCTATGTGACTTTATGAAAGTCACCTAACTTCTCTGTGCCTCAGTTACCTCACCTGTAAAATGCAAATAAAGTGTGAGTCCCTGGACTGTGTCCAACCTGATTACTTCGGTGCTTAGAACAGTGCTTGGCACGTAGTAAATGCTTAATAAATGCCATAATAATAATTATTATTATTAAAACAGAACAAACGGCCTAACTCTTGGACCCAGAGACAAGACTAGTAGTAAACTGGAAGTACTCCTTCTCCCCCGAAAAAACGCATTAATTTTATTTTTCCCTCTGTCATTATCCCCACCAACTTCCATCGCATCCCTCTCTGCCAACTAAGCAGCATGGCGAAGTGGAGAGAGCACAGGCCTGGGAGTCAGAAGGTCATAGGTTCTGATTCCGGCTCTGCCACTTGTCTGTTTTGTGGCCTTGGGCAAGTCACTTCACTGCTCTGTGCCTCAGTTACCTCATCTGTAAAATGGGGATTAAGAGAGTGAGCTCAGTGCAGGTCAGGAGCTATGTCCAACCAGATACGCCTGTTTCCACCCCAGTGCTTAGTAGAGTGCCTGGCACGTGATAATAATTGTACCTACCCCAGGGCTGAGTACAGTGCTTGGCACATGGTAAGTGCTTAATGAGCACCATCTATATATCATCTATACATCCCCTTTTCTTTCCTCCCATATTTATAAATTATTTTGTGGATCTTTGAGATTGGCAATTCCTTGAGGGCAGGGAACGTTGGGTTTTTTTCATTTATTTCTATTGCACTCTCCCTAAACACCCAGTGCAGTCTTTCACACGCACAGTAAATATTACAGATTGATTTAAATAATGACAGTTCCTGGTGAGGAGGTGGAGAACAGCCTCTCCTGGCTTCTGGATTGGGAATTGTAACTGTTTCCTTGGAATTCAGTGGATCTAGGAGCGGGCAGTGCCGGGGGGCTGACTGTGCAGTAAAGTTTGCTTCCTCAGTTTTGCCCTTTTCCCAAATAATGATAATATTAGTGTTTGTTAAGTGCTTACTATGTGCAGAGCACCGTTCTGAGCGCTGGGGTAGACACAGGGTCATCAGGTTGTCCCACGTGAGGCTCACAGTTAATCCCCATTTTACACATGAGGTAACTGAGGCACAGAGAAGTGAAGTGGCTTGCCCACAGTCACACAGCTGACAAGGGGCAGAGCCGGGATTCGAACCCGTGACCCCTGACTCCCAAGCCCTTGCTCTTTCCATTGAGCCACACTGCTTCTCAAACAAAGACGAAGACGGCGTTGTTCGAATGGCTTCCTGCCTTAAATCCCTCATACCTGAGAGATGATTCCAGTCATCTCTCAATTTCAAATCATCTCCACATCTCTCAGGAATGAGAGATGATTCCAAGCGGTGATGGCTGAGGTCACACCATCCACACTCCCTCCTCCAACTCCTTCTGGGCTAATGGAACACAGAACAGGAGAGACCGGGAATTACATCATGGAGTTCCTGAGATCCCATCATTCCGATTCTTTGTTCTCAATCCCTCTCCCGGCAAACCACTTCAGGGCCCTAATTCTTATCTCTGGGACCTTGAATGGGAAGGCCTATCTATTTGCCCAGAGGAAATTCAGATGCGGTAAAAGGCGAAGTTGAAAAAGACTGTTGAAACCTGTGTAAACAATGCAGTGTGGAAGCAGTTTATCACCTTGTAAAACTAGCCAGGTAGCTAGTCATTTATGGGTAATTTATGAAGTGATGATGTCCCAAACCGGCCCCCTTTAACACTACATTGTTTACAGAGGTTGAAACAACCTTTGCAAATCTATGCTTGTTCACAGGGACCTTCTCGCCCCCCCCCCCCCCCCCCCTTTCCTTCTTAGAATCAGGGTTTTGATCTGTTAAGGATTAAGGACAAAACACGCTTAGCCAGCTCCCTTAGGCACTATCTCCAGGGAACCCCAAGATTTTCACATCAGGTCTCTAGGGAGAAGGGCTGCTAACCTTTTCTTGAGAAGAATTCTGAAAACTCCTAGTCCATTATCACTCCACCACCCAGAGTTCTGTGACAGGTAACACAAAAATAGAAAACAGCTTTACCCCCAACCCTAGACAATCCATTCACTTAACTCTTTAGGTTCCTACCTACTATGGTGGGAGCCAACAAACAGATTCTCATTCCCCAATTCTCCGAGAAGTGTCCTGTGCCCTTCAAAAGAAGGGTAATTGCCTTTGGAAACTGGACCTTGAGGGTTTGCTTTAGAGGTCTCTAAATTAACAGCACTAAAATGACTCCCCAGAACGACCGATGCATTCAAAATGAAGTTAAGAATTCACATGGCTTTTCAAAGCGAATCGTATTAACCCACGGTATCTAATCACACTGGTTTTACTGATGGCCTTTCATGAGCTTTTCCTCCACCTTTCCCCCCTTTTCTGAAATATAGTCGAGGCATGCGGGAATGGAAATGAAATGGATCGGTGAAATCTGCTGCCAGAAAGACTGTCGCTCTAGTCTTGAGAGGTAAGGCTCATGGAGGTTAAGGTAAAACACATAATTTTTCGAGTCATAGTAGAAGCTGTACAATATATTTTAGAAATCTCATGATAAAGTAAGGTGGGAAGTAGTGATTGACTTAATGTCTCTCATTAGGGGGTTCTTAAATCGATAAGATTAGCTTGATGTTGAACACCACCACCTATCGTTGTTCTTAGGGAAATTTGCTGCATTAAAATAGAGAAAAAAAATGAAAAGATGAGTTTTGGGGCATCGCTGCTCCAGTTGGAATATGAAGTGTATGGGACTTTCAAATGAAAATCAAAGAAACATTCAGTGACATCAAAAACAGCGGGAAGTATGTGAAAATAGAACCACTTGCTACCTGTACCTGCTTCATTATTTAAATCAGTGGGAAGCAGTTTCAAAGGGTATCAAAGCAGACAATTATTTTTCAGGGATTGACAATTCCAGCAGTTGTGGGGGGGGGGGAGGAATTTAGGAAAATATGGAAGCGGCAGTGCTTTGCACACAGTAAGCGCTCAGGAAGTACGATTGCATGAATTTGGCGGAAAAATAGCAGAATCTGCCCAAAGGACAATTCTGTAAACGAGTACCGTCCAAAGCCAGAAATTGCATGATATCCATTGTCTAGATATAGACGAGGCAAGTGTTTTTTCTTGGGAGGTTGTTAAATGATAAAGTCTCCACAAGGATTGTTGTGTTTTTTGCTTCTATCGTGCTCTCCCAAGAGTAGGGACTGATAATGATAATTGTCGTGTTTGTTAAGCAGTCACTGTGTGCTAAGCATCCAACTATTTAGTTAGATTCTAGACGATCAGGTACCAGCCCTGCCCAACCTGGGGGGGTCACAGTTTAATCAATCAGAAGTGCGTGCCGAGAACTCTACTAAGCGCTTGTAAGGAGAACAGCTATATAATCCCCATTTTACAGATGCCTAAACAGAGAAATTGAGTGACTTACCCAGGGTCAAACTACAGGCATTGGCCCAAGGGACAGAGCAAGGATTAGAACCCAGGGCCTCTCATTTCCACGCCTGTGCTCTACTGGTTTATTGATCAGTATTCCTTTAAGTAGTTAATTAGGGTATTAAGTACTGTTTATGAGCCAATCTGGGGTGTCTACACGCCAGTCAGATTAAATCATACCTGCCCCACATGGAGCTCACAACCTCGAAGATAGAGAGATCGGCCATTCTATTCGTATTTTCGGATGAGGAAACTGAGATCACCGAAAGAGATCTAGTGATGTGGCCAAAGGTTACCCAAGCAGGCCGGTGGCACAACCTGGAACTTGGCTGCCAGCCCGTTGTTGGGCAGGGATTGTCTCTGTTGCCGAATCGTACGTTCCAAGCGCTTAGTATGGTGCTCTGCACATAATAAGTGCTCAATAAATACGATTGAATGAATGGAGACACAGGTCTACTAACTCAGTCCCGTGATCTCTACGTTCTGCTGCTGCTGTACTACCGCTGCACGGCGTAGTGGGTAGAGTCCGGGCCTGGGAGTCAGAGGTCATGGGGTCTAATTCCACTCCTCTCCTTGTCTGCTGTGTGACCTTGGGTGAGTCACTCAACTTCTCTGTCCCCCAGTTGCCTCATCTGTAAAATGGGCATTAAGACTTTGAGTCCATTGTGGGCAGGGATTGTCTCTTTTTGTTGCTGAATTGTCCTTCCCAAGCACTTAGTTCAGTGTTCTGCACACGGTAAGTGCTCAATAAATACGATCGAATGAATGAATGACTTTGAGCCCCACATGGGACAACCCGATTATCTTGTATATACCCCAGCACTTAGAACAGTGCTCGGCACATAGTAAGCACTTAAATACCATTTTTATCATTATTTCTATTACTGCTATAAACAGCACTGTGGGCTTATTTGTGGTAGCAAATAGCATTCGTTGGTTGAGGAACTTGTTATTTTTTTTTTTTTCACTTAAGTGAAAGGCTAAATGAAAGGAGAGTAGCAACGTGGCCTAGTGGAAAGAGCACAGATCTGGAGACAGAAGACCTGGGTTCTAATCCCTCCTCCATCCCTTGTCTGCTGTGTGGCCTCGGGCAAGTCACATAAATTCTCTGCACCTCAGTTACCTCATCTGTAAAATGTGGATTAAGACTGTGAGGCCCATCCAGGACGGGCACGCTGTCCGGTCCGACTTGCATGTATCCACCTCAGCGCTTAATACAGTTCCTGGCATATAGTAAGTTATTATTATTCTATGGACCCTCTAATGACCACATAAGGTCAGGACTATGGTATTCCATCACACGCAAAGGGGAGTTAGCTACACTACCGCAGTGGTGCATAGGTTCTAAACTGAGACAGGAAAAAGCTTTATGTGCTAAACCATCAGCCCCCTTGATTGCTTCTTGGAGGCCTCCCAACCAAACGCTGGCACGTATCAGATCTTTCTTGCTCATAAGGCCTAATAAAGTCACAGAACAAGGTGGTTTCCAATAAATGGAAAACCCACCGAGCGTTTCGGGGGCCTTGATGTCTTTTGCAGTTTTCCCATCCTGTGGTTGTGCCGGGTTGAGTATTTATTTTATCGGTAGATGGGGATATATCTATAGCTGCCTATAGATCGACACTATAAATTAGAAAAAAGCAAAATGAAAATATCACAGGAAATAATTTATAGCTAATATACGTACTATAACTAGCAATACGTTACAGTACATGAAACTCAGAATGTCTTTCTGGGCCTCAGCTTGTTGAAGCTTCTTCGATATTCAAATTTTATTGCTCTAAAGGAGTGGGGGACTTTTTCTGCTTTCTTCCACCTCTAGCCATATGTTGTTGCATCATGAGAAGAGAGATCAAGCAATCCCACACTTTAGGGTAGAACATTATGGTTTTCAATCCATCCTTACTGCAACCTGTGTGATCCCTGGTGATTAAACAGTTTACTTCTGGACGCGCACATACACACAGAATAATTTCTCTCAGAATTCAATGCCAGTGACAGGGTTTTCCTCTGACAGACGTACTTTGACCTAAGTAGAGGAGCACGCCTATTAGCAATCAAGAATTTCCTAACTGCCCCCTCCCTTCTTCCTCCCCCCACAATCTTGTCCGAGAGAGAGACTCCAACCACCGTTATCTCTGCCTTCCCTTTACCCGATTTAACCAGGGGAGAGAAACCTCAACTCACCTGACCAACCGAGATGCTCAGCAGGACCCTCTCAAGTGCTCTGAGAGTTCAGATGAAGGTGGGCAAAGTCCTTACCTGAAGTGAGGGAGCCTACAGACTGAATCTCAGGCTTGGGAAGAAAACTTCTCCAACTCTCTGGGTAATAATAATAATGTTGACATTTGTTAAGCGCTTACTGTGTGCAGAGCACTGTTCTAAGCGCTGGGGTAGATGCAGGGTAATCAGGTTGTCTCACGTGAGGCTCACAGTCTTCATCCCCATTTTACAAATGAGGTCGCTGAGCCAACGGGAAGCGAAGTGACTTGCCCACAGTCACACAGCTAAGTGGCAAAGCCGGGATTTGAACCCATGACCTTGGGGAAGCCCGGGCTCTTTCCAGTGGGCCACGCTGCTTCAGTTGCTTCCCTGGGACAGCTAAAAAATCTGGACCTGTGATTCGTTAATTCTAGATGTTCGCTTTCTTGGTCATAGCCTATTGGAAAATAAAAATTAATGTGTTTCCTTAAGGGCTTAATTTATAACTTGAAGAATCAGATCCTCCTCCTCTTCTTCCTATTCCTCCTCCTTCCCTCCTCCTCCTCATCTCTTCCTCATCCCCTCCTTCTCATCCCTTCCTCTTCACCCTTTCCTCCTCCTCACCTCCTCTCCCTCCACCCTAAGCTCCATCCTCCAGAGAGACAGACCTCATTTACAAAGAGTAGGAGCAGGGTTGTGATAATCAATATAATAATTATTATTTTTAGCAAGAGGAAGAACAAAGTTGTAGCAGGAAGTACTCCAAATGCGTCAGGATGAAAATACCTGAGTCAATAACTGAAGATACAAAGAAAACAAACATGGGTAAAGAAATACTGGCGATAGGCATTGACTGTCTAAATTATAGGGTTGATGTTGGGTTGATATTAGTGTTGATGCTAATTTAGGAAGACTTTCTGGAGGAGAAGGAAGGGAAATTTTGAGGAGGACTTTGAAGATGGGAAGAGCTATGTGTGGGAGAGAATGTTTATAGGTGGAGTCACACTTACTTCCTCTAACCTCTATTCAAACGTGTCAAAGCTGACCCCGAGTTAGGAATGGTGAAGCTCTCAGGTTCTGATGCCCACATACTTATAATAGTGGAAAGCCAAATCAGTATTTGGAACTGGTCCCATGGGGTCTATTTCCACCTCATAGAATCATGTTCAACATTATTATTCATCATTTTTATTTCTTTTAATCTATCTTTCCCTGCGATGACATTATAGGTCTTATCCAGATACATTACAATGATCTATTGTTGAGATTTAAATCTCCTGGTTATGTGACAGCTATCTAGAAGTACCGCATTCCCGAATCGAGGCCAGCGAGGCTAATGAATTCCCAGTTCTCTAGGATGGTTAGTGTACCTGGAACCACCCTAATAGCTGAGGTGATAACTGACTTTAGCCTCCTTTGCTCCCATCTCCATATTTTACATCATCATTAAATAGTAACGTCATCAACGTTGCTTTTCATAATCTTGTGTCCTCTTTTCAAAATCGCGTGCCCAGGGCGCACCTAGTTCTTCTAGAGTGCAGGGATTGTGGTCTTGCAAAATCCTTCTGGTTAAAGCAAACTAGCTGTGCACACAGTAATCATTTGATAAATGCCACGGATTGATTGACTGACTTGTAGTACTCACCTCTTCTGATGTCATACACAAGTCCGCAAATTATTTATTCCAACCCCACGATGCCTTGTATCCAAGCAAGCTCGTGTTGTCATGTCAGATGAATGTTCCCTAATTCCCAAACAACATTCCGGCCAAAATGAAGAGTGAAAGTGTGTGTTGTGGCAGAACCGAGTCTAGTGTTCTCTGAGACATTTTCACAGGATTAGTTTGCAGTGGCATCTCAAAGAGAATAAAAAAATCTGATTTTACATGTGTACTTCATAGGGTTTTATGAGAAGCAGCGTGACCTAGTGGAAAGAGCCCAGGATTGGGAGTGAAGAGACTTGATTCTAAGCTTGGCTCCTTCACTGTGTGCTGTGTGACCTTGGGCAAGTCTCCTAACATTGCTCTTCCTTACCTTCCTCATTTATAAATGGGAATTAAATTCATGTTCTCTCCCTCGCCCTTTGGAAGTGCGCTCCGGATTGAACGGGGACAGGGTATGATGTAATTATCGTGTATATACCTTAGCACATTATTATTATTATTATAAATTCTTAATGCCGGAATTAGTCACCTTTAGGGCTGAAAGCTACACTCCAGCTATTTAGATTCAAACACTGAAAGGTAAATAAATCATTTTGGGTTTTTTTAAAATATCAGAAGTTCTTTATTATCAAGGAAAATGTTGAGAAATACCTAATTAATAAAGATATCAAATACGGTAATGGATCCCGCACTGCAAAAATGACCAGTGAGGAAGAGGTGTTGGTCAAACAGAGGAAAGAAAGACATCAAATGAAAATAGTTAAAGATGAATGAAAAAGTCAAGCAAATGGGAAGACTTGATTATTACTGACATGACAAGAATCGAAGAGGTTGTAGCCATTGTCCCTGACTATTTCAGTATATCCCCTTTAAATAGAGTAAGTTTTGGGGTAGAATTACAATTTGAATTCTTAAGCATGACCAGATGTTTGTCTCTTCTTTTCTGCACCATCATTTACTTTGGTTATTCTGCCGAAATCTCATTATAAGCAAGCTTAAACTGCTCCAAGGTTCCACCTCTCATGTCGAGAAAAATGACATATGCAAAGGAAAAATAATTGTGGTTAATAAGATGAAAGTGATTAATGAGCTCTCTCTTGGGCTACCCTTACTCTTCTGATATTTTCTCTTCCATTGTTGCATTCCATGTCCTGGAGAATTTTGTGGAGGCCTAAAATATGCTTTAGTGTACAACTGTCCTTAGCGAAGTTGCCAAATTCCACAAGAGTAAATTGTTTAGCGTGGTGATCTAAATGTCTTTGTCTTTCTTATTTAGCCTTTTGTCCTTTTCCCTCAAATTCAAGGAGGGATACTAGCGTTAATCTCATGGGGACCCCACTGTCCAGCACTTTAGATCTAATTCTATGTCCTTTAATTTTTTTTTTTTTAAGAACAAGATTTTTGAAACGCTTCTCCTATTTACCAAAAGTTGAACTGGTGGATTTCCAGATTTTTGACCCGTTAGGATAACTGGGCACCGTACCACTCCATGCAAATGTTTTTTATATTTCTAATCAACTGAGGGCTATCACACCGGGACTTTTGCAAACAGATCATCCCTCGACTGTGTATGTTAACCTGGCTGACTATTTTCTGCTTAGTTTTAAACACAGTGGTACTAACTCATAAAATTAATTCCCATTTTGCGGGATTGTCAGAAATGAGGATTGTTCTGACCCCTGTTTGAACTCATCAGCCGAAATGAAGTTGTTCAGTGAGCTGGAGAAGACAAAGCTTAGTTCCAAGAAATTAATCAACTCCATCAGCCTTTGCAATAGGCCTGCAAATGGCACACATCATACTGACCCTGAGCAGCTCTGGATTCCTTTCCTAAATGAAAGTCATCATTCCTGGCAAGGAAGATACTAAATTATAGGCTTTTAAATTTAATTTTCAGTTTACTTGTGTTTTCGATTAGTGTGCCATGTTTCATAAAGATGGTAGTACCTTTAAGTAGTAAATGCCTTCATCTTGTCGCTTGACTCCTGGTTGTAATCAGAAGGTAAATTTGAACTAAAATCTGTTAGCAAATGAAACATGTGGCTGATTTTTTTTTTTCCTGACACCTTAAGCAACAATACCAAATTATTTTCTTCATACCAAAATCAATAGCAGGCTTGGAAATAAAAAGTAGCCCCGAAGCCCGGGGCCACAGATTTTCACGACAGGCTACTAAAACTATCTTTTAGTAGCCTGAAGCTCTGCCAGCTGATCATTCACTTTCCTTTCACTATTTAGTTGTTAGATATCTCTCCGGGCTAGTAAAACTTAAAGGCTAGGTGACAAATAGTCTGCTATAGAAACACTGTCCACTTTTATCTTCATGGAACTTCAATCATGTACCGTAGAATGAAAAGTTTCCTCTGTGCTAGAAAGCAACGCAATGATTGCGATTTCTCTGCAAATTCTAAAAGTCAGCGGCATAACTCTTTTGTTGTGTAGCTGCTGACTTCTGATTCGTGCTCACCAGTTCACAATGTTAGCCGCTTAAAACTTTTTTTTTTAAACAAAGACAAGAGATTCCTCGCTCAAGAACAATATGGGAAATAGGAAATAAATTGCTGGTATGATTAAGGGGTTGGAACAGAACAGAAAATAGCCCAGGTCAAGAAGCTGAGACATTGAATGGTTATATGCGATAGTATTCACCAAATAAAGGAGACTGGGAAAAAAATGGCTAGCAAAAATTAAAACGAGAATGGTAATATCCTACTTTGAGGTTTATGCTTCAAGCTTATCTTTAATGAGATCATGAGGCCTTCTCATTTTTGGCAGGAAAGTGAGTCCCCGAGGAAAAAACCCCAACAATTATTTTCTTAAGAGTTGAAGTCAATTTTGCTGTTGGATTTTTTGAAACGTATTTATGGATATATTTATAAGTTTCTTAAAGAATATTCATAAAATGGGTGAGAGGGAGTGGATTATCATCCACCCACTAGAAAGAAAATAATCTATTCCATTCAATCTGTTTATCCTTCCATACTGTATGGCGGAGCTATCTAGCTCCACTCTTTCCATATTAGCTACATTTGTATAGAATTTGATTCGACTCCTAAAGCGGCTCCAAGAATTGCAGCTTGGGATTTTGAAGAGATAGAATTAAATGCAGCGTGGGCTAGTAGTGAATAACTGCTGGTCCAGGAGACAACCAGGGAATAACCAGAAGTTGCAAATCCAGTCTTTCACCCCTTCTTCCAGCAATGACATTCTTTTACCTTGAGTACGACATTAACCTCCTCTCTTCTACCCTAGCTCTCTTTGTGCCACGACTTTTTCATCTCTAGGACTGGAAAAAATCCACCTCATTTTAATTATTGAGAGGTTGTGATTTAAAAACAAATCATGTTTCTTCTAGTGGAGCTTCTTTCCCAAGGTGTGAGAGTTCTGTCCGTTTCCCCTCTTTATTCAATAGTATCTATTGAGCGCTTACTATGTGCAGAGCACTGTACTAAGCGCTTGGAATGTACAATTCGGCAACAGAATTATGGCAGGGATCATATCTATCCATCGGTCAGTGATAGTTAGTGAGCATTTACTGTGTGCAGAGCACACCACTAGGTGTTTGGAAGAATACAACAGGCCTGGTAGACGTGTTCTCTGCTCTCAGTGAGTCAGTCTAGAGGGGGAATCTAGTGCCAACCACATCTGTAGTATTATACTCCATCTGTAGTATTATACTCTCAAGCATTTATACAATGCAGTGCACGCAGTAAGCACTCAATAAATACCACGGTTAGATTGAAGAGACAGTGGCTGGACCAGTGGGGCAGAGAAATGGAGCAGGAGAGGAAGCTACAAAGGAAGGAGGGAGGGAGGGGCTCACGAGGGGGTGTCCCCGAGAAAGTGGGAGAGAATATTGGAAAAAGAGTGGCAGGAGTCAGAGACAGAAGGTGAGTGTGTGGGGAGATAGGTGGGAGCATAGAAGAATTGGAACCAAACAAGGCAGAAGCGGCATGGTGTAGTGGGTAGAGCCCGGGCCTGGGAGTCGGAAGGTCGTGAATTCTAATCCCGGCTCCACCACTTGTCTGTCGTGTGGCCTTGGACAAGTCACGTAACTTCCCTGTGCCTCAGTTACCTCAACGGTAAAATGGGGATCTAGTCTGTGAGCCCCAAGAAGGAAAGACTGTATCTGACCCGATTTGCTTGTATCCATCCCAGTGTTTAGTATGGTGCTTGGCACATAGTGAGCGCTTAACAAATACCACAGTTATTATTAGGCAGAAGCAGTCCTTTGTACTGACAACCCAATGGATCACTGAACATTTATTTGCCTGATTTCTCCCTGGAATAGTTCAGTCTTTCCCCTTAGACCTTTGCAAGTTGGCATCTAGTGTGTTTTCCTCGATATTTTGGGGGAAGAATGAAATGCCACTTCCAAATCTTCCAATATCGCCATCGTACATTTGCCGAGAATTGATAGAACGTACGTCATTAGACTGGGCTCTAATGTCCTTTTTATGCAGGGTCTTATCCCACGTAGATATTACGATCTGATGGACTTGTTGGAGCGATGAAAGACAGTTAAGTACCTGTACCAACGACCTCAATCGTTTTCCTCATCCGATGCCCACTCCTCGAGGGCAGAATTGTGTCTTTCTCTTCTATTGCACGATCCCAAGTGTTAGTACAGCACTCTACAATCAAAGAACTAAACAATCAGTGGTATTTATTGAACATTTACTGTGTGCAGAGCACTACACATAAGGGCCTGGGAAAGCACAATGCAAAAGAGTTGATAGACACATCCGCCCACAAGGAGCATACAGTCTAGAGGGGAGACAGACATTAAAATGAATTACAGATATGTACCTAGGGACTGGGGGGCTGAGTGTAGGGTGGAGATGAAGTGCTAAAGTGGTATGGAAAATCAGCGAGGTGAAATAGGAAAGGGAGAATTGATTGAGTGCTTTAAATGTGAGCCGTCGAATGGTCTTTAATGTTGGTATTTGTTAAGCGCTTACTATGTGCAGAGCACTGTTCTAAGCGCCGGGGTAGACACAGGGGAATCAGCTTGTCCCACGTGGGGCTCACAGTTTTGATCCCCATTTTACAGATGAGGTAACTGAGGCACCGAGAAGTGAAGTGACTTGCCCAAAGTCACACAGTTGACAAGTGGCCGAGCCGGGATTCGAACCCATGACCCCTGACTCCAAAGCCCGGGCTCTTTCCACCGAGCCACGCCTGATGTTTCCCTCCGGGGGTTTCTGTTTGATGTGGAAGTGGATCGGCAAGCACCGGGGGTTCTTAAGGAAGGGGGAGACGTGGATTGAAGTGTTTTTAGAGAAATGATCTGGGCAGCAGAGTGAAGTAAAGGGTGGAGTGGGGACAGACAGGAGGCAGGGAGGTCAACGAGGGGGCTGATGCAGTAGTCAAAGCAGATTATGATGCGTTGGATCAGCGCGGTAGCTATTCGGATGGAGATGAAGGGTGGATTTTAGCAAAGTTGTGAAGGTAGAACCTTCAGGATTTGGTGCAGATTGATGTGTAAGTTGAATGAGAGAGGTGAATTGAGGATAACGCCAAGGTTATAGGATTGTGAGATGGGGAAGTTAGTGGTGTTGTCTACAGTGATGGGGAGGACAGGTTTGGATGGGAAGAGGAGGAGTTCTGTTTCAGACATGTCTGGTTGAGGTGTTGGTAGGACATCCGGAAGACGTCCTAAAGTTAGGAGGAAATGCAAGACTGAATGCAGAGAAGGAGAGACTACCACTGGAGAGGTAAATTTGAGGATCATCTGGGTAGAGATGGCTGTTGAAACCGTGGGAGCAAAGGAGTTCTCCAAAGGAGTGGCTGTAGATGGAGAATAGAAGGGGACGACCTAGAACGGAGCCTCGAGGGACCTCCCACTGTTAGAGGGAGGGAAGCAGAGGAGGAACCTGCTAAGAAACTGAAAAGGAGCAGGCAGAGAGGAGAATCCAGAGAAGATGGTGGCGGTGAAGCCAACGTCAGATAACGTTTTCCCGAGAAGGGGGTAATCTATAGTGTTGAAGGCAGCCAAGAATTCTAGGATGGTAGAGTAGAGGCTGTTGGATTTGACAAGAAGTAGGTCTTTGACCTTAGAGAGGGCAGTTTTCGCGGAGTGAAGGGGGCAGAAGTAGGATTGCAGGGAATTAGAGAGAGAAGTAGATGAGAGAAACTGAAAGACAGAGGGCGTAGGTAAAACAAAAATAGGGCTAGTTGCCGCAAACAGCAAATCTTCTGGTGCGCATGGAGTGGGTTGAACACTGATTTCTTCAGTCAAATATGCACCCATAAGTGAATTTCTCCTTCGATGATGTTTTATTGGCAGGTAAGTACAGCTGTCCTTATGCTCAGCATCCCTGTGAGGAGGGTAAAGAGTAACCATTTTAATCTCCACTGGGGAAACTAAGGCACCGGGAGATTGAAAGAGTCCCCCAGTGGCACAAACAGCTCAGAGTCCAGGTTCTCAGATCTAAATCACTGCCTGGTGGACCTCTCTCTTTGTTGTCTGTGACGTCTTCAAAGAAACTCACTCCTGCAGTTGACGATCTCGCTCTTTCGTGTGTTCATTTCATTTTTTTTTTTGATCTGCTACCTTTCACATGCTCGTGGACGCTCACCTTTTTCTCTACCCCGATTTCGATTGGCGCCTCAGATCAGATGGGCCGGATCACACCTGCTGTCTACCACATGATGAAAACACGGGAGCAGCACTCTCTTTATTCCTTTATCATTGTTGGCAGCTGATCTAGTGGTGTGCATTTGGTTAATGATGCATGGTTGATTTAACCTTCCAGACTCTCTCTCCCAGAGGAGCATCAACTTTCCCGAGGAAATTGAGTCACGTCACAGTAGCATGCTAATTATTTCTGTGGCCATAATTCTTAACTCTAGAGTATGAAAAGCAGGTGTTTGTTACCTTCCAGTAACTTCAGATAAACATAATCTGCATTAGAATGCACTGATTGCTTTCCTTCAGGGTAATGGGATAAAAAAAAGAAAACAGTTTTACAATCTTTAATCTGCCGAAAGTAGATTAAAGAACAGTCACGTCTCTTACCTGGAAGGTATATTATATGTAGTCTTCTGGAACTATAATGCGGAACATTTACTTATTTAAATCTAATTAATGGTCTCTCACCTATGGTAGATAGCAATTCACAGCTACTAGAATGATTGTGAAGCAAATCTAATTTTAAATTTAGCAGATGTGGGTCTGTACATAAGAAGCAGGATGCTGTAGTGGTTAGAGAATGGGGCTGGGAGTCAGAGGGTCATAGGTTCTAATCCTGTCTCCACCTTTTGTCTCTGTGTGGCCTTGGGCAAGTCACTTAACTTCCCTGTGCCTCAGTTACCTCATCCGGAGAATGGAGAATGAGACTGTAAGGCCCTTGCGGGTCAGGGACTGTGTCAAACCCCATTTGGTCGTATCCACCCCAGTACTCAGTACAGTGTCGGGCACATAGTAAGTGCTTCACAGACACCATAAGTATTATTATAGCCATGATTTGTTTATATCTAGGCTGTAAGCTCGCTGTGGGCAGGGAATGTGTCTGATACATTATACTCCCCCCATTGCTTAATACAGTGCTCTTCACACAGTAAGTGCTCAATTAATACGATTGATCGATTGTGACTTAGGGAAACAATCCATTTTGGGGGCCTCTACCCTCTCAGGTAAGGGTAGAAACGGATCCGGCAACCCGCACTTTCCTGCAGTTTGGTCAGACCAGCGCCCTCTCACCTCTGATCTTGGTTTTCTCTACCACCTCGAGCCTCCGTCTCAGCCTTCTCGCCCGCTGTCATACTGCTCCCACCTTGCTCTTCCCTGTTTAGCTGTCTGCTTACTTTCTCTTCCTTCCGCTGCCTCTCTTCCTTCGTTTTCCTTTCCGTTTTATCAGTCGGCTTTAAACGCCTTTCCACGTGGGCACGGGTTCTTAGTGGACCGATTCTGTCGGCCATTATTCCATTCAATTCAATATGTGAATATTCACCTATTCGATCTGTTACCACATCCTGTCAGTTCTACCCACATATTCAATCCGTCACCAAATCCTATCAGTTCTACCTTCACAACATCACTAAAATCCTCCTTTTCCTCTCCATCCAAACTGCTACAATGGCGATGCAAGCATTTATCCTATCTCGCCTCGACTATCGCATCTGCCTCCTTGCCATCCTACCTGCCTCGTATACCTCCCTACTCCAGGGTATTCTTAGCTGCCGGGATTATTTTTCTAAAAAAAAAATTCAATCGGCATCTCTCCATCACTTATCAACCTCCAGTGGTTGCCCATCCACCTCTGCATCAAAGAGAAGCAGCGTTGCTCAGTGGAAAGAGCCCGGGCTTGGGAGTCAGAGGTCATGGGTTTGAATCCCGGCTCTGCCACTCGTCAGCTGTGTGACTGTGGGCAAGTCACTTCACTTCTCTGTGCCTCAGTGACCTCATCTGCAAAATGGGGATAAAGACTGTGAGCCTCACGTGGGACAACCCGATTACCCTGTATCTCCCCCAGTGCTTAGAACAGTGCTCTGCACCTAGTAAGCACTTAACAAATAACAACATTATTATTATTATTCCCTTTTTCTGAACAGAGGCAGATGGCGTGTAGTGGTAAGGAGAGTATTAGGACAGTGTCGTCTCGTGAAAAGATATTGTTAACGTATCGCAATAAGAAAGACCCTTACAATCAGTTACGGACCAACAATAACAAGAAGGTAAAAAAGAGGAGAGAATCTAAAATAAACACTGGCATTCCCAGAGATTCCCCGAAGGGAAATCTTAGTTTTCACTGAGAGAAAAGTACTGAGGGTAGTTTTCAATCTGCTCTTCTATGTGATGCCTCCATTTTTTTTAATTGTTATAAATCCTAGCT
Organism: Ornithorhynchus anatinus; assembly: GCF_004115215.2. Lineage (NCBI taxonomy): Eukaryota > Metazoa > Chordata > Mammalia > Monotremata > Ornithorhynchidae > Ornithorhynchus > Ornithorhynchus anatinus. Next base: position 5,386,203 of record NC_041751.1, read on the forward strand.
GAGTTATCGTTATATAAAGCTTGGTACGTTGGATCTGCTGTTGGTGAGTAGTTATGGGTGTGGGTTCATGTTCTTATGTTCTATAGAGGTCCCAGAATCATAGAATCATTCACATATCAAAGGGGATCTCAAGCAGGAGCCGTTGTTGGAGTTTAATGAGAAGTTCAGTAAAGGGGCACAGAAATAATAATAATAATAATAATGATTATGATATCCATTAAGCGCTTACTATGTGCCAGGCACTGTGCTAAGCGCTGGGGTGGATGCAAGCGAATTGGGCAGGACACAGTCCCTGTCCCAGGTGGGACTCACCGTCTCCATTGCCATTTTACAGATGAGGTAACTGAGGCACAGAGAAGCGAAGTGACTTGCCCAAGGTCACACAGCAGATAAGTGACAGAGCTGGAGGAAGTGGGTCCTTTGAAGATTTCTCTTGTAGCTTTTCTGGGTCGTTTGTGGTCTTCCTTCTTCAAGCAGGGCTCAGAAACACCAATTCCAACTAAGATTCTGGGTTCTTCTTGCCTTTGGTTGTTTGATCAGTGGGCTTTTTCTGAGCCCCTTCCCTCTTTTTCTTTTCTTCCATCAAATGTTTTTCTTCTTGTGCTCCTTGTTCTTTCTCCTCCATAATAATAATAATTATAGTACTCGATAAGCGCTTACTATGAGCCAAGCCCCGTTCTAAGTGCAAGGGGACACGGTTAATCAGGTTTGGACACAGTCTCTGTCCCACTTGGGGCTCACACTCTCATCCCCGTTTTCCAGATGAGGTAACGGAGGCACAGAGAAGTGAAATGACTTGCCCGAGGTCACACAGCAGACACGGGGTAGAGACGGAATTAGAACGCTGCTCCTTCTGATTCCCAGGCCCAGCGTTCTTTCCACTAAGCCACACTCCTTTCTACAGCGATGGCTCGGCCGGGCTCTGGGCTTGTGGTCCCTTGAGCTTGGTCGGGACCAGCCGGGGGTAGGGAGCGGGGCGTGGGGTTCCTTCCCATTGTACCAGCCCGTTGATCCGGGTAGTGGGGCCGAGAACGGATGGGGACAGTAGATTCTGTTCCAGGGCTCAGTGCAGCACTCTGCAATAGCCATTTAATAAATATTAATACTCTCGCAACTATTACCGCTAGGAGTTTGGTCCGGGGGGAAACGTCACTTAGAGGGGCTTGAGGCATAAAGACCACTCGACGGCTCGCATTTAGAGCAAATGTTCCCTGGGCACGGCAGTAGACTGGTCTTTCTGCAATCAGGAGAAACTTTCAATTGATCCCGAGCCTCAAAGTGGGGAGGGCGGCGTATCTACCGCATCGGGCCGAAGCAAAATGAGCAGCTTTCCTTCTGAATGCGAAGCTGCCTCCGTGGGGCTAGAGGACCGCTTATCAGTAGGATCAACAAAATTAATTTCATACAGATTGATTTGGGGCACCGGGCCTGATTTGTACATGCTGATGCGGTTAACTCTCCTGTAAATAAAGCTGTGTCCTTTGCATGCGGTCGGTGGCCTAGTACGGAACGGGAGGGCCGAGAGAGGAAATGGCTGCTCTTCCCACATTAATGAGGACTAAAAAGAGCCTGTCCTGTTGCTGTGCTGACAGCAGGGGTCCACTCTGAACATCAAAATCAATAATGAGGAATTTTAATTAGCTAGAATTTGCACTTATAAGCATGCTTAATTGACTACATTAGTGATTTGCCTCAAACTAATTTTTCTGTGGGTGCCTCAAAGGTTTTTCCTTTTTTCCCTCCCTCTCTCTCTCTTTCGCTTTTAACTGCTAACTGGCTGGTTACCACTCCCGCAGCTAGCTTTTTGTTTTTCTTAGTTGGGCATGTTTGCAAAGTTTCATTTGTCTCTCCTGAAAGAGCGATACCAGCGTTTTTTTTTGGTATCTTCCCCATGTCGCTTTTGGATTTTCTGCCAAGTTACCCTCTTGATATTCAGAATATCAGCATAAAACAGAAGCACCTCATAATGTGCCAGATCGGGAAGACCACCGCTGGAAGGAAATCGGAGCCTGAACTCAACGCAAACGTTTAGACGTTTCACGGTCTCCACTTCCGAATCGGAGAGTGGGAGTGGGAAGAGTTTCAAATCAATGGCCGGTCCTTAGAGTTTGAAATACTTTCAGATCGGTTTGAAAAAAGGCTTTGGATACGGCGGTGTTCGTGCGTGCGGTTACGATGAGAGTTCAACGTAATACAGACTTCAAAGGGAAGGATTCGATATGAATTTCTCCGACCAGAGCGTGGGCGATCGGTCTGAAGCACCAGATTGAAACACTTGTGTTACTGAAAGGCTGCTGCATCGACCTTTCCCAGGATTGTTTGTGGTCGGGTATTTCAACATACCATACCTGCAACTGTATTGACTGGAGTATTTTGCCTGTCAGGATTAAGTTAATGTTGTTATCTTTGGCTGTGATGGGTTTTGAGCCTGCTGTTGCCTGCCTGCAAATGCAACAGTAAATTACTTTACAGTAAGACATGATGATTTGCTAAGTCTCTCGATAGGTTCTTTAGTCAGATTTAGTGTAAAATGTGAGGTGAAAAAGTTTTAGCACAATGGAGGTCTGTAGTGTCGCTGGTGTTTCCAGGACTTTCTATGCCTACTTTATCCAGAGTGGACGGTTTTAGTCCCCGTTTTAAAACTCTGGAAACTTGCTTGCAGAATATATTATCGTACCGTTCATCCGTGGAAAAAGTTAAAGAAGCCAGTCAAGCGAATATGAGATCTAGTGCAAAGAGAGAAAGGGGAGAGTGTAGCTAAGATTATGACTGCCAGAAGCACTTGGGACGACGACCCGTGTCAAGTCATTGAGGAAAGCCCTGAATATGGAAGTGCTGGTGCTGGTGGAGGCCCGGAGTCTCTTGCAAATATGATACTAAATCTGTCAATCGGACCGTTCTAATAAATTGGTGGACTTAAGGTTGGACTTAAGGTACTGTACCACATTGGAGGCCAGTTTTTTTTTTTTTTTTTAAAACAGAGTCCAAGAAATTCTAGACCAGAATCTTAAAATGCTTACTAGAGATCCTAAAAATGTATTTTGCTCTGTTCAGGACCCAAGACCCAGCCCAGCAATCTGAACTGAATTTCTTCGATGCTTGACACCTCTTGAAAAGAGAAGCTAGATGGTGAAAGGATCTTTGACAAAACACAAGAGGTGTAGGTGGGAGATTCCATGAATTCAAGGGAGTGGAATTTGAATGAATGAAACCCCGGAGCTGTTGGTAATGCCCAGAAGTATTTCATGACATATGAAATGTCTCAACTCAACAGACTCTTGTATTCATTCATTCATTCATTCATTCATTCATTCAATCGTATTTATTGAGCTCTTACTGTGTGCCAGCCACTGTTCTAAGCGCTGGGGTGGATACAAGACAATCGGGTCGAGCCCAGTCCCTCTCCCACGTGGGGCTCACAGTCTTCATCTCCAGTTTACAGGGCCAAGGAATGTGTCTACTTACTCCATTCATTCATTCACTCACTCATTCAGTCGTATTTATTGAGCGCCTCCTGTGTGCAGAGCATTGTGCTAAGCGCTTGGGAGAATAGAAGAAAACAATGTACTCCCCAGTGTGCTTAGTCCAGTGCTCTGCACACAGCAAGTGCTTAATAAATCCCAATCAATCATTCCTATTTATTGAGCATTTGCCGTGGGTAGAGCACTGGACTAAGCAGTTAGGAGAGTGCAATCTAAAAATATAACAGACACATTTCCTGCCCACAGCAAGTTTTCAGTCTAGAGGATTGATTGCTTGATTGATTTCCCAATATTTCACCAGCTCTTGTAACAAAATAAGATGGTGAACCTGACACAATATATCCTAGAAGTCAGAAATGACTTTTTTTTTTGCTATTTCCAAGCCTGAGACAATATGTAGTTCTTCAGGCACCAGTTTCCTGGGGACGTGGATGATGGGGAGAAGTATACACCCCGCCCATGCAGTTGATAAGTAAAAGAGAGTGTTATTTTTGCTCCAGTATCCTTTTGCTACTCCCCACCTGTTTCTTCCTATACAGAGATTCTCATGTTTTTGTGTTTTAATATTTATTTAGTTTTTACTATCTGTTAAGTACAAGTGCCATACTGAACACGAGGGTAGATGCAGGATGACCAAGTTGGACACTGTCCCTGTCCCACCCGAGGTTCCCAGTCTAAGGGGGATAACAGGTATTAAATCCCCATTTTACAGATGAGGAAACTGAGCCCCGGAGAAGTTCAGCGACTTGCCCTCCCCCAAGACCCCCCCTAATCATCGGACTGGAAGGCAGGGGCCAGGGTTCTCGGTCCAGTTCTACCACTAGCCTGCCGTTTGACCTCGGGCAAGTCACTTAACCCCTCCTGGAACTCATTGTCACCTGTTAGGTGGGAATATATTACTTCCCCTCTCTCCCTTTCAGAGGACGGGCCTTGTGTTCTAAAGAGTTTGTATCTGATCTAATCAGACTTTCTAGGAAGGATCTATTTTTAGGCAATTGCAGATGGATTGATTGTTATATTATTCAACAGCTAAATACCGTACCACTTAGCATACTCATCCCTTAAATTACTGAGATTACTCTCTCGTTACTGCTCTCTCGCAAGAAAAGGCCACGATATTTTACTGGGAACTTGAACTTGTTTTTTTTTTTTTTAAATCATGACTGCACAAACCCTTACTAACCTTTCTCATACTTGTCAGTATCATAGAGATCATAAGCGCAAATAGAAGATAGAAGAGAGAATTGGGAGCTTAAAGAAATACAATATTAAAATTGTGGATTATAGTTTCAGTTTTCACAGTACATTTTCTAGCCCACGGCATAAGTCTTTTAAAGATACCTAACAGGTTTTACTGCATAGTTTATTAAATATATACGCAGCACTAAATGACTGTCTTTCCCACAAATTTTGGTGAAAAAATTGAGTTTATTCAAAGGAAGTGGTTTGTGTATCATTGTTCACATCTGGCAAATTACCAGATTCCTCCCATGTTGGAGCCTCTCATTAGCAGTAAGTGAACAGTTTGGGAAGTTACTTAAAATCATTCTAGCCATTAGTGAAGCAGTGTGGCCTAATGGAAAGAGCACAGGCCTGGAAGTCAGAGGACCTGGGTTCTAATCCCAGCTCTAACAGTTGTCTGCTGTGTGATCTTGGGCAAGTCACTTCACTTCTCTGTGCTTCAGTTTGCTCAACTCTAAGATGTGAAAGATTTCATCTAGATTGCGAGTCCCACGTGGGGCAGGGACTGTGTCTAACTTGATTGACTTGAATGTATCCCAGTGCATAATAACTGTCCTTCATACATAATAAGCACTTAACAAATATCATAGCAAATAAAATAAATAAATGTACCGTCGTGCTCCCTTTTTGCTCTTTGACATCCCAGTGAGTGAAAAGAGATTTTGCACTTCTGGAAGATCCTCACTGACTTCAAGGCAGAGACGTAAACCTCAGAGACGTAAACCTCGAGGAAACTATTAGCCAGTGATATTTTAAAGAATAGGCAAATGTCGTAAATGACCGTAATTCAACATTTTAACAGTGCGTTTCCTTTTAAAACTAAAGCAACGGTTTAAGCTTCGTCTTTCTGATTGAGCATATTCCGATCCAGTCACCTGTCCCGTACGCTAAAACGTTGGTCATTTGGCTAATGACGTAATGTACCATAAGACAATACTGCCAACTCCACGTAGGGGGTTCTCGATATTGAAAAAACACCCGTATGATGAATGGACCCCCCGTTCCTATTCAATTTTATGGAGGACTTAAATAAAGGTGTACTTCATTTTTATTGGACTCTAAATCGGCCAGCTTCATTACAACGAGACGCAATTGTTTCTCTGCTTCTGTTTGAGGAACGTCCAGTCACAGTTCTTCTCCACTACCTGTAGAGTCAGCTCTTAGTCTCCATCTACTGCTGAACCTGTTTCACTGTCCCTCACGCCGCTGTGGAAGTCACTGCTTAAATTGGAGATTATTTCCGTTTACTGCGTGGTACATTGTTATACCGTGGTTAATGCTTTATAAGGAAAATAAATGATCGGAGTCAAGAAATGCTGTTTTGGGGGGGCTTTTTTCTATGCAGCACACTACTTTCATCATTCAAATAATGTATCGCGTCTACTCCTCTATGAGTCGTGTACTGACCTCTCTAGGTACCCTGAATTTTGCTGCGTATTTCTTCTTGTTTGGAAAATGTACTTAGTTTAGCCATTAATAGTCACCGTCTTAACCTCTGTGCACAGAAGAAGGTTCATCGGATAGACAAACTAGTTGCTTACTGGGTGACTTTTAAAAAAACAGCCTGAGTGAGTCTGTGGATGCAGATGCGTTGCATCTGGAAAGTTTCATTTCTCAATTAAAATGAATGGTCTGTTTTAGGCACTGACTGATATGTCTGCTATATATTTTGAAGATTGAAAGATTGCCACGCTGAGAAAAGAAATGAGACTATTACTCAGCGGTTTTAAGTCCAGTGCGAAAGGCAATTGCTTGGAAAAAATCTCAATTTCGGTGCATAAGTAAACTTCCCCTTGATTTTTCGATCCTCAACAAATGCACAGGTTGTTGCTCCCACGGAAATAGAAATGGAAGAGATTCTTAGACGTGAAAATGCAGGCTGATATCTACACAATTATGAACATGATTAAGTGCCCTTTTAATCATACTATATAGCACATGCATATTTCTGTAAAATATTACAGTAGAGTATTTATTTTCTATGGCATTTCCATAACTCATATTGTGGGTAATTGTTTTTGAATTATAATTGTACGCTTTGGAAGCCCAATTTGCATTGCAAATGCAAAATATTAATTAAATAGGAAGTGTAGTTGATAGCGGATCCTATCTTGCTTTTTTAAGGGTCAGGAGAAAATCTCCAAAGGTTTTAAGAGTTTACAGCGAGTCTGAACTTCAAGGCTTTATCATTCATATACCTCCTAAAACCATGGAGTGTATTTTTGTATGTAATATGTTATATACATGACAATGAAGAGACTCAATATTCTTCCTACTGACCAAAATTGAGGAAACAATCTATTTTTAATTAGTATTTTATTTTAATTAGTTTCCACAGCTTCTTTGCTTCAGAACATCTTAGATTATTAACTAATAAAAAGGCATCATCTTCATGAAAGGGAATATGAAATCTAATCTGTTTTTCCTGTATAATAATAGGGATTGTAAGAGAATTGTAATGATAAAAAATAGACGCTTTGGGGGGAGTACTTTAAAGGTGTTTTAAAATAATCAGCTACATTTCTACTCTAGGTATGAAATGGATTTAGTTAAAATACCAAATATAAAAATACTATAGTAAGCTTCTTAATGATATGATTTCTAAAAAAAAAAAATTAGGGAAAATAATTTGGGTTTCAAGATTCTTCTGATGTTTTTCTAACTCAGATTTTGCAGTCCGAGTATCAGAATCAGAGCCCGGAATTCAGTAGAAACAAAATTTTGATTGATTTTTCCTTTCAAAGCTGTGTGCTGAAGATCCTAAATACAGAAATTTGGTTAAAAAACAAGGATTCTAGATGTGAAAACAACTCAGCAATTTACTATCCAAATTCTTTAGTTACCAGAGCCGTAAAATCTTAATAACTGGATTGAAGATATCCTGCTTGAGTGAAAGTTCACATACAGAAGTATTTTTCAAATGTTTTATTGTGCCTTTAAAGATGTATTCTTTATGGTATGCGTAGCTCAGTGGAAAGAGCCTGGGCTAGAGAGTTATGGGTTCGAATCCGAGCTCTGCCACTTGTCAGCTGTGTGACTGTGGGCAAGTCATTTAATGATAACGTCAGTATTTGTTAAGCGCTTACTATGTGCAGAGCACTGTTCTAAGCGCTGGCGTAGATACAGGGTAATCAGGTTGTCCCACGTGAGGCTCACAGTCTTCAACACCATTTAGCAGATGAGGTAACTGAGGCACAGAGAAGTGAAGTGACTTGCCCACAGTCACACAGCTGCCAAGTGGCAGAGCCGGGATTCGAACCCATGACTTCTGACTCCCAAGCCCGGGCTCTTTCCACTGAGCCACGCTGCTTCAACTTCTCTGTACCTCAGTTACCTCATTTGTAAAATGGGGATTAAGACTGTGAGCCTCACGTGGGACCACCCGATGACCCTGTACCTCCTCCACCACTTAGAACAGTGCTCTGCACATAGTAAGCGCTTAACAAATACCAACATTATCATTATTATTAGTGAGTGTTTAAGTGTTTGTGTTCTTCTGCGTCTGTTTTTTGTGCACCTCTCTTTGTCTCTGTTACACTATCACAAGACATTTTGATGGCAGAAACCGGCGATAGGCCCCCAGATGGTGTGGTTTCATTCAGGGTCAACAGGTCTGTAATAGTTTGTGTACAAGGCAAAGAGAAGCAGAAGCAAACCAAATCTGATCTGATTATTGCTCATCTACCCCAGTGCTTACTATATGCGCCTAACACGTTGGCAATTATTGTTACGTCAAGGGCGACAGCCATTACTCTGTCCTCTTCGAGTCTTCGGCGCCATTGTTCGAGAGCTGTGTGAACCCTGAGTCTGATCCAAAATAACATCGCTCGTGTTCGTGTTAAATCTGCCTGGAGGCCAGCTGTGTTGGCAAACTACCTCCCACTTCCCCCCGCACCCTCTGAGTCCTTGCTGCCTCTGGTTATGCTTTGTAAACTGAGGCTCGGCTAACCACTGGGTAGATCGAAAGCTTCCGGCTTTAGATCGAAGCAGGCTTTCCTGAGGCAACGGTGAAGAAGGATGAAGGGAGGAAGCAGGGGGAAATACTGGCCTGAATTATCGGGAATTATGCATCGGTCGGGTCCAAATCAGTGAGGTTTTTGTGAATATTTGAGGAAAATACATCAGGTGTTTCGGATCGGTGAGGCAGATCACCAAGCCTGCGGATGTAGGAGGCTCCCAAAAGGACGTAGTCTCCAGTCTGTTTTCCGTGAGGATGTGCTCTATCCACCTATGCCATGCTCTCTCCCTCTTTCCAGTCTCGCATCTCCTCCTGCCTTCAAGACGCTTCTACTTGGATGTCCTCCCGTCACCTCAAACGTAACATGTCCGAAACGGAACTCCTTATCTTCCCACCCAGACCCCGTCCTCCCCGTGACTTTCCCATCACCGTAGGCAGCACCGTTATCCTTCCTGTCTCACAAGTCCGTAACCTTGACGTTATCCTCCACTCCTCTCTGTCATTCCATCCACATATTCGATCCATCACTAAAATCTCGTCGGTCCCACCTTCACAACATCTCTAAAATCTGCCCTTTCCTCTCCTTCCAAAACTGCTACTCTGTTAATACAATCACTCGTCTTATCCTCCTGGATGACCGCATCAGCCTCCCGGCTGACCTCCCAGCCTCCTGTCTCTCCCCACTCCAGTCCACACTTCACTCCGCTGCCCGGATCATTTTTCTCCAAAAACGTTCAGGACGTGGCATCCCGCTCCACAGAAAACTCCAGCGGTCACCCATCCACCCCTGCGTCAAACAAAAACTCCTCACTGTTGGCTTTAAAGCAATCCGCCACCTTGCCCACTCCTACCTCACCTCCCTTCTCTCCTACAACCCAACCCACACACTTCGCTCCTCTAGATCTCGCGTGTCTCGCTGCTGACCCACATCTTGCCTCTGGCCCGGAACGTGACAGACAATGACCCTCCCCCGCCTTCAAAGCCTTACTGAAGAAACGTCTCCTCCAAGAGGCCTTCCCAGACGAAGCCCCACTTTTCCTCATCTCCCACTCCCTTCTGCATCACCCTGACTTGCTCCCTTTGCTCTTCTCCACTCCCAGCCCCGCAGCACCTAGATACGTAGCTGAAATTTCATTCGTTTGTGCTGATGTCTGTCTCCCCACCTCTAGACTGAAAGCTCATTGTGGGCAAGGAATGGGACTGTTTATTGTTGCACTGTGCTCTCCAAGCGCTTAGTTCAGTGCTCTGACCTCAGTAAGTGCTCAATAAATACGACTGAATGAAAAATGCTGTTGCTACCTTCTGAGCCAAGTGCTGATGTCAAAGCTGAGACTCACCCTTAATCTCTTCAGGGTAACAGATTTTACGGCTTCCTGAAGCTCAATTGGTTCCGTTAGGATGTGATGCGCTGTAAATATCAGCATTCGTTACCTTAGCGTCTACTATCGTAAGACTCTTCTTAGGGGTGGCAATCAAACCAGTGAGACTGCAGGCTTCAGTGCTCTAAGGGAATTCTCTTAAGGAGCCCCAGGGATTAGGAAATTCACCAAAGACCTAGAGGGGCAAAACAAGTGTGACGCTGAGTCGAAGAGGCCCTGATGACCCTGCCTCTCTCTCGTAGAGGAACTTTTATGTCAAATCCTCAACACTTTCCATCTCACCCCTCAGGGCGTCTTAGGGTACAAACGGAGTAATCCGACTGGCCTCTGCATTGGAAGCTCGCGGTGGGCAAGGAGCGTGTCTACCAACTCTTTTATATTGTCATTCCGTACTCTCCCAAGCGCTTCAAAGGGTGCTCTGCACATAGTAATCATTATTATTAAGTGCCGTCGAGTCGTCTCCGACTCATAGCGACTCCATGGATATACCTTCTCCGGAACGTCACGTCGCCTGCCGTAATCCACAACCTTTCTAATGGTTCTTCCATTATCGTTGATATGGTCTCTATCCATCTAGTTGCTGGTCTGTCTCTTCCTCATTTTCCCTGGTCTTTTCCTAGCATTAGTGTCTTCTCCAAACAATCAGTTCTCCTGATTATGTGTCCAAAATACACTGATGTAAGCGTTCAATAAATACGATTGATTGATCGAGGGCAGGGATTGTGTCTACTCACTCTGTCGTACCCTCCCAAGTGCTTGATACAAAGTTCTGCACAGAGTAAGTGCTCAATAGACACTGTTGGTTAGTTGATTGATCGCATTGAGGTTTCAAAGCAGTAACGAGTACCTTCTTGTCCCACCGCCCATCTCGGGGACTAATTAGCTCTAACGTCGGAATTGTCATTCCTACTGGGTGACTCTTAAACCCAAGCTGAAGAATTGCTTTGCTTTATATTTATGAAAAATAATCAAAAACATTTCCAAAGATATTATGATTTATTTTCACAGATTTAGAATGAATGCTCTCTTTCCTTGCTAACCTAATAACTGAGCCTGCTGTGGGCAGAGATTGTCTCTCTCTGTTGCTGAACTGTAGTGCTCTGTGCAGAGTAAGTGCTCAATAAATACGATTGATTGAATGAATGAATAATAATAATAATAACAATAGTATTGGTTAAGCTAATAAATACCATAGTTCAAGAATTACACTAAGTGCCGGGGTAGATACCGGATAATCAGGTCAGACGCCATTCCCGTCCAACTTGGGGCTCACATTCTAAGAAGGGAGGGAGAACAGGTATTTAATTCTCATTTTGCAAATTGGAAAACTGAGGCACAGAGAAGTTAAGTGACATGCCCCACAGCGGGCAAGCCTCGGTCCCCTGTTGCCCACTTCTCGGCTCTTTCGGCTCTTTCCATTTGGCCGCGCTATTTCCAAAAACTATAGAAACCTATCATTGTTTTACCAGCCAGGCACATTTATTAAGTGCTTAGTCTGTGGTGAGAACTATATTAAACACTTGGTGACCGAGTGGTTAAGGCGATGGACTTGAAATCCGTTGGGGTTTCCCCGCTTAGGTTCGAATCCTGCCGACTACGGAGAATCTTATACTTTCTCCCAGATTAGACTGTGAGCCCATCACTGGGCAGGGATTGTCTCTCTCTGTTGCCGAATTGTACATTCCAAGGGTTTAGTACAGTGCTCTGCACATAGTAAGCGCTCAATAAATACTACTGAATGAATGAAAGGAGAGTACGTAACGATTAGTAGACACGATCCCTGCCCTCAAAAGTCCACCATCTCCAATCCTTCTCTCACTCCCTTTGGGGAACTCTCGCCTACCTCAAATCCACGAGACCCACATCCCTTCTTACTTTTCAACCCCTCCTAAAATGTCACCTCCCCCAAGAGCCAGCCACTGAATAAGCTCTAAACCTCCTGATCACGCCAACCCATCAGCTACCTTATCGCTTAGATGTCTGAAGGCTCACTGCGGGCAGGAATTGTGCCTGTCAACTGGGTTGTATTGTACTTTTCCAAGCGCTAAGGACAGTGTTCGGAACCCATTAAATGCTCAGGAGGTGCCACTGATTGATCGCTGTCTCTCCGTCTGCTTGCTATCGTGTAATATCATTGTTCGCTTGTTACAGTGGGTCCCCTTTTACCCGTTTGACGATTTACGCTCACTCGTTTCTCCGCTTAGACGTTAAGGACCATGAGGGCAGAAGCGGTGTATTATAATTCTGTTACCCGGTAGGTTTCCAAGCACCTATTACAGTTCCCTGTACACAGTACTTGCTCAATAAGTCATGCTGGTGATCATTATGCTGATATTTGCCTTTCTAGGCAAGTGCGATGGGGATGCTGATATTCGCCAATATCTTCATGATTAATACGTCTTTAGTGCCGTATGTTCTAGGCGATGTCAAAATATCGTCGCGGTTATTAATAGTTTCGTTAAAATGCATTCAGTTCTCCTTAGAACATGGAGTTACATTCTTGACCTTCCTCGCTTCGAGGAAATATTGCATTAATAGCATGTGCAGCACGACTGATTCCGTACCGTGCATCGACTGTTGCTTCTGACCTCGTCTTGCATTCTAAACAGGTGGATGCATAATGTTGGAGGCCTGTTCCCCGAATCCCTCACGGTGTCTTGTTCAAAGGGTCTAGTCACACGTGGGTCGTTAGAATAATGATAATGACAGCGGTATTATTAAGCGTGGCCCACGTATTAAGCGGTGAGTTCAGTGCAAGAGAGTTCAGTGCAAGAGTAGTTTCAAAATAATGAGACACAGTATTTGGTTTCCATTTTATAGATGAGAAAACTGAGGCCGAGTGGTCGAGTGAATTGCCCAAGGTCACAAAGCAGGCAAGTGCCAGAGCTGGGACTAAAACCCGGGTCTCCTGACGACCAGTCCTGGGTCCTTTCCACTAGTCGGTCAATCAGTCAGTCCTATTTATTCAGCGCTTACTGTGCGCAGAGCCCTGTACTAAGCGCTTGGGAGAGTACAGTATAGCAATAAACAGGCACATTCCCTGCCCAGGCCGCTGTATATATGTACTTATGATTTACTAACATTCCTGAGGGAATGGTAAAATCTTCACCTCCCCATATCGTATTCCCCCAAGCGCTTAGTACAGTGCTTTGCACACACGATTGAATGAATGAACCTCAGCAGTTCTCACCAGATCGTTACATCTGAGCCTATTCACTCTTCCTTTTCCTGAACTAACTCATCTGCAATTACTACCGTTGTCCTTATTACAAACAAAAAGAATATAAGACAGTAGAACCCAAAACATTTAGGACCCACTAGCAGACGCATCTCCTTTTGAAAACCCAAGAGAGTGTGATAGAAAAGAGAGTTCATTAATATTTTTAGACATGTCACCTGCTTTGTTTTTGAGTCTTCTCAAGGCAGCGGGTATGTTTGAACCTGCTAATTTGCGAGAGTACAGTATCGTAATGACATAAAGCAATCCCCACTGTTGAATTTGGATCCAGGACACCTTACCCGTCCCTACAGAGTCGACTAAAATGCTTATATAGTTTCACAATTCTGACTTGTCCTCCCACTTGTTTTCCAAGTCTAAAGTACGCGGCCCAAGTTCTGAAATGTCTGCAGAACTGTTGGGTTTTACCATCATAAAGCGCCACCCCTCGTTGCTAAATGAGGTCATCTTTTTTTACCCCGTTTGAGGTAAATTTGGAGGGATTGGGAATATCCATTAATTGCACACAGTATATTTAAGGGTCCGTTTACACTATTTTTGCCTTTTAAATCCAGGCTACCTGACTTCATCTTGGAATCTCTTGCAGCAGGCAATTATCTACAACAAACAAATATGAATCCTAATAAATAATACTGCACTTTATAAGTCTCTACGAGATGGTTTACCTTTGAAGAACAGAATTTGTATTTATTTCAAGTGAAAAGTGATGATCAAAGCTTTCAGATCATTTAAAAGGGCGCAGTCGGAAAAGACATTTATAATGCATTTGAATTCTAAGGCAAAATATCTGGGTTTCCTTGCCAATAAATCACTGGTAGGTTGCCTTTTAATCACTCTATTTGATATTTGATATGTGGCAGTAAAATGTTTATATTAAGAATTGTACAGTAAAACCTCCGGTTTCTGAGGAAATTAATAGTCTGGAACCGTGAGAATCTGACTCTATCTGAATATTGATGATCTTACTTTCGGAGTCTCTCTGGGACTGGGGGTGTGAGGTGTTGATCATTGCTTCTTACTGATAAGCAAAATATTTCCAGAGCGTGAAGAATTCTGTGGTGTGTGAGAAGGATAAACCATAATCTGCATCAACACACCAACTTCTCCTCTGCCATTTGCATTGAAAATAAGGTAGAAGTTATGCTAAGCTCTCTATTATAGCCTCATGTATGTGAAAGGTCTTCCCCTTCATTTGAATAAGGCCTCTTATGCATGTGAAAAAAGCACATTTAAAAAGAGCGTTCCTTTAATTAGGATGGCATTTAGAAGCAGGATCCTTAAATGTTCACTTTTTGTGATGCTAAATTGTGGAGTATTTTCAAATGGAGCAGTCGTTTTGATTAAGAATTTTTATTTTTATTTATTTTAAAAGGAAATGACATGCTTTACCACAGAGAGTTAAGGAGTAGATTAATATGACTGTCTAGATTATGGAGAATTTAAATCGGAGTGTTTGAAATGTTGGGAAGTGTTTAAATATGGGATTAGACTTACAATATAGCAAGCAGTGAAGGAGATCAAAAGAACTCTGTTCAGAAAGTCCTATTAAAATAGGAGGAAAAACATCTATTGAGTATTTTCTTACGGCTAAATGATTAAAGATTTTTTAAATATATCCCATTCAATCTGACTTTAAAATACAAGTAAACACTAAAGACAGTGCATGAATTAGAGATTGCATTTGTTGTTGATGAGAGCAAAGTGACTTTAGCTCCAACTGCTTGAGCCGAATCTTGCGTTAAACATACACGGGATCCAGTGGCATTAATTTAAAAGTACTACCCTGGAGAATGAGCATTCAATCGGACATGGAGTATTATGGAGCCCTAAGTTAGCTGACTTACATCTCTATGAATATGGATTTCCCTCAATCTATATTTGATTCTCTCCCCCCTAAAAAAAAAAAAAAAAAGAAATTAAATCTCCTAAGTTTTCAACAAGCTTTAGGGCACACGGATTTAATCTTTTGGAACCCCATCTAACCACCAAATAAAATGTACCTCAAACATCCACACTGGGGAAAGCTAAGCGAGACCGTGAAAATTGCTTCCTTTGTGTTTGATAAATTATAGACTTTAAAACACATTTTCTTGGCCCTCCCCTCATCCATAGCTATGTGTGAGCACTCACATAGACACATATCATTTTGCAGATTGATAGAGGGGCGCACTTAACGCTTTCAAATGGTTAGAATCACTTGATTATCCAGTATCTGGGCCAGTTCTTAACGCAGTTCTTGGCATGTAGTAAGTGCTTAACAAACATCACAATATTAATAATGATCATTATTGCGATTTTAATATGCCTTCTGCATAGGGGAGAGGAGGTACTCCTTCCGTAACACTGCTGGGGTGAAGGAGAGTTTGTGGCAACCTACCCAATGCCACAGTTATACCGATATCATTTATTATTGAGAAACAGCATGGTCTGGTCGATAAAGCACAGGCCTGGGATCGAGAGGACCTGGGTTCTAATCCTGGCTCCACCCCTTGCCCGCCGGGTGACCTTGGGTAAGTCGCTTCTCTGTGCCTTAGTTTCCTCAATTGGAAAATGGGGGTTTTGATACCCGTTCTCCCTCCTACTTAGACCGTGAGCCCCATGTGGGGCAGGGACTGTGCCTGACCTGATTAACTTGCACTAGGGCTTAGAACAGTGCCTGACAGATTAAGTGCTTAACACCCTCCTTATCAAAATGATCATTAGCATTATTTTGTGCTTACTGCCAGCCAAGTATCCCCTTAAGTTCCGGGGGTAGATACAAGATGATCGGGTTAGACACAATCCCTTTCCCACATGGAGCTCACAGTCCAACGTTCTGCTCTCCTAAAAGTGCCTACGGTCTGACACGGGGGTCGTAATCTGAAGGGAAGGGACAACGGCTATTTAATTCCCATTTTAAGGATGAAGAAACGGAGGCATAGGGAAGTTGTGACTTGTCCGAGGTCCCAGCCAGTGGCAGAGCTGAGATTAGAAGCCATGTTTCCTGAATCCCATCCCTGTGCTCTTTCTACTACGCTCTACTGCTTCTTATTTGTTGGTTATTTAGTTATCTGTTCAATTCCTTATTTCATTGGAGGGATCATTTATGTCTATGCTCATACGTCCTTTTCCCAGCCTTTATTTGGCAGTTAGGGATGCCTGTTCTCCCCCATTATATTGCAAGTTGCTGGAGGTCGGGGGCAGTTACTTTCTTCCTCTGTGGCTTCCCAGGTTCCTAGGAGAGAAAATGCTGCGATGCTGCTGTTGCTGATGATAATGGTACCGTAGCATATTGCTTGGGATTTCCTTCACTGTGTCTTTCAACTATTTCTTCTCTCTGTATTTTTAGGTTTACTCCACTTCGGCTCACAGTGCAGCCGAATCATGTCATGCGCTCACTTTTTCTACAACGCAGGGGTGAAGTTCTCAATGAACCCTTCTTAAGAGAAGCAGCATGGCTTAGTGGATAGAGCGTGGGCCTGGGAGTCAGAAGGACCTGGGTCCTGCTTCTGGCTTCACGGCTTGTCTGCTGGGTGACCCTGGGGAAGTCACTTCACTCCCCTGGGCCTCCGTTACCTCGTCTGTCAAATGGGGATTTAGACCGTAAGCCCCGTGTGGGACAGGGACTCCTGTCCAAACCGATTCGCTTGTATCCACCCCAGCATTTAGTACAGCGTCTGGCGCATAGTAATTAAATAATGAAGCACAATTTGTCCCTTGATGATTGCTGCCTTATAATTTCAACTACAAAAATAGAAGTCACTGAATCAAAAACCATTTCCAAATTCCCGATCGTTTAGAGGATCAGTGTACTCTTTAGAAGCCCACGATAGCGGATCTTTGAAAAAATGCATCAGTCCTATTTCGTGACACATGTAAGTTTTATGAAATTTACATACGTTAAACGGCTTTTTGATGTTTGTCAGTGTGAAAAATCATGGCTCTTCCTAATATGAGATCATTACCCCAAGTGTCTTTTCTCTTTGCTGTTGAGGTATTTCTTTTGGATATCTACCTGAGAGAATCTCAAAATAGTTTCCGATGTTTCCACTTCAATCTATACCTAGACTATGCCCGTCCTTCCACTCCACCAGTTCTTGTTCGATTTTGTTTGGCTTTCGGTAGAATAGAAATCCTCTAAGCTATTATTTTTATTGGCTGTTATCATTATTATTACTATAACAATACTAATTACTATAATCATAATGATAATAACAATAATAGAGTCAAGCACTGTAGTGGATTCTGGGGTTGATTCAAGATAATCAGGTCAGACATATCCCTGCCCCACACAGGGCTCATAGTCTAAGTAGGAAGGAGGGAGAACAGGGATTCGATCCTCATTTTACCGACGAGGAATCTGAAGCGCAGAGAAGTTAAGTGACTTGCCCAAGGTTACACAGCAGGCTAGTGGCAGAGCTGGGTTTAGAAGCCAGGTCCCCTGAATCCCAGGCCCGTGCTTTAGGCTACGTTGCATTTTGGGATTAAACGCTAAAGGGCAAATATTCCCCAGTGTGTATGCATTTCCTGCACTGAACGACATAAAGCTTCTATTTCCCCATTGCTTTTTTGGTATTCTAAAAACAGGTAAACTTTACTCACATCTGTTTTGACTATTGTTGTGCCTGTCTATATGTATGTACCTTTTGTGAGTCATCTGCAGTCGTTTATTGCATTTTAAACATAGATCTACAGCACTTCTGCCTCATGGGACACATAAACTCTTAAGATCTACAGAACTGTTTCTTAAAACACACTTAGCAATAATATGTGAAACTGTGTTTTACATAATGTTTGAAGGACAAAGAATTTCTGATAAAAACAGCTCTGGGTCTAAAGATTTTAGTCTTTAATGCGTCTTTTAGAACCAGATTTTGCCCTCCAAATCTATTCATCCTTTAAAAAAAAGCTTCTCACAGTAAAGGTAAAAATGTCTTAAAAAGAAAAGCTGCTTGTGTCTAGAAGAAGGGAAGGAGAGTAGTGGAGAAGAGGAAAGTTCTTGTCTCCAGAGGCAGAAACAATGGGTTTCAGAGAAGTGTCTGCGGTTGCTGTAAAGAAAGTAGAAAGCGATGGTGTGTTTGCTGCTATGATATCGAATAGGGATCAGTCCAGGCTTGTAAATTGAATTTTTACCCATAAGAGTGGTTGAGGCCCAAGAAACGAGTGTTGTTTTACATCTCCTACTAGACCGTAAGCACTTGAGGGCAATGATTGATCGTGTCGACCAACTCTGTAATATTGTACTTTCCCAAGTGTTCGTACAGTGCTGTGCACAAGGTAAGCACACCTTAAATACGATTGATTGCTTAATAATTGTAAATTATGATTATGGTGTTTATTAAGCCCTTACCTCGTACCAGGCACCGTACTGAGCACCGCGGTGGATAAAAGCCAATCAAGTTGGGCACGGCTCCTGTCCCACGCGGGGCTCACAGTCTCAATCCCCATTTTGCAGATGAGGTCACTGAAGCATAAAGAAGTGCGACGACTTGCCCAAGGTCACAAAGCAGACAAGTGGCAGAGCCGGGATTAGAACCCGTGACCTTCTGACTCTCGGGTCTGTGCTCTTTCCACTGCGCCTTGCTGCTTCTTGAACCTAGTGCCATGTCGGAACGGCCAGAAAGAACCGGAGAGTTGAGCAGTTATCTGGTAAATTCAGGTTCAAAGATTAATAACTCCGCAATCCAAAGCCCATGAGGAAAGAAGACTAGAAGGTCAAGTATAAAGCCCTGAGAAAGCCCATATATTTCCCTGCAGGACTCTTGAGAAGCAAGATGGCCTATGGGCCTGGCATTCGGACGGATCTGGGTTCTAATCCTGACTCTGCCACTTGTCTACTGGGTGACCTTGGGCAAGTCACTTCACTTCTCTGTGCCTCAGTTACCTCCTCTGAAAAATGGGGATTAAAACGGTGAACTCCATGTGGGACATGTACTGTCTCCAACCTGATTACCTTGGATTTACCCCAACGCTTAGTAGAGTGCCTGGCACAAAATAAGCACTCAACAGACACTATTTTTTTTTAAAAAATCTCACCATCACACTAAGCTATTGATCTTTCCCCTCCAATATTCCAAATTCAACCTAGTTTGGTTGGGAAGGAGAGACGAATCTTTCCAACTCAGAGTTTTGTTCTCAGGATTCCTCTTTCTTTCCATTTCTAGTGTTACTACCTTCCTTGCTGATCATACCTACCTTATTTAACTTCTTCCCAGAAACGTTTTGAAATCCAGCCTGCCCCTAGTCCTACTGCACTTATCACTCTTGAACTCTCCCATTTCCCCTTATCCATAATTTAACATCTTTCTTCCCTCTAGACTGGAAACTCCCTGAGTCTTATTGTATTATATCTCCCAAGAGGTTAATATAGTGCTCTTCTGATTGTTTGGTGAGAAATTGATGGGCGTAGCTTAGTGGAAAGAGCCCGGGCTCGGGAGTCAGAAGTCATGGGTTCTAATCCCGGCTCCGCCACTCATCGGCTATGTGACTTCGGGCAAGTCGCTTAACTTCTCTGTGCCTCAGTTACCTCATCTGTAAAATGGGGAATGAAGACTGTGAACCCCATGTGAGGCAACCTGATTATCTTGTATCAACCCCAGTGCTTAGAACAGTGTTGGCACATAGTAAGTGCTTAACAAATTCCATAATTATTATTAGATAAGAGAGATTTTTAATTTAATCATCAAGAGGTATATAGGAACATCACTTTCTAAAATATATTTAAAAGAATAAGGTGTTTTTCTTTTTTTGGTGGGGAGGCTGGGGGGCGGGGTTCGTTTGTTTTTATGGTATTTGTTAAGTGCTTACCATACGCCAGGCACCGTTCTAAGGGCTGGGGTAGATACAAAACAGTAAAGTAAGGCACAGTCCATGTCCCACAGGGGCCTCACAGTCTTAATCTCCATTTTAAAGATGAGGTAACTGAGGCAGAGAGAAGTTGTGACCCGTCCAAGGTCACACAGAGGCAGACAAGCGGCAGATCTGGGATTAGAACCCAAGTCCTCCTGAGTCCCAGGCCCGTGCCCTATCCGCTAGGACGCGCTGCTTCTGTTAAATGTATCTGAAAAACTGCAACTTAAAATTCAAATAGGCTATAATGCAGAGCCAGAGTTATACTGGTTAGAGTTTAAGGGTCATTGATCTCGGAAAATTAATTCCTACGTTCTCAATCGTAATAGGACCTGTAGTTATATTTTAAGGCGATCGCCTTTAGTCTCTGCTACATGTAACCTCCTTGAGGACGGGTTGCATCTGCCAACTCTGTTGTATTGTACTTTTCCCAGCTCTCAGGACAGTGTTCTGCACACAGTAAGTGCTCAAAAAATAGAATCGATCGATCGAACGATATATTCAGACTTTAACAGGCCGAAGAAGCACGGACATTTTAGCACGTTACTAAACCCGAACGGTTCAGATCATTATTTTGTCTACTGAATACTGCTTATTTAGACTTAAGCTAGGCAAGGATTAAAAAAAAGACTTTTTATAAATATAGATTTTTATAAATGTGTACAGCCAATTCCAGATGAAGATACTCAATTAGGGAAAGGAGAGAAATGTGATAAGGCAGTGCCACTTGTTAAATTTACTCTTCTCCCCTTCTCCGGGTGATACATCACGGAGGACTCATCTGAGCTGTCACTGCAGCATCACTAAGAGGATGTACACAACATCCTCCATTCAAATTACCTTTCAAATCAATCACCCCCATCAGGCCGCTATCTTTATTTGATGGCTGTAGGACAAATGTTTTGGCTTATAGGTAGGAAATGTTAGCATTTGAAAGAGTCCTGACTGGGAAGGTTTAATGGACACCGTTGATAAATTGTGGTTAGGGCAGAAAGCATAGTAAATAGTCTTGTTGAAATACTTGGAACAATTTGGCAGTGCTTTTTGAAATAGGAGACTGAGCAAATATTTTCAAACCATATCCCTTTTCAAAACCCGGTTAAAAAACCCAAACATTTCTGCAAAGCGCATGAGCATGTTATGTTCTCCTAAACTCTTAGGTTTTCTAAAGAGAAAATTGTAGGTGTAACAGTATATTTGCAGACTGAACCCCGAATGCTGTGGTTTAAATGTAAGGATTTTTCATTTATCTTTTGTTACTGGTGAACCAAAAGTATTTCTAGGAAAATGGTCTGGGACGTTTAGTGCCTGGGTCACCTTAAGCTCCTAATTGAGAAATTGGACGTTTAATAGCTCAGACACATCCTATTCTTAAAGCCATCAGACTGAGGGGCTGAAACACAGCTTCAACTATTTCTTTTCTAGCGTGGTAAATTCTTTTCACCCTGCTGTGCTTTGTAAATATCATATGCATATTAACATGTGCTTTGAAATTTCTAATCTTTTCTTAGCACATCTACTACAGTATTATCAGTGACTTTCAAAATTTCAATATAGTATAGCATTACTTTTCAGTGGCGTGATTTAAACCGGATAACGTTTGTTCCCAGATCACTTTACTACACATTCATACGTTTAAGCTGTAATATATCGCTTTGTAAAATATGTTTTTGTTATTCCTAGGTAATTGAAAATAATGACCCAAAATCATCTAATGTTATACAGTGATCGTATGATGTGCTAACCCAGTAGCTTAGGATACCATATAAAACCAGACTGTAGAGCCCTGCCTTTGAAATATGATTTAAAACAGAATTTATAATGTCGCAGAATTACATAAAACTGTGTGAAATTGTGCAGATAATCATTTAAATCTCCCTACATGAAAAGATAATTGCTCCAGAAATTAACTGTACCTGGGGTTCATTCATTTGGTCATGGCTAGTTTCTTATATAGTGATGATTTGATATTAGAGCTAATTAAGATCAGGTCAGAGTTGCTGAAGGTCAGACATTAATGCACAGGATCATTGAAATGATAATTATAAACAGATTAGGAAGCTACGGTCTTTTATAAGGGGTTATTAGATAATTACTGTGAGAGTGTACGGCTTACTGTAATAATGGATTATCGACTACTTACGGCGTTTTAAGGGTGAGAGTGTGTTACTTCCTCAAGGACTGTGAGGAATCATGTTGCTGAAATTCAGGGCTCAATAAATAAAATAGAATCATTCCATCTCCACTCTTCTCAAGGATTCTGAGATCGTTCCTCGGGTGGACGTCAAACGTACTCTCCCAAGTGTTTGGTACAGCGCTCTGCACGCGGTAAACCCTCAATAAGTAGCACCGATTGACTGTAGTTCGTGCCACAGCCTCGGAAGCGTTGGGTTCTTTTTGGTTTTTTTTCGTGTTCGTTTGTTTTGTTTCATCGTAGAGGAGGAATAAAGGAGCCTGGAGAGTGGACGTTAGTGGTAAGAGCTCTTTATTACTAAATAAAATATTGGTCATTAATTGGCATTTATTGAGTGCCAGCTGTGCAGAACATTGTAGGGATATGCTAGGGAGAATACAATGCAATAAAATGGGTAGACGAGACCCCTGCCCTCAAGGTTCTTATAATCCAGCCGGAGTTTCCAAGAAACTCGTGGCATTTTTCCATTCGTCTGTAAGCCTCATACAATGTTTTAGAGCCGCAAAGGGACAGACGAACAGGGAAGACTAGGAAGTAGCAGATCGACTTAATCTCTTCTATTATTGGGGATGGGCTGAGAGATAACAATCCGATACACTTCTTTTACTCCTTCTTCGCTTATCTTTGGGAGAGTAAGTACGTTTTTTCATAAGAACGATCATGATTGAAAAGATCCTGCAGGAAATTTCGGTACACCCCTTTCTAAGATCGTCTACTAAGGATGGATATTTGGTCTGTGAGTTCACAGTACTACACGGTGCCTTCCTAATCCTTATCTTCTCCTATATTAACCCCGGTCGAGGTTGGAGGTAAAAGTAAATGGAGAGTTTATGATTTTCCAGGGCCATCAGGCTAAAGGAGTCAGCTGTGATGGAGATTTCTAGGATGTTTTCCTGACGCTACCAGCGGGCGGATAGACTCTACTCCCACGGAGGCCCCTGCTTCTAGCTGAGGAAAGAGTGACACGGTTAGAAAATCCGGGCAGTGTCTTGTCAGGGAGCTGACATCTTTGATGGATGGGGGTACGGCAATTACGAAGCACTAGGACAGATTTAGTCAATTAGCAGGATTCCCTGTCCGATGGCAGGACATGCTGTGTGACTGGCCTGGACATTGCAGGCATTGAGATTTAAACTGGGATCCTGGAGCCTGGAAGCAGCGGCTCCTTTAGGTAACACAAAAGAGCCTTCTCCCTGCCCCAGAACTCTGCTAAGCCCATCTCAGCTGGAAATCCCTCTGTGCATAATCAAGGCTTTAATGAAAAGAGAAAAAGGGGTATATGATCCCTGCCCAGGCTCCGCTCTTCCCTCCTCCCATCCCGGTTAAGGAACTACGTCCCCGTCGACAGCTGAAAAGCTCAAACAAAGTCATACGTTCAGCTGGGCCCTTTCTCCACCTTCCCCTTTCTCTCTGCACCCATCGGAAGACTAGTCTGAATCAACGGAGGTCTAGAAATAATCTGGATTCATCTGAGGATCGTGTACGTATGCGCATCTGTATCCGTATCTCATCTCATAGGAGAAGCAGCGTGGCTCAGTGGAAAGAGCACGGGCTTTGGAGCCAGGGCTCATGAGTTCGAATCCCAGCTCTGCCACTTGTCGGCTGTGTGACTGTGGGCAAGTCACTTAACTTCTCCGTGCCTCAGTTCCCTCATCTGTAAAATGGGGATTGAGACCGTGAGCCCCACGTGGGACGACCTGATTCCCCTATGTCTACCCCAGCGCTTAGAACAGTGCTCGGCACATAGTGAGCGCTTAACAAATACCACCATTATTATTATTATTATTATCTCACTTAACTTCTCGGTGCCTCAGTTACCTCATCTGTAAAATGCGGATTGAGACCGTGAGCCCCCCGTGGGACAACCTGATTCCCCCGTGTCTACCCCAGCGCTTAGAACAGTGCTCGGCACATAGCAAGCGCTTAGCAAATACCAACATTATTATCATTATTATTGTTATCTGTAAAATGGGGATTGAGACCGCGAGCCCCACATGGGACAGGGACTGTGTTCCAACCTGATTTGCTGGTATCTACCCCAGCGCTTAATACGGTGTCTGGCAGATAGTGAGCGCTTAACAAATACCACAATTGTTATCATCATTGTAATACCTTAGAAGAAAGCAAACGGGCCTATTCAAAAGTAGATCTGGACTCGCTGGACATTTTCCCCTGGGTTTTCTTTGTGTTAGGGCTTGCTAGAGCCGGAGTCCAGGACCTGGCTGGAGACCTAGGAGCTTCGTTCATTCGATCGTATAATCGCATTCCTTAAACATTAGAGCTTAAGGAAGAGGTCCACCATCTCTTAGTTCTGTGGATCCGGGGCTGTCCACGCTCCCGGATGGTTTAGCGGCAATATTGCTTCCGACACCAAGTGCTTCTGGCACTGTCCTCTGGCAGCATTCAATCCTGCCATAGAGGGGCTTTCCTCAAACACTCATTCTGCCCCAGCAGGGCGGTCCAGCCGGGAACATGGATTCGGCAGCAGAGACAAATAGAACCGGGTGTGGTGGCTTTGAGAAAGGAGGTAGAATCCTGGACGGATTCAGCAGCGACTTCCTCGGCTATTCAGTCAATCAATCAAGTGTATTTTTTCAGGGCTCACTGTGTGCAGACCACTGCCCTAAGCATTTGGGGGAGGGCGATACGAGAGTTGGCAGCCACGTCCCCACGGTGAGATTGCGGTCTAGAGAGGGCGACAGACACGAATATAAATAAATAAATGACAGATGTATGCATAAGTGCTGTAGAGCTGGGGCTTAGTCAGAGAAAGCCTCTTGAAGGAGATGTGCCTTCAATAAGGCTTTGAGGTTCGGGAGAGCGGCATAGTATAGTGAACAAAGCCCAGATCCGGGTGTCAGAAGGTCATGGGTTAATAATAATGATAATGTTGGTATTTGTTAAGCGCTTACTATGTGCCGAGCACTGTTCTAAGCGCTGGGAGAGATACAGGGTAATCGGGTTGTCCCACGTGAGGCTCACAGTTAATCCCCATTTTACAGATGAGGGAACTGAGGCACAGAGAAGTCAAGTGACTTGCCCACAGTCGCACAGCTGACACGTGGCAGAGCAGGGATTCGAACTCATGACCTATGACTCCCAAACTAATCCCGACTCCCCCACTTGTCTGTTTTGTGTGACCTTGGGCAAATCACTTCACTTCTCTGCCTCAGTCACCTCATCTGTAAAACGGGGATTAAGACCGTGAGCCCCACGTGGGACAACCTGATTACCTTGTAATTACCTCAGCGCTTAGAACAGTGCTTGGCACGTAGTAAGCGCTTAAATACTATGATGATAATAATTATTTTTATTATTATATGAGGAGGAAGGGCATTCAGCCAGAGGCAGGACACGGGCAAGAAGATGGCAGCGTGATGAATGAGACTGAGGAGCATTTCAGGAGTGAAGTGTATGGGCTCGGTTGTAGTAGGAGAGCGTGAGGCGAGGGAGGAGGGGGCAGGTGATTGAATGAGCCCGTTTCTCTCCAGTGTGGAGGCCATGGTCACGACCGGAAAGGCGGGGAGGCAGTCGAGGTTCTTCGACTAATGCGTTCATCCACAAAAGGTCCGCTTTGGGGCCATGGGAAGAACGGTGAGAGTAGCAGCAAAGGTTCTCAGGAATGGAACCCCCAACAGCAGGAGGATGTGGGGCCAAGTCGCAGCCGAGGATGGCCGCCGTCACCTCCGGATCCTCGGAATCCAGGTCCACTAAGAGGAAGGAAGAAGGTCAACAGTCACAGGGAGCCAGTGGTGGAGCTGTGCTCCGCGTCTTCCGTATATGTCCTCCATCTTGCACCTGTTTGGTTTCGCAGTGATGATGTCTGTCTGGATGAGCGTACGTGTGCTTAGCTGTAAGGGCCTGTCTTTTTGATGGGAAGGAATAAGCATGATCCACACTAATGACTTTGGAAAAGACTGAGTAATCATGAGACTGGAGGATGGGTTTTCTCATGGATAGAAAACTGGCTAAAATATAGCCGATCGGTAATATTTACTGAGCACGGATTATGTCGGTTCAACCTCCACAACGTCGCTAAGATCTGTCACTTCCTCTCCATCCAAACTATCAGGTTAATCCAAGCACTTATGATAATAACTATGGAATTTGCTAAGTGCTTACTCTGTGTCAGGCACTGTACTAAGTAGCGGGGTAGATACAAGAGCTCGCGGAGAAGCAGCGTGGCTCAGTGGAACGAGCTCGGGCTTGGGAGTCCGAGGTCACGGGTTCGAATCCCGGCTCTGCCACTTGTCAGCTGTGTGACTGTGGGCAAGTCACTTCACTTCTCTGTGCCTCGGTTACCTCATCTGTAAAATGGGTATTAACTGTGAACCTCACGTGGGACAATCTGATGACCCTGTATCTACCCCAGCGCTTAGAACAGTGCTCTGCACATAAGAAGCGCCTAACAAATACCAATATTATAATTATTATTATACAAGGTAGTTGGGTTGGACCCAGTCCCTGTCCCACATTGGCCTCACGGTCTCAAGCCCCCTTCTTTACAGATGAGGGAACTGAGGCCTTGATTACCACATCAGCCCCCTTGCTGACCTCCCTGTCTCCTGTCTCTTCACACTTCAGTCCATTCTTCACTCTCCCACCCAGTTCATTTTTCTACAAGAACCACAGTCCAGGCTTCCCCACTTCTCAAGAACCTCCAGTGTTTTCCCATCCATCTCTACATCGAACAGAAACTCCATATCATGGACTTCAGAGCACTCGATCACTTTGCCTCCTCCTACCTCGCCTCGCTATTCTCCTACTACAACCCAGCCCGCACACTTGGCTCCTGTCATCCCCACCTGCTCACCGGCCCTCAATCTCATCTTTCCGTCGACCTCTCGCCCGCGCCCTGAATCAGGCCTGGAACGCCCTCCCTCTTCATATGCCTCACACAATGACTCTCCCCCACCTCAAAGCCTCACTGAAGGCCCATGTCCTCCAAGAGGCCTTCCCTGACTAAGCCCTCTTTTCCTCTTCTCCCACTCCCTTCTCCGTCACCCTTGAGCATGGATTTTCTCCCTTTATTCAACCCTCCCTCGGTCCCACTCCCTTTTGTACATATGCATAATTTATTTATATTAACGTGTGTCTCCCCCTCTGGACTGTAAGCTCAAGTGGGCGGAGAATGCGACTGCCAACTCTACTGTGCTGTACTGTCCCAAACACTTAGTACAGTGCTCTGCACCCAGTCAACACTTAATAAACACCTATGATGACGATCATTTTCCATTCTTTCCCTGTGGCATCATTTGCCTCCCCTTTTTTTTACAGTATCTGTTAAGCCCTCACTATGTGTCAAACCCCATTCTAAGCCCTTGGGTAGATACAAGTTAATTAGGTCGGACAGAATCCCTGTCCCGCATGGGGCTCACAGTCACAGTAGGAGGGAGAAGCACAGAGGCACAGAGAAGTCAACTGACTGCCCGAGGTCACACAGCAAGCAATTGGCAGAGCCGGGATAAGAGCCCAGCTCCTCTAACCCCCAGGCCCGTGCTCTTTCCACTAGGCCATGTCGCTTCTCAGTATCAGACGCCCATACCCTGAAAGCTAAAATAATCGACTAGGTAATTATGAAACTGACACCAGGCTGATTTTTTTGCTTGCTTGCGTTTCCCCAGCTACTGGAGTTGGAATTACAGTCTAACCCCATTATTTGCTTTCTGCGTAACCGTCGATTAGGGGTAGTGATAAACGACGGATGCATTTACAATGCCAGCCGACTTGTCGCTGTGTCGGATGTATTTGTGCTTTTTTTCTCGGAGACCAATAGTAAATGCTACACTCCATCAATCGAGAATTTGCACCGCGTAAAGAAATGCTTGCAACCAGCCAGGAACGTAATCCGTATTGCACAAGTTTTTTGGGCGTCTTCCAACGAGAGTTTAAAGGAAACATGTTTTGCTCTAAAGAAGGAGGCTTAATCATAGAAAATACTTTGCACGAAGCTTTCATGTTATTGTGAGTCACAAAAAAAGGTAATTGAGAAGGTGCTGGTGTTTGTGGTTTAGGTGATTGAACAGGGACAATTTCCACAATGGAGGTGCCGAAAGAAGATCTGCACAATTATAATGTTGTCCTGTCTCTTTGTTCAGGCTTTTGTGAAAGACAATTACCTGCTTCTCATCAGCACTTCGAAGATTAAATCTACAGTTTAAACTTGCTATTTAAACTCTGCTTTCAAAACAGCATTCCACAATTAAGGAATCTCACTGTGTGGTCCAGAACGGTCCCGGTACGCGTTCGCGGATCCCAGGACCGAAAGCGTGTAAATAATTGCGCTTTGATATTGCGGTTCTTGGATTACAGGCCCGTTCATATGTGTCCGTTTTTGACAGTCATGCAGGTCAGGGTGGATTTTTTTTTTCTAGCCTGAAAAGTGGCAGCACTTAGGAACCGGTATTACTGTCTGTCAAAAAGGAGTAGAAAATCCGGAATGTTCAGATTGTTGCTGTCTTTCTTGCCTTGCATGAATGATACTAAGATGGCCGTGGAGAGATAGAGAAACAACTCTGTTTGAAGTCTAGAAAAAAAAGTAGAGGTAATACGAGTTGAATATTTTCCCGAAACCCAGGGGCCCCCAGGTCTAGCACTGACCACTAAATACCGGGGACTGTTAGCCATTTCAGTGCCAAGGAAAGTAGGTCTTTCTTTGGGAAGGGAGGTGCGGATTTTTCTTCTGTCGGGATTCGAGAAGCTGCTTTGTTAGAAACCAGGATTTCTCAGAAGGACTGTCAGGATGTCAAGGAAATCGCTGCCCTCTGCAGCAGTCAGGCTCGAGCGTTTTGTATAAGCACACAGGGGAGAATATGCAAAAAGCAATTTTTGTAATAGCTTTTCTCTGTCCCCCTCCCCCGGTGTAATATGGTGATAGCATCATCCGAGCAAAGTGGCTGGAAAGAGAGATGTAGCCAAGCCTTCCTTTATAAGATCTGAAGTTGCGGATGGGGTGGGAATTAAAGGGAGCCGAGGGTGGGGAGGAACTCAAAATGGATTTCTGGAGTGAAATAAGTAGCCTCGGGCCACGGGAATAGGGGCCACTGGTTTCGGTGAAGCACCTGCTTTGAAAAGATTTCAGGCCATCAGCGTGTATACACCTCCGGCACGAATTTAGCCATATCTGTAGAAGAGGGTCACGAGCTCCGATGCAGCGATGGGAAGCTTCAGCAGTACAGAAAAGCAGATTGTGAATCTGGAAACGTAGCCTTTCCTTTTCTACCTCTGGCTTGCTTTTTAGCTTTGGGCGCGTCAAATAAAGCTACGCATCCTGCTGTGGCGGGGGGGTATGTAAATGAAACCGGCGATTCTCCGGACAGCAAATAAATATCAACTGGGATGTCGGTCCCTCTGAAGATACAAAAGAGGAGAGGGCTGAAGGTGGGGGAAGGAGGTGCGCGGAGGAGGACAAAGAGAACTTTCAATAGAGGCTGTGTGGCGACAGTGCCGAGATCCAAAAAGAGAAAAAAGAAATTATAATGAACTTTACTGCTCCTTAGCAGGAGTTCTTGCTACATGCAGACACAAGTGTGTTGTGACAAGTCATCCCCTTAACAAGTGAAGATAAGTACTGTCTATATAATAGCACTAATAAAAATGAAAAAATGAACTGTCAGTCAAAATACTGATGACATACAAAGCATCATAATAAATGATTGATGAGGCACAAATTGCTGAAAGAAATCTATTTCAATGCATCACCAGGCATTTATCCTTCTGCAGTGAAAGTGCATTGAGAATAATAGGATTTATCAGGGACAGTTATCAATTCTTGATATGTACCGTATATATTTATTAAAACCTTGGCTCATAACAGGGGTGGTAATAATTCATATTACACCTTTCGCCTCGAAGGATCTCCAAGTGTTATATGAATATGGAAAACTGGCTTGCAAGCTAGAAAGCAGGATTACCACATTCCCTACTTAACTCCAGCCACTTCTGGGGTGAAATGAGACGGGACTTGAGCAATTTGGCTGATTTGTGGCCCTTAAAGACCACCTAGTAAGCTCAACCGGAGCAGAATACAGGATTAAGCCTATTAAAGGGAGTTGGCTGCGTAGAATACATATTTTTTCCTCACGTTAGTTTCACACACACAGTAAATCTATTTCTCTCCTGTTCCTCTCGCCCCACCTCTCCCCTTGACGCCCACATTTTACCCCTCCAAAATCGCCCATTCGCCCATGAAAACAATTTGGAAATCAAATGAGCAAATTCAATTTATTTTACCTTTCCTTTCATAACTCCCCAAGAGAAAACTAATTAAAATATCATTCTAATGTATGACATTGTTTATCATTTAAATTTTACTTATAAACTCGTTATTTATGCCGACACATTTATCAGTTCATAAATATACATCTCTCTTTGGGGGTCAAAGATGATGTTACTCATAGTGGGGGGCTTTCAATTATTGTGGGTGTATGTGGAGAGAGATTGTGTATGTGTGTGTGTTTTTGTGAATGAGAAGGCCAGTATAATTGACAATTCTTTCTTCATCATGCTCAGTCACTATCACTCAGTCATATTTATTGAGCGCTCACTTTCCGCAGAGCACTTTACTAAATGCTTGGAAGAGTAGGATATAACAGAGTTGGTAGACATGTTCCCTCCCCACAGCGAGCTTACAGTCTAGAGGGGACGATCTGGGTTGATAATACGCTGTGAGCGTGTAAAGATTGTCCCTTTCTGAACTCTTACATTTGTTACCTCTAGGGCCTGATGCTGTTTTCATTTCTCCCTTTTGGTGTCACAATTTTCCCAACGTTTTGCTCCCAGTTATCTCGTTCACGATAACCGAATATCAGTAGGACCTGTGTTCTCCTAGAGTCTCCCAATTCCTTATTTTGCTCCCTCGTTTCTGAGTGTTTACCCTGTCCAACCCGAGAACTTACCTACCACCTCTGTTGCACTGTACTCTCCCAAGAGCTTAGTACAGTGCTCTGCACCCAGTGAACACTCAATAAATAAGACTGATTGATTGAGTTGGTAGACACATTCCCCGCCCACAGGGAGCTTACGGTCTAGAGGAGGAGATGGACATTAAAATAAATTAAGGGTATGTACGTAAGTGCGGTGGGGCTGAGGGAGGGGTGAAGAAAGGGTGCAAATCGAAATGCAAGGGTGACGCGGAAAGGAGTGGGAGAAGGGAAAATGAGAGTTTAGCTAGAGAAGGCCTCTTGGAGGAGATGTGTTTTCAATATGACTTTGAAGGTGGGGAGAGTGAACACTGGTTGGATATTAAAGGGGAGGGAGTTTCAGGCCGAGGTTCCTTAAGGACAGTGAACGTTGCTGATAATTCTGTTGTACGGTACTCTCCCAAGCACTTCTTGGAGCGGTGCTTGACACATAGTAAGCGCTTAACAAATTCCATTATTATTATTATTAGTAGTAACAATAATACAGTGCTCTGCACCTAGTGAGCACTCAATAAATACCATTGGCTGATTAATCGAGGCAGGGCTTGGGCGAGCGGTCAGCGGTGAGACGGACGTGATCGAGGTACAGTCAATCACTGAACCAACCAGTGATATTTATCGAGCACTTATTATGTGCGGAGCACCGTACTAAATGCTCAGGAGAGTACACTACAACAGGATTAATGGACATATTCCCTGCCCATAAAAAGCTTACAGTTTTGGGGTGGGAGACAAACAACTAAATTAATATGATTTATAATATATAATTTGAAGATATGTACACAAGTACTGTGGGGTTGGAGGTGGGGGCGAATATCAAATAATCATGATGGCATTTAATCGCTTACTATGTGCCAAGCACTGTTCTATAGCACCTGAGAGGATTCAAGGTAATCCGGTTGTCCCACATGGTGCTCACAGTCTCAATCCCCATTTTTCAGATGAGGTAACTGAGGCCCAGAGAAGTGAAATGACTTGCTCAAAGTCACACAGCTGACAAGTGGCAGAGCCGGGATTGGAACCCATGACCTCTCAAGCCCGGGCTCTTTCCTCTGAGCCACGCTGCTTCTCAAATGTCCGATGTCTGCACAGATGATGCAGGAGGCAGAGCGAGCCGGGGAAAAGAGGGCTTAATCCCGGAAAGGCCCCTTGGAGGAGATTTGACCTCATTAATGTTTCGAAAATGGGGAGATTAGTCTGGCAAATATGGAGGGAGAAGGAGATCCAGGCTAGGGGAAGGACTTGGGCAAAAGGTCGGCAGTGCGATAGATGAGATGGGGGTAGCCTGGGTCTTTGAAAAGAATTATTTATTTTTTTGCTGTGAATTATTAGGTAGTGAATCCAGTGGAAAAAAGGCCAGATGCAGCGTTACCGTTGGGATATTTAGGGTCCATATAATACGCCTGTTAGTCTGCAGTTGTCTCCTTTAAAATAGACACTCACGGACCTAGTTCGGCAGATGCAGAATGTCTCACGTCTTAAAGTATGGCTGCTTAACGGAACTCTGTGCCTTGATAATCACACATCATAACTGTTGACATATACTATGCTAAGGCTTTGCATTTCCCGTGTTTAAAAAACACAGCGAAAACCATACCGTTCTTGATCTTAGGGAAAAATCACAGTTGAAGCTGAAACTCTATCTGAAAATACAAGTTTTCAACAACAATAAAATACTTGCTCTATTCCTCCCTACATCCCTGACTATCTTTTCAGTGGAGATTGGAGATTTGTTTTATTGTCCTACACCCAGGTAGCTCTTTTTCTTCACTACTGTATTTTGGAACTCCCGTTAAGCACCTATTCAGGGCCAACGACTCCTGGTAATTGCTGTTTGCTATCCATTAAAAAAAAAACACAGCTTGGGAAGAAAGAAAACCCATTTTCAGTGAAGTGAGATACTTTATTTGGGGATCTATTTGTTTCTGTTTAAAGCCAAGACAGAAAGCATTCTAATGTCAGACCCTGTGCGAAGGGTTTTAGTGGGAAGAAAGCAGGTCTAAGAGTCATCGATCCAAGCTCTAGTAACTAGTTCTGGCACAGGTCCACTGTGGGATCTCAGAAAGTCACCGAACCTCCCCGGGCCTCGGTTTCCTCGTCTATAAAACAGGCATAATAATCCCTTCCTGTCCTTATGACACGGGAATGCCGTGAAGGTAAAAATGAGTTAACTGATGTGAAAAAATACAAGGTATCATCATCCTCATCATTGCATTATACTCTCCCAAGTGCTTAGTACAGTGTTCTGTTCACAGCACGCCATAAATATCATTGATTATCCATTTGCCTTTAGTCCCAGGTAAATTCCAGAATACAGTTTATTTCCTTGTCTGGCTGGGTTATTTTCATTATTCTCTAGACGAGCATTCACAGGTTGACCTTATTTATCATTTATTTGCCTTCTATTTAATATCCTGACACTTTACTTATTGGTTTGCATAATATAAAGACTGAATAAATGGTAGCGAAAATGATTATAACCATCACCAGTAGCACGGATTGGGTCTTTAGTGTGTGCAGACACTGAGGAACATACAATCTCTGCTTTCAACGTCCTTACAGTCTCAAGAGTGACACAAATTGCCAAATATAAAATACATAAAAGGAAAAAAGACTAAATACAAATGGTAAAAGAAGAAACTCAAGATAAAAGGAATAATTTATTTGCCTCACACGGAAGGCCTCCAAGCTGATTTTGTTGTTGCTCTTGCCGTTGATGCGATATTCTGCAGTTACAAATTTTCATGTGGACCTGAAGCTTTTATTTTCATGTTGACTTGAAGTCAAAGGACTGTGTGTGCGTTAGAGTCGTTCCTTGACGTGATGTTGAAAGCTCCCTTGCTAGGACTCTTTCAGTTTTGGGAGACTGAGGAGTTTAAGGCTTTTAAGACTTAAGGCTTTTAATGAAAACTTCCCATCTCCGAGAGGGTTCATTTTCCTAGCCTCTGAAATGAGTCGTTAGGAACTTCCTCCACAGGTGTGCCCATGTAAAGCACCTAGATCACTGAAGCCGAAACAAGTCTGTCAGCCAAATCATTCAGGGAAAGAAATAAGAGTCTCATGTATGTTTTCTTCTTCAATTACAGAAGTAATTTGCTACATTAGACCCGGCCTAAGGAAGGAGTGATATTACAAAAAGAATATTGCTTCCTTGGAAGGCAGAAGACTCCAGAAAACAGAGTCTGTAACAGTTCAGTCTCTGACTGATGAGGTTACAAAAAGTACTAGTTCTAGGCCCTGAAACAGTTGTTTAGTCCACAAGTAACTCCATGTGTTGGCTATCAAGCTCCAAACAGCTCAGGTCCTATCTGATTCACCTTCTTCTTTGGCATAATCAGGGAAATTATGTTCAGCTGAAGCTCTCTAGCTTTTCAATTGTCAACCAGGAAGCTACAGGCCATGTTCCAGTTTCTGTGGAGAATTCTTGCTGCTGAAATGATCTGCTCTCCCTGGTTCGGCAAAGAACCACCCAGCTCACCTTGAAACAGGTAGGACACATCTTTTTCCATGGGCACCGCTAGTCATTGCTTCTCTTTTCCCATTTAATTTCTTGTTACTTTTGTCCCTGAGATGATAAAAGAGGTCCTTTCTCACAGTCTAAGGTTTTAGAGCTTTCTTTTATCTCTGGTGAGAATAACTTTTGGGTGCTGAATGAAAATCTTTGAGAGATGGCTTTGAAATCAGCTATTTTGGACATCTGGGTTCCAAACATTATGAGAGATTAAACCTACACCATGGACCCCACTAAAAGCAGGGAAACTGGAGCATTTAAAATGGGTGCAGGGGCTGTTTCAGCAAGGGAGCTGTAGGGAGACCCTCATCAGCCTCAGGTTTTTTGGCAAATTTGAGGTGGTGGAAAAGGGGAGTCTGAGTGTGTGTAAGTGTTGGTTTTTGAAAATATAGTCTGGAATCTCTATATAACTAAGCATCTGTCTATCTGTAGAGGAGGATAAGGCCTACTGATGACTGCAGGGTAACATTCTATTCACATTAATGTCTACCTCCCCCTCTAGACTGTAAGCTCATTATAGGCAGGGCATGTGGCTGCTACTTCTATAGTATTATACCCTCCCCAAGTGTTTAGTACAGTGCTCTGTACCTAGTAAGCCCTCACTAAGGACCACTGCAGAAGTGAAAATGACTCTGGTAGGGAATGAGTGTCATTTATGGATGATCTTAAAAAGTCATGTACTATGAAGACGGAATGTGTGTTGAATAGAAGCCTAGTGGGTAGAACACAGGCCTGGAAGTCAGAAGAATCTGGGTTCTAATTCTGGCTCTGCCACTTGTCTGCTGTGTGATCTTGGGCAAGTCACTTCATTTCTCTGTGCTTCAGTTACCTCATCTGTAAAATGGGGATAAAGACTATGAATCCTTTGTAGGACAGGGACCGTGCCCAACCCCATTACCTTGTATCTACTCCACCTTTTAGTATAGTGCCTAGCACGTAGTGCTTAAAAATACCACTATTGTTAAAGCAATTTGTATATAACAAGTATAAAGTGTTTTTTTCCATTCTGAGGTATTAAAATTTTCATCTTTGAGCCAGGAATGTCTAAGTTGATGTTGAAATTTCAAAGTGTTTATTGTATAGAGAATGAGTTTATTTTATTGGTATAGATTTTTTTTTTCCCAAAACAGGCATCATAGCATAGTGGAAAGAACACAGAACTGGGAGACACAAAACCTGGGTTATAATCCCAGCTGTACTACTTGCTTGCTCTGTGATCTTGGACAAGTGACTTAACTTCTTTATCCGTAGTTTCTTCATCTGTAAAATGGGGGTAATATATTCTCCCTCCTTTTTTAGACTGAGTCCCCTTATTGCTTAACATATAGAAAGAGCTTAACAGGTAACATAACTAGTATCAGAAAGAGTGCAGTGGGGAGACAGGAAGTGGAGGAACATGCTGACATTTTTCTAGATCATTTAACCTATTTTTGCAAGAATTCTTCTTTGGCCTCTCCCCCTAAACATTCTAGAGGAAGAAGAGGAGGCAGAATATACTCAATACTGAACATACATGGTTAAGCTGTCCAAGTACCTGCTTTACTTTTTATTACTATTTCCAGTTATAAATTTTCATTTGGAAGACTTGTTTGACTTTAAAAAAAAATAAAATTTGTTTCCATCTCAATAATGGAAATCCAGAGCCTGGGCCTGAGGGTCTGGTAACCTGGGCTCTAATTCCCGCTCTGATGCTTAAGTGCTGTGTGACTTTGGGCCAGTCACTTTACTTCTCTGTGTCTGTTTCTTCACCTGTAGAATGGGGATTCAATACCTGTTCTCCCTCCCCTCTAAATAAATAAAGTTGGTATTTGTTAAGCGCTTACTACGTGCAGAGCAGTGTTCTAAGCGCTGGGGTAGATACAGGGTCATCAGGTTGTCCCACGTGAGGCTCACGGTTTTAATCCCCATTTTCCAGATGAGGGAACTGAGGCACAGAGAAGTGAAGTGACTTGCCCACGGTCACACAGCTGACAAGTGGCAGAGCAGGGATTCGAACCCATGACCTCTGACTCCCAAGCCCGGGCTCTTCCCACTGAGCCACGCTGCTTCTCAGACCGCGAGCCCCATGTGGGACAGAGTCTGTGTCCAAATTGGTCATCTGCAACTACCCCAGTGGGTAGTACAGGGCTTGTCACATAGTAAGCGCTTTAACAAAAACCACTATTATCATTATCATTACCTGCAGCTTCACTCTCATCTCCATTTGGGCTAGTCAGAGCCACCAAAGTGATCTCTCGCAGGTGACATTCAAAATAAGATTCTTCCTTTGCCTTGAGGTTGCATTTTTCAAAGAGGAAAAAGTTCTCCAGACACACCAACGATTCTTAGATGAGGACACACGGCCTCCTCATCCGGATCAACTAGAAAGGGTAATGAGAGCTTAACAAGGAAGCGCGGACCAGATTTGGTTGCCTTCTCTCTGTCACCACACAAGAAGATCTAACACGTATTCAGTGACCAGAGTCCAAAACCAGTGTGTTTGAGTTTAAAACACCTCTCATGAGGGAGAAGTACAGAAAATCTAACACTTCTATTCAGCTGAATTTAGCAGATGAGAGGACTCTGCTTTACTGGTTCAAAAATAATATACACTACTCTCAGAGTGATCGTGTAGCACTTTGTTTTTCCTCCATGTGGCCTTAATGGGTTTTGGAAGCAAATTGGATTTCAGAACCTGCCACAACTTGCAGCTGCTCCCTCATTTTTAGGCTCAAGATAGCTCTTTATGCCTCAGTAGCTGTCGTAGGACGATGCGCTACTGCGTATTCCATCTCATCCGACAGTTCCTCGTCAACAATTTGGGAGTCGGCCGTTAAGATGAAGCCGGATTTTGCCGACTGGGGCAGACGTTAGGGTGCATTATGGAGGCCTAGTTACTATTGTTCTCCGTGGTCAGTTTAAATACCGTAGAACTCCACAGCAGTATGGGGAATGAGTAACACCTCAACGAGACTGCTGTTTGCTTCTCTCTGTTGGGATTGCCTCTCTTTCTCTGGTACACGTGATTCTTTTTGGACAGCTTCTCTGCTCCGATCACGGAGATTCTTGGAGGGCCTGAAGCCCGAGAGGAAGAAAAGTCTATCTCTGCTAGTTAATTGTTCTTTAACTCAGATGAGAAAGCGAGGAAATGTCTGCTGTTTACCAAAATTAATCATACATATCAAGGTATCCTATTTTGATCCACTTTGTGGATTCTCATCGGTGCAGTTCCTAACTGAAGAATGCGGACAAAGGGATCTCTTTCGTCGATGATAATGGGTGTCAGTGCGGGACACTAGCTGCTTTGAGGTACGATTCAAGTTTTCATTTGGATGATTTTAATATTGAATCCTCTAAACTGGACACAGAGCATCAGGTAGTGTTTAGGTTAATAAGCTGAACGTATATCATCATTTTGGTACATGACGATACAGTGATACATCGTATCGCTGACTGCTCAACTTTGATGATCATTCTCTTTGCCAGGTGTAAAAAACACAGCCTTTTTATAACTACCTCATGGATTAATGCAAGTCACTACAAGAAATAATATATCGGGCATAGTTATTGTCATTAAGGGTGACATTATTGAAGGCTGAATGCTATGGGCAACCTATACGTAGTTGGATTGCCACAGTTCAGCAAATCCATAATTAATAGCTGAATAGTGGAGGTTTTTTTCCCTTGAGGGTCAATTTTAGAATCATCTGTGTCCAGGAGAAGCAAAAACCATGGTCTGCCCATGCACACTTGCTGTGCTTCCAAATGGTGACCAAAACTATCAAAGTGTTGTCCCAGTGAATTTGGTCGGTAACGAGATTGAGTTGAGTTCTACCACTTAAAGAAGCCCCCCATTTCTCAGAAGCAACAGTCCCAGGACAAGAAAAAGCTGTCACTTCCAGATACCAGTTTGCTGTCAGCCTGGATGGACTAGTTTGGAATGTTATAGATTGTAATTGACAGAATAAGTCTTCAAAATTGAGTATGAAGGGAAGAGGAGTCACTGATCCAGTTTATTTTCGCCGAACTAAAAAGCTACAACTTCACTAGCTCTTATCTTGAAAAGAGAGGGTTCATGTCTAATATAGTAATAATTTTGGTATTAGGCGCTTACTACGTGCCAAGCACTGGAGTAGACTGAAGGTCTCATGTGGGCAGAACAGGTATCGAATCCCCAGTTTGCAGATGAGGGAACTGAGAGACACGGAGAAGTCAAGCGATTTGCCCAAGGTCGCACAGCCGGTAAGTAGCCAAGGCAAGATTAGAACCCAGTTCCTCTGACTCCCAGACCGTGCTCTTTCCGTTAAGCCATGCTGCTTCCAGGGTCCCCTAACTGTACCGAACTTTCCCAGATGCTTCGTGTAATGCTCTGCGCACAGTAAATGCTCAATAAATACCCCCGATCGACTGATCTGCTCTTTTCTTGATGAATTCTTTGATCCCTACAACGCATTGCACTCTTATCTGTGAACTTTGCAGATGACTTTATTAAATGAGTGGCGTAGAGTTGAATGGACTGGAGTTAATCAATTAAAACTGTAGGGTGGCTCTGTAAGCAAGCTAGGAATGAAGGGTTTTATACTAATCATAATTTTGAGAGCTACAGCTGCTATACTTTGTATAATCATAAAGCTGATGAGTGGCTAATTTGCAAGCAAACTGGTCACTAGTGTAATGCTGTCTGTAATTGCAAGTAGGCAAGTCTGAATTACTTACATAAGGTGTTTATGTGTGCTCTGGTGTAATTGTCTGCAAATAATGGATCGCCTGAAAAATAAGTGATACTTCCGCCGTTCGTTTTGAGTCTCTCGATTCCCCAAGTGTAATTAACAGAAGGCATTTATATGAAATAATAGAATTTCAATAGAACCGATTTCACTGAACGTATGCCCCTCTGCAGCTATTGCACTAAATGTTAAATTGTGAAAAATAGACTATTGCGTTTTATTCCGATTCCATTCTGTGACTGTTTTTTCTGTTTCCCCCCACGTCTTCTGTGGTATTCGTTCATTCATTCATTCAGTAGTATTTGAGCGCTTACTGTGTGCAGAGCACTGTACTAAGCGCTCGGAATGGACAAATTGGTAACAGAGACGGTCCCTGCTCTTTGGGCTTACAGTCTAATCGGGGGAGACGGACAAAAACAGTAGTAATAAATAGAATTAAGGGGATGAACATCTCATTAAAACAATACAAATAAATAGAGTCAAGGTGATGCACATCTCATCAGCAAAATACTAATGTACTTCCCTACGTCTCAGTTCTGCCGGCTGCTTTTATTCGGTGCTCAATGAACACCATTATTACAACTTAGACATGACTTCTCTCCCCCACCCCAAGGACAAGGGCCAAATAAAGGAAACAGCTGTGTCACTCAGAGGGTATCGAGAGAGAAGTATTATGGCACAGCGGGAGCATGGGACTGAACCAGGAGGCCTGGGTTCTAATCCTGCTTCCAACACTTGCCTGCTGGGTGACCTTGGGGAAGTGACTTAACTCTCTGTGCTTCAGTTTCCTCTTCTTTTAAATGGGGATTCTTCCTCCTTATACAACGCGTCCCATGTGGGACAGGGACCGTCTGACCTGAGTATCCTGTGTGTCCTCCACAGTTTATTGATGTGTATTGAACAAATACCAGGATGATTATCAGCATTAATAATGGTTGAATCAAAGTAAATACACTGAATGTTCAAATAAATAGTCATATGCAGAGCTGTATATAGGCGAATATAATAATAATAATAATATTGGTATTTGTTAAGCGCTTACTATGTGCCGAGCACTGTTCTAAGCGCTGGGGGAGATGCAGGGTCATCAGGTCGTCCCACGTGAGGCTCACAGTTAATCCCCATTTTCCAGATGAGGTAAGTGAGGCACAGAGAAGTGAAGTGACTTGCCCACAGTCACACAGCTGACAAGTGGCAGAGCAGGGAGTCGAACCCATGACCTCTGACTCCGAAGCCCGGGCTCTTTCCACTGAGCCACGCTGCATTCCCCTATACACACGTACACATCCTAGAGGCTGATACAACTCAAGGGGTTGGGAATTTAATCAGGGAACACTTGTTAGAAGAGGTGGTACCTTAGAATTTTCAAGGTAGAGAGGGTTGAGTTCTTGCACTTTCCAAGCGCTTAGTATAGTGCTCTGCACATAGCGCTCAATAAATACAATTGAATGAACGAACGGTAGATATCGAGAAGGGAGTTCGGGTCCCGCGTGGATCTTTCCTGGAGCTCCGAGTCTGGAGCTTCGCCTCTCAATTTCTGTGTCTCTTGGTAAAACCCAACCTTTCTGGGCTTTTGTTTTCCAATTCGACAGCGAAGAAACTGCAGTCTCGTGGGGAGGAGTAACGAACGATAGCACAACACGCTGCAGATGCTAAGTGCTTAACCGTCTGGTCGGCAACTTTTTATTTTTTTTTTAAGACCATCGGTAATATCCTACTATTTGTTTTCTCCCATGAAAATGAGAAATGACATCATTTTTCACTGTTGAAAAGGAAAACAAATTGGCTGGTTCATACCCTGAAACTTCAAACTTCTGACAAAGAACCTAAAAGTTATTTTCAGCCCAAGTTACACGCTCCCCAGCAAGTATTTTTTCAGATGTGACGGAAAAAATAGTTCATTTTTCAAAAACGGCTGAAACGGGAATTTCCCAAACAGTCAACAGAATATCTGGTCAGTCACCGGACAGTTGAGGCAAATGGAAATTAACTTAACCTTGGGCTGAGTTGGGTGGCTGAGGCGGAAATGTGCTATCGCTTTGCACTTTGAAATGAGGTCAGTCTTTCCGAGGCAGGTGATGATGATGATGTTGGTATTTGTTAAGCGCTTACTACGTGCAGAGCACTGTTCTAAGCGCTGGGGTAGATGCAGGGTAATCAGGTTGTCCCACGTGAGGCTCACGGTTAATCCCCATTTTTACAGATGAGGTAACTGAGGCCCAGAGAAGTGAAGTGACTCGCCCGCAGTCACACAGTTGACAAGTGGCAGAGCCGGGAGCCGAACTCGTGACGTCTGACTCCGAAGCCCGGGCTCTTTCCACTGAGCCACGCTGCTTCCCTAAGCAGCGGATGAGAAGTAGAGACCAGGCCTGGCCATCGTCTTTCAAGGGTCAGTGTTGTTAAGAGT
Organism: Ornithorhynchus anatinus; assembly: GCF_004115215.2. NCBI lineage: Eukaryota > Metazoa > Chordata > Mammalia > Monotremata > Ornithorhynchidae > Ornithorhynchus > Ornithorhynchus anatinus. The sequence goes on from NC_041751.1 coordinate 5,428,069, forward strand.
AAAAAGCAAGTGTCTAGACAGGTCTAGTCAAATTACTGGAGACAGGGCTCTTCTAGATTTAAGTATTCATACTTTTTGAAATGCTTTGGCTTGGCCTGCCTATTCAGGAGAAGCAGTGTGGCTCAGTGGAAAGAGGCCGGGCTTCGGAGTCAGAGGAAGTGGGTTCTAATCCCGGCTCCGCCACTTGTCTGCTGTGTGACCTTGGACAAGTCACTTAACTTCTCTGGGCCTCAGTTACCTCATCTGGAAAATGGGGATGAAGACTGTAAGCCCCTTGTGGGACAACCTGATTAGCTCGTTGAGAAGCAGCGTGGCTCAGTGGCAAGAGCCCGGGCTTAGGAGCCCGAGGTCGTGGGTTTTAATCCCAGCTCCGCCACTTGCCAGCTGTGTGACTTTGGGCAAGTCACTTCACTTCTTGGTGCCTCAGTTACCTCATCTGTAAAATGGGGATGAAGACTGAGAGCCTCACGTGGGACAACCTGATTACCCTGTCTCTACCCAGCGCTTAGAACAAGTGCTCGGCACATAGTAAGCCCTTAACAAATACCAACATTAATACTATTCAAGGATTTCACTGGCTTTCATGAGCGTGATTTTCTTGGGTGATAGGTATTTCCTCCATTGTACTGATTATTAGAAGAAATATCCATTCAGGGAATAGATCGGAGGGCTCTTTAGAAAGTTCGATTCTTTGTTTTGCTGTGCCTTTCCCTTCCTCCCATGTGTGGTGACTTAATTATTAGAGAAGCAGCGTGGCTCAGTGGAAAGAACCCGGGCTTGGGAGTCAGAGGTCAAGGGTTCGAATCCCAGCTCTGCCACTCGTCAGCTGTGTGACTGTGGGCAAGTCACTTCACTTCTCTGTGCCTAAATTCCCTCATCTGTAAAATGGGGATTAACCGCGAGCCTCACGTGGGACAACCTGATTACCCGGTATCTACCCAAGCGCTTAGAGCAGTGCTCTGCACATAGTAAGAGCTTAACAAATGCCAACATCATTATTATTACTTCTCTGTGCCTCAGCTACCTCGTCTGTAAAATGGGGATTAACTGTGAGCCTCACGTGGGACAACCTGATTACCCTGTATCTCGCCCAGTGCTTAGTACAGTGCTCTGCACATAGTAAGTGCTCAATAAATACTATTGAATGAATAATTATTGTATGTGAATTATTATTAAGGTCACATCTCCTCCAGGAGGCCTTCCCCAATTAAGGGCTCTTTCCTCTGGGCTCCTTCTCCCCTTTTGCATACTCTGTGTACTTGGATCTATGTCCTGTGGGCATATCCATGTATATAGAAATTATTTATGTTAAAGTCTACTTCCCCCTTGACTGTCAGCTCATTGTAGGCAGGGAACGTGTTACCAACTCTGTTATACTGTACTCCCCCGAGCGCTTAGTACAGTGCTGTGCACACAGTGGATATCATTGATTTAGATTTTGTTTAAATATCTTTGCCCTGGTGTAATTACCTAGGACTTTGTTTAAATGGTCTGTCTAAAAGTCACTGGCCTGGACTAATATAACGTATTGTTTTTTAGCCAGTTTTCCTAGTCTAACACAAAGGTGGAAATATTTTATCCAGTGGATTTCTCAAGCCATTACACATGCCTGCTGTGCACTGCTTTTCTAATGCTTAACAGAAAGTGGGTTTTATTACTGTAAGTCACCAATACCCTGCTAGAAGCTTTGTATAAAGATGGCAAGGCAAACCTGGCTTAAAAATCAGTCTAGTACGGAACGTTCGACCGTAGTCAGAGCGGGCAGGGCCCTGGCTTTGAAAGGCTTCTTTAAGGAGAACTCCCACACACGCGCACTACATACAATTTGGTTTTCCTCCCCGGGAAAGCCGAGATGACCCTGTTAGGATATGCATCGCTGGCTCAAGGGAGACAGGTGTTAAAGTACAAAGTTGATGCTTAGTCCTCTAAGTCATTCCCTCCAGCTCTTTTAGGTCAGTAATAACAACACTAAGCAAATCACAGCCCAGGAGGAAGTTAGGCAGAAGAAGAGGCAACACCAATCTCTCCGGATAGCTTAGGTCTAAAAATAAAATCGCTAAATCTAACTAGGCCATACCCACGGGCAACTGTAAAAGAGAAGTCTGAATTGATCCTACAAACGAATGCGTTATTAGGTGTCACCAACCTAACGCTGTGAACAATAAAACCAATACAAATGGCGCCGAATGGTTTGACCCAGGATCGCATTCGTAACGTTTCACGCCGGTGTTGGCCAAGTTGAACGGTCCTTGATCCTGAGACTTCGGTCTGCCAAACTTGTGTGACCGAATTGATTATCGTGATAGGTAGCATGCAGAATGCAAATAAACGAGAAGTGCGAAGTGAAGGATGTTAGGCAGTACCGCCAGAGCGTCCATAGTGGTTGCCTTGGTAACTAAGACTGTGAGCCTCATGTGGGACAACCTGATGACCCTGTATCTCCCCCAGCGCTTAGAACAGTGCTCTGCACATAATAAGTGCTTAACAAATACCAACGTTATTTTTATTATTATTAACTGTTGGAGCTTTTTCCAGTCATGTGATCTCACGATTTTATTTTTCAGGATTCCTTCTATCCTTACAGAATGCTCATAGGTGGTTCGGTGATTGGAAACCCTCGCCGCTGATGGCATAGACCCAGCAGGCATCCCTGAAATGGCAATGTTCTGTACCCAGGCATTCAATAAATAGCATTGTTGGGTTGATTAACTCAAATCCAGGTTTAAGTCTGATTCCCAGATTCACGGTCTTTCGATTGGACCTACAGCAGGATGATGATAATTCCAATGTTGATGATTATGGTGACACTGATATGAATTTTTATCCTCACCTAGGTCTCCTCCTCATCCTCTCCTAGGATCGTGGAATCCATCTGTTCTCTTTCAAGCAATCAGTGGTATTTATTGAGTGCTTACTATGTGCAGAGCGCTGTGTTAAACACTTGGGTGAGTTCTCTCTCATTTTGCCCAGTCTTTTCCATGCAGCACTCCTAAATTTTCATACCTGGATTTGCTTTTGAGGTTATTTGCCTTTAGGGTCTGGCAAAGTGCTAGACCTAGAAGAAAACGCTATTGTAAAGGCAATATACCTTTGGCAGAGGGGGTAGGTCATTTCTCTTTTTATCAGAAAAATCATGGATAAGTTCTATTGAGGTTTTTAAATACCTTTTATAATAATAATATTCGAGGGCTTATTATGTGCCAAATCCTATATTAAGCTCTGAGATAGATCAATAAAAATTCAGATAGGACACAGTCCCTGACCCAGATGAGACTCATAGTCTTAAGCAGGAGGGAGAACAGTTTCATTTGCAGATAATGAAACTTAAGAAATGGGAAGTTAATTGACCTGCCCAAGATTATATAGCAGGCAAGTGGTGGAGTAGGATTAGAACCCAGGTCCTCTGCCTCCCAGGATCTTATCGCTAGGCCATCCGATGTCCACTGCTTGGCATAGAGTAAGCGCTTAGCAATCACCACAGTGATCATATATAGTGATCGCAGCAGTATGATATGGAAAACTCTACATGATATTCCATTTCTGACAACTCCAAAACAATAAATATGACCCTGATCATTAATTTTCCAAAGGATGACAAGCAATGGCAGCAATATAGGTTTATTGCACTCAATAAACAGGTTCATCACTTCTCATCACATATTTACATTGAGTTTTATTCTTCGCAAGACTGCTAGCCTACCTTTTGCTCAAACTGCTATTCAGAGTAACAAAAAGCAAAAGCTTTTCAAGGCTGTTGTCCCAAGCCGGTGTAGCGCAATCCTTCTGTCACCAAAATAAGCACCGGTGTTGCATGACTGTAAGAAGTTTTAATCCCTTAAATCTTGTAAGTGTAAACAGAACCGAAACTGATGGCTCACTGATGTCTGAGTGACTTGTGTCAAAGGGTTGTGCCATTCTGAACCGTACCGCCGAAGAAAATAATTCTGGCACACAATGAATCTCCCCTTCCAGGGTTTCTCACCCCAAATATATAGATTAAAAAGAATGTAACTATGAACGATACTCGGAAGAGTCAACGGTGCATCCCCAATCCCAAGAGCACAAATGCAAATTTTTCTTTTTTTAATACTGATATTTAACTGCTCACTAGACACGGTACTAAGTCCGGGGGGAGGTACAAGCTAATCAGGTTGGACAGAGTCCGTGTCCCACGTGGGACACGCAGAGAAGTTAAGAGACTCGCCCAAGGTCCGACAGCAGACAAGTGGCAGAGATGGGATTAGAACCCTTGACCTTGGGCCCGTGCTCTATCCACTAGACCATTTGGTTGGCAGGGTACCCTACCCCACTGGATTCCTACCTCCCTTATCTTTAACGCGCTCTCTCAGACTCCTTGGCGTGCTGACCCTGATGCTCACCTGGACGGGACCAAATTCAGATGCTGAACAAGGTGAATGGTCACCTCTGGGTGATACTTGTCAGGAATCACCCGGGGCATTCAAGATACCTCTTGGGGTATCTGAACCAGAGATCTCAGCAAAACAACCACCATGCACCTGCGGGGTCCTCACTGGTCCCCCACCCTCTGTTCAACTATATTATATATATATAATATAATATATGGCAGTGATCTTTGTTTAATTTTTCAGTGATCCTCTTCCTCTCTTCCAATGTCTCCCATGATAAAAAATTTATCTGCCGCTAGGTTTTTTTAAAACAATATTTTAGGTGCCACGAGACCTGGGTGTGGAGGCGGGGAGGTGTTAGGTGACAGAGGGTGAAGGGAAAGGGTGGCTTGAGCGGACTGTTTTATTGTTATATTGTATTCTTCGAAACAGTACAGTGTTCTGAACATAGTAAGCGCTCAATAAATATTGAATGAATGAATGACAGGGGAAAAGCAGAGGAAGCGGTAAACTCGATGTGGGCAGGGCACGTGTCCGTTTACCGTCGTACTCTCCCAAGCGTTTAGTGCAGTGTTCTGTGTTCGGCACTTAGCGCTCAATAGATACCATCGGCTAACGATACCATCGGCTAACCGTCAAGCCCCAGAAGTAAGGTCTGGAGGAGGCTCAAGGCTGTTGGCCGCAGATCTGTCCCTCGGGCTGATCCCTGTGGTCCGATTCTTGAGTCTATGGATCCATTAGCTCCTGGCCAGGAGAATTTCCTCGGAGCCGCCAGCTGTCGAGGAAACTCAGCACTGGGTTGGAGTAGGCTCTCCCCCGCAGTGGATGCTAAATAATGATGGTATTTAAGCGCTTACTGTGTGCGAAACACTGTTCTAAGCACTGATAAGAAGCAGTCCTGCTTTTACCACTCTCTTCTCTCCAGCCTCTCTTTTCCCTTCTGCTCTCCTGGCTCTCTCTGGCGCGCTACCTCTCCTTACCCCCCAGCTCAGTCTCCAGGGCTTCCCTTTCCTCTTGGGTCTAAGGCGCATCAGATCGCGGCTTTAGTTTCTTCTACGTGTGCAGCGAGTGCGGCGGATACCTTGGCTCTAGCTCCAGGTGGGGAAATAATACAGGCCAGAAAGTATGACTGTAAAACACTTGGCTCTGGAAGGAGCCATATTGTTCTCTTACTTTATGAAGAAACAATAGGACACCTGAGTTAATGTGTTTGTGTGTGTTTCTGATTTTATCAGTAGATTTGGAGCGTGTTTGAAAGTTAGCACTCTAAGTTTAAAATCCCAGGTCTCACCTAACTTTCTCGTAACAAATGGGCATTTAAGATGTGTGAAGAGGGAATTTTGCCGGAAACCTGACAAGCGATCCGGATGTAAATCACCACAACCGGGGGTAGGCTGGCAGAAAAAATACATTGTAACGTGGAGTTCGGCACCTTTGTCTTACCATTCGTTGTCTAAAATGGACCCTTGGGTTCCAGACAGAGAGAGGAAAAAGAAATATATATATATTTTTTGCAGCTCTTACAGATCGCGTAGATTCTTATAGGTGCCGTTACCTATAGGCTAGAATGCAGGTGCAAACTTTTATACGGTAAACAAAAAGTTCCATAACTTTTTATAGGTGTCACTTGGGCATTGAAAATGGAGTATTTAACTTAGGTGTGCCAAACGTTTGTTCAATTCAGTGCTTCTGTTTGTCGTCGTTTCATTTTAAATAGTTTCCCCTTCAGAATCAATCTTTTTTCAATAGCATGGGATAACTTAATGATTACTTGTTTTTGTCGAAGCCTCTTAGAAGAGAGATTTCATTTTTTCTGAGTAAAGGGAAATGTGAACTAGATGATTTTTCTAACTCAGTTTAAACGAGATGTGTTTTAAAATATCTACCCACGTAACATGGTGTAATGTGATCGTCTTTGAAATGTTCTGCCTTATGAAATTACCATCTTTACTCACATAATTGCCCTAATTTTTCTTTTGCACATTTTTTTTTCCATTAAGACATGATTGGGGCAATTAGATCATACAGGGATTAAGTCTAACAGTAAAGGAAGGAGAAGGAAAAATGTAGGAAAAGAGGCAGAGAGCACTTGAGACTCTTCCATTGCACTCTCAAATGCTGTCTACAATAAACATTCAGGAAATTTACTCCTCCTCCCCGTTTCACTGTCGTGTTCTCTCCTCTTCTTGCATGTGCTGCTAACATTGTCTGCAATTTAGTGATATAAAAATATTTTTTATTTCCATCAAATACTGGAGTGGGACAATTAATGCAGATGAGGCAATTGTGCAATTAAATATAGCACTGATAAAACATATTTTTTGGCGACAGAGTGCAGGGTTTGTGAGGGGTACAATTCTTTGGGGCATATGACTAGAAAAATATCTCACTTTGATTTCCAAAGCACTTGGGCCAACTATTCACTCCTACTTTCCCTGCTTTATAGACAACCTTCAACATCCTTGACACTGAGGCAGGAAGAAAATAGGATTGTTGTAACCTTTTAGGTGATTAAAAAAGCTAGCAGCCAGGTTTATTTTAAGCAGTAAGAATTTTTTTGTCTTAAGCTGTTGGACATGGTTAGATCCTTTAGGACCTCCCTGAAATATTCACACATGACCCATATGGAAAATAAAGGCTCCTGAAGTTGAAAATTTTTCTTGAAATACTGACACACGTAAGAAAAATATAGTTGCGTAACGACGTATGGAACTGATTTCACAATAGCCGAAAATAGAAATATTAACTGAACCCTTCTCTTCAAAAACTCACAGTATTTAAAAAAAACTTTTCACGTTAATGTTCAGTGGAATTTTTGTGAGGCAGGAGTTGGGGGAGTTTCACTGAATGCTGTTTTGTTCCATAGTTTGTTCTCCTTGGTACTGGTTGTTAGGACTATTTTTTTACATGTTTTTGCTTGTTTCTTCATGGTACGTCCACCCTGAAAGAAGGTAGTTACTTGATGCATTAAGTTTGTTACCGTCATATTCACAGCTTAGCCTAAACAGATCCAGAGTGTTTTATCTTAAAACAAAAAATTGTCAGGTTTATCCAGGACGGGCAGATTCTGAAAGGAATTTTCCAGCCCAAACTTTAATCCTGGGATGGAGGCTGACTAGTCTCCTCTAGATAGGTGCATACATAAGAATACTTTGTCACTAGTTCCATCTCAGAGCCAGCCTAAGGAGCATGGCACTAATAATGATAATTATGGTATTTAAGCACTTACTATGTGCGGGCACTGTACTAAACGTTGGGGTGGATACAAGCAAATCAGGTCGGACCCAGCCCCTTGTCCCACATGGGGCTCACGGTCTCAATCCCCATTTTACAGATGAAGTAACTGAGGCGCAGAGACGTGAAATGACTTGCTCTCTTATCTTACCTCACTGATTTCCACCTATAGCCCAGCCCGCATACTTCGCTGCGCAAGCACAGGCTTGCTTACTTCACGTCGCTCTTGTCTCTCTCACCGCTGACTCCTTACCCCTATCCTCTCTTTGACCTGGAGTTCCCTTCCCCTCCTCCAAGAGGCCGTCTCCATTTTCCCCTTCTCTCTCTCCCTTCTCCGTCGCCTATGCGCTTGGATCTACGCCCTTTTGGCACTTTAGGGTCACCCTACCCTCAGCCCCACAGCACTTCTGTACATATCCATAATTTAGTTTTTAATATATAATTTATCCATAATGTCCGTCTCCCACTGTAGGCCGCAGGCTCCTTATGGATGGGAGCGTGTCTCCCAACTCTTTTTTAATTTTGCTCTCCCAAGTGTTTAGTACACTGCTCTGCCCAGGAAGTGCTCAGTAAATACCGTTAATTGCTTCTGCTGGCTCAGTGGAAAGATCCTGGGCTTGGGAGTCAGAGGTCATGGGTTCGAATCCAGGCTCTGCCACTTGTCAGCTGTGTGACTGTGGGCAAGTCGCTTCACTTCTCTGTGCCTCAGTTCCCTCATGTGTAAAATGGGGATTAACTGTGAGCCTCACGCGGGACAACCTGATGACCCTGTATCTACCCCAGCGCTTAGAACAGTGCTCTGCACATGGTAAGCGCTTAACAAATACCAACGTTATTATTGTTGTTATTCTCTAACTTTGAAGGGCTCGGATAGCAGTAGCAATTATGAACTTTCCGAAGGGGTACTTGGTAATTTCTCCGAGGGCCCCAAACCTGGATGTTCATAATAATAATTATGGTATTTGTTAAGCACTTACTATGCGGCAAGCACTGTTCTAAGCGCTGGGGTAGATACAAGGTAAGCAAGTTGTCCCAAGTGGGGCTCTCAGACTTAATCCCCATTTCAGAGATGAGGTATCTGAGGTGCAGAGAAGGTAAGTGACTTGCCCAAAGTGAGACAGCTGATAAATGGCAGAGCCGGAATTAGAACACATGACCTTTGACTCCCAAGCCCATGTTCTTTCCACTAAGTCACGCTGCTTCTCAATGACTGCACCCTCAGAAGCATAAGGAGGGAATTACTGAATTTTTAGGTCAAACCATGATATATGTCTTTATTATTTGTCTTAAAAACCATTTGGGATGCCCATTAGATGTTCACGATGAACTACAGCGTACTTTTGAGACCATTTTAAATCCTTGCCAGAAACCTGAACCGAAATAGCCTCAAAATATTAACTTTACCCACGCAGTTTGACTATCGTGTTCCGGACTGATAACTGAAAGGAGTTAATTATGTGAATAGGTTGCAAAATGACTTTTAAGTACATATTCTCTGACAGTTTAACTTTCATGGTTCCTGGATTTTGTCTTTACATTTTCTTTCTTTAATAGGATGCCAGAGAAGTTTGAGATTGAAATTTGCCCGGTGTATTTGTATAATGAGGTTAACATTTTTTACATCAATTGACCGCAGTTTTATTCCTCTGGAATAGTAATCGCAGCCCATTTATTGCTGTTTGGAAGTGTTCAGGCACTGTGAGGAATGTCTCTCTCGGCTTGTAAGAGTCATAGGTATCAATTTATAATACGTGAGTGTGCTTATTCCAAGATACCAAGAGTTGCTGTAGGTCCATAATGCAAGCTGGAGTTTACTCTTTGTAAAACAAATAGCTTTCTTGTTTCTCTTTGCCTGAGCAGAATATCGTGTGAACATCCACAGATAAAAGAAATATGCAGTTGTTGCCAAGTATTTCAAGCATGATACTATGCAAATGTTATCCATTTTCTAATAGACCTACAACGAGTCATCTATTAATGAACTACAGCCCGTTTCGAGGTTACGTGCCATATGAAAATTTTCTCTCTGAAGCAGAATGTGGTTGCTGGACAACGTGTTGTATTTTTGAAGCAGTTAATGTTTTGTGGGGATTCATTGTTGAACTTTTACTAATCAACCCAAGCACTCACAAAGCATGTGTCATTAAATCAACAAAAAACCCTCTAAATATACAAAATCACTCTATTTACTTAAAGCATGCCTTGGAAAATTGCCTTTGCTCTCTCTATTTAATGCTACCTTTTAAAGAATAGATTTATTGAGAGAGCAAACAGTTGAGAGTTGAAAGATGGAACACTTAGGAAAAAAGAAAGTCATCCTTGTAGGTGTGTTTCTCCTGCTCTCTCTCTTTGCCTCCTAATTTTGTACAATGTCCAATATAAAGTGTTTGGGGCAGGGAACAAACATCTTTGATTCTGATCCATTAGCATATATAATAAAAATCATAAAGATAATGATGGTATTTAAGTGCTTACTATCTGTCAAGTACTGTTCTTGGTGTGGGGTAGATACAGATTAATCAGATCAGACATAGACTGTGAGCCCCACATGGGACAGGGACTAACTAGGAGGCAGAACAGGTATTGAATCCCCTTTTTACAGTTGAGTAAACTGAGGCTCAAAGAAGCGATTTACCCAAGGTCATGCAGCAGGCAAGTGGTGAAGCCGGGATTAAAACTCCCAGGTCCTCTGACGACCAGGCCCGTACTCTTCCCACTAGGCCTTGCTCCTTCCTATATAAACCTATTGATCTCTTGAGCCCACTTTAATTCAATCAAAAACTCCTCACTACTGACTTCAGAATTCTCCATCACCTTCTCCTTTCTTACCTCACCTCCCTTCTCTCCTTCTCCATCCCAGTCCGCACACTCCTCTTCTCTGGTTCTCACTGTGCCTCTATCTCACCCGTTCCGTGGTCGACCGCCGGACCAAGTCCTACTTCTGGTCTGGAACACCCTCCATGCTCAAATCCCCCAAACAATCACTCTTTCCCACCCCCCTTCCCCGTTCAAAACCCTACTGAAGGCTCACCTCCTCCAAGAGGCCTTCCCAGACTAAGCCCCCCTTTTCCTCAGCTCCCCTTCCCTTACGCGTCACCTTGACTCTCTCCCTTTGCTCCCCCCCCCCCCGCACTTCCTGCCCCACAGGACTTATGTATATATGTATATATCTATAGTTCTATTTATGTTGATGCCTGTTTACTTGTTTTGACGTCTGTCTTCCCCCTTCTAGACTGTAAGCCCAGTATGGGCAGGGATTGTCTCTCTCTCTTGCTCAATTGTACTTTCCAAGCACTTAGTACAGTGTTCTGCACATAGTAAGTGCTCAACAAATACAATTGAATGAATAATTCAACCTGCTTTAGATACTAGACTGAAAATCTGTAGAATGTGGAGTTGGCTATGTGGGCTGGGGGAATTAGTCCTGAACATAGTTCCCCAGGTAGATGGGGCTGAGGCCCGCCAAGAGAGAATTTGGGTAATCTGGGGTGACAAGATATGAAGCAGAGTAAGACCATTTGGAAAAACAGCAGGAGCAAGTTGGCCTGGTGGCAAGAGCAAGGGGCTGGGAGTCAGGAAATCTGGCCAATTCTAATCTTATCTAATTCCAGTTCTTCTACCAACTTGCTGTGATGTAACGTCGGACAAGTTTCTTAACCTCTGTGGGCCCCCGTTTCCTCATCTCTAAAATGGGGAGAACCTACTGGCCGTCCCTACTTGTGAGCCAAAGGGAGACAGAGACTGGATCTGATATGATTTCTGTGATTCTCCCAGTACTTAGCCCTGAATTCTCAATAAAGAGCATATTTATTATGTGACCCAATCTATTGGGTTTGAAGCTTTGAACACTGACTGTGAGTGTGTGGTTGTGCTGTTGTTTTGACTCACATTTTGGCTCTTTATGGATGCATGGAATTTTTGGTAGAGCTGTGTATGTGTCTATTTGCAAAACAGAACAGCAGCGTGGTGTAGTGGATAGAGCACAGGCCTGGCAGTCAGAAGGTTATGGGTTCTAATCCTGACTCTGCCACTTGCCTCTTGGGTGATCTTGAGCAAGTCGCTTTGTCTGGGCCTCAGTTCCCTCACTCGTAAAATGGGGATTGAGACTGTGAGCCTCATGGGGGACTGGCACCATGTCCAACCCCATTTGCTTGCATCTACCCCGGCGCTTAGTACAGCGTCTGGCACATCGTAAGAGCTTGAATAACATTATTATTATTAATCTCCATATTACTAGTGAGGAGACTGAGGTACAGAGAAGTTAAGTGTGTTGTCCAAGGTCACGTAGCAGGCAAGTGGCAGAGTGGGGATAGTATCCAGGTTCTGTGACTACCAGGACTCCGTCTGGGTGGTACCTGCCAACTGAGGTGGTCTACAACTGCAGGACTGCCACTCTATAGAATCCTCTAGACACCTGGATTAAGTCAAAAGCTGGTACTGTCCCTTGAATCCCTCCTTAAAGATCAGACAGCACCTCTACAAACAACTCTTTAGGAAAAAACAATAATTTTGCGCTTGATTCAGAGCCTAGGAAATCGCAGAAATAGACCACATCTGTATATTTTAACTAATGCAAAACCTCCTTCCCTGCCATTTCTGGCATTTTCTAAATTTAGTACAGTCTTCTGAGACTCAGATAAAGGTGGGCTTGACATTTTAATCTTAATTGTCTCATTTCTACTCACTTGTTTCAAATATTACAGTTTAAAAAAAAAAGAATACCAAAGACCAAGGATTGAGTTAAATTGGCAGTAATATAAATGAGTTTATCCTTTCAGGAAAAGTCTAATTACTAAGGATTAAATACCGTGCTACTTTCAAAAAATTCTTGAGAGGGCTCAGGAGGAAAATTCCAAGAATCTGGCGACGGCAAAGGGGGAAGTCATCTCCTGTTTTCTTCAAGGTGTATCCTCATTAGGATGGAGATTAACTAGAGCCAGCTTGGCCTTGGAACAATGATACATTTAACTCAGCAGATTGTAAAGACAACTGAATATTCTATGGAGTTTAAAAATCAATAGATTTTTAGCCAGTTTTATGCTAATCAACTACTTAAATTCCTATCCATCTCTTGGGGGCTATAGGAAATTATAACAGCAACCCTCAACTAGAAATCAGTGTCAGCACTTGGCCGTTTGGTGTTTTTCTATGCCCCGTTTCAAACATATGAAATGGTTGGGATAAAGCATGTTGGGTTATGCGGTATTGATTTAGAGGGTACGGAAGTGACTTCTTTGGCTGCTCTGCTTAATAAGAGTAGTGAATCAAGATGGAAAGTTTCCCATAATTGGATTCAGCAAAGTTTGGAATTAATTAGGAGATTTCGGTTTTCCCGCTTGTTTCTTTTCACGGGTTCAGCTAACTTAATCTTTATTTGGTCGAATGCAAAATTCCAAGGTTCATTACTTTCCTTTGAATATTCTGTCAGGCACCCTCAGTCAATTCAGAGGTGATCTGGGACACATTAAAATGCTGATCTAGCTCTTCTACCACATTCTCAGACTTCTTCGGACCCGCAAACTTTTCCCACACCCTCCCACTAGTTCCAGCAGACACAAATGTGCAAAGGCTAAAAGATCAGCTCATTAATGGATACTCACAGTTCTTACTATTTATTACACCTGGATTAGTGAAAGAGGTGTTTTGGCCCTAATTCATCGTGCCGTTGGAATGGGTTTATCTGACTTGAGGAAATTTTCTTTGAAATGTGAAGCGAGGAGTTCATCCCTTTCGGCCTTGAACGTCTCTTAAAATCTTGGAGAACGCCTTGAACTGAAAGTTTCCCCTCCTATCTTACCTCGCTGATTTCCTACTACAACAGAGCACACTCGCTTCGCTCCCCTGGGGTCGGCCTATGCGCCGTTCCTCGATCTTGTCTTTCTCATCGCCGATCCCTTGCCCTCATCCCCTCTGGACTGTAAACCTCTTGTGTGCAGAGAGCGTGTCTACCGACTCTTTTATGCTGTGCATTCCCCCAAGCGCTTAATACAGTCCTGCTCACACAGCAAGTCCTCAAATTGATTAATGGAAGGGAAGAATATTTGGGCAGCGCTGTTATTTTTCCAAAACACTTTCCCGTTAACCTGCTTTTATTCACAGAATGAGTACATGGAGCCGAGGTTTATCGGCCAATGTAGGAAGATAACCCGTCAAAGGGCAGGGACTGTATCTGTTGCCGATTTGTACATTCCAAGTGCTTAGTACAGTGCTCTGCACATAGTAAGCGCTCAATAAACAGTATTGAATGAAAGAATGAGTATAAAGCCCGGCAATATTGGTTTAGTCCAGTGATACCTGTGACTCGGTATTTCCGACTCGCAGCGGCAAGAGGATGTTCAAAAGAACCAGCTGATTGTTGTCTTGATGTGACTTTAGAAGGGATTTAAATATACAATAAAGATAGGATCTAACTATACAATATTTTATATTTATAAAATATATTTGAGATCATGAATTGTAAAATCCATTTTTAAACGTCTTTCGTCAAGAAAATATGATTTTTTTCTGTTTTTAAAAAAACCCATCCTTTAAGAGGACTGAAATGTCGTTTGTGAGCCCCCTTTCTTTTCTTTAAATGCAGTGGAAAATGCTCCTAGCGGTTTAACCTCTCGAATCTGCTTATTGTGCTCCCCAGTAGGAGAGTTGTATATGGGCTTCTGCGGATTTTTTTTCTCCTCTCTCTCTACTAGGTCAGCAGTGGATTAATTCCCATTCCTGGGTTGGAGTTTGCCTTTTCCCCTTGGGATAGTGCTACTTGAATCTTGGAAAGAACTTTCTTGTGCTAATCCCATCCCATAGAGGCCTTTTAATAACTAATCTGGATGATTCATGTCCTTCTGCCCAGACTTTATTAATCTGAGGCCAGCCAAATGTCTCTCCATGGTGGATTTCAATCATTCCATTTATGCTTGAGCAAGATGGGCTGTTCCATTTTCTTGCAAACTTGGATTGCTCACCACCTCTCCTTTTCACAGCTTTCAAATTAGACAGGATGTTGATGAGAGGAGGGATAGGAGCAAAATCCCAATATCCCTCATCAGTTATCACTCTACCTAAACCTGTTTGCCCTCCTAAAAATCAGCTTAGGTAGACACCCAAAAGCCAGTGTATCTCACTGACACGCATAATACTTGGAAAATCTTGCTTAACAGGCTATAGCGATTAAAGAGTAAAAACAGTCACTCTTCCGTAGTCACGGTAAGTAAAATCACTGTGGCAAAGCCTCCCCAAATTCAATCATCCAGTCAGAGCTGAATCATCACCAGCCTCTCATGAATGAGTTATGGGCAGAAGCCCTCGGGTGAGGGTTAGTCTTTCTCTCAATCGCTTGTGGAACTTGAGGGGATTTTCCCTGTCCGTTTTGCGAAAGTAACATTTTGGGGAAGAGATAAAATGAACCTCTAATTGTATTTTAACGTCCGTCTTCTCCCACTTGATTTGTAGTAAGCGCTTGACAAATACCACGATACCACAGTTGTTATTCCTATAATTAATAACGGCGGTAATTCGGTGCTTACTATGTGCCAGGCGCTGTACTAAGAGCTGGGGTGGACACGAGCAAATTTGAGTTGGACAAAGTCCCCGTCCCACCTGGCGCTCACAATCTCAATCCCTGTTTTCAGATGGGGTAAGGGAGGTCCAGAGAACTGAAGTGATTTTTCCAAGGTCACCCAGCAGACAAGTGGCAGAGTTGGTATTAGAATCCACGACCTTCTGACTCCCAGGCCAGTGCTCTAGCCACTAGGCCAGCTCCCGTGGCTCGGTGGAAAGAGCACAGGCTTGGGAGTCAGAGGTCATGGGTTCGAATCCCACCTCTGCCACTTGGCAGCTGTGTGACTGTGGGTAGGTCACTTAACTTCTCTGGGCCTCAGGTACCTCATCGGTAAAATGGGCATTTAATAATAATAATGATAATGATGTTGGCATTTGTTAAGTGCTTACTATGTGCCGAGCACTGTTCTAAGCGCTGGGGTAGATACAGGGTGATCAGATCGTCCCAAGTGAGGCTCACAGTTCTAAACCCCATTTTACAGATGAGGTAACTGAGGCACCGAGAAGTGAAGTGACTCGCCCCCAGTCACACAGCCGACAAGTGGCAGAGCCGGGATTCGAACCCATGACCTCCGACTCCCAAACCCGGGCTCTTTCCACTGAGCCAGGCGCTGCTTCTCTAGATTGTGAGCCTCATGTGGGACAACCTGATTACCCTGTATCTACCCCAGCGCTTAGAGCAGTGCTCTGCCCATAGTAAGCGCTTAACAAACACCAACATTGAGGGCCGATGTCGGTCTACCAGTTCTGTTGGGTTGTACTCTCCCAAGCGTGGAGTCCCGGGTTCCGCAGTGAACCCATCGGTGGTATTTATTGAGTGTACAGAGCACCCATCTTAGTGTTTGAAAGAGTACAGTACAAGAGAATAGCTATAAATGCATATAAATGCAGTAAGCACTCTGTAAATATCCTTGATTGAGTGGTCTGACGTGCCCTAATTAAGTACATCCCTTTCTCCTCTCAGGCCCGGGTTTAGAATCCTTTTCCTTCAACCCCAGTAACAAAAAAAGAAACAAGAAAAACACACATTAGAGACTTCTTCCCTGTGAAGTCTTGCCTGTCCTCTCTCCTCTTCCTGGAACAGGAAGATTGACGATACCGTCTATACGATATAGGCGGTAGTAAAGTATTTGAGCTGGAATTATTCATATAGTTGCCTTAGTCGCGTGTGCGTTTTCTTGCCCAAGTGAGTGTCTGCTTTGCTGTTGTTCGGTTGACAGTTGCATCGAGGCAAAGATCTATGCAATTAATCGAGTGTACTTATTGAGCACTTACTGTATGCGGAGCGCTGTACTGAGCATTTGGGAGAATTTGCTATGAAAGAATTGGTAGACGCATTCTCCGCCCACGAGGAGCTGAAGTCTAGAGGGAGAGACAGACATAAAGCAGCCTGACCTAGCGGACAGAGCATGGGTCTAGGAGTCAGAAGGCCCTGGGTTCCAATTCTGACTGCCACTCGTCTGCTGTGTGACCTTGGGCAAGTCACTTAACTTCTCTGGGCCTCAGTTACCTCATCTGTAAAATGGAGATTAAGACTCTGAGCCCTGTGTGGGACAGGGACTGCGTCCCGCCCGGTTTGCTTGTGTTCACCCCAGCGCTTAGAGCGGGGCCTGGCACGTAGGCGCTTAACAGATACCATATTAACATTAATGTTAATGAATTACAGATATTTACATAAGAGCCTGGGGAATGAGGGTCGGGAGAATAAAGGGTACAGATCCAAGAACAAGGGTGATGTAGAAGGGAGTGGGAGAAGAGGAAATGAGGGCTTAAGGGGGGTAATACTACATTGTTTTGGGTCTATGACGAATGATATTAGAGGAGGGGGCTGGGCCAGACCTTATCTGTAGTTGCATAACCATAGGATTTGTGGAGTTCAGCATACAGCAGTGTGGATGGCTACTCATTTGTCCCGCTACCGGCGTTCCTCATACCTGCCCTCAGGCACGTGGATTTCCCCAGAAATTCCTCACTCTTGAGTTCCCCGGAGGACCCTGAGTGTACGAGAAGCAGCGTGGCTCAGTGGCAAGAGCCCGGGCTTGGGAGTCGGAGGTCGTGGGTTCGAACCCCGGCTCCGCCACTTGTCAGCTGTGTGACTTCGGGCGAGTCACTTCACTTCTCTGGGCCTCAGTTACCTCATCTGTAAAATGGGGATGAAGGCTGGGAGCCCCCTGAGGGACGACCCCATCACCCTGTATCTACCCCAGCGCTTAGAACAGTGCTTTGCACATAGTAAGCGCTTAATAAATACCAACATTATTATTATTATTATTATTATTACCTTGTTCTTTCCAGCTGAAACCCCCAGGGGCAGAAGCTCCTTTCTCTTGACCCACTTGCCTTCCAGGAAATCCCTTCTAATAATAATAATGATAATGTTGGTATTTGTTAAGCTCTTACTATGTGCAGAGCCCTGTTCTAAGCGCTGGGGTAGATACAGGGGAATCAGGTTGTCCCACGTGAGGCTCGCAGTTAATCCCCATTTTACAGATGAGGTAATTTAGGCACAGAGAAGTGAAGTGACTCGCCCACAGTCACACAGCTGACAGGTGGCAGAGCCGGCAGTCGAACCCATGACCTCTGACTCCGAAGCCCAGGCTCTTTCCACCGAGCCACGCTGCTTCTCCACACCGTTCTATCAACGCCGGGGAGAATGAGGAGGTATCTGTCTCTTTCTTGGTTATTTTTAGTCCTCCCTCACCTTTAACCTTTCTGCTCCAGTGCTGTCACCCTGTAATCCTGCCGTCCTTCCTTTGCTCCTGGATAGAAGAGACGTGGCTTTGTGGATAGACCAGGCGTGGGGGTGAGAAGGACCCGGGTTCTAGTGCCGGCTCCACCACACGTCTGGTGTGTGACCTTGGGCAAGTCCCATCACTTCTCTGGGCCTCAGCTGCCTCATCTGCAGAATGGGGTCGGGGACTGTGCCCAACCTGAATGACTTGTATCTACCCTTAGAAAAGTGCTTGGCACGTAGTAAGCGCTTAGGCACAATAATGATAACTTTTTTATTATTGTTACTGTTGTTGTTGTTGTTGTTAAAGGTTAAAACAGACTGAGTAGAGGATGTTTCAACTTGTAGGAATGTTTTCCTAATGGCCTCTAAATGACTTTTCCATATATTCCAAACCTGAAGCTTCCCTCGCTGACAAGAAGAGGCTCTCTGCTCTCCATCTCGACTAGAGTTTTCTGGATCCTCCTTCCGCCAGTTTTTAGATTCTTATTTCACTCATTCAAGAGCATAGCAGTCTCAGTATCATTCTCAGACGTAGCATCAACGTTCGGGCTTCTTAGAGAATATCCCCTACCAAGTTCAGAAGCCAGAGGAAGAGATAAGGGGAAGATAGGAAGGGAAACGATAAGGATACGGGGAAAGGCTGATCCCATTTTCCTCATCCTCAAATGAGGCTCCCATTCTTTTCCCCGAATGGCTACGTTTCCTGGAGATCTTGACGCTAGTTGAATTGGTTAGTCCAACTGTTTTTAACTCAACAAGTATTTTGATAATGATTACAAAGTCAACGCACATCTCTGGAGACTCCTTTTTACTCTGCAGTAATGATGTGTCTACGATGTGAGATGATTTTGGCAAGACAGTTTTAAAGCAAGTCTTAACCGATCATATGACGATGCCGGGAAGGGATTGCATTGTATTTGGTTGGCAGAAGAATTTTAAAACAAGTCTACGGAGACCCGATCGTTTCATTTTTTACATGAGATCATCCATGGAAATGAAAATAATTTCAGCCACTGAAATGAAGCTATTACAACAATACCTTATCATTATTATTGTTGTTAATTATCATCAATTTCTTTTATTCAGATTAATGTCTGTCTCCCCCTCTAGACTCTAAGCTTGTTGTGGGCAGGGATCGTGTCTGCTGATTCGGTTGTACTCTCCCAAGTGCTTAGTACAGTGCTCTGCACATAGTAAGTACATAACAAATACGATTCCCAACAAAAGTGATCTGAAAGACCGAATTTATCAATTGCTTTAGGAAAACAAACTGATTCTAAAATAAACCAGAGTTTTGATTTTTTTTTTCCTCCTTATGTGGCAGTCGTGCTGTTCACGAAGCAGCGTGGCGCAGTGGAAAGAGCGTGGGCTTTGGAGTCAGGGCTCATGAGTTCGAATCCCAGCTCTGCCACTTGTCAGCTGTGTGACTGTGGGCGAGTCACTTAACTTCTCTGTGCCTCAGTTCCCTCATCTGTAAAATGGGGATTAAGACTGTGAGCCCCACGTGGGACAACCTGATTCCCCTGTGTTTACCCCAGCGCTTAGAACAGTGCTCTGCACATAGTAAGCGCTTAACAAATACCAACATTATTATTATTATTATTATTCACCTCTTTCAAAAGAATACATTACCCAATAGAATTTGTCTTGCGATACATAATGTATCACCTACAAACCTGGAACACGTCCCCCCACCTTATTTGCTTATTTCTGGTTTCTTGATGTTGTAAGATTCAATTCATCACACCCCCTGAGTGTCACAATCTTCATTCGGCATGTTATTTCACAAGGTTTTTAATTATAATAAAGAAAAGAGAATGCACACCCTAGAGTTGCAAAGTTGCCATTGTTAAAGGCCTGTGTTTGGGGAGTAGATGGTGCTAATTATGCTGATTGGAGATGAAATTACCAGGTTAAGTACTGAACAGGTGTTTCAGCTGAAGTGAAGCCAGGATATTTATGTAAATTATGAAGAGGTATGAGATGTCTATCGTTCGTAAGCCACCAGATGAATCATTTAAATAAGCTTCTAGGCACTTAGGAAAAAAATGAATGACTCAAATAGCGGGCAACTTCAAACTAATTCAACTTGTTTGGTCATAACCAGTCAACTGCAAGGCAAAGATGCATTTATCCTTTCGGTAGACACCAGAAAATAGGTTTATAATTGTGGAGTGTTTTTTACTCATTACCTTTCACACGGTCCTGTTAGCGGATCTGGAGTTCGGAGATGAGAATAATTCTGAAAAGCTGCCCCAAACTAACGATCTTCTTATCAGTGGCTGAACACCATACCTTAGCTTCAAACTGAAAACTATCAGTGTGAATAAAACACATGGATTGATATGGATTAATACATCATGCGATCAATCCGTTCACTTTGCGTTTAGAGCCATTTAATATCTAATTATCTACATTTAATATTAATGATCTAATATCCACATGGCTTAGCTATAGGATTGCTGGAAAGAGGGAAATGGACTAGACTCTTCAACCTCCTGAGGTTGCTTTTTGCCCAGTCTTCTTGGAAACACCGACACTGAGGACTGGAAGAGCTCTAAGTGAGACGTCCCGATTTATTCGATCGTGGTTATTGAGCGCTTACAGTGTGCAAAGCAATGTACTAAGTGCTTGGGAGAGTACACTACAACAACAGACAGAGACATTCTCCGGCTACAATGAGCTCACGGTGGGAAGGGAGGCCAGGGTTGGGAGAGGGGGAGACTTGGGAGCTAGATAGGGGCTGCTACGAGGAGAGGATGGTAGTGGGCTTAACTAACCTATATCTCATCCCCAGGAGCACTAGAGTTCCACTTATTCCACAAATCCCTGGGTCAACAGCCTGGTCTTGGAACTTCTCATTTCTCTCTCTACCGGGTGAGGAAGCCATTCTTGCCGCTCCAGGCTATACATTATGGTTTGGAGTGACAACCAGGTTCACACGAATGACTCAAATAGGCAACTTCAAATAAATTTAACTTGTTTGGCCATAACCGATCGGCTGCAAGGTGAAGATAATAATGTTGGTATTTGTTAAGCGCTTACTGTGTGCAGAGCACTGTTCTAAGCGCTGGGGTAGATGCAGGGTCGTCAGGTTGTCCCACGTGAGGCTCACAGTGAATCCCCATTTTCCAGATGCGCTAACTGAGGCACAGAGAAGTTAAGCGACTTGCCCACAGTCACACAGCTGACAAGTGGCAGAGCTGGGATTCAAACTCATGACCTCTGACTCCCAAGCCCATGATGTGTTTGCCCTCTTGTTAGAAGCTGGAAATAGGTTTATAATCGCAGTCAGGCTTGGCCTGTGAGTGCCTCTGAAAACTCACGTTCTCTTAAAGCTGGTATAAGATGTTGAATTGTTTATAGTAATCCACATACATTACCTCAGCTGTATGCATTTCCAGGTTCTTCTCTGGCTTCATCTCCTCTGTCTCTTATTGTCTAGGCTTGGACAGTACATATCAGATATTTGTATAGCAATTCAAATGCATGAAGGGCATCCTAGTCATTTTTATAAATTGTCTGTATTATAAAATCTTGTCATATTGCCCCATTTGACAGATGGAAAACTGAGGCACAGAAGGCGACAAATTAAGGACTAGAACTCAGTCATATAATTCACGGATCGACTTGAGGTACTTTACATCCGTATTAGGAGTCAGTCCATATAATTCCTGCTTTCAGTTGAGGATAAATTCAAATTTCTGGATTGTTGGTAAAATTAGGACATCTAATATAAAAACGTATGTGGTTTTCTAAGAAATCGAATCATCTTATAATACTGCCTTTATATAGAATTATATAAGAAGCACTTTCATTCTTAAAGTAATACCAGTTTCAATGAGCGAGTTCTCGTCGAAATGGCCCACCTCGGATTATCTTGGATTTGTGAAGCAGTTTTATTTTTATCAAAGCTCTTCCACATCTATTGTCTCATTTTGTCCTCACGGCATCCCGGTGAGCTAGGGAAAGACGGATATCATTTTTGCAGTGAAATAATGGGAGCTACGTGGTTTGACACCACCCAGTCAGTGGAAGAACGATCCTGGTCGAGTCGGCACACACGACCCCGTGCTGTCTTCTCGAGACAAGGCTACTTTCTCAGTGTTTAGGGTTTTCATCATTTATGTTCATTTAAAATGAAGCCAAACCATTCCTGATCCTTTATTTGTTTAGTATAGGCATTGAGAGTTACTGAGACTCATAAAGTACCAATGAAAGAATAGAAAGAAGACAAATGGCTTCAAATCATTTAACTCGTGATAAAAAATATATCTGAAATTAAAATGGATAGATCCTTAACTGGGATGGAGGAGGACAATACTAGCATACCTCTAAGCAGTTTTGGTTAGCTCATGCCTTCATGATCTAAATTTTATTTTGCTCTTTAAGGATAGGTGCGGGTATTAAAATAAACAAAGCATGAATTTCAAACTGCTTCTGTACTCACAATGACCCCTTGACTTTATTAGTAATGGAATCTAATGACATCATCTTTTGACAGTCATGATCTTTAACCTAGTTTGATCTAAACCAGACTCCTCTGGAATGATATCATTAAGGTAAATCCCCGAAAAGAGAGCAAACCATTTTAGTATAAACCATTTAGAGGTATTAAGTTACTGGGAATGATTTCACCCATCACTTTTTTTTTTTCCTTCAGCAGAACAAACAATATCAAAACTGCAGAGAAAGGCAAAAGAATTATGAAATATGAGAAGAATGAAATTGAAAGAGCAAACTACTATAATTAAGACTGCATTTTTTTTTTTTGACTTCTTCTTTTCATTAGAAATGTTCTTAGAACTACTTCTCTATATGCCTAGTGAATGTAAAAGTACCTATGAGCTATTCACCGCCTAAGACACCTAAACACTCATACCTTGCCCTCGATGTGTGTGCGTATTTGTGCATTTTCTTTGGTTTCTCACAACTCAGTCTTCCTTAGAATACTTTTCAAAGTGACCCATATCAGAACAAAGAAATACGACTTTGAAGTTCATTTAGATTTTTCACGTATAAGGTATGGATTTCCTCCAACCCACCAGCTTCTACATCTTGCCACCGATCTTTGGTTCTCCTCAGGAAATGAGATAATGCCCCAGTTCCCCATGTTAAGCAATCTTTGATGTTGTACAGATTTTACCTTTGTAAATGCATACACCTTGTTCCTACTTTTTCAAAGCAACCTGTCTTTCATATAAGGTCCCAAAGTCGTCAGTGCCATAAATGTTTAGGAACGTGGATGACTGCCTTGCTAAAGATTTCGCGCGGGTGGTGAAACTATCTTCAGAGTTTGAGCTAGGTGCTGTCCCATACACTTCTCCTCTTTCCTTTCATCAGTGGCATTCCCTTAATACCTCTCATTTTGGGGAACTGGGGGCTCCTGAAAATAATATAGCTGATTCATTCAATTAAATTTGAGAGCTTGCTGTGTGCAGAGCACTGTGCTAAGCGCTTGAGAGGGTACAATACTACAGTAAACAGTCACATTCCCTCCCCACAACAGGCTTACCGTCTAGGGTGGGGGAGACAGACATCAATATGAATTATAGATATGTACACACGTGGAGGGGGGAAGAGCAAGGGAAGCAAGTCAGGGCGACAAGCCTCCTAGAACTTGATGTAAAATACATAATCCACCACAATTTTCCTGCTTTAACCCACAGTGGTACTTTGGGTCGATTCCCAGTACTTAGATCACTGACTGGACTCATACAAGCCTCCAAATTCATTCGTTAGGGTGAATCATGTTAATCGAAAAGCGAACTACAACACGAGCATCAACAGGAGAAGGTTTAGAGCCCTCACGTTCTATTACCTACATTAACGATTGCAACTTGACGTAGCCATTTATTGCCGTTGCCCGACACTCATTCCCTAAACGTGCAGCCTGACTGTTGTTTAGGCCAGGTGCTTCCAAAACCTGAAATAATATAATGTAAGGGAACTTACTAATGCTTGATATATGCACCCATCATAGAGAATATGTGTGTTTCTGTCTGGAAGGAGAAATAAAGTTTAGGTATGGATGCAAACTCTAATTGCGCCCAACAAGTGCAAGAGGGAGGCGAGAGGAAACCCAGGATTGAATTTTGTTCTGCCGGAGAGAAACTGACCAGTGATAACATGAGCAAGAGAAACACAAAGTGCAGAGAGGTAACACTTTGCACAGGAAGTATCATGAAACAGGCCATGTCAGCCTAGTAGTAATTGGCCCTTTGAAGTTTCAAATGTGAGAAGAGATGAACATTCATCTTTAAAGTGTGCTGAGTCTCGGGGATTGCTTTGGGTTAGAGGAGGAATGTGCTGTTATTTGAAACCTGACCCCAAGGTCTCTAAAAAGTTTGGCTTAGGCTGTGCTAGGAGTGACCTTGTAAATTTAGACAGCTGCTAGACTACTGCTAGGAGCAAATTATTACAGCGGTTGTGATTTTCTTGACTAGAAAAAAGCAAAGGGCACCTATTTAAGCCCCGAAGGGTCAGCTTTCACCTTTAAGACATTTGTGAGAAATGGAAGCTAAGGAACCCTGCATGTATAAGGTAGTTCCTAGGGGCAAGCCACTCGGGAAAGGTTTAGGAGATTCTACAAGAAGGCCAAGCCACTTTTCACCATATGCAGTATTTTCAAATAACAGTTTTCATTCATTCAATAGTATTTATTGAGCGCTTACTATGTGCAGAGCACTGTACCAAGCACTTGGAATGGACAGTTCGGCAACAGGTAGAGACAATCCCCGCCCACTGACGGGCTTACAGACTCATCGGGGGAGACGGACAAAAACAAGACAACTTTAATAGCAATAAATAGTTTTAGCATCCAGTGAGGAAACGTCTCTCTTCTTTTTTAACACGAGACAACCAGACAAAATGGGGAAATACAAGGCGTTGATGATAGATAAACTAACTTCCCCACATCATGTCGGATTTCCTATTGTAAATGGGTGATGAAGAACAGCTCTGAAGCCTGGTCGAAAGTCTAAATAGCCATTCCGTAAAGTCTGCTACAGTCTAGAGATGTATAAGTTCGCTGTGGGCAGGGAACGTGGCTACCGACTCTGTTACACTGTAGTCTCCCAAGCAGTTAGTGCAGTAATCTGCACCTTGTGTTATAAAAGTTGCATTCATTGAGTGATCTCACTTTGCATGAATCTAGGATTCAAGACTGTGGACAAGCGCGAGGCTCATACACATAATAATTGTGGTATGTAAGCACTCCGGATGGGCCAGGCCCTGTACTACAAAATGTAAGCCCCACGTGGGCCAATCTGATTACCATCTATCTACCCAGGAGCTTAGAACAGTGCTCAGCACATAGAAAGTGCTTAACAAATACCATTATTATTATTATTATTACTAATCGCTGGGGGACATACAAGCAAATTGGGTGGGACTCAGTCCCTAGTCCCACGTGGGGTTCACAGTCTCAATCCTCATTTTACAGTTGAGGTAATTGAGGCACAGAGAAGTTAAGTCACTTGCCCAAGGTCACGCAGCGGACAAGTGGCGAAACTGGGATTAGGACCCATGACCTTCCGACTTCCAGGCCTGTGCTCTATTCACTACTCCATGTTGCTTATCTAAATAATAATGGTGGTATTTGTTAAGCACTTACTATGTGCAAAGCACTGGTCTAAGCACTGGGGGGATACAAGGTAATCAGGTCGTCCCACGTGGGGCTCACAGTTTTCATCCCCATTTTACAGATGAGGTAACTGAGGCACAGAGAAGTTGACTTGACCAAAGTCACACAGCTGGTAAGCGGTGGAGTGGGGATTAGAACCCATGACCTCTGACTCCCAAGCCCGGGCACTTGCCAGTGAGCCACACTACTCCTCTTAAAGACATTTTCACTAGAAAAACAGGCCAAGCAGAAGTGCAGCTGACAGGAGTTACAAATCTGGAAATAATTACCTTGTGTGCCCCCCTCAACTGCAAATACATCTCTATATATGTATATATGCACACACACATACACACGATTATGTATGAGAGGGAAAAGATCACCCTTCATATTAGATTATCACTCACCATGGGATCCTCTCCATCCTCTCCACGTTCACAGTTTTGCTCGTGTCGCCAGTAGCCATTCTGCAGCCTGTACACCTGAAGATGGTGCATTCGCAACTTACGGGTTTTGTCGTTCCTTTCAGATTTGCATCCCGCTACCCAAACTTCCCAACGATCTATTCACTGCCTTAATATTATCAAGCTGACTATATAAACCAGGGTCCCGTTGTTGGCGATCCTGTCTTGGCGAATGTCTTTGAGTATTTCCAGTCGGTCATGGTGATGCAACAGAAAGACCTCAGCATTGGCTTTAAAGCACTCGATCATTTTGCTCCCTTCTACCTTATCTCCCTGATTTCCTTTTACAACCCCAGCCCGCATACTTCGCCCCTCTAATACCAACTTTCTCACCGTACTCTCTGTCTCATTCATCTCGTCGCCGACCTCTCGCCTACGTCCTGCCTCTGGTCTGGAACGACCTCCCTCTCTCTTCGTAGCCGACAGGCTAGTCTCCTCGCCTTCAAACTCTCACCTTCGAAGACACGTCTCTAAGAGACCTTCCCCAACTAGGACCTCATTTCCTCTTCTTCCACTCCCTTGTGCTTGCATTCGTATCCTTTTGTTACCTTTGCCTCATTCGGCCTCACAGCACTTATGTACAAATCTGTAACTTATTTATATTAACGTCTAACTCTATCAACTATTACATATTTGTCACTTTTATGCTTGCTTTATTCCCCATGAAACTATCTCTGTCTTATACTTACTGTGGGCAGGTGATGTGTCTACCAACTCTCCCAAGTGCTTAGTTCAGTTGCTGCACTAAGTACGTACTCAGTAAATACCATTGAAGATGATGACGATGTCCTCTCACGGACATATGGTTCACACGCAGTTGGCACTCAGGAAACGTTGAATGACATAGTAGGTAGAACACGGGCCTGGGAGTCAGTAGGTCAGGGGTTCTAATCCCAGCTCTGCCACTTGTCTGCTGTGTGACCCTGAGCAAGTCATTTTTCTTCTCTGGGCTTCAGTTATCTCATCTGTAAAACGGGGAATGAGATTGGGAGCCCCATGTGGGACAGGGACTGTGTCCAACCCGATTACCTTGTATCCACCTCAGCGCTTAGTACGGTGCCTGGAACATAGTAAGCGCTCATTGAAGGTGAGAGATCCAAGAATCTAGAGTAAGGTGGAACGGTACTGTGAAATCAGGACGCGGTCAGGTCACGGAGAATTAGACCAGACGTAGAGCTACCTAGTTTCTTGAGCAGTTTCATTAATCAATCAATTATTGAGCACTTACTGTATGCAGAGCACTTTCCTAAGCACTTGCGAGAACCCAATTCAGCAGAGTAGGAAGTTCCTTGCCCATATTAAGGAAGTATAAAGACAGAGATAGTTTAATGGGTAACACACTGAGCAGAAAATTGGCTAATACGTAATAGTCGATAGGTAAATATAAACAGGAACGTACTCTTCCCTACGAGTTTGTCAACTCTCTGAAGACAGGGATGGTGTCTATCAGTTCTTTTTGTAGGGTACTCTCCCGAGCGCTTAGGGTTCTACACGGTTAAATGCTTAATATAGATCATTCACTGAATCACCTTTCCCAGTGAACTTCTTGTACCACCTCAAACAAAACACGTTCCTGTGTGCTTTTCTTGTTGGTGATTTTTTTTACGGTATTTAAGTACCTTCTATATGTCGAGCACTATTCTAGGCATGGGGTAGATATAGGTTAATCAAGTCGTACACACTCCTGTCCCAGATGAGGCTCACAGTCTATGTAGAAGGGAGAACTGGTACTGAATCTTTATTTTACAGTTGAGGAAATGGAGGTGCGGAGCAGTGAAATGACTTGCCCAAGATCACAACGGGCAAGTGGCAGAGGTGAGATTAGAACCCAGATCCTTATGCCTTTTCCATAAGGCTATGCAGCTTTGGATTGATTTTTCTGAATGTTGTGCACATTTCCTCCTCACACTGGTTACCTAGAGCACACCTAAGGGGAGCTTCATTGGGGTCCAAGAGAATTTCAGTGGAATGGTAGTTATAAGGGCAATTGGCCCTTGGAATCTTCTCTTTCTCCCCAGGTAAAGCCAAACAGCTCACTTTGGTGTACAGGAGCAAGCCCTTGAATTCTGTCAGAGGTCATTTTGGAGAACTTGCTGCTGCCCTTCATGTGTATTCAATTAAAGAAATGCATTTTCTCTCTTCTGGGGAATTGGTTGGGTTTCTCCACCCTCCTGATTCTGATGCAAAAGCCTATCACTTGAAATGCATCATCAAACCGCAGCCCGCTGAAAACACGAATAATACAGAGTGCGGAATATAGAGAATCTAGCCGTGTTTTCTAATTTTAAATCGTACATTTTGTTATGCAGGACTGCAATTCCAGCGTTTCTTTCCCCAAAGGCTTGTACTTTCTTTTTGATTATTCACACTACCTCAAAGAAGGATGAATACTTTCTCTTTAAAGTTACACCAGTGTCCTTAAGGCTTTTTTTTTCTTTTTAAAACTATTTGCATTGTTGACTTTGGTTACAAAGCTACTTAACTCTTCTAAGATAGAAATAATCTTATTTATGTAAAATTGGCATTCTGGGGATATTTCTCTTCACTGTAGGTTTACATTTGTCTCCCTTCACAACAGGTGATTTGGGCACAGAGATTGGGCAGGGAATTGGAGTTCAGAATTTCAGGTACCTGTACCTGGCACTAATGCTCAGAGAGTTAAATCCTAGAACAACCCAATTCTTCTCTCCTAAGTTTCTACTGGTAAAAGGGGCACGGTCTTAGCTTGCATACCACCCAGGGTTTCGCATAGTAAAGAGCAGCTACTTTAACGAAGAAACCTATGAAACTCTGCTGTATTACTATATAAGCCTCTGCTGCAGACAAGGTACGAAGGAAGACAGAGTAAAAAGTTCCTTTGCAAATAAGGCCTAATTCTAGCTTCTTGGATACGAGAACATTGACAGGAAGCCGAATGTCTTGAATTAGTGCGGTAATGCTGCCATTCAGGAATAATAAGGATTGCCCCGGCAACTTCACTCTTCCTTGCCTGACATTCCATTCAGCAAATTCAACACCAACACCCACTGTTCTATTACAGTCGCGAGAGACTCTTTCCACAAGAGACTTGAGGTTTGACAAACAAGCTGTAAGCTAGCGCTGTTCAACCGGTAGGTCTGAGATGAAGAACCACGCCTGTTTAAAAAAAATAAAATAAAATAATGAAAAGCACTCAGAGCTTTAGACGGAGATTGTGAGCTTAAAAAACTGCTTGAACTCTCTTCCCATGGTAGCTGAAATGGTTCAGTGTGAGGGAACCTTGGAATTGGGGTGGCGGCATTCATCCTGAACGAGATGTGTCGTGGTGGGTCTGTCTGAAGCGTCACTGTGTATTTGGTTCACTAGATTGTAAACTGGGTGAGGGCAGGTCTATTGTATTGTACTCTCCCAGATGCTTAGTACAGTGCTCTGCACACATAAAGCACTCCATAAATACCATCTGTTGAATGATTCCCCTCTCAGGGTTGCACTGGAGAATTTCCACTCCTCTACCATTCTTGGCTGCGGGTGGGAGAGTCAAACAGAGGCCTGTCATTCCATTCCTAGCTTGGACGGTGGCTAGCGAGTGGCAGACCATCTGCTACAAGCCAAAGCTCATCCATGCCGGGCAGCGGCCGCAAGGGAGACAGTAGAGGGTGGAGACTCGAGTTTAGTGCACGGAAGGCGACAGTGGTAAGCCCCTTCCATATTCTTACCAAGAAAACTCTATGGATACGCTACCGGAACGATTGCAGATGGTGACGGGGGCTTTCTGGGGGAGAGGCGTCAGTGGTGTCGCTAAAGGTCGGAGACGACTAGACGGCATAAGACGAGATTGATTGGGCCTGGTCGGGAGAGCTGAGTTTGATATTCAAACAAGAACACATTTAACTACATATCCAGGGGAGACAGGACTTGGTTATTGGACAAAATCTTGGCTGGGGGCATCTGTCTTCATAAGTCTCCCCAAGCTAACTCAATAATCCAGGTGATTCTCAATGACCCGGATAATTTATCGGGATCCAGGTCCTACATAGAGAGCGAATTCCAGGTTCTAAATCATTGTTGTTATCTATATTCATGGAGAGAAATACCATAGGATGCCTGGCTTGACCCCTGTCTGGTGGTAGATCAGAAAGCAATGTGAAGGAGAAATTTCTGTTCCTTCTCTATTTGATATGGGATTTTACGACTCGCTCATTTCTAGGTCGTTATGAGCCAGGCGGAGAGAGAGAACAGTAGGAGACCAACAGGAGCGAGAGGAAGGCACTCAGAGCACTTTAAGCACTCTGAAGGTCGAGTTTTTTTTGAAATGCAAATTGAACACAGCTAATGGTCCAAGAGAATATGTGGATGTGCAGAGAGTGAGTGGGGAGAGATGCAGGGTAGGTGTCTATTTTGAGAAGTTTTGAAGATGGAGGCCTACGTGTTAATTTGGGAGTAGCATTTAGTGCCCTGTACAATCCAGAATAAAGTGACACATCCCCTGCCCACAAGGAGCTTACGCTCTCACAGCGGAGACAAACTTAAATGTCTCTGCATTTATTTTGGTTTTCTCATACCAGGCTAGAGATTAGGGATCAGTGTGAAAGTCTGGAGGAGATCCTATCTGCTATTCTGTACAATCTTGCACATTCTCACTGCTGCTAACTCTGGGTGTCCAGGTTTAGTAGAATGCCCCGCGAATGATCTTAACCTCTGTCTCCTGGCAATAGAAGATGGATGAAGTAGTTTGGTGACCAAGCCGTTTTCCCTTTGCCACTGGAAGTGGTGTATTGCTCCAGGCATGATCTACTCAGATCTTGGTCACTTTTTCAATGTCTCTTTTAAATCACTTTTGTATAGGGATAATTTGCTTACGTTTCGCTCAGATATGCCTGTTCATTCTCAGCAAGTGTGTTTAAATAGGATCTAGGCAACAGAAGGGCTTTGTAAATAGGGTAAACCACTTCTTTTTTTTTCCCCCAGGGGCTTCCTCATTGACAGAGTGTGGGCTTTTTTCCTTTATGTTGTACAACACTGGAATATAAACTCCTTGAAAGCAGGAATCATATCTACAAACCGTACTGTAGTCTCCCAGATGCTTATCCAGTGCTCTGCAAGCAGTAAGCACTCGATAAATATCATCGATGAGGACTTTATGGGTCATTCTTCCCTATTTCTTCACTATTTACAAATGCCACTTCCAAATTGTACCCACTCTGAGCGGGGTGGTGGGGAGACCCGTCGTCGCCCAGAAAGGAAGTGGATAGAGCACGGCCTGGAAGTCAGAAGGACCTGGGTTCTAATCCTTCCTCCTCCACGTGTCTGCTGTGTGACCTTGGGGAAGTCACTTCACGTCTCTGGGTCTCAGTTCCCTCGTCTGTGAAACGGGGATTGAGAATACGAGCCCCAGTGGGGACAGGGACTGTGTCCAACCTGATTAACTTGTACCTACCCCAGTGCTGAGAACCAGGTTTGGCGCATAGAAAGTGCTTAGCAAGTACCATTATCATTATGATCATTGTACCATGTGGGCCGACCAGATGTGGAGTCAGTTTCTCCACACTGAGGCGAGGAAAGGTAACCTGAAGGAAGATGCTGGACAAGGAAGGGCGCTGGTTGCCGCTAGCTTGGATCAGGTCTTTTCTCATCCGATTTTTTAGGGGTGACTTGATGTCCAGACAGTAGCTGGGAGCAGTCCTTTTCATGTAGAAGCGTCCTGTCTGGTGATGTTTCACTGCCCCTGAAATAACCACCCTTGCCTGCGTATAAGAATAATGATAGTAGTCAAGCACTTTCTATGTGCCAACCTCTGTGCTACACACTGGGTATTAATAATTATGACGGTATTTGTTAAGCCCCGTTCTAATCTCAGGGGTAGATAGAAGCGAATCAAATTGGATGTAGTCCCTATCCCACGTGAGGCTCACGGTCTTCTTCCCCATTTTACAGATGAGGGAACTGAGGCATGGAGAAGAGAAGTGACTTGCCCAAGGTCACAAAACAGACATGCGGCAGAGCTGGGGTTGTGACTCCCAGGCCCGGGCTCTTACCACTAGACCTGTCAGATCAGACACAGTCCCTGTCCCACACGAGACTCTACAGTCCGAGAGACGGCATAGACATTTAAACCCTATTGTAAAGATGAGGAAATTGAGACACAGAGAAGTTAGGTGACGGGCCCGTGCAAGAGGAAGAGCCCGGATTAGTTGTCAGGTCTCCTGACTCCCAGAACCGTGCTCTTTCCACTAGTCCATGTAACTTGTCCAGGCAATTAAATAGATTTATTTCAATGACACTGCTCCCCTAACTCTTCCCTGTCCCTCTCCTCTACCTCTCCCTCCCCCTTTCTCCTTCACACACGCATACATCCAAATAGGGATTATTTTGGCAGGGATCATCTCTGGATGCAAAGGTCACAGCATTTTTTTTTTTTTTTTTGCATTAACAGTAGCAAATTCTAAAATGTAAAAG
Organism: Ornithorhynchus anatinus; assembly: GCF_004115215.2. Taxonomy (NCBI): domain Eukaryota; kingdom Metazoa; phylum Chordata; class Mammalia; order Monotremata; family Ornithorhynchidae; genus Ornithorhynchus; species Ornithorhynchus anatinus. The sequence continues at coordinate 5,460,478 of NC_041751.1, forward strand.
AAAGAAACTAAATGGACGTATAAACTGTTGATTTCAAATCTTTCTGCTGTCTGGCCCCACCTCTATTTTCATTTCCCACAGTCCCCAGTCTGTTTTCTCCATTTTAGCCAAAGTAACCTGTTACAGAGGTCTCTTATATTCAATCCAAGATGACTCTAAAACATAGAAACACTCGTCCAATGTATCATCACCTCTTTTTAGACCCAACTCAAGGTCAAATATTCCGTAATTCACTCACCGAATATCTGACAGCACAATTTCTCATCCGCTCCCCTCGTTCAAAATTTACTGACAATTCACTCAATTACTTTATTTACGTGATACGTTCGTCTTGATTGCCTGCAGAAATTTCTTTGCTCCCTATTTGACTGCAAACTCCTTGAGAACAGGGATTATGTCTAATCCTTAATTTGCATTTAAAGTTCTTATCAAAGCAATGACTATGCTTTGGATTGTTAATATGTCTGTCTGACTTGAGTAAAATTTTATGGCTAGGAATTTCTTCCAGGGTTTTGCCATGTCACGTGTAATGAAAATTCCATTCATATCCAGGGAAAATGACATGATTATTAGAGATGGTAATAAAATAGGTTTAAAATTCTCTTGTTTCATTTATCTCCATTTGGTTCTGAAATTTGTACAAAATGTGACTACTGAATATCCTCAGTTATTCTGATATTTTAAATTGGATCATTTTGCGATTAGTCATTAACTAAAATGTCTTTAGCATTGTCCCTCAGATGTTGCTCTTCACATTTATAGGAAAGTTATCTCATCAGGAATTTTAGGCACGCATCATTCCGTGATGAGAACTTCACCCTTCGGTCGACGGACGATGCAGAAAGCGTGGTCCAAACTTCCCCACTTTGGAGATCTGAACAAAATGTCTCTGTTTCGTCAGATAGCCCCGGCATTGGCTTTACGCATGAATGGCATCGTCCAAGTTCCAGCCCCTCTGCAGGTGTGCCATGCTGGTTTCATTAGCTTCCCTAGAGGATCCCATTTGAGACAGAAGCGTAAACACACGTTCCTCGCTTGGAGGACACATCTGGAATTGTGACAACGTTCTCGCTGATCGGATACTCGGGACACGACAAGGAGAAAGAGAGTAAGCGGAGAGCAGCCAGACGTCGGATAACATGACCTGACCCACAGCATCCACCACACGGGGCTGGTGGAGCGAGCTTCCTCCTGCTGAGCGAGCGGCACTTTTTTTCTTGGATATGCCGTAGGTTTGACATACGATTAATAATTTCTGCGAGAAACTGAATGGCTTCAGGACAGGATTCCACCTACCGTAACCATTCCTCCATGTGGCTGTAAATGACAGCTCCAGATGATATTGTTTCCCCGGCTACTCTCGCCCAAACGCATCTTACTTTCTCCCACTCTTCCCTGAATCATAGGGAAAGTGGGGGGCAGGGAGGCGGAGAGGTCTTGTCTTTCTCACTGCCTCCCAATGCAGTGTCTGCTCCACCCCACATCCCTCTCTTTCCTTTGAAGTCTACATCGACTGCTTCTACCGTTTATCTCCTCCCTACTCCCTAACCCTCGTGTCTCCGCCTCCAATTTTATGAGCGATATCTCTCAGCCTCATCCTTTCTTTCTCTTCTCTTGATATAATGATGCTCCGTCAAACGGCAGGGACCGTCTCTATCTGTTGCCGACTTGTTCATTCCAAGCGCTTAGTACAGTGCTCTGCACATAGTAAGCGCTCAATAAATACTATTGAATGAATACTCAAAGAGTTAAGCAGACGTTCTCGATGAATCCAGCCACCACTTCCTCTTACTCAATCAGTGGTATTTATTGAGCGTGTACTGTGCTCAGAGTACTGTACTGAGGGCTTGGGGCCTAGTAGATAATAATAATGTTGGTATTTGTTAAGCGCTTACTACGTGCGGAGCACTGTTCTAAGTGCTGGGGTAGACACAGGGGAATCAGGTTGTCCCACTTGAGGCTCACAGTCCTAATCCCCTTTTTCCACATGAGATAACTGAGGCCCAGAGAAGTTAAGCGACTTGCCCACAGTCACACAGCTGACAAGTGGCAGAGCCGGGATTCGAACCCATGACCTCTGATTCCCAAGCCTGGACTCTTTCCACTGAGTCACGCTAGAGCACAGACCTAGGTCTTAATCCTCATTTTACAGAGCAGGAAATGAGGCACAGGGAGGAGAAGTGACCTCTCCTGGCTCTGCCCCTTATCTGCTGTGTGACCTTGGAGAGGTCACTTCTCCTCCCTGTGCCTCAATTCCTGCTCTGTAAAATGAGGATTAAGACTGCGTGAGCTCCATGGGGACAGGCCCTGTGTCCAGCCCGACTGGCTTGTATTTATCCCAGCGTTTAGTACATTGTGTGGCACTGTAAGCGCTTAACAGATCCCATTTAAAAAGAAGAATTGGTAGTCATGACTCCTGCCCACCAGGAGTTTACAGAGGCTCAACTCTGCTCTCTGCTTTAATCCACTTCATCCGGTGACTGACATGGACATCTCTTGACCCTCATCATCAATAGTCATTTTACCATTTCTAGTCTAACAACTAGGAGGAAAATCTGGGTTCCCTTCCGTGGACTGAAGTTGGGGCAGCCTTTGGAGTCCCATAAACCAGGGTCGATCCCAGCCTCCTGTATTTCTAAGGATCGAAGGAAGCTGTGGACCTAGAAATTACAACTAGAAATCTATCAAACTGTACAGTATCAGTGGCCACGATTGAGCTGCATCCGCAAACGAGCAAGTGGAACAAATGTAATTGAATTGGGCACGAAGTTAGAGAGGGGCAATGCAAACTGAAGTTTACACCATAAAAACTCGCTGCAGAATAGATCAACAGTCCCGCTTCTTTGGTCTCCCTTCCCATCAGATAAATTAGGGGATATGGGCTGACCGATGAAGTCAGCTTTAAAGACAATTCTCATTCAGGAAGTTGGCTTCGTCTGGGACCGCCCCCTACTATGGCACATTCATTCAGTCGTATTTATTGAGCACTTACTCTGTGCAGAGCAATTTACTAAGCGCTTGGGTAAGTTTAACAGAGCAATCAACAGATACATTCCCTGCCCACAACGACATTGCAGTCCAGAGGTGCAGAGAAATCATGATTCCGTCCCTTTGCCTCCTGGAAGAAATGGAGCTTTTCCATTCTTCTCCAGCAGTTCCGTCGTCAACTTTCAACAGAACCACTGGATGTCTTGACCAGCCCTCACCAAATACTGACCCTAATACGGTACTGTCAACACCTGGGAGTCGGAAGGACCTGGGTTCTAATCCCGGCACTGCCACCTGTCTGCTCTGTGACCTTGGGCAGGTGACTTAACTTCTCTGTGCCTCAGATACCTCACCTGTAGAATGGGAATTGAGTGTGTGAGCCCTACGTGGGACGGGGACTGTGTCCGACCTCATTTGCTTACATCCACCCAGTGCTTAGCACAGTACCTGGCATATAGTAAGCTTAACAAATACCACAATTAGTAATAGTAGTTTTAATCCTTACTGTGCTAGAGGGCACTTATAGTACCTTTTGGGTCTTTTGCTATAATGCTTACACTCAGCACTAAATAAATGCCATAGATTGATTCATTATAATCCCTTATGACATAAGATCTCCTTTATTATGGACTTCTTAACCCCATCCTTCTTAATGTTTTCATTCTAGCCTAAATCCGTGTACTTTAGATTCCAAATTGATACTTAGTTGCATCCGTTCAAATTGTTCCTACCCGACTCTATTACACACACGGGTCTTTCCTTCCCATCTCTGAAGTGTAACAGCTCCACTCGCTGTATTTTCGACATCAGTAGAGATGGTCCCGGAAAAAGGTGCCACTGCCGTGGCAGTCCGGGAATAATCGACGTTGGGCACGACTCCTCGTCTGTCGGTGCTGTTGGAAGGCAGAGAATCTGAAAACAGATTCTACTGAACACCACCCACACCTGTTCCTCGTGCCACAGATTGACCTGCCAGCTCTTTTCTGGAAGGCATCTCGATGCCCGATGCCAGTCCGGGAGCCATCCAATTGGATGTCAGGAAAGATGACGCAAGCTTTTAATTTTCTCGACAGTCGAGATTCACGATTTTTGGGAAAAAATGACTTTTGCTCTCCCAAGGAGGAATGCTTAGGGTATGCTTTCTCTACACTGCTGTTTAAACGCACCATCTCTTATTCTGTAAGTGTAAATTATTTTTGAAGAGTGGCAGACTGTGGTATCAACATGAAATAAGATACGGATGAAGCTGTAGACACACAGGTCAATGGTAATGTCCAACTTTTTTTATTTAATGAAACCCGGACCTACCAAAGTCGCCCTATCCAACTAATAGAACAGTTCGACTCATCAAGGAGTGTTAGAGGATCACAGGCATTCTGGTTTGGGAACGTAATCAATCACCGACATTGAAGAAATTCCTATAACATCAAACCTTCCCAAAGTGTAACATGTAAGAAACATGGTCTCTACCCAAAATGTGCTCTATGGTGAGCTGAAATAGCATAACCATAAACAAGTTGAGCAGAAAAAGGACTTGATAACAATGAAGCCAAGCCTTAAACACTGTATCATTATAATGATGATGATGGTATTTACGTACATGCTTTGCGTCAAACACTGGTCTAAGCACTTAGTACAGTGCTCTGCACACAGTAAGTGCTCAGTAAATACGTTTGAATGAATAGACGCTGAGGTAGATACAAGATAATGAGGTTGGTCCCTGGCCCACGTGGGACTCGTAGTCTTAATTCCCATTTTACAGATGACGTAACTGAGGCACAGAAAAGTCAAGTGACTTGCCCAAAGTCACACAGCAGAGCTGGGATTAAAACTCAGGTTCTTCTGAACTCCCAGGCGCTTGTTCTATCCACTTGGCCAAACTGCCTATTATAGCAGTATTAGATTAGTAGGTAGCTGGGAGAAAGTAGAAGTCGCGTCAGGCTGGCAGGTAGCAATCATGTGACCTTCAAGAAGATGACGCTCTGAGAAAAACATAGCACTGGGGAAAACAAATGTACTGATGCAGCAAGGGAAAATCTTTATGGGCACACAGTGTGGAAAGCTGTGTTGACCCCCCCCCCCCCCATTGATTTTTATCAGCAACCTTTGTACATATGGATTGAAAAAAAAAATCCTCACTATCCGTAGCATCATCAGGGGACCTGAAAAAGAACTAGAATTCTACCAGCTCCAAGAACTGTACCTGGGATTTCTGACTGTGAAGTGTCCTTCCGTGATAGTTTCTATGCACTCAATTAAGGTACATTTATCGAGCACTTACTCATTGAGTAAGCACTACATTAAGTGCTTGGGAAGTACAATTCCGCAATTCCTGTCCACAACAGGCTCACATTAATGAAGTTAGCTCTCATTAACCAAACCCTGTGAGATTGATAGAGAAGTAGAGCGTCGTAGAGACGCAGCACAGCTGAATGGAAAAAGCACGGGCCTGGGAGTCAGAGGACCTGCATTTTCATTCAGGCTCTCCCATGTCTGCTTTGTGACCTTGGACAAGTCCCTTCATTTCTCAGTGCCTCAGTTATCTCGTGTGTAAAGTGGGGATTAAGACTATGAGCCCCACGTGGGACATCGACTGTGTCCAACCTGATTCTGGCTCGGTGGAAAGAGCACGGGCTTGGGGGTCGGAGGTCATGAGTTTGAATCCCGGCTCTGCCACTTGTCAGTTGTGTGACTGTGGGCAAGTCACTTCACTTCTCTGGGCCTCAGTTACCTCATCTGGAAAATGGGGATTAACTGTGAGCCTCACGTGGGACAACCTGATGACCCTGTATCTACCCCAGCGCTCAGAACAGTGCTCGGGACATAGTAAGCGCTTAACAAATACCAACATTATTATTATTCTAACGCAGCTCTTAGAACAGTGTCTGGCACACAGTAATTGCTTAACAAATACCAGACAAAAAAGCCAGGGTATACTTTCTGCCATTTTGGATAAGGGAAACTGTGGGTCATAGAGGTGTCATGAACACAATGATGGCTTTCTGATTCATAAATAAGCATTAGTCACCCTCCTAACTAAGGCGCGTGATTATTTGTTTTGATATCTCTCTCCCGCACTTCTAGACTGTGAGCCGGCTGTGGGCAGGGATCGTCTCTGTTGCTGAATTGTGCTTCCCAAACGCTTAGTACAGTGATCTGCACATAGTAAGCGCTCAATAAAAACGAATGAATGAATGAATACAGCAGTGTCTGTACATGTACATTGAGAAAGTAGGCAGGTGGCAGAAAAGTAATCATCGTCTTGAAGCTAAGGAACCGATTTTTCTTCTCTCTGAGTTTAAAGAGTCGGGGAAGAAAGAAGCTGAATCATAGGTGTCCTTCTGAGGTGGATGAACGAGTCAACAACTGACTTACAAAGAAAAGTCTATAAGTGGAGGGGATTTGTGGTCTTGCGGAAGAGAGAAAAATTTAACCTTCGTGGTGTGTCTAATAATAAACTCCTAGGTTGCGAAGCTTTAGTACTGACCCACCCCAGAGCATTTACTTGAGACAGAAAGACTTTGGTTTGGGGTTAGTTGTATAAACAATGTGTCCACATTGTCGAAAACGCCCTTTGGTCGTGGGAGGTGACAGTGTGAACACGATGTTTCTAAATCTCTAAAGCTTAGGGCAAGGGAGCGGACCAGATTGAAGAAAATCCAAAATGCACTGAAAGTTTTCACCTACTAGATTTCCACTTCCTCTTTAACTAAGATTCCTTTCTTTTTCGAGCAGTAATTTAAATAGTCTAGGAATTCACGGGTGTCTAACATCCTCTCATGTTTTTATTATGGAAAGAAGAGCTGAGCTTCACCTGATTCCCAAAGGTCTTCTGCCCCAATCTTGAATTTCCGGATTTAGAAAATGTAAATGTTTTGTTGGTATTTAGTCATGTAGTCAAAATCCTAAAGTTATGAAAATCACTTCAGTTGTTGGCGGTCTGCTATTAGCAATGGAGCTCTAAATCAACACGGCCGGGTTCAACATACTTGTATTTAATGGCTTGAGCTCTTTGCTTATAGAGACTATGTTATTATAATAATAATGTTGGTATTTAAGCACTTACTATGTGCAGAGCGCTGTTCTAAGCGCTGGGGGAGATACAGGGGAATCAGATTGTCCCATGTGAGGCTCACAGTCTTCATCCTCATTTTACAGATGAGGTCACTGAGGCCCAGAGAAGTGAAGTGACTTTCCCACAGTCACAGAGCTGACAAGTGGCAGAGACAGGATTCGAACCCAAGACCTCTGACTCCCAAGCCCGGGCTCTTTCCACTCAGCCACGCTGCTTCCCACTATTATCAATCCTTTGTTTTTAGCCGTTAGTTGTCTGTTTCAAATAAATATGTCCTGTTATCAGTTAATGTTTCTTACAACAGCTCAGGGAAGAAACCAGGAAAAAGAATTGGATATTGAGACCGAACACAGAAAAATGGAGTTATATTCTATAATTACATACTCCATTGCACTGTTTGCTTCCATTTCCCCATTTAAATAGTTTGGCTCAATCAGCGCGTTGTTTAGTGAAAGGAAAATTCTTCACCGCCATTTTCAAATTGATTTTGTATAGTTTTTAACTCGAGTTATGCCTTCGTTTTCATATTATGCACATTCGTTGCAGTGTTCGTATTGTGATCGTTCCTAAAGCTGATGGCTATGAGGCAGGAAGATTCCGGGCAAGTCAGAGCACGTCTGCGCATGAGTTTGTAATGCCCTTCGGAAGCTCCTTCTTGATCCAGGAACAGTTTTTGATTCGACCTGATTATCGCACTGTGGATGGGTCCCCTTTCTTGAGTTGTTTGCACTTCTCACACGTTAGAGGAAACAGCTTTCTGGCTTTGCCAGCTAGTCCCTTCTGACCCCTCCCCCATCAATTTTTAACAGTGTGCTCATTTAGAGCAATATTATGCTTTATAGGTAGTTTCCCTGTTTATATAACACCTGAAAGCCTGCTTTCGTGGTCCCGTTTCAAAAGAAACTCCTCAGGTCTGTGAAAGAGTTGAACCGATTCAAGTCCGGTCAAGATTCGCATCATCCAATAAATATCAAAGTCAACGACTCAGCCCTGCCTTTGATTTGGATACTTGAAGGAATAAATATAACGCGGAGCCTCCGTATTTTTTAAGGTGACCGCCTGCATGTTACTAAAATGAAGTAGTCGGTATTTGTGGAATACAACTGCTTAAATTACGCACCCATGTTTATTACGATTTTCCTGCCTTCTTCACTCCCCCCTACCCCCAAATGGTTTATCTATATATCTATATAGATATGGTTCCTGACGTAAAATCATTACACCGTGCTGGACCCTTGATCTATAAATATTTCTGTTTAAATTATTCATATTTCATTTTACTTCACAAGGCTTGCTCTGTAATTTTAATTTAGAAAGGAACGCTGTTAGGGCCAACGTTTTGTTAACTACACGAAGCTTTTTGAAGCAACTCTCATTGTTATAGTCAATAAAGCCAAGACACTTTTTTCCATTTGGAACAGAGAGTTTTACGATTGTCACCGAACAATTTTTTTTTATTTTTTCTAGTAAGTTTCCGGTCTTATTTTTTCTGACTCGTTTCAAGCCATGGTCCAATGTGGCTGTTTAAGACATCTGAAATTTTGGTTTACTTCACCGTGACAGTTGAGGAGAGAGAGCTTGATTTTCGCATTATTTTGTAGTGGGATCAAAATGAATGAGGCTTTTTTTTTTTCCATTTGACCCAAGAGGACCACAGCCTCATCCTTTTGGAATATGTGGCTGGGAAATAAAAACGATAAAAAATAATGAGAAGCAGTGTGGCCTAGTGGAAAAATACAGACCTGATTTCTAATTCTGACTCTGCCACTCTCTGTTGTGTAACCTTGGACAAGTCACTTAACTTCTCTGTGCCTCAGTTACCCCTTCTGTAAAATGGGGGTTAAGACAGTGAGCCCTATGTGGGGCAGGGATGATGCCCAACCTGATTATCTTGTATTTATCTATATTGTGTTGAATCAGTGCTTGCCACCTAGTATAGAAGCAGCGTGGCTCAGTGGAAAGAGCCCGGGCTTGGGAGTCAGAGATCATGGGTTTGAATCCCGGCTCTGCCACTTGTCAGCTGTGTGACTGTGGGCAAGTCATTTCACTTCTCGGTGCCTCAGGTCCCTAATCTGGAAAATGGGGATGAAGCCTGGGAGCCTAACGTGGGACAACCTGATTATCCTGTATCTACCCCAGCTCTTAGAACAGTGCTCTGCACATAGTAAGCGCTTAACAAATACCAACATTAACATTATTATTACTTAACAAATGCCATTAGAAATATAACAATACCTGTGGTGTTTGTCTTCACTGTGTGCCTAGCATTGTGTTAAATTCTGGTGTAGATACAGGATGATCCTAATGGATGTAGTCATTCATTCAATTGTATTTATTGAGCGCTTCTGTGCGCAGAGCACTGTACTGGGCATTTGAACACTGTACTAGTCCCTTTCCATCGTGGGGCTCACGGTCTAAATAGGAGGGAGAGCCAAAATTTTCCCGAAACCCAACCAGCCTTATGGGAATGGTCTTCTCTTGCATGTGCAAGTTTCTGCTAAATGTGTTGCCTTCACCAGATCCTCAGAGTTCTTGGAAGCTCCAAGTGACTGTTATTTTGAGCCTCATGTTTTGCAAACAAAGGTCATAGCATCAAAAAAAAAAAAGAAAAATAATGAAAGCTCTAATAGGGTTCAGACAGTTTTATAACTAAGCTAAAGCTCTTTTTACAGCAGCAGCTGAGAAACTTGTTTGAACTGTTTTGATTCTATTTCCTGGCATTGGAAAATCTGTCATTGGGATGTATTTTGAAACACGGAGTAAAATATGGTGCAGGCTGCTTGTGTAGAATGAAAGTTTCAGTTTTTATGGCTATTCTGTTATTCATCCTTTCATCTGCACTGCAGATCAACATTTCTGAATTTATTGCATACATATGTCTGAGCTTTTGCTTCTCAGTGGGGAACAACAAAATTTGAAAATAGGAAACCAGGACTGCAGTCTTGGCAGGAGCTGGGTTTCTTTTCCAAGTAATAAGAAAACACCAGTAGTCCTGGTTTTTTGGAGTGATGATCTTGAAAAAAAAAAATATATATATATATATATATAAAATTAAAAGCGGGGTTTCAATTTGAAATCTGAAAATGTGTTGTATATGTAAATGTTGGTATTTTGACAAGGACACATGGCTTTTTCTGGGTCAGCAGAGGGTGACTTCTTGTTGAGTTCCCCTGAGTGTTACAAAGACACGTAAAGTCAAGGAGCTCTAAACTGTGAGCCCACTGTGGGCAGGGATTGTTCCTCTTTTTTGCCGAATTGTACTTTCCAAGCGCTTAGGACAGTGCTCTGCACACAGTAAGCGCTCAATGGCACGATTGAATGAATAAATGAAGGAGGTCTTTAATGTTATATTTCACTTGTCTGTTTCTGGTGTTCAAAGAGCTAATATGCTTTGTAAGCATCCCGTAAAGTTGGATGGACCATCTTCTGACTCCCAGGCGCATGCTAATTGTCCGATTGTCATGCTGCTTTTACATCTATTTACAGTACGGTGCCCTGCCCTCGATTAAAAACTTGCGGATGAATTGTTTATTCATGAGGAAGGCCTTCCCTGAGATACCTATGAGGCTAGATGGGCAGATCATAAGCCAGGGAGATGGACGAAGCTCTTTAAATTCACGTTGAATCGATCAGTCGTTCATATTTGAGTGCATGCTGTGGCTTGCTGTGTGCCGAGCACTGTACTAAGCGTGCGGGACGGTACAGTATAGCACAGTTGGTTGACACGTTCCTTGCCCACAACAAGCCTACTCCACAGATGTACAACTTACTCTTTCCACTAGTCTGGTAAAGTTCTAAAGTTCAGCTGGTTAAAGAGGCAATGTTCAGATCGTCTCCGCTCTCCTGAGAAATAGCATCAACGGCTCGCGTATCCTTAGACACACGGAGCCAACCCGACACCTCACAGAACACAGGGAACATTGAACACTAGAATATTACTGTGAGATCTCGACTAGGATCACATTAGAAACGTGCGATTAGAAACCGTAACCATCCTAAAGAACTACAACTCATGATCACATTTCCCGGAAATATATATGATGGTATTTGTTAAGCGCTTACTATGTGCAGAGCACTGTTCTAAGCGCTGGGGTAGACACAGGGGAATCAGGTCGTCCCACGTGGGGCTCACAGACTTCATCCCCACTTTACAGATGAGGTAACTGAGGCACAGAGAAGTGAAGCGACTTGCCCACAGTCACACAGCTGGCAAGTGGCAGAGCCGGGATCTGAACTCATGACCTCTGACTCCAAAGCCCGGGCTCTTTCCGCTGAGCCACGCTGCTTCTCTATGGAAGGACAGGATGGCTGATGAGGAAATCAGGGGCACTGGCCTAAATATTTCATTGTTCTTTATGGTTCTCATTCCTTCCTAGATTATAAATCCCCTCAGGACAGAAATTGCCTGGGAAAGCAGCATGGCTAGGGGAAGGCCCGGGAGTCAGGGGAGCTGGGTTCTAATCCCCCACTTGCTTGCTGCGGAACCTAGGGCAAACCACTTACCTTTTCGGCGTCTCCGTTTCCTCATCCGTCAAATGGGGATTCAACACCTCCTCTCTCTCCCCCACAGACTGCCAGCCCTAAAGGGGACAGGGACCCCGTCTGATATGATTATCTCGTACCTATCCTAGTGCTTAATTCAGTGCTTGGTATATAGTGAGGGCTTATCAATTATTATTATTCTTATCATTGTCATTATTTTACTAAATTCCTCATAAAGTAAGGCCCGTACTATAGACACACAACTATTCTTGATTACGATGATATTGAGGGCAAAACTTTAAGAAAACATAAATTTCTGGGAATACCTCAGCCGAAATGGGACATTTGGCCAGCCTTCCAAATAGCCTCTCGTGACACAACTGAGCAGTTTTCATTCTGAGGATTCCCAAGCACATCTTAATAATCTGTTTAGGCTCAGGTGAATCTTGATTCAGTTCATTGCCCATCTATAATGGTTATTAACAAGCTTAAGGACGTCTGGGAGCTTGTGGTTCACAACTCAGCCCCACCGAGGTGGGAAATCATTATGCTAATAAGGTTGGGGGTAATAATTTTCAGTCACACACAGTTTCCGTACTAATCCTTGGGGCTGGTAGGTCACTAGTCTGTAAACCTTTCATCAGCTTCATATATTTCTTTTGCTCTTGCACTTCAATTAATGGATGTATAGTAACGTAAAGGAGACGTAAAGGGAGCACTTTTCATGCGTCAGCGACAAATTTTAATAGCCTTAAATGTGAATTCCCTTAAAATATCACCTCCAAGATATCTATGCCTCAGATATATCTTGTTTATCCACTTTATGTGCATTTCCTGGAAAGCGTTTGCTAAAATCTGACTGAACGTAATGGGAGACTAGTCTACGTCCACCTCCTCTGGTTAACGTTTGTGATTACCTCTTGAGGTTTTTCGTATCAACTCTAGGTAAAGCAATAAGATAAAATACATTTTTCTAGAATTGAAGCCTAAGAAAGGAAAAGTTGGACGGTGATCGTTATCCCTTTAGGATGCGCGGCTTGTGCTTTGGAGGAAAACTAGGGAAGAGATATTTCTATTGCATATTTTGATGTACCTTGACAGACTGGAGCCAATTCAAAAACCTCTGTTTCAAAGGCTTTGTTCACTTCCGAGGACTTATCCTAGCCCACTGATTACTAGGTCTGTCTCCTTGCTGAGCTCCCAGGCTCCTGTCTCTCCCCACTCCAATCCATACTTTTCTCTGCTGCTAGGGTCATTTTTCTAAAAAAAAGTTCAGTCCCTGTCTCCTCACTCCTCGAGAACCTTCAGTGGTTGCCCATCCACCTCCGCATCGAACAGAAACTCCTTACCATCGGCTTTAAGACACTCAATCACCTTGCCCCTTCCTACCTCACCTCCCTGATTTCCTACTTCAACCCAACCCGCACGCTTCGTACCTCTAACGCCAACCTGTATCTCGGTCTCGTCTATCTTCATTCATCCGTTTGATTGCATTTTTTGAGTGCTTACTGGGTGCAGAACACTGTACTGAGCGCTTGGGAGAGTACAACAATAAACAGAAGCATTTCCTGCACATAATGAGCTTACAGTCTAGAAGGAGGGGAGGGGAGATGCCAACCTTTAGCTCATCCCTTGCCTCTGGCCTAGAACGCCTTCCCCCTTCATATCCGGCAGATGATTACTCTCCTTACTTTCAGAGCCTTAGTAAAACCTCTTCTTCCCCAAGAGGCCTTCCCTGAATAAGCCCTCATTTTCTCTTCTCCCAATCCCTCCTGTGTTTCCCTTGTTCTTGGCTTTGCACCCTTTATTCACCCCTCCCTCAGCCCCATTTACGTACATATCTCTAATTTATTTATATTAATCTCTTTTTCCTCCTCTAGACTCTAAGCTCATTTTGGGCCCAGACTGTGTCTACCATCTCTGTTATATTTTACCCTCCCAAGTGTTTAGAGCAGTGCTTTGTACACAGCAAATCAGTAAATAAGACTGATGACTCTTTGACACTGTGGTGAATTTCCCTTTCTGATGAAGTGACTTCTGCATAGCAACTTGATTCCTCCCGCTTCCCTTCCAGATAGGTAAACCTTCTTTCTTTTTCCCCCCCCTTTTTATGGTATTCGCTGTTGTCGATGGTATTCCTATGTGCTAGGTGCTGTACGAAGCTATGGAATAGACACAAGCTAATCAGGTTGGCCGCAATCCGTGTCCCACACGGGGCTCGCGGTCAACCCCCGTTTTACAGACGAAGTAACTGATGCCCAGAAAAATTAGGTGACTTGCAGAAGGTCAACAACAGACAAACTGCAGAGCCGGGATTAGAACCCAGATTCTTCTGACTACCTGGCCCGGGCTCTATCCACTAGTCCACACTACTTTCATTTCACCCAGTGAGCCCTGACCACTCCCCTCTCCTTACCCTCCCTGCTTCTGCTTCCTTCTCTGCTCCCTGAACTCACCATCTTCCCTCTCCATCTTTCCTACCTCTCCAGAAATGCAATCCCTTCCCCCTGATATTTCTTTCCTTTTTTGTTTTTTAAGCCAATTGCTGCCTCTTTTCCCAGCTTGTTTCACCACATCGCAGGACTCCAAAGCAGAGGCAAGTAGTCGAACCAGGGCAGGGTTGTTGCTGCAGGCAGGTGGTAGGGAGGGAGGAGGTCCGGGAAAGGACGGCTATCACCCACTCCCTCCTGCCCCCGGCTCACCCCGTCTGTCCCTGGCATCCTGGTTGTGATGGAGAAGCTGCAAGCTCAGGAAGGAGACAGGCACCAGCAGTCAGGGTAAGTTTAAAAAGATGAAAATCGTTAAAGGTTGCAGGGGGTAAAATAATAGGGAGTCTCTAGACTGTAAACTCGCAGCAGACGTAGCGGCTAGCTCTGTTGTACTCTCCCAAGTGCTTAGTACGGTTCTCTGCACCTAAAAAGTGCTCAGTAAATACCACTGATTGATGGGGAGGAGTGTGTGGTTCAAAGAGTAGGAACTGGGCCACAACCTAGGAAGTACAGAGCATGGAATGGTGGGATGAGGAGACAGTTACGGGAGAAGTATTTACTTTGACAGGAGGTCTGTCATCCGTAATAATAATGTTGGTATTTGTTAAGCACTTACTATATGCCAAGCACTGTTCTAAGCACTGGGAGGATATAATGTGATCAGGTTGTCCCACGTGGGGCTCACAGTTTTAATCCCCATTTTACGGATGAGAGAACTAAGGCACAGAGAAGTTAAGTGACTTGCCCCAAGTCACACAGCTGGCAAGCGGCGGAGTCGGGATTAGAACCCATGACCTCTGACTCCTAAGCCCGGGCTCTTTCCACTGAGCCACGCGCTTCCGTAAGGTACTTTACCCAACAGCACACCAAAAGCCACTGTGCTACCGGGTTATTTTTATCCTTCCTTGAGCCCCACAAAGGGGAGGCCTACAGAATCTACTCATCTTCTTTCTAGAAGCATTTTCTTTATTTACTCTCCAACCTACTAGGCGGAAAGAGGGAGAATCACATTGAAACTGTTTTAGGCCAAAGATTATGCAATACGGGCTCATCAATCATTCAGATGGGGGGATGGCCATTAAAGCAGGCAAAGGTGACAGATACCAGGAACTCTTTGTAGCCCAGGGTATGAGGCATGGAGGATCCGTTTTCTTTTGTCCCCTTCTCTGGCTGCTGCGGGAACAGCATAGCTCTCGTTAGTATATCTGCACATGTGGGAGTGTGAGGGAGTAAGCGGAGATACGTTGGGAGGGATTTAGGGAGTGCATGAGAGGGTTCTGGGTGAGAGTGAGCCTAAATAGGGGGAAATGTACATATATAAAGAGGAGGCACGTAAGCGTGGCCTAGTGGATAGAACATAGGTCTGGGAGTCAGAAGATCCCGGGTTCTAACCCTGGCTCCACCACTTGTCTGCTGCGTGACCTTGGGGAAGTCTCTTCAATTCTCTGTTCCTCATCTGTAAAATGGGGATTGAGACTGTGAGCCCCTCATGGGACAGGGACTGTGCCCAACTCAATTTGCTTGCATTCACCCCAACACTTAGTAAAGTGCCTGACATATAGTATGCACTTAAATAACGTCGTTATTTTTTTTTTACTGTGTGCAGAATCACTGCACTGGCATATGGGAGCCTACAACGTAACAGAGTTGGTCGGCATGTTCTCTGCCCACAATGGTCATGCAGTTCATGATATGACGGATGCTTCGAGTGATGCGTTACGATTGCAGAGTTCCAGTTTCTAAGAAAAAATTCTAAAAACCCTTCCATCACATGGACCGAAGCTAGTAATGGAAGTGGATATTAAGATATTGATCTAGTAACTGAAGCTCCCAATTAGGAGCACGTCTGATGGCTTCGGACTCTTAAAATTGGATAAGCTTGTTTCTAAGATGTTGAGAACTCCTCTTACGAAGCCAACGCTTTAATCCCCATTTTCTAGGTATTTCCCACCCCCCGCTGCTTGGTGAGAGGCTCCCTACTCACAGCTCCAATCCCCAGTTGAAATGCAGTGCTGGCCTGTGAAAACTGACTTTTACTGGAAAGACAATGGAGCCAGATGGAAGAGAGCTGAGTTATTTCGGGAGCCTCGATAATGTGGTGTGTCACCTAATTCATTGGCAGATTGGTGCTAGACAGCTTGGGAGCCTCATGGCTCAGGGGTGTGATTCTAGAAATGAGTCCTTCTCTGTGTCCTGCACCATATGTCCAGACGATGCAACCGTTCCAAAGCCCTTAGGCTGTAATGGGCCAAGTCGCCAGGGCATGGGGTTCTGGATAATGACATTATTGATCAATAATATGGAATTGGAACGGAACTCCATTTTCCCCTAACTTCTCTGCCAACGAAGCTCTTCTAAGTGCCAAAAGAACGAGAGAAGGGTCCTCTTACCCAGAGCCTTCCTCGCCATTTAGAGGGACTCGCGTATCCTCTCACTGTCTACTTTCTCGGAACAGAGGTCAGAATCTTTCCAACCGGTCTTGTCTTCCCGTTCTGTTCTGTTTTTGCTTTTCATTTTAGCTGTGTCCCGTGCCTCTCCAAATTTTCCAATTAAAGGTCGAAACTTTGTTATATCTGTACACTGGATGTATCAGATGGGTTCTCACGGAGTAGAGTCTCCTTAGAAAGATAGGCTCCCGTTGGATCTTGGAAATCCCTGTTTCAATGAACAGTGTTAAGGAGTCAAGTTCCTTCGCTTATTGGTTTAAACAAGAGCAGCGGATCACGAGAGCTACCTCTAGGCTAATTTAGCTATGAGGGAACCATATGTTCTGATTTAGGTCGAACAGTCTCCCATATTTGCAGATTTCAAGCGTTGGTTTAAGAGCTTTGCCGAATCTGATTTCTGGCCTGATGGCATTCATTCATTCAACCGTATTTATTAACCACTTACTGTGTGCAGAACACTGTACTAGGAGCTTGGGAAAGAACATTACAACAATAAACGGTGGCAATCTCTGGCCACAGTGAGCTCACAGTCTAGTGGGGGGGGATGCTATTTGTTAAGCACTTACTATGTGCCCGGCACTGTACTAAACCCTGGGGTGGGTACAAACAAATTAGGTTGAACATAGTCCCTGTCCCTTATAGAGCTCACTATCTTAATCCCCATTTTGCAGATGAGGGAACTGAGGCACAGAAGAGTGAAGTGACTTGTCCAAGGCCACACAGCAGACAAGTGGTGGATCGGGATTAGAATCCACGACCTTCTGACTCCCAGCCCCACGCTTTACCCACTACACTATCCTGCTTCTCTGATGACATTGTCGCTACCCCTCTTTTAATCCCAGGAGGGAGATGAAGAGGGAGAGAAGAGGAAAAGCAGAAGGTGACTAGTATGTTGAAAAGTATTGAGGGAATAGTCATCTTTGGAAATTGTTGCTAAACAAGAGTTTCCTAACAATGATGGATGTCAAAGATACATCTGGGGATTTTGCCTGAGTTCTTGTTAGCCTAATGTTTTGGCTCACCATTCACTGTGGGAGCACGGGTTATTTAAATAATTGAAATATTTAAGGTGGTTCGACTTCTGAGGAATAGCATGGCCTAGTAGAAGGAGCACAGACAAGGGAGTCAGAAGACCTGAGTTCTGATTCTAGCTCTGCCTGCTCTATGACCTTGGTCAAGTCACCTAATTTCTCTGTACCTCTATGTCCTCATCTGTAAAATGGGGGGATTCGGTGCCTTCTCTCCTCCTACTTAGACTGAGAGTCCCATGTGGTACAGGGACTGTGTCCAATCTAATTAACTTGCTTCTATCCCAGAGTTTAGAACAGTGCTTTACAGGTAGTAAGCACTTAAATAATAATAATACTAATAATACTAATTCATATCCCCACATTGTAAGTACCAAAGAATAATATAAAGAATCTTTCACTTCCTTCATTACTTCTTTGGGTTCTCCAGCCCTTGATCTCCTGGAGGGTACGGACAATGTATTTATGGGTCGGGCAATAGTACTGGTGGACCAAATCGGCAAATCATTTTCCTAAATGGGGTGGGGAATTATAACTGACCAGGGTATGGTCCTGACCCTTCCCATCCACGATTACTTCAAAGTAACAGAATTTGCTTTTGTTTTATTCTCTCTGGGTGTTGAGAGCATCATGTGGAGAGAGGGCGGACTGTCAAGACACTTTCAAGTTCAAAATTCTAAATGTCTGTCGTGATTGCCAAAGTGACAAGAAAATCAGAGACCAAAGATTCCCCAGAGTGTTCGATTCTCACTTACGGGGATTGGGAAGTTCTAGGACGATGGGCCCCTCCCCAGGGAGAAATCTTCAGTGAGGAGCTCCAGAGAGGGAGCTTCCTATCGAACCAGTAAAAGGAGTCTTCTCACGTTGCCCTTGGAAGGGTGAACCGGGGTGAGAGAGAATCCATATGTCGCCATCGGGTTTGAATGACCTCACTAATGAGACAACAAAAAGAATGTTTGGAACGGTCCCCTCCGAGCACTGCAAAAGCTTGGCTTAAAATCGGGCCAAACCATAAGGCTGCACAATAGTGCACACCATGGATGTCCTCTGCTCATGGCAGGCTGCGTCATTTGTGCCAGAGTTTAATGGACACAATGTCAAGGCATCTGGGTATAATCAACTTAGCATCGTTACCAGAAAGGTGTACTTAATCATTTGGAGAGTAAGGTGGAACGTGCAATTGTTCTTCCAGATTTGGAGCAGGATATATTGTTATTGTTGGCTAGCAAAATAAACCTTGGAATTTTGAACCTGGAAAATTTTGACCACTAAATGCAATGTGAAATTTGGGGAAAACAACCAAGGTGGGCAAGACGGAGAATGTCCACGGTCCTCTTAAAAAAAAAAAAAAAGTGATAGGTATATTGTTTCTAGTGTTCTTATATCTAAAATTTAGTTAGGATGTATTTACCATTCTCTAATACCTCAGTAATGAACATCTAGCGTCTGCATTAAAATGCAGCAAGATGACAGTGCTGGCCGAGGATTCTAGTTTCTTGAGTTTTAATAAAATAATTAAATACTCAATTTGCTACCTAGGTCATTAATTGGTGCAAATCTATTTGGGTCCGCATGTTTAACAGAAGTATTGCAAATACCTAAGCAGTATCATCGGCTTCCTGCCTCTACTTGGCGAAGCTAATTTGTTCCACATTAAAAATTGTGGTGTTTCTTTGTGAGGGGCCATAAAGATATGGTTCTGGACAAGAATTAATTAAATCCTTACCTAGTTTGGATTTAAATGTTCTATCAGCCCTTTCTAAATATAGAGCTGCTGCTTCAGTTTCTCTTCTGTGAAAATATTTGAGCTGAATTACTGGTCTTTGATTTATAAAGTTACAAGTCAAATTTGAATAAGTAGATTCAGACACACTGTTCTTTCTCTTTCCTTCCCTTATCCCCTTTTCTGCGGTGACTATGATCGTCATATTTTGAATTCAGTTGTTTTAACGTCTGTGAAAGGAATTCTATAACGTGGGGAAGGGGAAAGAAGGTGACGCTTGAGACGGAAAATGAAGTTCCACATTGCCATTCTTCCGCTCTTCAGAAGAGTCTGAAGGACTCTAGATTTTGAAAATGCCCAGATATTTTGTAATTCACAAAAGTGTTCCCGTTGACCTCTCTGTCGTTTTACTCCCATTCCCCTGTCCCAGAACACTTTCCAACCACGTAGTACAGTGCTCTGCACACAGTAAGTGCTCAATAAATACGATTGAATGAGCACTACCTCGCACTTTGCAAACTCCCACCCCTTGAACAGCTTCCGAATCCAGGAAAATTTAAGACACAGAAGTCTCGCAGCTGGGGCAATGGGGACATGGAATGGTCACTGTCTAAAGACCATGTAATAGGGGTTCACTTGCTTAGGCACGGTAGTGGGTAAAAGGCAGAAGAAAAATAAGCTATGCATATGACTCCATAAATTGCCAGCTCTTATATGTATGGGTAGCATGTGTGTATCTGATCCTGTTTGAGTCTATTTTTAGCATCTTCAAAAGTTCAACATTTTGAATGTGCTGGAATATGTAACAGGCACAGTGTGCTCATGTGCTTGATTTTGAACTGTGGACATCAGTGTCAGGCAAATGAACAAAAGCAGCAAGTTGCTTTTCCCTTGCAAAACTGGCAATATAAACTTGCTTTTCCTCCTCCTCCCGGGATAATAGAGTCATCAAATACAACTCTATTTGAGGTGAATTGTTTGCCGCGTGGCCTGGTGAGAAGAGCCTGAGTTAGAGGACCTGGGCTCTGATCCTGACTCCACCATTTGTCGGCTGTGTGACCTTGGACAAATCATTTTACTTCTCTACGCCTCAGTTACCTCATCGGTGAAATGGGCATTAAGACTGTGAGCCCCGTGTGGGACATGGACGGTGTCCAACCTGATTATCTTGGTAGATACCCCCTCTCTTAGCTCAGTGGCTGGCACATAGTAAGCACTTAACAAAATCCATTATTATTATTGGATTTAACATAATAGTATTTACTGAACACCTACTGGGTGCAGAGTGCTTGGGAGAGTATAATAGAATTGGTAGACACAATCCTTGACCTTGAAGAGTCGATTATGTGTGTATATTTTCAGCGTGCAAAAATGCTCTATTATGTCAATGGGAGGCCATTTTGAAGGCTGAGCAAATGTTCCATTTCGGACGGGGCATCTCAATTATGTTTTCTTAGCACCTTACCCCGAATTTCATCCTAATCAAGAATATCTGAGTGCCTACAATGTGTCTCGCTTTTTGAGGCATGTGGAAATATACTCAGAAACAGGTACTGAAGTCCAGCTTCTGTCCCCGGGGAACAAATGATCTACGAAGGAGGGTGATACATAGAAACAACAATTGAAAACCTGGGCCAGTTTTCCTGATTCGCTTTACAGTCATCCTACTTTTCCTCAGTGTTTCATGAGTTATAGTGCTATATGATGATTAGGGAGACAGATACTGAAATAGCATATAGGTAGAAAGAAGGAAAATCGATATTTAGGGGAGCCAAGTAATAAGATTGGTACAAAAAATGTTTCGGGTGGTTCTCAGTTCCTAAGTGTGGGATTGGTGTAAAGTGTAGGTTGTATTTGAGGGGATAAAAGCAAGGGAGATGAAACATTAATCAGAGGAGGCCTCCTGATGGAAATACGATTTCAGAAGGGCTTCAGAAGTTGGGAAGGACACTGGTCTGGTAGATATAAACGGAGGAGGGTGGTCCAGGCAGTGGGAAGCAACTTGAACATTTTTGTTAAGCTAAAATTGTTTGCAATTGAAAAAAATTTGCCTAAAATTTCATGTTTAAATTTCTTTAGTTTAAAAGTGTCTGAAAGAAATGATAATATTCATTCATTCATTCTTCCCCTCAAGACTGCAATGTACGTTCCATGAGGGCAGGAAATGTGTCTTCCAACTCTGTTACCTCATACTCTCCCCACTGTTTAGAACAGTGCTGTGAGCACAGTAAGCGCTAGATAAATACCACTGATGGGTTGGTGGACTAATTTGTAGTGGCCTATTTCACATATAATAGGCACCTACTATTTTATATCTATATTATATCTTTTAACCTTGCCGGAGTTCTAGATAGTGTCCAAACTCCAATCTACAGGCTGGATCCTAAACAAGGGAAAATAAAATCAAGTCATATAAACAATCATTCGGTCAATGGTATTTTTTGAGTGCTTATTGTGTGCAGAGCACTGTATTGAACATCTGGGAGAGTACAATACAATGGAGCTAATAGACGTGTTCCCCAACCACAGTGAACGTACAATCTCTTCAAAATAGCTTCCATTTGAAAATATCCTCTCCCTGACATACTGAGAGAAGTTGGCACACGTTGCATCAGGTCTTAGGAATAAATATTGACTACGTTAGATCCCTAAGAGAAAATCCTCTCAGGACAGAGAATGGCTTGGCTATGGGGGGAGACTCTGGATTGCATTGGACTCTAGATGTCCAGGTGTCAGCCAAGAAAAAATGTCAACAAATTCCTTTTTTAGAATTTGTCTAAAGGACCAGCGAATTTGGGGATCCTCAAAGGTCCGAGGGAATGATTTGCTCTTTTACCACCCTGAGTGCCTGAGTCATGGGGACTAGGAATCTCTAGGCTAATTCTATTGTATTTTACTCTCCCAAATGCTTAGTACAGCACTTTGCACATAGTAAATGCTCAATAAATACCAACGATTGATTAGTATCTTCAGATTGGGCATCTGGCTCTTAAATTCTTCCTGTTCTCTACTTTTTTTTTTTTCATTTGTATGTTTGTTTATGGTATTTGTTAAGTGCTTACTAGGTACCAGACACTGTTCTAAGTGCTGGGGTAGATCCAAGCTAGTCAGGTTGGATATAGTCCTATCCCCATATGAGCTCACAATCTTAATCCCCATTTGACAGATGAGATAACTGAGGTGAAGTGACTCACTCAAGGTCACAGGGCAGACAAATGGCAGAGCCGGGATTAGCACCCGGGTCCTTCTGACTCCCAGGCCTGTGCTCTCTCCATTAGGCCACGCTGCTTCTCGTGGCCTCATGATATCTCCTAAATATAGCAGCTAATTTGTCAGGGAGGCATTTTTTTCTTCCCTTGTCGCTTTGTTGTCTTTAAAGAGAAGCAACCCATGAGCTGGAACCGTGAATCACCAGAAGGATCGGAAAGGCAAAACAAAAGTATAATAATAACGTCGGTATTTGTCAAGCGCTTACTATGTGCCGAGCACTGTTCTAAGCGCTGGCGTAGATACAGGATAATCAGGTTGTCCCACATGAGGCTCACAACACTGTTAATCCCCACTTTACAGATGAGAGAACTGAGGCCCAGAGAAGTGCAGTGACTTGCCCACGAAAGTAGGAATCATGCCTGTGCTATTCTACGTGACTTTTGTGTTACATCTCAAACAGCCCAAGAGGTGTGCTCGCTGGTGTCCAGAGCTTCCAGTGCTCCGTTTCCTCTCCCTCTCTCCTCCCACCCTTCCCATATGGCGAGGGAGAAATTTCTATTTTAATATATAGTTGCAGGGAAAAGTTGAACAAGATGAAAAATATTTTAAATGTATATTAGTAATATTTTAATAGCAGGGGGCTTCACCATCTGGGAACCATCTTTCAAGAAGATCAAAGTATTTGACAAACATTAGCTCATTGGTCCTCACAGTTTATCCCTGGGAGATGGGTTGGTGGCTAACAGTTTTGCTCAATTTAAAGGGAGGCCAAGGAATATGAAAGGCTCTATCAAAGATGTCTGGCAGTGACAGGACTCAGAAGGAAATCCAGGAGTTCTGTTTGCCAGCCTAGTGTTCTGTCAAACACGCTGGAAGGTTGCAGGGTTTAACAATCTGGTTTTCATGAATCACTGTGGTGGGCGAGGGGAGTTCCTCTAGTCACAAAACTCCTGATGGATGATGGAATGGAAGGGCGTCGTCTGCGCGACGCACTGTCCTAAGCATTGGAGTAGAGATGAGTTCATCAGATCAGATCGTGGACGGGACAGATCAGATCAGAGACACAGCTGAAGGTCTGAGTGGGAGAGACGGGGAATCCTTCACAACTTCACAACTGATCAACCTTAAATTCTTCAGCTCTCGGAGAATCGGTATCAGGAGTCAAATTAGACAGGCTACTCAGCATGGAAGATTCCTTCAATAGTATTTATTGAGCGCTTACTATGTGCAGGGCGCTGTACTAAGCGCTTGGAACGTACAAATCGGCAACAGATAGGGACAGTCCCTGCCCTTTGACGGGCGCACAGTCTAATCGGACGGGCTTACAGTCTAAGGTTTCCGTGTTGTGTGATTATAGTTTAGTGTCTGGGTAGTTAATAATAATGTTAATAATGTTGGTATTTGTTAAGCGCTTACTATGTGCAGAGCACTGTTCTAAGCGCTAGGGTAGACGCAGGGGAATCAGGTTGTCCCACGTGGGGCTCACAGTCTTAATCCCCATTTTCCAGATGAGGTCACTGAGGCACAGAGAAGTGAAGCGACTTGCCCACAGTCACACAGCTGACAAGTGGAAGAGCTGGGATTCGAACTCATGACCTCTGACTCCAAAACCCGTGCTCTTTCCACTAAGCCACACTGCTTCTCTAGTTGAGTCTAGTTGAGCTCGCTGAGCTGGGCTTCCGGTGTTTTTTGGCCCCTGTAATCTCGTAAGCTAAGATGGATCTACCCCAGTGCTTCGAACAGTGTTCAGCTCATGGGACTTAACAAGTACCGTAATTATTATTATTATTATTAAGAGGCAGTCGGCCTCCTTTCTAGACCACGAATGGCAGTTCTATTGCATTTACGATATCTGTGAAGTGCCTTGGCTGGTTTAGGAATAACTGTTGTTCATTTCTGTAGGAAATACCTCAAATACCTGGGGAAAACAATGGCTCTTAATTCTCAATTATATGGCGGTCCCTTCAGGCATGTGTTCTCATGAATTCTCATGATTTGGCAATTATTACATTCTAATACCTGTCCAACCTGCTACGACCGTGGAACAGCTACGTGAAGAGCAGCTGGGAAGCTTGGAAATCCTTGATGCCGGGATAAAAGAACAATAATTACAATATCACATTCAATTATTCTAGTACTTTTCTCACCAGATGGTGTTCATGTGTCAGACACAGAAAACTTGCTTTGTTCTGGCTGTGCGGTTTGATTAAGGGTTGGTGTGCGAATGGGCGAAGAGTTATTAGCCTAATGGGGCTGAGATAGAAGAGGCAAAAGGATTCTGCCACAGGAATGCTTCAGGTCTTTTGGATCTGGCACACTGGAAGAGTACAGAAGCTGCCGCGGTGTCGGACTGCAGCTTCACAGTTAAGATACTGACGCCGGCTCTCCTGGCTAGAAGGCGAACTGAGTGGATAGTGGATAGGGCACGGGCCTGAGAGTCCGAAGGACCCGGGTTCTAATTCCGGCTCCCCCACGTCTGCTGTGTGACCTTGGAGAAGTCACTTTACTTCTCTGGCCTCAGTTACCTCATCTGTAAAATGGGAAGGGTGAGTCCCATGTGGGACACGGACCGTGTCCTGACTGTCTTAGGAGAAGCAGCGTGGCTCAGCGGAAAGAGCCCGGGCTTGGGAGTCAGAGGTCATGGGTTCTAATCCCGGCTCCGCCGCTTGTCAGCTGTGTGACTTTGGGCAAGTCGCTTCACTTCTCTGTGCCTCGGTTATCTCATCTGTAAAATGGGGATTGAGACTGTGAGCCCCACGTGGGACAACCTGATAACCTTGTGTCTACCCCAGCGCTTGGCACATAGTAAACGCTTAACAAATTCCATAATTGTTATTATTATTAAATAGAGGGGAGAACAGTGGGAATTAAGACTGTGAGCCCCATGTGGGACAACCTGACTACCTTGTATCCCCCCCCCCCCCAGTGATTAGAACAGTGCTCAGCACATAGTAAGCACTTAACAAATGCCATTATTATTATTACTTCATCTACTCCAGGACAGTCCCGTGCCTGACCCATAGTAACCACTTAATAAATGTCATTTTTTTTGAAGTGACCAAAACAAATTAGATAAGTCTGGAAATACTTTTTTACCCTCCATTTAATAATAATCTTGCTAGATTGTAAAATCCTTGAGGACAGGGATTGTGACTATTGTGACTATTAACTCTACTGTCCTTTCTCAAGTCCTCTATTGTACTGCTGAAATAAGATGTGGAATCATGGAATCCAACCAAAAATGATGATGGATCTGTAGATTAGGCATTGAACTCCATGTCCTTTGGAGTCCCTCCCCAGCTGATAATTCTGTGCTTTTTTTTTTTTTAAAGAAATTGGGTATCAGAGCCGTAAACGATTTATGTTTGGCTTTTGAAAAATGCATGTTTAGGAGACCATTAATGGTTAAAGGCACATTATTAAGTGCGATGATATATTTTCTGAAAGATAGAACTTGGTACATCTTATTTTTGGTTGGGGGGTAAGTAGAGATGCAGAGAAGGGTCATGGCCCCTTCTTAAAATGCAAAAGAATTGACTTTCCAAATGTTTAAAGGAATCCCATTTGCATTTCTTACAAAATGCATTGGATGAACGGGGCTACGGAGACCGACCTTTCTTATTGAGTGAATTTTCCAGAGCCCTGGACATGGATAGGGAGGCCCATGCCCAGCTGGAGTATCTTGACTCCCAGCACTTCCGCACATAGGGATTTGATGAGTCTCCTGACAGTGGGAGGCTGGGAGGTGATGATGATGATGATGAGGATGGTATTTACCCAGGTGCTTTTCTAAGCGGTGGGGTAGATACGAGATAATTAGGATGAACACATTTCCTGAACCACACGGGGCTCGCGGTCTTAATCCCCCCATTTTGCAGATGAGGGAACCGAGGCCCAAAGAAGTTGAAGTGACTTGCCCGCGCGGTCACACGGTAGACACGTGGCAGAGCTAGGATTAGAACCCAGCTCCTCTGCGTCCCAGGCCCGTGCTCTTTCCACTAGGCTGCACTGCTCCACCAAGTTCTAACTTGCAAGTTATAAGACATAGATACCTTCCAAATTCAGCATTATCGAAAGCTATCACAGAGAAAAAGCGTTTGGAACTGTAATTATTCTATGCTGCAGTACATAAAAGTATCTTGACACGCTAATCTAATCAAGGAAAGCATTTTGAACGCATACTCATAAAAAGGCTGAAACACCCAACGATCTGATAGTAAAACATTTTGGGATCTTCAAGAGGAAATTGGACTTTATTCAATTATCACCTTTCACTTTATTTACACAAACCAGTTAAAGTTTCCGAGGAGCACACAGAAACAGTATATTTCTGTGGGCAAGAGGAACGTGATTGGCTTCCGGAGGAAACAGGAAAATAAAGAAGCAGAGAAAAGTGAATTGCTTTACCAAATAGAGCCCTATGGCTCTTTAATGTCTCTTTTAATTTTCAATCACTCTGCTAAAAAACGACCCCCACCCTTTACTCTAAGTAACTATTGACCAAGACTTATGTGCCAAATGCTTAGTGTGACATTTTCTCCCCCAGTTTGAATTTAGAGTGGATACAAATGTAATTTTATTGGGATTTTATTTCACAGCTCATAGATTTTGCTGAATACTCACTATCGCCGGGAACGTTCTGTTTAGCCGTGGCCGTAAGAAGCTCAGTCTCCTAGCAGAGAGGCTCACCGTCTACAGTCCTTTACGGAATGTTATTTGGGAAGTGTAAATGAAGCGTAAGTGTTAAATATGTTGATCCCGGTCCTGGATGATATTTTAAACAATTACAGATGGTGGCGGGCCGGCTGTAATTGACAGCAGTATCAGCTTTAGAAAGTGTTTTGACAGGCCTCATCGTACAATGATTAATTACCGCAAGACTTCCCTGAGCATTCCAATTTCCTCTCTCGCAGCTCATAGCTCAGGGTAAAAATCTGTAGCTCTTATTACACTATACAACACAGGAAATGTCTTTTCAGTGCCCTATCCAAGGACCAATCAGGAGTGTAAAAGTTGCTCAAGCAAGACCCTGGGCGATAAGTCGACGTTGGGAAGACTTTTGCCACGAGGGATCAAGTGGAGAAGTCAGTTAGCTTGGCTTTCCTTCTGACTTCCTTTGTTTAAAATGGCCAAAGGCACAGGAAACGGTCAGAAGCGTGCAAGCGGGCACTGACGAGGTCGGCGGTCACTAGTGGAGACACAAGCGCCCGAGACAGGTAGGAATTAGGATGCCAAGATGTCTGGTGGCGGGCGTTTTCCCTGCGTGGCGCGCAGCTGACAGAGAAACGTCTTGAAAAACTCAATCCGTTGGAGAAATCGATCAGTCAGTGGCAGTTATTGAATGCTTTGAGTTTGCTCTTGCAGCTTAGCTTCTCTGGCCAGAGCTCTTCCCATTTCTCCTTGAATACAGAAAGTATGGCATCAAGCAACGGGCCGGGCCCGAAGTGTATATCGAGGTGAGAATGCCCTGTCACTTCAGTGTCTGCGAGACCCACGTCTACAACAGATGTTACATCTGAGAAGTAGCGTGGCCACGTGGAAAGAGCACGGGCCCGGAGGTCAGAGGACCTGGGTTCTGATCCAGGCTCGGCCGATTGCTCGCTGTGTGACTTTGGGAAAGACACTTGACTTTCCTCGGTTTCTTCCACTGTAAAATGGAGATTAAATACCCGTTGTCCCTCCTACTTAGACTTTGAGCCCCATGAGGGACAGGGACCGTCTCTGACCTAACTGACTTGTGCCTAGCCCCGCGCTTAGAACGGTGTTTGACAGGACATAAGCGCTGATCGAATACCATGAGAAAAAAATCTAAGCCCTTGAACTACCTTATCAGAGATCCGTATTTAACCATAACAATAGCCTGGGCCTGGGATTCGGAGGATCTCGTTCTAATTCCACCTCTGCCATTTACCCGCTGTGTGATTTAGGGCAAGTCACTTAGCTTCTCTGTGCCTCAGTTTAATCAGCCTGTCAATGAAGATTCAGTAATTAGCCCGTGAGCCCCCCTGTGGGGCAGTGATCTATGTTGTATCTCCCCCAGCGCTTAGAAAGGTGCTTAACACATAGTAAGCACTTAAATACCATTTCAAAAAAATAAACCCAGGACCATCAACAAAATGATCATAGGAGTGATATTTGTTGCAATATCCGTCTGAGCAGGGTGTTTGAATAATAATAACAGGGGTATTTGTTAAACACTTACTCTGTACTAAGCACTGGAGTAGCTAGAAGATAATCAGGTCCCACATGGGGGGGGGGGGGGGGTCACAGCAGCGTGGCTTAGTGGAAAGAGTCGAAGGGTGTGGGTTCTAATCCCGGCTCCGCCACTCGTCAGCTGTGACGCTCAGGTGAGTCCCATGTGGGACGTGGACCGTGTCCTACCTGACTGTCTTGTCTTATGAGAAGCAGCGTGGCTCAGTGGAAAGAGCCCGGGCTTGGGAGTGAGAGGTCATGGGTTCTAATCCCGGCTCCGCCGCTTGTCAGCTGTGTGACTTTGGGCAAGTCACTTCACTTCTCTGAGCCTCAGTTACCTCATCTGTAAAATGGGGATTGAGACTGTGAGCCCCACGTGGGACAACCTGATAACCTTGTGTCTACCCCAGCGCTTGGCACATAGTAAACGCTTAACAAATTCCATAATTGTTGTTATTATTAAATAGAGGGGAGAACAGGTCACAGGTACTGAGTCCCCACTGAGGCCGAGAGAAGTTGAGTGACTTGCTCAAGGGTCACACGGAAGGTATGTGACAGAGCTGGGATTGGAACTCAGGTCCTCTCTCTGCCAGGCCCATGCTCTTTCCGCTAGACCACGGTGCATTGAGAATTTGATGACAAAAATACCTAAGCAATTTTGGAATGGGACAGAGGACAACCAGGCAGGAGAAGGAGGATAAAGGTCATTCTGAACCACAACTTCAGGTAAAGCTGCATTTCACAAGCCACTTTGGCAAAAAGTAATCACACGGCATGTGACTGTTTTAGTAACAGTGTCACGTAATCCTTGGGTCAAACGGTGACCCCATCTATAGGCAATTGCTCGAGCACCACGCGTTCCACTTTCACACGGAACTGAGTGACAGGGATTTCTGCTCAGACTCTAGATTTCGGAGCACACCAACATCCTTGGTACCCCAAATCTTGGCGCGGTCAGGTGCCATCTTATAAAATGGGGTAACTTAGGAGTTGCTGCCAGGAAGTAGAGACCTAAAAAGAGAAGAAATAAACCGTGCTGCTAATAGCCAGTAGAACAGGGCCACAAAAGGCAATCTCTTTGTACACAGGATTTGAAAGGGATTGTCAAGTCACATGGGTTTCTACCACACAATAAAATGTCAGCCATTATCACCTTTGAACCTCAAGACCAACAGCAGAGAGGAAGCTGGATGGTCATTTTCTTCCCTGGATCATCACGGAATCGTGGAACAGTATCTGAATTGAAGCAGCGTGGCTCAGTGGAAAGAGCACGGGCTTGGGAGTCAGCGGTCAAGGGTTCGAATCCCAACTCTGCCACTTGTCAGCTGTGTGTCTGTGGGCAAGTCACTTAACTTCTCTGTGCCTCAGTTACCTCATCTGGAAAATGGGGATTAAGACTGTGAGCCTCACGTGGGACAACTTGATTACCCTGTATCTACCCCAGTGCTCTGCACATAGTAAGCGCTTAACAAATACCAACACTATTATTAAGTAACAAGTTATGGTCTGTCCTTTTATAATACCTGGCCTACTGAAAATATTAGAATAGATGTCATCTGCTGGGATGATCTCAGTCCACATGAGGACTAAGAGCAGGGTGTTATTCATTCAGTTGTATTTATTGAGTGCTTACTGTGTGCGCAGCAGCATACTAAATGCTTGGAAAGTACAATTTGGCAACAGACAAACCCTACCCAACAACGGGCTCACAGTCTAGAAGTTACTGGTCATCACCACCACAATCAGGTGCCAAAGCTCAGTTGAAAGAAACAGAGGCGCTTGAATGTCAAGACCTGATGAATTTGCCTAAGATCCGCGTGGACATTCAGGGCTTGTTCAGAAAAAAAGGATCTTTCCCTTTGCGTTGGTAGCGATAAGAGAACGCATAATAGAGTTGAGAGAGTTACCTCACAGCAATAAAATAATGATATGAAAATGATAACAATTAACCAGAGTGGCATTGCATCAACCAGCTAATAAATTAATCCTTTTGTCTAGACTCTTCCAGACACTTGGGAGACTATCTGATTTTCGTAAGGAAACACCCTATAATGGAAAAAGTATTTTCATACCCGGAGATCCCGATGTCAAATATTTTTTAGCACTCCGTGGATGTGGGCAGTTATAATAATATTTCCTCTCTCGGTTGTTAGCATCTAGACTTTCTATATGTCAGCCTCCCAGATCTCTCCCAAAGGAGAGAAGCCAGCAGTCTACCAGAGGCAGGAGCTTCGGAACTCCTGGAATTTCATTCGTGTCTGGAGGATTGACTTCCTCCCTCCCTCAGGCAACCGGAGGCTTAGCCTGCTGGGTATCTTTTGGTGACTTGGAGGGGGTCAGCTTGACCGCCTGTCATCACAACATGTGCCTAGCCTAAGGGCTTCTTCTAGCCGTTGTTTCTGGAACGAAGCTGCTCTCTCCGGCCCCGCCTTCACCGTTTGATTACATAGATACCTCTAGCCCTTCCTGGCTCACGTTTGGTGATTCATGGTTTCCTCCAGTCCCCTCCTGCGGCCCCGACTCTTAAACTGACAGGCTTTCTCTGGGGCTAGTTCCGATCCCATTTCCCTGTAAGCGCCTGGTGCACTTTACCCTAAAATCTGACCCTTCCCCTGGTCCTTGCTTGCGTAGACCGGTCCCAGAACTGGCTGATGAGCCCGGAAGGGCCTCCACAACTTGAGCGTCCGCTTTTTTCTGAGTTGAGAGAGATTCATGACTGATTATTTCCTAGGAAGATGACGATGATGAGGATAACTCAATTAGCGTCGTCCTAATGTAGCTCAGACAGTTTTCGTTGGAGAGACGGTTCCTTGCGAGGCAGGCAAATTGGCCTGGGAGCCAGAAATGAGCCTGGCGAAATTGTAGCACAATTGCCGCATCTATTAATAGTAATTAGTGGGCGGGGTGCCACCCATCAATCAGCGGCCCAGATACACAGCGCGGCTGAGGGGGAAGAACAGATTTTATAACTGGACTGAACGGGGAACAGGTGCAGCCTCCACTAAACCCTTGTTTTAATGATGTGATCATTCTGAAGCCTACTCATGTCCGGTTAGCCTTCCAGAGCACGCTGCCAAAAGCCATTAAAGTGAAAAAGCAGCTTGACCCACTTGAGAGAAGGGATAAGGGAATAACACATAAGCCAAAGGAAATGTAGGAACAACGTAAGCATATAGTGATGCACTTGGGGAGGTGAGGAATAGCCTGAGAGGGGGATGCTTTACAAATCAAGTTTAGATTTTGGGATAACCTAGTTCTCGGGATAGTAATCGACATCGAAATAATAATGCCTCGCCTATTTTGAGCACTTTTAATTTTTCCCGAGACACTTTCCACATCAGTTATTTCATTTATTCTCACAACATTCCTGCTACTGAGAAAGGGGGAAGATATTATTATGCCCAATTTGGAGACCAGGGCCCAGAAAGGTTAAGTGCCTTGCCTGAGGTCACACAGCAGGTAAGAGACAGGACTATAATCAGGGTTTTCTGACTCCTAGCCCCATGCCTTTTACGCTAACCCACATGGGGACAAGCAGAGAAGTAGAAAAATGTTGATATGCATGCCTACGTATGACAAATTTTTGCCAAACTTCCATTCCAGTGAACCTCTGGGGCAAATTTGGTATTCATAGGAAAAAAATGGATAGAGGCAGACTCTAGATTCTAAACTCCTTGTGGGTAGGGATCGTATATACCGTCTTGCATTATGCCTTCAAAGTGCTTAATGTTGGTATTTGTTCAGCGCTTACTTTGTGCAGAGCACTGCTCTAAGCGCGGGGTAGATACAGGGTAATCAGGTTGTCCCACGTGAGGATCACAGTCTTCATCCCCATTTTACAGATGAGATAACCGAGGCACCGAGAAGTGAAGTGACTTGCCCACAGTCACACAGCTGACAAGCGGCAGAGCCGGGATTCAAACCCATGACCTCTGACTCCCAAGCTGGGATCTTTCCACTGAGCCACACTGCTTCTCTAAGGCACACGGGAAGTTCTCAATAAATACTATTGATGGATTGAGGATAATCAACCGATACAAATTCAGTAATTCTCTTTATGCTATATTGATTAAATTGAATTTCTCCTTTTCCAAACTAAGGAGTTTGAGGAAAGGTTTCCTAGAAAGTTCGTGAATTCCCATCTTATGTCTATAACTACACCTGTCTCCATGCTAGAAAAGTCCCTAGCACTCTTCATTGCCGTAAAAATCCCGACTTGTTTTCAAAAGCCTGTCAGTGAAGAGAACTACAAAACCTTTTTTAAAAAATTCTCATCTACAAAGATTCCCCATATGATAGTTCAAGTTCCACGCACGCATCTCTAATTCCTGTCTCATACTTTTTCCCGTTGGAAAGGTTTTAGTAGTTGGCCATTCAAGAGGATTCTGGCCAAGACTGGGGAGGAAAAGCAGTGCTGGACAATTCAGCACGAGCCAGAACTCAGGTATAGGGGCAGCAAGTAATGCACTAATATACTTGAAAACAGTAAATGGCTATTCAAAAAATGAACTTTTTAATTAATGTCTTTCTCAAAAATGTGGTTACCTTGATGTCGATAGTACTTAGCTTTATATAGGTATACTCTCCTTTAATGCTCGTATTTCTGGAATCCATTTTAATCAATCATGCTTCATTAAATATTCACCACTTTCCCAATTTACTTCCAATTGCCTAAATGCAAACCCAACAATCTTTAACTATTGTAGCAGAGAGCCCCAATGACTCTTGCTAAGCAGGCCAGAGTCTCTCGTGAAGCAAGACTAAGTAATTGTTATATGATGTAGTGGTGCGCTCTCAGTATCCTCATCCCCAGCTCGACGTCCGGGAGGCCGTAACCTTAGCAGCCAGGGCGATCCCAGCTGCAAAGGTTCTCAGCCCTTATTTATTGGAAGAGGCCGCAGAGGAATCTCTGGACCGACCCCCATGTCCAGAGCCACGGGAGAACTGTGGGAATCGTGATCGGTTCGGCCGTGGAGCGGGGGGGGGTCGTAGACTGACTCGATGGTGGGAAAAATTGGAAAAGCACGGAAGAGCGAAACGATAGCCCTTAGCGAGAGCCATCTTCAACGGCATTTGCTTTCAGTGGGTGGAAGAAAGGAGAGATTCATTCATTCGGTAGTATTTATTGAGCGCTTACTATGTGCAGAGCACTGTACTAAGCGCTTGGAATGTTCAATTCGGCAACAGATAGAGACCATCCCTGCCCACTGATGGGCTTACAGTCTAACTGGGGGAGACAGAGATGCATCTGAAGCCTCAATCAACCAGGGTTTCCACTGTTAGCTCTGAACCCCGGCGATCTCTATCTGCTGAACGGATAGAGCACTGGGCTTGGGAGTCAGAGGACCTGAGTCCTGATATTGGCTCTGCCTCTTGCCTGCTGTGTGGCCTAAGGCAAAGTCATTTAAGTGCTCTGTGCCTCAGTTTCCTCAACTGTAAAATATGGATTAAGTTCCTGTTTTCCCTCCCACGATATACTGTGAGCCCCAAGTGGGACAGCGACAAAGTCCAAACTGATTACCTTATATTGTGCTTTCCACATACTAAGCACTTAACAAATGATATTATTATTAATCAATCAGTGGTGTTTATTGAGTGCATATTTATTGAGCGTATTTAATATGCAGAGCACACTACTGAGAGAGTACAGTACAACAGAATTTTTAGACATGTTCCCTATTAAATAAGTTCTCATTTAAAAATTATCCTTCTACACAATTTTCTAGGGATCTGATAAACAATAAATAATGACATTCCTGATTTA
The DNA here is from genome assembly GCF_004115215.2 of Ornithorhynchus anatinus. Taxonomy (NCBI): domain Eukaryota; kingdom Metazoa; phylum Chordata; class Mammalia; order Monotremata; family Ornithorhynchidae; genus Ornithorhynchus; species Ornithorhynchus anatinus. The sequence continues at coordinate 5,494,876 of NC_041751.1, forward strand.
AATCATACTGGTAATGAGTTATTTGACTAAAGTTCACCCTTCAAATGCCTAATCCTAGTTCTTCCTGTAGTATCAGTGTTTTAACTGATATTGTAAAGTAATCTTGAGGACAAGTTGGGAACTCAGCGTACAGAGAGTGTACATGTGATAGGTTAGCCATGTACAAAGAATATTTGAAATCACAATGACACATATTCCCATTGATAATAATAATAATAGGCTTTTAAATTATGACCATAAACATGCACAGACACTCGTGAATGCAATGTGAATGGAAATACTATAAGTAATCCTGGAGAGATAATATAAACATAAAATAATCATTATAAAGTTTACGTTCTGTAGAACCTAAACACCTTGGTTGAGAGTACTACGTAAATGTCAAGTGAAATATTCTGCGTGAAATGTTTTTTCGAGCCGATTTTTTTCTCTCTAAAACATTAGACGCAAGTGTCACTCTATACAGTAACTACATTTTAAACAAAAACAGTGTCAGATTCTCATCCTGTGAAGCCCTCTGGGAAAACTTTCCAGTTGCAAGATTGAAATGAAAAACAAAACCATGTTAGCCCCTGGAGTGATCTGAAGGCAATCAAGAAATGCTCTAGATCACTGGTGCACTAATTATTTCCACTAGGGAGCCCCTTAGTAGCTGATTAAGTTTCACTGACCACCTTTCATTGCTTATAAATCTTTCCATTCCCCTCAAAGGGTTGAATGAAAGTGTGGAAGATCCTTGAAGATTATAATATTCTTAAATTGACACTTAGTCCAGTCTATTTTATACTATTTAAGCTTTGTGGACTCTGGTCCATAGTTTTGTTTATTTTTTTAAAATTTGCATTGTGTTTTTAATTGAATCAAAAGCCCTGTAGTGTCATGGGATTAGTGTCCCCCTGATTTTCAAGCCCATGCTCAGTCCACTAGGATTTGGCCTTATAGAATTTGGTCTTCACAAGTCACAGTGGATGTGATTTAGTATCTGTTCTTTTTTAATTGTTAGCATATTGATGTGAGAAATCTTTTCTGTGGATAAAAAGTAATTCAAAAGGACTGAGATTTCCAAATTTATCTTTCTTCCTTTTTTAGACTATAAGGCACCAGGTCACCTCTTTTTAAATCATCTGGAATCTCTATAGTCCTCCCTGTGTTCTTTAAAATGGCTTCTGTCCTTCCATGACTCGGACCGGTTCGTCTAGCACCTTGAGAAGTAAGATAATAGGACCTGAAGATTTGAGTGCTGAAATCGACCAAGTCTTCCCTAGTCCAACCTGTTGGCCAACCATTCAATCTATGTAGTGTTTCTTGGTTCCAAATTCAGCATTTTGCAAAAACAGCAATTCAAAAAGCAGTAAAACTTTCTGCCAATTTGGCATCAACCAGACGCAACTTTCTCCATCCAATTAGACGTTGTTTTCTCTTTTATTCTCAACTAATTTCCTTTTTTCAAGACTGCGGTATTTCAATGTCTACCTGCTTGGTAGTCTGCCCTTGCTTACACTTCTCGTGTTGTTCCCACTTAGTAATTCAGCTCTGTGGGTCATTTTTGTGTAGCCAATGAGGTTTCTTGTTACATTTTCTACCTTTCTTGCGTTTAGTGATGGTTTTTGTCTTGGGCCCTTCAGGAATACCCAGTTTCTCTTGCCATCTTGGCCTTCCCTCTACACATTCTTGTCGTGGAATCTCTGCATCTAGAGTCTCACTTTCAAATCCATTCTGTATTCATTGATTTGTCCTTCATTTTCTTGGATTCTGGAACTTAATCAGTTCAAATTTACTATTCCCAAAGTGGCCTTGCGTGTTGAAGATCCTTACGTAACGACGGTTATATAGACTGTAAGTTTGTTGTGCTCAGGGAATATGTCCGCTGATTCCATTGAATTGTACTCTCCTAAAGACTTAGTTCAATTTCTTATTTATTGAGAGCTTATTGTGCGCAGAGCACTGTTCTAAGTGCTTCAAGGAGAACGAAAAACAGAGTTGGTAGACGCGTTCCCTGCCCACAACGAGCACACAGTTTAGAAGCGACTGCACGTAGTTTGTACTCCATAGTATGCACATGTGTACACTCTGGACATAACATACACTCAAAACCACTGGTTGATATATAAATGTACATGCCTGATATACTATTTCACTGATATCTCAGTTGATGTGCTTCTAGACAGCATTCCCAGGAACCTCCTCTCAAACTATTTCTTGTAAAACTTTGCTTTTCTGTCAACACTGATTGAGGCTGCCCGGATTCATGTTTTTTAACTGAATTTTAAACTGCTTCATCGGAGACAAACGATATACTAATATGTCTAGAAACCTCCCCTCTGGAAGCAACATGACTGAGAGAAGCAACTGTTTGCTCTGAAATCTTTAAAAGAGCTTAATATGGAATCTGTGGGGAAAGGGAAAGAGCAAAATTTATCTCCCTCGACCTGAATCTTGGAGTTAGGCCTGGAGGAATCATATGATAGTCAATCAGTCAATGGTATTTATTAAGTGCTTACTGTGTGAAAAGCACCCTACCAACTGCTTGGGAGAGTACACTATAACAGAGTTGGTAGGCAGGTTCCCTGCTCTCAAGAAACTATAATTTTAAATTTGGTTGATAAAACTCTACCCCTGATTTACTACGTAAATGCTAAAAGGGGGAAAGAGAAATGAATAGACTACATCTCTGCTTATGGCAAACATTAAGGGGTTAATGGGAGTTGTTGCAGGCAAATTCCTCATATCACCATCCTTTCATTTATTAATAGTTTGATCTATAAGATGAGCAGTTTACTTTAGACATGTGCATCTTGTTCTTATCTTGGCCCATATTTTAATCTAGGGTTGCAGAAAACTATAGCGTTGGCATATTTAAAGATTTAAGTTTTAGGCAAGAAAGATACATTTATGAAATGCTATTAATGTTCTCTTTCATGCATTAGTTCACGTCTAATTGAACTGCTATGACAAAATGATCCTCAGAGTGCCAGAGTGCTTCCTAAATAGGAGAATGAGCACATTCACTTCTAAGTTGGGCTGTCTTCACACTTTAGTTTTCCTCTTTGTATATGTGTAAATCTAGGTCTTTTTCCTTGTAACCTAATTGTTTCAAAAGTAGTCATAGCCCATGTGGGGTAATGTTCGCCCATTAATACTTCTTAGAAAAGTGGGTAAACTCATGCTGTTTAGCTTATTTATCAAATAAGGAACTGCTGTTTAATGGTTTGCCGCTCAGAGGATTTTGGCTTCCTATCTCTTTACAAGCAAAGACCAGTAGCTATTTATCTGAGGAAATCTGGGGAATTATAAATTTCTGGCCCTCAGCCTAGTGTTTGTGAATGAATGGCTTCTAAATATATAGGGTTCAGCTCTTGAGATGCATTAAGGATTATTTAACAACAGCTAGAAGGACTCTGTTTCAAGTTGCCTGGAAATTGATACACAGAAAAAGCTTCCAAATCATGTTTTTCTGTATCAGACACTCCTGAGGGAGCATATTGGAAAGAATTCCACTGACTAATAGGTATTGGGGTTTGGGGGATCATTCCACCCTGATTCCAAGAAAAATATGTATAGATGACCTTACATATTTTTCCTATTTAGGAACCAGGATGAGACACTGAGAAGCTACTTGAGGAATCTTTAAATATATCGAAACACTTTATTATAGACTTCATAAAGTTTCAGACACACACTACCCATTTGCGTTAAAGTCTTTTTGAATACCATTCAAAGGTTCAACCATTAAAGCAAATAAGAGGTTAAATCGAATTATTTTAAAAAGTCTCCAGTTCAAGTGAAATGGGGTTTAGCCATTCTATTTTTATTTTTTCAGGGGGGCCCAGAGAATCAGGTCTCTCTAGTTTGTGGAATGGCAGTAGTTCAGCTCTACTGATTTTGGATGGTTCTGGGAGGGTAAGTTGGCATTTTTTTTCCTCACTTGCGCCACTGCCCCTCTGGCTTTTCACCCCCACTAGTTTGCCTGCTCACAGCGCCATGTCCTACTCAGAAAGCTGGGATAGCAATACCTGCCTTTCAGTAATTCACAGGGATGTGATGAGATAAGAAATGTGAAGTGTTTGGGAAAGAAAAGTGCTATACCAATCCACGTTATTGCATTGCCTAGTAAAAAGAGCTTGGGCCTGGAAGTCGAGAAAGATGGGTCCTAATCTGGCTCTGCCGATTGCCTGGTAATTGACCTGGTCCGTACCTCAGTTTCCACATCTATAAAATGGGAATTGAATATCTGCTCTTCCTCTGTCTTCAACTCTGAACCCCATGTGGGGCAAGGATCATGTCCCGTCTGTTTATATCCACCCAAGCCTTTAGTAAGAGTTTGCTCAACAAATAACATAATTATTATCTGATCTTTGTTTCTTCATTTTCAAAAGACAGTAATAACAACCCACTTAACAAGGATATTGTTGCTTGATCAGGTGACAGTGAATCTGAGGGACATCCTCATAGCCTGTTGATCATACTGACATGACAAATAAATTAAAAAATTATAATATGTGGAAGAGTCTGTCAAAAATACTTCATGGTTTTATTTTCCTTTCCTAGAGGGACTAGAGTTCTTGGCCTGTCAATGTAGAGGACTGATTTTTACCTTCGGATACTTAGCGACCCTGAGTGAAAAGTGCCAGATAAGTACCCAAGCTAAGGAGATGTGGATTGTGTCCGAGTACCTGAGGAAGAGGGATAAAAATTAGCCATTGCTTATTACTGAGTTCTTTAGTGACAAATGGGGTCCTCTTTTGACAAATCGGCAACCTTACACTACCCAGATCTTTAATGTCTAAAGTCTTGTGGATGATCTGACCTTTCTCTTGCTCCACGGTTTCACATTTCCTCTTGCCTCCAGGGTCTCTCCATCTGAATGTCTTACCAGCACCTCAAACTCAGCATTTCTAATATGGGATTTAATAATAATAATAATAATAATAATTATGGTATTTAAGCACTTACTATGTGCAGAGCACTGTTCTAAGCGCTCGATTTCTCATCGTACCTTCTAAACCCGCTCTCCACAGAACGTCTGCACCTCTGTCATAAACCCCGTTGTTTTTATTGTTCGAAAAGCCTGCAACCTTGGTGCCAACCTCAACTCCTCAGTGTCCTTTTTTTAATAGTATTTACTAAACGGCTCTAGGTATTAGGCGCGCTTCTGAGGCCCAAGTTAGATATGATATAATCATTTGGACACAGTCCTCATACCACTCGGGTCTCACGTCTAAATCAGGAGGAGGCAGATTGAATCCCCATTTTACAGATGAGGTAACTGAGGCATAGAGAAGTAACTGAGGCATAGAGAAGTTAAGTGAGTCGCCCAAGGTCACACAGCAGGTGGAATCAGGATTAGAATCCAGGTCCTCTGACTCCCAGGCCCCTGCTTTTTCCTCTAGGCCACACACGCACTGAACTCCATGAGTTATCACCCTGAAAGAGCTTCTAAATAATAATAATAATAGTTCTACAGCATTCATTGAGCTCTTACTTGGTGCTAAGAGCTGGGGTAGAAGATAATCAGATTGGTCCCTGTCTCCCAAGGGGGTCACACTTTAAAAGGTAGATTGTAAACTACTCTAGAGGCAGGAATCTTGTCTACCTATGATAATTGTATGTACTAAGCAGTGAGTTAGATCAAAAATCATCAGCGGGGGAATCCCTATCTCCCCAGGGACACAGTCTACCAATTGTATTGTAATCTTCAAGCATTTAATATAGTTCTCTGCACATACCAGGTATGATTTCACCCTAATCTAACTGAATAAATACAAATAAACTAGTGGCTGGTGTGGTGGCCCAGCAGCAAGCTTTGGGTTGTGAACTGTGGGAAGCTGCCATCTGTGAAGATTGTGGGTATATTAAGGGGCCCTTAAAAAGAAGGTAAATGAAAACCTTGATTTCAATCCCTTCGTTTGGTTGAGTAGAAACGTCAGAAGTAGCGTGGCCTAGTGGAGAGAGCATGGGCCTGGAAGTCAGAGGGACCTGGGTTCTAATCCTGACTCCACTACTCGTCTGCTGTGTGACCTTGGGCAAGTGGCTTTGCTTCTCTGTGCCTCAGTTACCTCATCTGTAAAATGAGGAATAAGACTGTGAAGCCTATTTGGGACAAGGACTGCGTCCAACCTGATTTGTTTGTAACTACCCTAGCGCTTACAACAGTGCTTGGCGCATAGTAAGCACTTAACAAATACCATTTAAAAAATCAAGAATGCTGACTGATCCAGGAAATCCACTTCAAGAATAATCTGGAGGGAGGAGTTATCAGCAGAGCTGTTGACAGGCGAGGGAGGGTTAAGCAAAGAGGGAGTTACTGATGGAAAGACGATAGGAAAGAAATTGAGGCAGGCATTTAAGGAGGGTGTCGGGGGAACTTGTAAATTAAAGCACAACTCTTGTGCCATTACCTTGCTTGAAATTATTTGATATCTTTGAATTTTCAAAGAGGACGGGTGAGAATATGATCCCTATTTGTTTATTGCTAGCTGGATATTCCAACATTCCTTTTAACCATAGGGGGGTAAGGTTTTGTGATTTCTTGAGGGAGAGTGACAGTTCTGATGTGCTGCTGGAGTCCTTGGCCTCCTCCAGACTGTAAACTCACTGTGGGCAGGTAATGTATCGTTTATAGATATTGTACTCTCCCAAGTGCTTAGTATTGTGCTTAGTAAGCACTCAATAAATCCAAATGAATGAATGAATATTTTACTATAAACTAGAGTAAGTCAATCAGTGGTATTTATTGAGTATTTATGGTCTGCAGAATGCCATACAAAGGGTTGGGAAATAGAATTAACACCTGTAAACTCAGATGTGACTACCAACCCTGTTATACTGTACTCTAATGCTCAATAAGTAAATACGATTAATTGATCGATCCCCTCCTGCAAGGAACTTAGATGCAAATAGATTAGATAGATACTCAAATTATTGGCAGGGGGAAGCAATAGAGCAGCATAAAGATATATACGTAAGTGCGGAGCGAGTGAGGAAAGGGTATGACTATCGAAGTCCGGAAGAGATACGGAAGTGCTGAAGTGACACTAGTGGGGGATAGGATGAGGAGATGAGAGATTAACCAGGGAAGGCTTCCTGGAGGCGATATGACTTCAGAGAAGCTGTTGAAGATGGAGAAGGCAGTGGTCTGCCAGATGTGAAGGGCAAGGGTATTCCAAGCAGAAGGGAGGGTGCGAGCAAGAGGTCAGTGGTGTGAGAGACAAGAATGAGGCACAGCAAATAAAATATCTTCTTGGGAATGGAGTCCTTACTTTATACCCAACTGAACGGGTTAATGGTAGAGTGTTGAAAGTTTGTTTGCTCTTCCCCTTCGAAAAAATGAAAAAAAGAGGCCTTTATTTCTAAAATATTTTCTTCCGTTTGGGCTCACCAAAAATAGCTCAAAATGTTCTCGAGTAGAATCCATATTGGATACTGGTGCTGTTAAATTCACTATTTCCTTTGTACTCTCCCAAGTGCTTAGTACGGTGTTCTGCACATAGTAAGCACTCAATAAATACAATCAACTGATTGAATATTTGAAGGAAACGAACTGTTGGGCTGTAGCTCACTCCAGGGGATATATGATATGACCTCACTTGAATAGGAAAAAAGGACTCATTGGTTTTAGATACTAACAGGAAGAACAAGGAGGGTTTTTGTTGTTGTTCGAGTTTTGGCAGAAGGCGACTTTCTCTCATATGACATTAGTGCACACTTCTGCACTACTGAACTGATGTTACAAATTATTATTCTTTCTGACTTCAGCACCTGGAAGGATGGTTTACCATATAAAACAATGTAATAATTCAGTAATATATTGGCAAGCGAAGCACTTTATGCTTGATGTGAAAGGATATGAATACCATTCAGTTTATTCAACTGTTAGCTACCTCAATATACCTACAAATATAAACTGAAACTTAAAATTTTTAAATACGCATTTACGAGGCAATCATGCATTTCTGTCAACTCTGAAGTTAGAACATATTTTTGTGGGAGCGTTTTAAACCGCTTTCTCACAATAATGACAATAAATTCAAGAGTTGGAAAAGGCAGCCAGATGGGATTGAGAGAATTTCTGAAAGGCGGGCTATTTTAGGCAAGGAAATTGAGTATGACCATTCTTCTGATCTCTTTAGGAATCTGGTGTATGTGAGTATTTTAAAGCACCCTGGGAGGTTTTATTTTTTGTCATTTTGTTTTAATTCTCCTCTACTAAATTCATTTCAATGAATTATTTAATAAATTTTGCTAGCAATAATTGAATTGTAGTTGAGCTACATGCCAAACACTGTAGTAAGCACTGAGTCTGAGACTAGATTGAGGTTGGATACTGCCCCTGTCTTCCACGGGGTCCACCGTCTTAAGAGGGAGAACAGATATTTATTTTCCATATTACAAATGAGGAAACTGCGTTAATGACTTGCCCAAGGTCACCCAGGATCTAAGTGGAAGAGCTGGAATTAGAACCTAGTTTCTCTGATTCCCAGGCCTGTGTTCTTTCCACTAAGCCACACAGCTTTCCTAATAAGACCCATCAGCTAGTCATTATTTAAGAAGCCGTTCACATTTTTCAACAAAGTATTAATGTTTCCCTCCTTTATGACCCAACCTCCCGATTCAGAAACCCATATCTCTCCTCCTTACATATTTCCTCTCTTTTCCTGGTATCCCCCAGCTTTCCTTCTCTGTACCTTCCATATTCATTTCAGTGTGCCTCTCTTTTAACTCTCCAGTTGTCAAGCTTCTCCTTTTCTGGTTCACCCTTTCCTTGCAAATCCAACTCTCTTCATCTTCAAAGGTCTCATGAAAACACACCTCCACCAGGAAGCTTTCACCAATGACTTTCCTCCAGCCCAAAATCATGTCAGTCCAACAACCATCCTTATTCTCAAGTAAAAAGGATGGCTCTGGAATAAGGAGATGTGAGTTTTAATCCTGGTTCTGCCCCTTGCTCATTATGTGACTTTGAGCAAATCACCTAACTTCTCTGTGCCTCAGTGTCCTCATTTGTAAAACTGGAGATGATACCTATTCTCCTTCTCCATGGGAAACAAGGACTGTGTCCAGCCTGATTACATTGTATCCACCTCAGTACTTAGTACAGTGCTTGGCACATAGTAATCCTGTAACAAATACCACAATTATTAGTAGAATTAATATTTACTTGCTTATCAGTCTATTCATCTTTCCATACTCTCGCTACTTCTAACGAATCAATTGTATTTATTGAGCATTTACTGTGTGCAGAGCACTGTATTAAGTGCTTAGGAGAGTACAATATTACAGAATTGATAGGCACGTTCCCTCCCCACAAGGAGCTTACAGTTAAGACAGGGAGACAGGCACTAAATACAAGGTAATCAGGTTGGACACAATCCCTGTCCCACAAGGGGCTTACAGATGAGGTAACTGAGGCCCAGAGAAGTCAAGCAATCTGTCCGAGGTCACCCGCTGGACAGGCGGCTGAGCAGGGATTAGAACCCAGGTCTCCTGCCTCCCGGGCCCGGTCTCTTTCCACTAAACCACACTGCTTCTCCTCCTGCTTCCACTCTTTGTAAATGATACGTCTTCTAGTCTTCCCAGTTCAATGTTCAGGGCTCCTTGATGGTCAGGTCTGAAATTTTTATTTCTAGGGTACATTTCCCAAGAAGTCAATACAATGTGCTGTACCCCGGAGGTACTCAATAAACACTTCTGATTGCTTGATGTCTACAGAGCTTACTGGGAAAATGTTGTCAGCCTTCCTCTGTGGAAAGTGGAATCAGGGACATTTCATCATTTTAGGAAAATGGGAATGTACGTTCAACCTACCAATGGCATCTCTGATTTATTTAGTGAGCAGGGGGCTTAAACGCCCTCCACAGTTCATCTTCTTCAGTAACAATACTTAAATTATGAGCGATGGGGAGGATAACACTTCCAGCCCCCAAGATTAGGATTGAGGAAGCAAAGTCACCTTCTTGACCCCCCTCTCTCCAAAAAAGCCTTCTGGTCAGGACAGGTAATGTACTGATCCACTTGGCCATGTTGCTGATAGGGGACAGACTGGAAGTTGGGGCTATCCAAAATGGTGGCCCAGGCTTTGGAGGATGAGTTAGTTATAATAATAATAATAATAATAATGTTGGCATTTATTAAGTGCTTACTATGTGCAGAGCACTGTTCTAAGCGCTGGGGGAGATAAAGGGTAATCAGGTCGTCCCACGTGAGGCTCACAGTTAATCCCCATTTTACAGATGAGGTAACTGAGACACAGAGAATTGACGTGACTTGCCCACAGTCACACAGCTGACAAGTGGCAGAGTCAAAATTAGAACCTCTGACTCCCAAGCCCGGGTTCTTTCCACTGAGCCACGCTGTGGGACTAATAATATTTTAGTAAGTGCTTACTTTGCGTTCTGTACTGGAGCAGACCCAAGACAATCAAAATAATGTGGATATCTAAACATCAAATGAGACCATTAACAGAAACAGTTCAAGATTGAAAGCCTAAATCTTCCCTCTTCTAGGTGTTCACCGAGGTAGTTTCTATGACTAATCTCTCATCTCTCCACCCTATTTCCTCTTCCTGCCATTTCAACACTTCTGCTTCACTTATGTACTTGAGTTTTCACCACTTAAGTACTCACCCCACCCTTCATCCTCCCAGCACTTATTCTTATGAACAAATCTTTAAATTCTGTGGCTCCCCCCTAAAATTTATATGTGCCCGTCTCTCCCACTAGATTATAAACTCTCTGAGGGCAGTGATCTACCAACTAGATTATATTCTGGGTTTCGTACAGTGCTCTGTAAAGAGAGTGTTCGATGAATACTATTTGATTATTTCAAACTATAACCGATTCAACATTCTGAGGACAAAGACAGAATGAAAACAAATGCCGTAAGATGAGGTGCAGAACTTCAGTTTTGCAAAATTCTCTGACAATGAAATGTGGTCAAACGGAAACACTAGAGAGGCTCTGATTCTTGGGGGTTAAGTAGGCTGCTATTTCTGTCAGGCGAGGCTCCTTTTGCTGACAGTATCAGGCATCTTACACTCAGATAATCTGAAGGAACCAGTTTGGGTAAAGTGTGAAGTGAAGAGGTGGTAGTCGATAGCTAAATGGATGGCAATCTCTCTGCGGTAGTTCATAGGGAGCAGGTTTACTCTAGGGCGGGAGCAAGGGTCAGGAAAGAAGAAAGTGAAAAAGTAATTATGATAACTGAGAGGGGGTATTGGAAAATTCTCTATCTGATAAGTAGAAGCTAGTCTACCTGATCCTTTCAGTGGGAAATAGTTCCACTGCTCTTTTGAAACCTCTAAGATTCGGAAAAGAAACCAACGTGATCATGGTGAACTTCCTTTTTGTTTTAAAGGCAGATTACTGGGTAGCCATCAGTAGCCAAAATACATTGTTCTCGGTGTTCTCCATTGTACTTTTGAACACCTCATACAATTGGGCTCCTTTAGTAAACTGGTTTCAGTGTGTAAGCACAAAAAAGTGGCATGAAAATATAGCAGAACATCAGTAGTGATCATTTGCAGGTGTAAATTTATTCACTGGACAAATAAAAATATGCCCGTTTTTCCATGAGCAGTAGTTTCAATAAGATACAAGTAGTCCGCAAGTTCACCTTATTCAGTAAATTTTGGATCTGCAAGCTAAAGCTTCAGACTCGTGCAAAAAGTCAGGGGATATAGATCCTACTCCCCGCTCCACCATTTGTTGTTTCTTGACCTTGGATAAGTCACTTGAGTTTACTCATCTGTAAAATGGAGTTGGGACTGTGAGCCCCATGAGGGACGTGGACTGTGTCCAACCTGAGTAGATTATGCCTACCCGAGCACTTAGTACAGTGTCTGGCTCAAATACCATTAAATCAAATAAACAATGAATAAATATTGATCGACTTTAAAAGTATCTGCAGCCTAATTGATAAAAGTTCCCATGAATTAACTCGATCCGTTAATAAGTAGAAAAGAAGCTTTAGTTCTACCGTCTTAAGAGCCAATGGAACCATTCAGGACAACTCCCTTGGTTCTTGAGGAGCAAACGCTGTTGAAACTAGATTACAGACTGTAAGCTTGTTGTGGGAAGGGAAAAATTGAGCCCCATGTGGGACATGGCTTGTGTCCATCCTGATTATTTTGTATTTACTCCAACCCTTAGAACACTGTCTGGCATATAGTAGAGTGGCCTAGTGGGCAGAGCACGGGCCTGGAAGTCGGAAGGATTTGGGTTCTAATCCTGATTCTGCCACTTGTCTGCTGTGTGACCTTGGGCAAGTCACTTAACTTCTCTGGGCCTCAGTTTCCACATCTGTAAAATGGGGATTAAGACTGCAAGCCCCATGTGGGACAGTGACTACGTCCAACCTGATTATCTTGTATCTTCCTCAGTGCTTAGAACGGTGCTTGGCCCATAGCACTTAACAAATACCATCGTCATTATTGTTACTATATAGCAAAGACTTAAATACCATAAAAACAAACCAAAGACTATTATATTGTGTCACCAAAGCTCTTGATTTTGATATTGATTAATTGATGGAACTTTCCCTTTTCAATATTCAAATACAAAAGGGAAGAAAATCTCTATGGAATACTGTCACTGAAGCCAGGGACAAATTCACAACTGGTCTCTTTTGACTAGATCTAGCTGTCACCTCTGTCCGGTCTAAAAGGGGGGGGGTTGGGAGGCGGGGGGGGGGGGGGCGTGAAACTAATGGCTCCATTGGTAAGCACTTAGCAGATACTCTTGAAAATCCCTAATTTAGTCCTGGAACCTAAGGACAGAGGGAGACTGACCCCAGTGAATTCTCAGGAATTTACAAGCTGGGGTTGTTTATGGATGTTTCAAGGGGTTCCTGCTTCAGCATCTAAGTTCCTTGTGGTCAGAGAATGTGGGTTTGTTTCCGTTTCACTCTAATGCTGAGCCCAGACCACCGTGCTTAGTTCGACTGCAGGGAGCTGGTTGAAGTCACATTTCTCCCTCTCTAGACTGGAAGCGCCTCGTGGGCAGGAAATGTGTCTACCGACTCAGTTGTTTTGTAGTCTTCCAAGCACTTGGTGCAGCGCTCTGCACCCGATAAGCCCTCGGTAAATACGAATGATTGATTGACTACCCATCCACCCTGGTCTTTTAGCCATTCTCCGGCTCTGATAACTTCTGATCCCGATCAGGTTTTGATTGAATATGGATTTTCGGAACTCGATCCCAGTAGCACCGTTGGTGGAGGGATGGAGCAAGATGCTGATCTGGATCCCTCTAGAAATGTCTGCATCCCAGAACACAACCAGCATTGTGGTCCCAGGGACTTGAAATTAGCCCCAACTCCGTTCTGCGACTCAACAGCTCGTACTCCTTAGCTGTAGGGATCTGGAAGCCCCACTGTTGCACATGCATGGTAAAGTGCGATCCAGGAATTTTCTGGTTCTTATTTTATTTTATGGTGTTTTTTAAACATTTACTCTGTGCTGAGTTCTGTACTAAGTACTGGACTATATACAAGCTAATCTGGTTGAACCCAGTCTGTGTCTCAAATGGGGCTCACAGTTTTCACCCCATTTTACAGATGAGATAACTGAGATACAGCAGAGGGAAATGACTTGATCGGGGTCACAGAGCAGACAAGTGGCAGAGCGGAAGTTAGAGCCCAGGCCCTTCTGACTCCCAGGCCTTGACTGTATTTACTAGGCCACATTCCTTCTGGTTATATCTTGAATCAGAAAATCAGGGAGGGAGTGAAAGATTCTAAGAGACTTTTGGGAATTCATTGCTGTATGATGGATTTTTTTTTTTTGATGTTTCATTCGGCCTGGGAGCTTCATATGGGATTAATAGGACTGCATATTTATATTGCTCATTAATAAAAGCATGTGTCTTAAAAAGTACTCTTGGTAGAAAGTCACTTCTGCAAAACTTATATCCTCAAGAAATCAATCCAAGAGCTGTTTGAGAATTTCTGATTCCTTAATCTTGGTACTTTATTCGGAAGATATTTTAAAGGACTCACCTATTTACACTGTAGTTCAACAGTAATTGTCCTTTGAGGAATAGGTAAATGCCAGGGACAGTAGACATATAACTATGGGATCTTTTCATATTGTGGCATGCTATGAAAGTACACTGCTCTAAAGAGAAGCTTAGAAACACAGATACCATTGAACTCAGTTCTTCTGTAACCCATGTTTTCAGTGTGCATCTGTTAGGAAATTAGAGAGCATTTGTCTGACAGCGCAAACCTGTTTGGATACAGTTTGTGTGCAAACAAGGCCCAGTAAATAGTACAATGCAATATTTCATTATAGAAGAGTTTTGCAGGAACCCAGTTCCCTAGAGACTGGTGAAGTAATATATTTGGATTTGAACTGGGTCCAATATTACCATTTTTCTTTGGGGGGGGGGGCAAAATTGTGATTATATTTACCTTAAGATTCCAGAGATCCTGCAACCTAGTTTGGGTAACACCATATCAGTCAGTCATATCTAGTGAGCACTTACTTTGTGCCGAGCACTGTACTGGGCCCTTGGGAGAGTATAATATAACAATAGCAATAAACAGATACATTCCCTGCCCGCGACGAGCTTACAGTCTAGAGTACTGTGTGACAGGTCTTTGTCAGGAGAGGCATCGGAAGAGTCATAGAAAGCATCCTGGGGACAATAACACAGCCCCCTCTTGAGCTCCCATGATGGCATTCGTAAGTCTTTTTTTTGCCTGATCCTATCCTTCCTCCTACAACTGGTCAGTTACTGGCTAAGTATGAGGACGATACCCATGGTCCATCTCGTCCATCACCTAATGGTGGGAAAGTAAGGACAGACACTGATTGTCAAGATAGGAATCTGTGGCTGTCATTCACTCTGTATTCTGTGAAATTTATTTCTGGGCTACTAACACCACCATTAGAAAGATAACGCAGCCCGGTAAACAAAGAGGACTTTATTAACTCGCTCAACCTAGACGGTCCCAAGAAATTCCTAAAATTCATACCCATTAACATCAGAGGCTGACTTCACACTTATCAAGCATTCCACTGCAATCAAAAGAAATCTACTGTAATATGCACTAGGTAAGGGCTAAGCGTGAGCTATCAAATTTCCTCTAAAGTGATGGATACTTTAATAATGGTTCTCCTGTCACATAAAATTAATCTCGGATTATCATCTTTCAACAATCAAAATTTATGCTTCTGCATTATTATCATCCTTTGCTTCTGTTAAATCCTTAGCAGAATATATTCAAATTTTAAGAGCTGCCTACTTTAAAAAAAAAAAAAACAACACACCCAGTAAAACTCCGATATGAAGAGCTTTGGGATAAGGATGCAATATTAAACTGTTTGTCGCAAATTGACAATGTTGAGTACCACGTTAGACAGCTTTCAACAAAGTTAGTAACGCTAATTGCTCCAGCTTGGACCTCAAGAGTTTCAGAACTGAGAATGATGAGGATTGACGGACCTTGGCTTCCGAATTCTCCCTCGGGCTTTGCAATTCTTCCCTTTGTTGGAAATAAAATGTCATTCGTTATTATTCCAGTTTCATATTTAGTAAAAGGATGAATGGAGCAATCTCTCTCTGCTCACTGTTGTGAAGAAGTCTATTTTAGAAAAAGGTCTCTCTTAACTGGGAAGAAGTACAGATTGTTCTTCTCTACCTACTTCCGAGTCAGCTGTCATTACTGCGACTGGATGATTTGGGTCTCGTCTCAGCCAGGTGCTAATACCGGAGCCCGTGTGCACAATGGGATCTTTTAAAACAGGAGCTCTTGAAAGAATTTGCCCATCAAGAATTTCCAAAGAGCTCTCTCTAGGCACCGTTGGACGAGGCTTTACATAAACTTCTTCCACTGTGGCGATTCAGTGATAAGGGACATTTATAGAGAGCATTTTTACCTCTTGTTACCATTACCATCTCAAATTGCCTGGTGTTTTCTCTCACTTCTGCTGAGGGAAGAGCTGCTTATCTCTCCCTGCCCCCAACTGCTGCTTGCCTGCTCTTCTTCTTTCTACAACTCTCATGGTGCTCTAAATCTGTCATCCAGATGCAGGTTCCAGGAGTACTGATTACCAGGAGATTTGCAAGCTTTTACATTTTTGCTTTCTATTTAAAAATGAATAGGGACTTGGGAGTTGAAACACTCCTCATTTAACTCTTTGAAAGGAAGACCTGCATTGAAAGTCACCTCGGACTGAAACTTTCATTTTGAGCCTGTTTATTTCAAATGGAGGATCTGATCAAAGTGTAGTTTCCATTGTATTGTTCATTGATGATGAGAGGAGAGAGAAAGCAGGGCTTGGGCTGTTTCTTCTCCCCCTCTGGCAAACGGTGCTTTAGACAAACCGACCTCTGCCAAAAAAAAAAATGCTACAGTCACAGAATTAGTTCAGGACAATCAGGGTGTCTGTCTTGGGCTAAGCCCAAGAGGGCAACCCAAATGGGAGGCTTTGGCTAATGATATCCTTGCACTGCTCTGGGACAAAGCCTGGAGTCAGTCTGGGTGACAAAGAGCCACCCCATCGACCCTCTGGACGTGACAGTGAGCAACCGTCTTCTCCTGAGCTTCCAGGGGAACAAGGTGCTCTCCGAAACTCAGGGAGGAAAGCAGAATCCCTCTCCATTCTCTCTAAATAGCTCTTTGAAAACAACTGCAAGGCTGGGAAAGTTCATATTAAAAGTTGATTGAGCCTCGGGCCCTTTGGAAAGAAGGCAGGAAAGAAATGTGCTGAAGTGATTTAATAATATTAAAATTCTGTAGATACCTGGAGGGGACCCTTGTATATTACAGTCTCTTCAGTTGGTTGTAAACTAAGCACGAAAATAAGACTACGCTTATCTTCGGGCTCCACAAGAAAGAGACAATCCCAGTATTGTCCTCTCTGAGGAAGAATTTGCTACAGATGAGTCAGTTTCATCATAATATTGGCATGCTGAAATTAGTTACAATTCTTCCTTTTGCAAAACGTTTAGAGAACATCTCATTATCAAGAGTATACTTGAATTTTTAAATGATTGTATTAACAATTTAGTACTTTACAGTTGAGACATCTGCATAGCCGAATCCCAGGGTGATCCTTTTCTCCTACCAGAAAAATGTCTGTCACTTCCTAACTGCAAATAAATTGTGGGGAAACCACTATAAAAGATCAATTTACAGCTACGCAAAGCCAAATGAAGTCATTTTAGTTTGGATACTACACATCATTTTCCGAGTTATTGCTCTTTAAACATTTAACAGCATTGTATTTAATTCTTGGGCTCCAAATATTTACCCTTATCTCAACTTGTCTTCCCTTCAGTATCTTTTCAAACAGAAAAAAAAAAAAAAATCCTGCTGTGCCCTAAACATGAATATATTGTGTAGTCAAGGTCTCTGTTTCCCCTAGGCTTTACAGGTGGTGGGGCTTGGGAGCTGGCTTGATTCGAAGGGTAACTGAGAAGGTTGTTTGAAAAAGATGAATCTGGGTGAATGAAGATTTTCTCAGTTATATACCCCAAGAATTTACAAACTCTTTGTAAGCCAAATGCTAGGAAATTAATTTCAAAAAGAAATCAGCCAATATTTTTGATATGAAAGGAAGAAAGCTAAAACAGCAAAATACAGGGTAATAACCGTGTGCGTATTCGGCGGACGCTTTTCATTAATCTTTAAATTATGGGAACGATTAATCAGAATGACCGCAAGACATAATCGTATGTCTTACCGAAAATCTAATAGAAATAATTAGATAAAAACTACAAAGTCAAAATATACTGTTTCCCTTGTGGACTAGAATAATCCTGATTAATAACTATAGATGTAAAATTCTGTATGTGTTCTCATGTGTAGCACAAATAATTAGCCTTATCAATGAAGCGCTTGTTTGAGCTGTGGCTGACAGTGGTGGTAGTATCCACACAGGTTTTGAGTTTCAAAAGTAATTCAGATTCTATCTCAATGCTTATTCTTTCATGATCATTCTTGATCGCCACTTGATTTCTACAGACTGGGGTTGCTACTTGAAAGATATAAATGCAGGTTCATATTTAATGACTTAACAACAAATAATACTTGTGTTTGTGGTGTCCTTAAGTGAGTGACTGACTTGGAGAACACTATAAATCTTGTAACAGGATGAAATTTTTTAAAATATACATCTGTGAGGGCAGTGAAAGGCTTCTGAAAGATCCGGGGTCAAGCTATTGTCATTCGTAACTGAAAAAGGAAAGGCAAACAACATAGAAATAAAAAATCGCATATGCCGAAGGGAGATAAACAATTACTGCACTTGCATGGTATCTATTTACATCCTGGAAGATCACTGTTAAATTATCTTCATCTCCATGGTTCAGGTTAAGAAACACTAAATTATTAAGTTTCTTCTTATAGGCTGTAATTTATAACTTGTGATCAATTTTATTTGGCCTTCAGAAGAGTGTTTACCCATCCCTAAAATCATATCTAAAGTGCTTCATTGATTCAGAAGATACAGGGAGATATGAAGGTGACAGAAGGAGAGGAGACTAGGTTGATCAACCCACTGTCAGGCTGATTATGTGTTGGGGCAATCAGTCATATTTATTGAGTGCTTATAGTGCGTGCAGAACACAGTAGTAAGCGCTTGGGAGAGTACAACATCACGAAACAGAGTTGGTAGACACATTTCTCCGCACACAACGAACTTACAGTCTAGAGGAGGAGACAGACCATGTAAATAAATTATGGATATGTACGTAAGTGCTGTAGAGAATATGGCTACCAACTCTAGGTGGTTTTTTGTTGTTGTTGTTGTTTTTTAATGGCATTTAAGTGCTTACTATGTACCAGGTCCCCTCTCAGGGTCGCACCTGGAGAGTTTCCAGTATTCTACCAGTCTCGGCTACGGGAGGGACTGTCAAGCAGAGGCCTATCCTTTCCTTTCCTAGCTTGGGCAGTGACTAGCGAGTCAAAGGCCGTCTGCTACAAATCAAAACTCACCGGTTCTGGGCAGCAGCAGCACGGGAGAGAGTCGAGGGCATAGACTTGAGTGTACTGCACAGAAGGCGTTAGCCGTAAACCCCTGCCGTATTTTTACCAAGAAAACACTGTGGATCCACTCCCGGAACGATTGCAGGTGGAGAGCGGGGCATTGTGGTAGAGATGTGTCCGTGGTGACGCTATGGGTCGGAAACGACTCGACGGCATAAGACAAGACGTGCCAGCCACTATATTAAGCTCTGGAGTAGAAACAAGGTAATCAGATTGGACAAGGTCCACGTCCCACATGGGACGCCCAGTCTTCATCCCCATTTTACAGATGATCTAACTGAGGTACAGAGCAGCTAAGTGACTTGCCCAAGGTCACAGAGCAGATAATTAGTGGAGCTGGGATTAGAACCCTTCTGACTCCCAGGCCCATGATCTGTCCTTTAGTTCATGCTGCCTCTATACTGTACAGTACTCTCCCAAGTGTTTGGTACAGTGGCATGCTCACAGTAAGCGCTTCATAAATAACATTGATTGATTGAAAATTTTATATCTCTTGTCTGGTGAGGATATCACCTCTATCACCTAATAATCCTGCAGAAAAGCAATGCTTAATGAGGAATGAGGAAAATGAGATAGGCTTTATTGCTGAAGCTGCCTCTACTTATCTTATACTTCCTTAGATTGACTCCCATTAGATTGTCAACACCTCGAGAGTGGGGATTGGGTTGTCTTCCTTTTTTAGGGTAGTTGTGAAGTGCTTACTTTGTGCCAGACACTGAACTAAATGCGGGGTAGATAGAAAATAATCTGGTTGGACGTAGTCCCTGTCCCACATGGGGCTCACGGTCTTTCAGAGGGAGGATTTAGTCCTCATTTTACAGATGAGATTACCGAGGCACAGAGAAGTTTGTGACTTGCCCAAGGTTATCCAGCAGGCGAATGGTAGAGATGGGATTAGAACCCAGTCCTCTGACTCCCAGGCCCAGGCTCTTTCCTCCAGGCCATGCTGCTTCCCTATTGCTTCTGTTATTGTCTCCCAATAAATTGATTACTTAAATATTCCGAACTGGTTTTTAACAGCATGATCTATTAGGAGGAGCTCAAAACTGGAAGGCATAAAACTCGAAACATAATAGTGGTTCAGCTACTCACTAGCTGTGTGACCTTGAGTAAGTTACTTTCCCTCTCTGAGCCTATTTATCTCATTTGCAGGGGAAGCAGCGTGGCTCAGTGGAAAGAGCCCGGGCTTGGGAGTCGGAGGTCACGAGTTCGAATCCCCGCTCTGCCACTTGTCAGCTGTGTGACTGTGGGCAAGTCACTTAACTTCTCTGGGCCTCAGTTCCCTCATCTGTAAAATGGGGATGAAGACTGGGAGCCCCACGTGGGACAACCTGATTACCCTGTATCTACCCAGCGCTTAGAACAGTGCTCTGAACATAGTAAGCACTGAACAAATACCGACATTACTATTATTTGTAAAAATGGAAATAATACCTTTCCCCTTTTACATCACGGGGATGTAAAGCATATGAGAGCGCTGATTGGAAAGCACCACACTTGTGATTTTATGTTTTTATCACTGTCGTCGTCATTACCATCTTTATTTTGCCCTTTGCTTATTAATAATGATGGTCTCTGTTAAGCGCTTACTATGTGCCAAGCACTGTTCTAAGCGCTGGAGTGTTGTCTTCCTTATGGCCTTTTATTACTCATTGGCACCTCCACCAGAGGGCAGGCAGAGACTTAACTGAATTGACTTAACTCAAGTCGATTTCACTGCTTTTTACTTTGGAGGAGAGAGGGCAAGTTAAAATTAGTGGATGAAGTGAGGATTATTTATTATTTCTGGGTTTCATCTCTCCAGGTTATGCCTTCCTTTCTTCGAGGGCTAGTCACCTGAACAAATTCACTCAGTGTCCCTATTCCATGGGTTCCCCATGTTACAAAATAAACACAACAGCCAGGCGGAACTTTCCGCCATCTGTCCGATAGGATGGTGCAAGGGAAGACAGAGTCTCAGTGTTGCAGAGTTAGGCGTTCCCTTAGGAAGCTATGGTATCGCTATTGCCAGGTCCTCGGGGTTCTTCTCAAGAGCATGCTTGGTGCGGTTGATGGGGGGAAGCTTACGAGAAAGTAGTCCTGACGTTGATTTGGATGATACAAGAAGGCGTGCACAACCAATTGAGGACTAGAACTGAAGTGTGGTGGAAAGGCAAGGGAAGACATGGTTGATAAAAGCTAAAAACTGGTTACCAATAATCTGTTTGTGGAAACCCGAGAGAGATGAATGGCGTAAAAACAATCTGTGGCAACGTTGCGAACATTTCTTCCCCAAATATAAGGTATATTTCTTACAAAATCAAAAGTAAGACTTTGATACTTTATAGGATTTTTAATATTACCTAGAGTTACATAAGATAAGGAACTAGATTTATATTGTATCTTTCCATGAAAATAGCTCAGAGCTTTTATACCACAGAAGAGAGATGAATAGCCAAAATGAGACATGGGTATTTTTGAATAATTGTTCATTCAGATAACAAACAAAAAAGGTGCCTTGCCAGGTGAGTAAAAGGGGACAAGATTTCCTGTTCACTCAGCAGACAGTCTGCATCTGTCTGATAACATGGCTGCTTCCTCTGCTGTCTGCAGTTTTCATATTGATTGAGAATGTATTTAAGGGTGTAGCCAGTTTTTCACTTTATCATTGGCTGAGAGAGATTCTACCTGGGCCTGATTTGATTCCAGTAGTCAAATGGATAGTTTTCAGTTCCATTTAGCCTCACAATTCCTTTGTAATCTAGGAGAAGGTAGCATTCATCTCAACATAAAGACAGACACAACTCTGAAGTGATCATGTATCCCAGTTGAGTTGGGATTTTCCCCCAAATGAGCAATTCCTATGGTCAGAGTTGGGGCTGTAGGTCATTTCTGCTTGATCTAGGGTTGGAAAAAAGTCCTTCTCCTTCCCCACACCTCGCTACCCTCTTCCTACCACCCTGGCCTACATTAAGGGTTTTCTCTTGCTCACCAATTCCCCTTGTCTTAAAGTAGCTTTGCCTTCTAGGAACATTCCTGACTCAGGGCAGTGGGGTACACGACAATAGCAACTGGTCCAGAGCCAGGGACTAATCTCTCTTGGGTCCAGCATAAAGCTCCAGCTACCTCTGTTTCCAGTCAGGATATTTGAACATGGATGAGGATAGGAATGGGATAATACCTTACAATAGTTTATGGTCACTGTACTCTCCAGGTTCAATCTTCTGCAGCCATCTCTTTTCTGAAGTGTTTTTGGCAAAAATAGTGAGAAAGAAAAATGGCTACCAATGGGTACAGATTTCACCCACCCATAAGGAATATACTCTGGTTTTTAAAAAAACAAACTGTGGCCCTCCTCTCATTATATTCTCCACTAAAGAACATTTTTAGATTAATTGTATCCTATCACTGGCCATGCCTTTCCCTTTAATCACTTGAACAAGTGGCAAAATGGAATGAAGATATGACTATCCCATCTACTTTTCACAGGTTTCTGATGTGGGGGAAAAGCAGCATGACCCAGTGGATAGAGCATGGGCCTGGGAGTCAGAAGGACCTGGGTTCTAATCCCTGTTCTGCCACTTATCTGCTGTGTGGCCTTGGGAAAGTTACTTCACTTCTCTGCGTCTCAGTTACCTCATCTGTAAAATGGGGATTAAGACCGTGAGCCCCATATGGGACATGGACTGCGTCCAACCCGATTTGCTTGTATCTACCCCAGTGCTTAGAATGATGCCTGGCACATCGCAAGTGCTTAGCAGAGATCATTAAAAAAACAACGAAACACAAACAACAACATAACCGGCCTTACCATAACTTGGTATTAAGATTGTTGGACTGTTGTTGCCACACTTTATTTGCCCCAAACAAAAGTGACCTTTTTGTTGTTTACAATCTCTTTAAATATCTTCTGGCCAGCATAGTCCCTAGGCAACCGAATTCAGAAATAATCAGTCTTATTTTTTGAGTGCTGACTGTTTGCAGAACACTGAACTAAGTACTTGTGAGAGTACAATATAACAGACACATCCCTTGTCCACAGTGAACTTGCAGTCTTTCTTATGGGCTCTTGATGAAACCCTTTGGAGGCTTGGGGGGTTTCCAGGTGGAGGCTGCTAGTGAACATCCATTTTCTCCAGTCTTATGGACATCATTTTGGGTAATGCATGGTAATTGCTCCTGGGTGGCTTCAACCCATAATCGTCGTCAAATGATTTGTTGTTTATTGAGCACCTACTATGTGGAATACTGTAATGGGCACTATACTAGAAGTAGAATCAGTCTTTGCCCTCAAGGGATTTACAGTTGAATTGGGAACCTTCCATTTGCCTGAACCCGACTAACTGTTTTTTTTGGAATTTCACAAACAAGGCATTATGATTCAGTGCTTTTTGTGGGGGTGAGAAACTGCTACTAGTGAATCACATATAGTGTCAGGGAAAATATACTGTTATATTCATGGGTTTGTTTATGTTATTTGATCCTCAAAGGAATCCATCTTGGAATCCGCCTGTCCACCTCTGTGACAGATCTCGGGGTGTGCTCCTGCCACTCGCGGACATGCAAATCCAGCTGAAAGCAGTAGTGTTGTATCTACAGGAAGGAAAAGGGTTTCAGGCCCCTAAATTCCCACCTATTTTACGCTCGGGCAAAGTCCCATAAATGCCTACTGTTCTGAAAGGCAACTCCACAGCGGAAGGAACATATTTCAGCAAGAAGCTATTGACATTGAGAGAGGAAAACCAAAAACCAAAAAACACCCAGACAACACCACTGGAATAATTCAACAGTGCCCTGCTCGTGTAGTTAACACGTCACCTCAGATGAACATGAAAATGAGCTGCTTGAGGAGGGGAAAAAAGGAAGGAATAAAATAGATGGCTTTCTGGGAATGACTGATGTGATATTTCTCAAATACACATTTGTATTTGTATCTAATGTGTTTGCCTCCAGGGCACGACCAAATAAAACTGGGAAGATGCAATTAATATAGAATTATAGGGCAGAATGTGATCCGCGTTTTCTTTCCCTCCATCCGATAACAAGGGAGGAAGAAAAGCAACGGCCGACTGACATTCCTCGTTTAATGCTGCTTAGTGACTGGCATAATGATAAGTGATGGTAATTTACCTTAAAAACCTTAATGAGTGGATCATTACTATGGAGAAATGGGAAGAAAACCTGAATCCCACAGAGGCAGAGCGCCATGGTTGGCTGTGCAATAACCAGACAGAACTCTCAATGAGATTCCCAAGCTTCTGTTCCCTAGATAAAAATTTCTCTCACTCCACTTTTGCAAAGGTAATGAGGAGGTAATGAGGCTTGACTTGAATTTTTTCAGCTCTTGATTCCCTTCATTCCCCAGCAGGTTCCCATAGGATAGAGTAAGATGTTGGATTTATATAAAAGCTGGGCTGATAGATAGGTGAAGGAGGCGAGCCATGCTATTTGGTTTGGGATTCTGCTTGTATGAGAAGTTCAGATAAATTCAAGGTTCCTTCAGCCTGTCAATTCACTCTGATAGTTTCCCCAGAATAAGACAATTTGATGTTGTGCAGAACTTGTCAAGCCCGCTGACTGTTTATTTTGTCACTTTACTGATACTAAGCACTGACCTTTCTGTGCCACCTTTTCTTCCTTTTTTTATCTCTTTCACAAGGATGATACATTCAACTGAGTAAATAATAAAACCAGAAAAAAAAAAAGGGAAAAAGGTAGGCAGAAGTGCTCTATTAGATCATTAGCTTAATTTGAGCTGAAAGGTCTTTGTTGTAAATTGGGGGTGGGAAGGGACTTGGGGACCTTTGCAGAGTATTTTGCTGGCAAGCTTGTTGAGATTTGATTGCCTTTGTTGTGATAATCTGAAATTAATTTGCACTTGAACCCATCTTTCTTCTGGGCTCAATTTAAACACTGTTATAATTATGTGCCCCGCATGAAATTGAGAACAGACACTGATATGACAAAGCTGAATATTTTAATTCCCCAGGTACTGAAGGCTTTTCCCCCCACTTATCTCACAAGGTAATAAAACAAAATGTTCCAGTGCACATGCTTAAGAGAGAGGTATTTGCCTGAGGGGAAACAGAAATAATCAGTGTATTGCTACACATTTACTCATGTACTTTCTCAGTAGGTCAATCTCTTTCTTTTAAAGTGATGTTAAACTTCTGCTAATATTGGTTGATTTGTACCTGCTCCAATATGAAAAAAGTAACACTGGGTATGTTTTATTCTATTTTAGCAGCTCCTCATCTAAGAGGCTTTGCCTCGAACTTCCATTTTGATAGATATTCACGGGAAAAACTATTAAAGACTACCTCCTAATATCCACAATTGATCTTAGCAGTGCACTTTTCTTGTTCTCAGTATGAGCTGTGATATCCTTAGCAGCATTCTTTTAGTTTGAACCCAGATTAGTGTTTTTGGTGAGGAATCTCATTAAGGACAGTAAGCCTATCTTCTTTTGTGATTTCCTTTGGAATTGTAATGTACAAAGAGGCCATCAAGGTCATTGCCCAGGGCACGCATTCTACTTGAATTCATCACTCAGCTTAGAGTAACAACTGGCTCCTGGAAAAGGGGCAGTTTAGAAAGATCTGGACTTAAACCGTCCGGTTTGCCTTTGCACAGCAATGTCTCCACCAGGACCGGTCAGGGGAAGGACATTTAGGCGAGGAGGTTAAGCCCAAACTCGCTCTAATTCCTCCCTTTCCTGTAAACACTGGTAATCCATCTCTCTCCTTCCCCTCTACCATCTCTGGAGTATATATTGACTGGTTTCTAACATCTATCTTCAAAGACTGCTATTTCATCTTTTTTGCGGCCAATGACGCTTTATTGACTCCTCGTGGAAAATGACGAATTTGGGGACCGGGTCTTGGCAGTTCTGTTTTCACCTCTTTCTCCATTGCCGGTCAAAATAGACAGTCCTGAATATAGTCCTGGCCTCTGACTGAAGCTGATCTTTTCTTCAGAGGCTCTACTGCGTGGAAACCAAGGGAACTCTGAAGAAGGAAGGCATTTTGGAATTATATTTTATAATTAAGATTTGGGACCACATAATTTATAGTTGAAAAATCGAGGCTTGTGGGAAAGGAAAAATAAAAATCCTCTTGGTTTATTTTAGTAAGCTACATAAACGTTTTAGTCCCTATAGATGAGTTACTCGGTGTATAATTAAAGGAGTTGACTTGAAAAATGAAATCTGAATTTCTAAGCAATCGACTCTTCTACGGCAAAGATAAAACTGGTTTGAAATAACACAGATGTGCCTTGAGTGGAGTCCATTCCATGGAAGTCCCACTTTTGTATGGTATGAAAGTGAAATGGGAGGGCTTTCCAGCAGCTTCAGGAGGGATGGGACAGAATTACAGAAATTCACTGTTTGGATTAATCACATTTTCAATCCTCAACTTGGTCCGTACTTGTGAAGTTTGGGGTTAAACTGGATGAAGAGTTGCAATTTCTACTATTAAGAGGGGCCCGTTTCCTTTTGAATTTCTCCTCAGTCTGTTTCCAAGTATACCTTATTTCAAATGAGGCTTAAACACATAACTGCTAATGGTCTCTGATCTTTGGCAGATTCTCTCTAAATGATTTGCAAATGGAGAAAGAATTGAATCAGCTATTAGTAATCTCATTAGCCCAGCATGCAGAAAAAGGCCGACCTGGCCCGGAAAGTACTGGTGTGGAGTAGAGTATTGCTATTTTCAGTATTTTGCATCCTCACGCGTCTCATAGCATCTGTAAAATCCACATATTAGCAATGCTACTTCGGTTGGCAAGTAGCCACTCATCAGCTATCTAAATGTTGAATAAGACAAACGTTGAGTTTGGGAAGCAATTAGGTGGTTCTAATAGGAACCGGTGGCCACACAAGGCGGGGTGTATCTTCACCTTTTAGTTTATATGTTTTGCTTTCCAGCGCCACATTTTCTTGTGACTTTATCTCCCCTCATTCAATCATGCAATGCACATCACAGTCACTTACTGACAAGCGCCCTGGGCTCCAGCATTCAGAGCAACAACTTCCACAAACAAAGCAGGCGAGCCCTGTTTCTCTTAGGATAAAATCTACTGATCTCATTATTGATTGTCTGCTTTCAGGGGTTTTGTTTCCTGAAAGTTTGATACGGGGCCACGGAGGTGACAAAAGATTGGCACTGCACCCTGGAAATTAAATGGCTGACTATTAGATCAACGTCAAATAAGGTGAGGTTGAAGTGTTTGGCAAAAGCATTCGATGCTGTCTTGACTTAATCTCTCTCCCCTTTATCTTGAATCTGTTTTGAACCCTCCCAGGCAATTTACTATCCTTGTCATTGATTTTTATCACCTAAATGTGCCCCTATGAAGAATTACTTTTTGAATGATAAAACCGCTTCCTCATTTAAACAATCGCATGCATTCCCTTAATGTGAAAATGGCTCTGGAAAGAAAAAGAAAAATGACCAAAGGAACTATTTTACATTCATAATTGACTGGAAGGAATCTCGCTGATTTTGAAGGTTAGACTGGAGCTCAGACCGTCAGCTGCTAAGGGCAAATGTGCAACGCAGAGTACAATTTACGTATAACGACACAGAAGACGTGCCTAGTCCGGGGAGCTTGACAAATATCACCTCAGGTTGGATTTTCGAGTGTGAAGAACCATATTTGCCGAGCGTAAAGGAGGACACTAGGAATGGCTGAGAATTAGAATGGTCTCCGGGCCACAAATCTCTTTCATGACAGACAACATTCAGGGCAAGGTAACCGTTCTCTCCTTCTCTCTCTCTCTCTCTCTCACTCCACACTTCTGAATCAATATCAGATGCTCAACCCTTTAATGCAACTATGGACTCCGGGGAGTAGGTTTCTAGGGCAGGAATTAAATGGACTCAATTGACATCACGTGTTGAAAAGAATCTTTAGCTGTGAAAGTTTTTTAAGGAGTGGGAAAATGGGCAGTTCGTCTTTGCTAGTGGTCAGCGTTATTCACGCTACTCTTTCCGCAGATTGGTAACCCCGAGCGTATTTTCAGAGAGAGGCTGTTTTATGCAGGTCTGCGGCTGGACCGTCACAGCCCTCGAGATTCTTAGCTCCGCGATCCACTTTTCTGGGCAGACGTACTGAGTGCGCTTGGACGACATTGTTGCGTCAAGGTATTGAGTGTGCTTGGACGACATTGTTGCGTAAACGTTAAATAAAAAGTCCTTGCACCAGCGGTTATATTGAGGCCTTTTGGTGTTGGTTTTCTTAAATGTGCTAATGGTATGTTGGTCTTCTGGCAGAACTTCTATGGCGGACAGTGCCCCAAGGATCTGGGGGTACATTAGCAACAGGAACAGCAGCTACAGTAACAGCAAAATGGGGAGGACTTGGAAATCAGCCACCCCCGATTCTGGAACTTCTCCCACACTTGGTCCTGTAGAATGGACTCAGGTGCCTGGGAGTTACCTTCTTATTTTCCTTGCCGAATTTTCATTTCCCCACCTGAAATTTCGGTTTCAAGGAAAATGTCGTCTTCTCTTCCTCCCTCACCCAGTTTCATATATCCAGGAGCGCTATGCAGGGAAGAGAACACATTTTTCTGGGGTGAGGAAAGGGAAGGGAAGAACTGCATCTCTGTTTTGTCTGGGGCCCGCAGAAGGCTCTGAGTAGCAGCTATGTTTTTTGTAGCTCAAATCCAAACTTTTCAGATTTTTCTCTCTCCTTTTCACATCTCTGTCCAGGGTGGGGAATCAGGCACTTGGCTACTAGAACGTCCTTGGGGAAAGGGAATGAACCACTCGACCCTGGGGATTTGGGGAACTGTCAAGAGGGGATTAAAGAGTGTAAGCAGTGACGGTGGGCCATCTCCAAAACCTCCCAACTTGACTCCCTCATCTTCCTCTCAACTTGGCCTGGTTCTAATAATAATAATAATAATAATGTTGGTATTTGTTAAGCGCTTACTATGTGCTAAGCACTGGGGTAGATGCAAGGTAATCAGGTTGTCCCACATCAGCCTCACCGTCTTAATCCCCATTTTACAGATGAGGTAACTGAGGCACAGAGAGGTTAAGAGACTTGCCCAAGGTCACACGGCCGATAGGCGGGGGAGCGGGGATTAGAACCATGACCTCTGACTCCCAAGCCCGGGCTCTTTCCACTAAGCCATGCTGCTTCTGGTTCTACTCTTCCTGAAACTCATCCTGAGACTTTTCTTCACCAGACTCCTTCCCCCGGCTCCTTCTGCGGTCCACAACTTCCCTTCCCAAGGACACTGGCGGAGGCGTCTCTCCTCCCCGGCCTCGACTCTCGCAACTGAAACTATTAATCATAACCGTGGTGTTTGTTAAGCAAGTACTATGTGTCAGATACTCTACTAAGTGCTATAATCGGGCCCAACTCAGTCCCTGTCCCACATGAGGCCTCACAGTGTATAAAGGGAGGCAGAAGTAATGTGATAATGATAATTATGGTATTTAATAAGCTCATCTAAGCACTCGGGTAGATAGAAGGCGATCAGGTTGCCCCTCCTAGGCCTCACGGTCTTAATCCCCATTCTACAGATGAGGTACCTGAGGCACAGAGAAGTTAGGTGATTTGCCCGAGGTCACACAGCGGACAGGTGGCGGGGCCGGGATTCAAACCCACACCCTCTGACTCCCAGGCCCAGGGTCTTGCCAATAGGCCGCGCTGCTTCTCTATTTAATCCCCATTTTACAGAGGAGGGAACTGAGGCCCAGAGAAGCATTGTGGCTCAGTGGAAAGAGCCCGGGCTCGGGAGTCGGAGATCATGGGTTCGAATCCCGGCTCGGCCACTTGTCAGCTGTGTGAATGTGGGCAAGTCACTTCACTTCTCTGGGCCTCAGTTACCTCCTCTGTAAAATGGGGATTAAGACTGTGAGCCTCACGTGGGACAAACCGATGACCCTGTATCTACCCCAGCGCTTGGAACAGTGCTCTGCACATAGTAAGCGCTTAACAAATACCAACACTATTATTATTATTATTATTAAAATGGGGATGAAGACTGAGTCTCACGTGGGCCAACCTGATTACCCTGTATCTCCCCCAGCGCTTAGAACAGTGCTCGGCACATAGTGAGCGCTTAACAGGTACCAACGTTATCATCATCATTATTATTGCTGAAGGTCTCCCAACAGGCAAGTGGCAGAGCCACGATTATCTAACCCAGTGCTTGGAACAGCGCTGTGCACATAGTAAGCGCTTAACGAATACCGACGTCATTATTATTATTAAAATGGGGATGAAGACTGAGCCTCACGTGGGACAACCACGATTACCCCGTATCTCCCCCAGCGCTTAGAGCAGTGCTCTGCACATAGTGAGCGCTTAACAAATACCAACATTATTAAACTCGCAGCTTGAAAAGTGTGGGAAAACGGAGGCTGGGGCATGGGGAGGGAGAGAAAGCCCTCTTGTTTCGCAAAGGAAAGAGAAGCCCTCCCGAAATGGACGGCGTCCTTCCTTGTGCCCATCATTAACACATTTTTACACGTTTAGAGCCCCCTTACACACAAGGTAATTAACACAGCGGCTCAGAAAAGGGAGATAAGTAGCCAGGGTCTGGTTGAGATAAGTAGCCACATCCACTTTCTACTGAGGAGGAAACTGAGAAACACCAGCCATCTGCTCCAGGCCAAAGGGAGCCGGAGTGATGTTTTCGGATTTCGAATCTCTGCTCTGCTTTAGATTCCTCTCATCCGTCAGACGCGATGTGATTGGGGTGCCGATAAGTGGGTACGGCTCAGAATTTAGAAAGTCAAAAACGATGCCTCGGCTCATGGAGCGCAGAAACGGCCTGACATATTGGATAGAGCCCGGGCCTGGGAGGCAGAAGGTCATGGGTTCTAATTCCGCTCCGCCGCTTGGCTGCTGTGTGACCTTGGGCAAGCCGCTTTACTTCTCTGAGCCTCAGTTACCTTATCTGTGAAATGGGGATTGAGACAGTGAGCCCCGCGTGGGACGGGAACTGTGTCCAGCCCGATTTGTTGGTAATAATAATGTTGGTATTTGTTAAGCGCTTACTATGTGCCGAGCACTGTGCTAAGCGCTGGGGTAGATGCAGAGTCATCGGGTTGTCCCACGTGGGGCTCACAGTCTTCATCCCCATTTTACAGATGAGGGAACTGAGGCCCAGAGAAGTAAAGTATCAGCTCCAGCATTGAGTTCAGTGCCTGGCACATGGTAAACGCTTAATAAATACCATTAAAACTCTGTGCCTCAGTTACCTCATCTGTTAAATGGGGATTAAGACGGCAAGCCCCACGTGGGACACAGGAACTGCGTCCAGCCTGATCGTCTTGTATCTACCCCGGCGCTTGGAACAGTGCTTGGCACGTAGTGTCTAACAAATACCGTATTTTATTTCTCACCCCAGCAACACACAAGCCTACCTACATCTGTGCATATTTGTATTTTCATTTCTATATTCATATATTTCATTTCAAGCGGTGTGGTTTAATGGAAGGAGCACGGGCTTGGGAGTCAGAGGACCTGGGTTCTATTCCCACCTCCTCCCCTTGTCTGCTGTGTGACCTTGGGCAAGCCACTTAACTTCTCTGTATTTTAGTTACCTCATCTCTAAAATGGGGATTGAGACCGTGACTCCCACGTGGGGCAACTTGTTTACCTCGTGCCTACGTCAGCGCTTAGAACAGTGCTTGGCACACAGTAGGTGCTTAGCAAATGCCATTATTTTTACTTATTCTTCTAATTCATTTAGATATCATTGAATTACTTTCAGCTATAGCCTCCCACCCATTTGTTTGTAAATCATTTTTGTCTGCCTCCTCCTTTAGATTTGACCTCCTTGAGGGTAGGAAGGAAAATATATGTATCTTGCTGATGAAGTCCTCTCCCCCATACTGGCACAGTGCCTCACTGAGTTGCAGCATGGCTGCAGCGTGGCTCAGTGGAAAGAGCCCGGGCTTCGGAGTCAGAGGTCATGGGTTCGACTCCCGGCTCTGCCGCTTGTCAGCTCTGTGACTGTGGGCGAGTCACTTGACTTCTCTGTGCCTCAGTTACCTCACCTGTAAAATGGGGATTAACTGTGAGCCTCACGTGGGACAACCCGATGACCCTGTATAATAATAATAATAATGTTGGTATTTGTTAAGCGCTTACTATGTGCAGAGCACTGTTCTAAGCACTGGGGGAGATACAGGGTCATCAGGTCGTCCCACGTGAGGCTCACGGTTAATCCCCATTTTACAGAGGAGGGAACTGAGGCCCAGATAAGTGAAGCGACTTGCCCACAGTCACACAGCTGACAAGTGGCAGAGCTGGGAGTCGAACTCATGACCTCTGACTCCGAAGCCCAGGCTCTTTCCTCTGAGCCACGCTGCTTCCCTTCTGTATCTACCCCAGCGCTTAGAACAGTGCTCTGCACATGGCAAGCGCTTAACAAATACCAACTATATTATTATTCACACTCAGAAAGTGCTCAGTGAATTACACTGATTGATTTTTATGCTATTTTTTTAATTATAGAGCGTCTATTCAGCAGTAACACAGTCAATCATATTTATTGAGCACTTACTAGGTGCAGAGAACTGTACTAAGCACTTGGGATAGTACAATATAACAGGCACATTCCCTGCCCACAGTGTACTTACAATTACTTATTAATCAATTGGACTAACATGTGAACGGGACAGCAGAGTGGTAAGAGAGTATTGTTGGAAAAGCTGAGGTTGATTTCTAGCTTTTTCCAGTGATCTGCACCATAACCGTATTTGGCTGAATGGGACATCCATCCATCTGTCATTCAGTTTTCCTGTTTGAAAAATAGTGGGAGTAATAGAGTCTCCCTGGTTCCCTCATAGGGAGCCTCAAATGAGTGGGGATTTGGGAGATTTTTTTTAAAGTAAGTTTCTTGGCTTTTCTTCCAAGGAAAGCTAGACTGCACCTCGATGATCTCTCTGTATCAGGTAGTCAAATATGATGGAACAGATGGGGCTTTTCTCACCCCAGAAGGCAGAGAAACTTGCAGTTTATTGGAGCCAGGCTGGGAATTCAATCTAGAGATTTAGAACCGACATCAAAGGAATGCTGCCCAAATCGCTAGGGATTCACGATCTGGATAATCTCACTGGCGAATGGAGTCCTAGACGGAGAAGGAACGCAGGGCACGTATCATTTACAGTCATCCTCTCGTATGATCATTCTTTGCTCTCACCTATACGAAACACTCAAGTAATGATTCCTATTGAAAATCCCTCCAGTGGCCGAAGAGCGTCCCTTAATGCTACACTTTCCCCATCTAGACTGTGGGCCCGTTGTCGGGTAGGGATCGTCTCTATCTGTTGCCGAACTGTACTTTCCAAGAGCTTAGTACAGTGCTCTGCACACAGTAGGTGTTCAATAAACACGATTGAATGAATGAATCTCAAGCAATCGGTGATATTTGTGAGCACTTAATGTGTGCAGAGCACTGTACTAAACACTCGGCAGGGTAAAATACAATAAAGTTCACACAACTCCTGGTTTCTTACCCAAAGATTCACATAAGCAACTGCTCCTGGGTAGTAATTTCGACCTAGGACGGTACACATCTACAGCAATAATAGGAAAAATCCATTATTATTTTTTTTTAGAACGCTAATTGTTTCCTTTTGGTCCCTATATTGAAAGTATTTTACAAACTTATTCCTCAAAGCAGCCATAAGTGTTAGATTAACAAGAAGTGTGACCTAGTGGAAGAAGGACTGCCATTTGCCTGCCATGTGACCACAAACTCCTCTGTGCCTCAACTTCCATATCTGTAAAAATGGGATCAGATGTTCTCCGTCCCCTTTAGACTGTAAGCCCCATGTGGGAGAGCACCGCTGTGCGATATGATGATCTTGTATTTACGTCAGTGCTCAGCTCAGTGCTTGGCGGATAGTAACCATTCAACAAATGCCCCAATATAATTGTTATTGCAGGCAAGTGAGGTGATTTCCTTAGGGAGCAAGGAGGACCCCTCAAGATGGATGCTGGGCAGAGCCGTAAAATATCTGAAAGCGCTACCCCAGGCGGAAGGAACACTTGTGTAGACGGGGACGTGGGAATGAAATACGGTGTTTCTGGAGAAAGTGAAGGTGATCAGCACCCCCTCTCCCTGCCCCAGGAAATGCTTCAGTTCAGAGGTTTGAACCGAACAGCAGTAGGGAGAACGGATCGTTTATCCCCATTTTACATCTAGAAACGGAGGCACAGAGAAGATAGCTCACTTGCCCAAAGTCACACAGGAGGCAGGTGGCGGAGCCAGGATTAGAACGCAAGTCCTCTGACTCCCAGGCCCATGCCCTTCCCACTAGGCCACACTACTTCTCTAAAACAGTTACCCAGAAAGAATGAACACAGTCTTCGAGTCCAATCTTCTCAGTGGTGACAGCATCTCCCTTTCAGATCTAGCAAGCTACCTCAGTCCTACCAGCATAAATCAGATTTACCAGGTGACACTGCTGAAGTCTGGAGAACAAAATACTTCTTAGAGCCTCTTGCTAAACCTATCACAACTTGCATTTTCTGAAGTGAATGTGAGCATTCATCGTTCACACCATTCAAATGTGTGCGTGTGACTCTCAGAGAACAGGTACCGGGAAACAGACTGAGAGGCGAATCACACGTAAATGGTGTCTCTCAACAGAAAAACTCCTTTATTCACTAAGGAAACATCAGATACATGATAATATGTGCTACACGTTCAAAAATACGTTTTAGGCCAGCTGTTAAATGAAAAGATCGGTCTGGTTTGAAGAATACCACAAAAGGCGATAGTTATCTCAGAGTACATTCTGAGGATTATAATATGTCATTAGGATATAGATACTCTATGCTTTCAGAAACCACGTTTATGGAACTGCTTTCATTTTAACATTAGCTCCGTAACCTACGATCTGATTTCAAAACTGCTCTTATTTTAAATATCGTTTTCTGTTTCGTCCATTCATATTTTATACTTGGGGGAGGTAATGCTCTCTGAAGAATAGTTGATGTATTTCACGATATAGTTGTGATTTTTACATGTAGCCTACAAAGACTTTTGCATAAACTGTAATGTTTAGTGCTAGTTAGCAATAAAAGTGACTTAGATGGAATAAAAGCAATTCCTTCGGTTATCTGTAAGGAGAATCTGATACATTTTCAAAGAAGACGAGGGAGATGCTATCGGTCGCGTGCCGACTCCGCTTCCTTCCCCTAAAACCCGTACAGTCCTATTTAGACTGAAGGCTGCAAAGAAAACCAGTTGAGCTTGGGCTGGCCCAAGGCTACCATCACAGATTCTCTTTCGTCCTTCTCTTTGGAGCCGCCGTCCCGGCTCCACCCCCTAAAATGGACCAATCTCACGCCAGAACTGTGTGGAAAGTTAAAATGGCAGTCACTGTAGTTGACGTTGGACGACGCTTCCGTAGACACCTTTATGCTGAGACACTTCCCCTGCCTGTAATTTATTTTCGTGTCTAGACTGTAAGCTCCTTGAGGGTAGGGAGTGTGGCTGTTAAGAGTATGGTACAGTGCTCTGCACACAGTAAATACCGTTGATTATAGAGTTCTATTCACAGTGGGCTTTAAGGAAGTCATCACAGGTGCTCTCAAAGAATTCTACAATCTAACAGGGTGGGGAGGGAACAGGGGGACATAAATTATTTATAAAAGGTGGGAGCAGAAGAAAAGACATGGATATAATAAATAGCGGCACAAGTACCTCTGGATGGTAGAGCTGAATAAATAATTTATTGGAGACTTGAATATAGACAGATATGAATACATGCTGCCTAGGGTGGGTATCGGGTTGACCCCGCCAGAGGTGCGGGGAATTAATCTGGGAAGGCTACTGGGAGTAGTCAAGATTTTAGGAGCGCTTTGAAGATGTAGAATTCTGAAGTCCAGAGAATTTGTAGGGAGAAGCAGGTATAGGCTTAGAGAGCAGAAAGTGCAAGAGTTGGAGGGAAGAAAGTCAAGGACAAGGCATAATTAGAAAGTGATTTAGGAGGAGTGAAGAGGGCTGACTGTGGTGTAGTAGGTGAAGAGAAACAATATGTAAGGAGAATGCAATCTGACAACGGTAAGACAGAAATTGCCCCTTAAAATGTATTCTGTCTGCAAAACTCTCTGTGCATCTTTGTGACCCTCTGCAAAATTAGGTCGTTATTTTTAATGCAATGTTTCCGAGAGAGAAAACACACAGAGAGCATGCGATCCTTAGTACGTAGGTGAGGAAATGAGTGACCTGGGCCCAGCTTCTTCCTCAGCTGGGCGTAGCTTTTAGTTCTCTTTCTCGTTTTTTGCCTTTGTACTGTTTTTCCGAATCACTTGCCTGAAGACGTTTTATGTTTATGAAGCCTGACGGTCTCCTTGTCTTGACCAGGGTGAGGGATTGTAAAATATTTGCTAGATAGTATGCCAACAGATTTTGATTCATTATACTTTTGCCCAAGTTAATCCACTTCATTATAAAAGAAAGCAGGTTGAAAATGAAATCTAGAGAAAGAAAAAAGGGAAAGAAATATCATGGAAAAAAGTGGGAGAAAGGTAACAGGGAGCTTAGCATGTCCTATAGCTCATCATGTCCTATAAAATATTAGAGAGCGCTTAGTCGGAAATGAAATATCTTTTCGAAAGCCCATAGAGTGTCAGGTCATTTTAAGGAATGGTCCATTCTCTCTTGCCCTGATTTCTTTTAGTGTTTTACCTTCTATCATCATAGGGCAAGTCACAGCGTTGAAGTACCCTTAGGAAAATTTGCACCTTCTGTATGCTTTCCTAACATTTTAAGTTGAATATGCAATTGAATATTCCGATTCATATGTGTTTAGATGTGCTAATACAGTAATGTATCCTATATGCCATTGTTTAACTGAAACAGCGGTGACAAATACATTTCATGCAAATCTTACTGTGAAAGGTAGAAGAAAGGATTATGAAGCATGGTAATTATCTGCTAGGGAAAGCAAAGTCAAGTCCTAATAATTTCTCATTCTTGGAGCCGTGTTTCCTAGTGAAGAACTAATATTATTTTGTCAAGTTGAAACTATTTTGGAGACTATATCAAGAATCTTGGGAAATAAAATCATATGATAACCATATCACATGCCCCGGAAATTAGATCTGTTTCTTAGGGACGTCTAACTCAGTCTGGATGCGGTTCTTGGTATTCTTAACCAGCCACTGACAATTCATTAGTATTTAAATTTATGCTAATTTCATCAAGGTGTGAAAAGATCTTTTTCTTGCATATACATGAATGAACCATATTACTATTCAACCACTTTATTTTCAACCCAAGAGAACCTTATTGTATATTAACAAAAGAAAAAAGAAATATCAAATCTTAGGTTTAAAAAACTTAGAAATGCAACCTGATTCTATTTATTCATTATGAAAATGTACCGTAGTTTCAGGAAATGAGCACGCATCCAATGGGTTTCCGACGTGCCTTAGACACCGAGAGTCACCAGAAGCTCTGGTTCTCAGTTAAGATGCCGTACTTACATTTCTCGACGCGTTGACCGTCAAACTGGAGAGTTTATGGTTTTCTGGACCTATTTAAGCACTGATTCACTGCTGAGAATATCGATTATGGGTGGTATTTCCTATGTAAGGAAGAACAGGGCAGGGTGAATAATCAAGTCATCGGTAACTCGGGTAAAATTCATATTTATGGAAAGCTCACTCCTGCGGCGCCTGATCCTGAGAGAAGACGCGCTATTGCGGAAGACCTCTTCAGTGGCTCCGCAAAGCACATAATAAAGTCCTTGTCTTACATGTCTGTCATGATACAGTTTAATAGTGTTATAAGGCTACATGGTGTGTAGTTGTCATGATAGTAGATTGTGCAGGACTGTATAGATTTACTGTCATTCTTTAAGCTTTTCATACATGACAGAGGTTGTCTAAAGCACAGCAGGAACATGAAGCTCGCAGGGGTTAAGTGTTACTTGCCTCCTGGCTTTGCTACATAGTCCCCTCCGCTCACATAGAGAGATGAGGTGCGGGCTACATCCGTTATCGGGCTGATGACATGATGGATTGGTCATGTCATTGTCAGTACAGTCAAAATCACTCTCTTCTGATAAGGTGGACCTGTTTCCTCACTCTGTGAATGAAGCTATTTTTCTGTCTAATTTTAAAAGTAGAGCTCTTACAAGTGTCCCTTAGGTCAGAACTTGAAAAGAGTAGCCTTCTTTCCACAGAATCCCCAAAAGGCCCCAAAATGTAGGGATAGATACACTGTTCTCAAAATGAATTTAATGGGATGTGAAAGTTCCTCAAACAGCAGCTTGTTTTTTACTTTGGTTAGTTGGAAAGACGACGCTAAACGTGGTGTTTTCAAAACTTTTCTGCTCAATATTCTCTCTCCCTCTCAGGTACAAAAGCAAAGTTTTGCCCTTGATGCTTTTCTTTTGGATTTCTCCAAGTAGATGACTTTTTTTATTTTTTTAACAAAGGTCCAATTACTGGGGAAATGGTTACATTTATGTTTTAGGGTGGAAAATGTTGTTGTTAGCCTTTAGTACACATATGCATTTTCCTTACAATGTTCTCACGACCCTTTAAATCACATTCCTCCAAAATCTAAATCAGGTTTTCCCTCATTTGAGTTGCGGTTTCCAAATGTACTACTAGCTATCAGTGACAGCGTTTTGGATGCTAAGAAATGGGTTTGTTTTTTTTTCTAAATGGCCCAAAAGGAGTAGGATTCGCTTATTCAGTACACTAGGAAGTGACCTTGTGCTGTTTACCTGCAGAATTCCCCATATTTTTCAAGACCTACATAGAAAAATCAGCAGTACTCTACAAGGTGCTTTCTGTGGTCAATATTGCTTCTTTTCTTCTACTAAAAGCAAGATTTATATTTGAAAAGTATGTGTCTCTGTGTCTGGACACCTGTGTATTTTTACAAACTTTTTTTTTTTTTTTTTTTTTTTTTACACAGAGCATTTTTCAAAGTTTGCAGAGATGAGATGTAGACACAGAGTCGTCAGGAGAACGTCACTGATTTCATCGTGATTTGCTGACTACAACCATCAGGTAAAGAAAAAAAATCTTTTATACTGACGTTTCAAACTAGCTTTGTTTTGAAGTTTCAATCAGTTCTAAATGGAAAGTTATGGAAGAAGATTGTGTGGCCTGAATCTTAATCCCTGAACCTACCAGTTTCTTTTTTACTGCATGTGGTGTGGCCTTGAATTGCAGAATGTTTGAAACATACATAATGAGCTCAATGTCAAACTGTTGGGCCTTTTGTCTGTAACAATAAGCACTTAGCTCGACTAAATGAATAGAAATTACTTTAGTGAATTACAAAAGCCAAGGTCTTTTCAATGCACTACACTGACGTTAATTAATTTAGACATTGTCTTATTCGGGCAAATAAATTCAATTAAAATCTAACTTTAAAACTGCAAAGTATAATTAGTAAATGAGAAATTTCTACCAGTGGTCACCCAGACGAAATGAAACTGTTCCACTGATAAAGTGTGAAATCTCGTCCCCTTAATCTTACTGTATATTCAAATGTATTCCTTTGATTATTAGACTTTGAAAGAAATCACATAAACAGTATCTCTAATCTCCCTCGTTTGAAAAGAGATTAAATCTCCAAGTCATAACAGAGACACCGTGCAGCCGTGTTTCCTAAAAGGCATTTGGAAATGGGAAAACTTTTCCAGTGTTCGAAAACGTGTGAACTGATTTCCTCCCTCCGAAACGGAGCACAGTATTAAAAATGTACAGTGAAAGGCAATTCATCCTTTAGAAATCCCTTCAACCTGGTACTAGAGTTGCTGCCAGAGATCTGAATGCTTTTTCCTAAATCTCTGTAATCCAATAAGCTTTTGTGTTTAGCAGCTTGTTTTGAAACTTGTATAGCACCCCAGCCTGTGTCTCCTATGTTCCTTTGCAGGCAGGTGAGTGCCCGAAGGTCTGATTATTATTCAAGCCAGGGGGCCTTCTCTGTCCCAACCAGAATGTAATTTGTAATTAACTGTCATTTACTTCTGGCTGCATTGACTTGTTGTTCAAAAGACAATGTATCTGTGCCGGTCACTGTTTTCCCTTTGTTGTGGATATGGGGACTCTTCAGATCTGGTCGTCTTCATAATATTTAGAAATGGTGCTTCCTCTTTTAACCCAGTGTGAAGACGGCGATCCTCTAAAATAAATTCAACTCAGATCATCTGTCTGGTTCAGGGACAGAAAAAAAAAATCAATTGGGTGGAAGAGACCGAATTATTGGGCAAGATAAACGGCATCACATTTGCGACAGCCCATTCCAACGATGCTGTCACACAGGGAGTTTCTCTGAAAACACACGTTTCCAAAGGGGAGATTGCTGTTGCTGGTAGATTCTAAGAGGTTTTGTCTGCCCTTTCAACTCTTTGACCTGCCGCATTTTCCGTTTGGAGAAGAACAGGGATGACAGCAATCCAGGGATGTAAGCGAATGAAAATGAATGAAATGAATGAAAATTAAAGCAGAGAAGAAAAGAGAAATCAACTATGTGTGTATCTTTTGGCAGGGAATATCATTTACATTTAGAGTGCTGAAAACTGCTCGTATACTTCTTGCGTACTGTCAAATTCCTTCTGTGGCAATAATCCTTAGAGGCTCAGAGAGACTTATTGGGGTGGGGTGAAACTTCTGTTTTGAAACCTGCATCTTGAGTGGCCTATGGTTGGCAAACTTGCCCCACAGTAGATTTATTAATTCCTCCCGGGAGAGGCCGTATCTGTGACTTGTTTCTGGCAGTGCGGGCCAGTAGTTCTTCAGTACCATGGCTATTGCCAAGTGGTGGATAATGGTTTAAGGGTGTCATTGTGTATTTATGAATGGAACCGTCACCTTCAATCCCTTGCTCTCAGAGAGCCGGTCTCTCGACCTAACCTGGATTTCCCATTATTATATCGTCCAAGTGGCTGAGCGTAATTGCCTGTTTATCCTGGAAAGCATAGAGCAATCTAGATTCGGTGTTAATAGTCTCAATAACATTCTCTTCAACTACTTCAAACAAATTAGCTACATGTCTATAGAAATAGCTTTTCCACTGTGGTCATTTGCATAGAGTTTGATTAACTGGGGCTTCAAGCAGCCCGTGATTGATTAGCTACTGCGGACCTTATTAATTGTTTCCTCGGTTTTTTTAATTTTAACTTAAAACCAAGTTGAAGAGGGAGAAACATCCTTTTTCGGCTTGCTTTTTCAAGCACGCTTTTATTTCTTAAAGGAAAGACTCGCCCCCCACCCCCCCTTTTCTTTGAGTGCTTTGCGTTCATGCCAGGAGTATAAGGAAGGGCAATTCGCCTGGGTTATCAAAAGAGACAAGAAGCAGCAGGCCTTAGCACCTAGCTGAGCAGTTTTGCTACATGCCACTCGAAGTGCGATTAAGCTTCCGCTAGTAGAGCAGTGACATCACTGATAGCTCAAAGCTGCAGTTACTCAAGAGTATTAGAATGCATTTCATGCTTGGCTTACTCAAAACTGCAGAGCTGAAATTTACACCTTATTTGATGTTCTTCTCCCTGCTGTTAATTGGTAAAGGGATCCCGACCCTTTTGATCTCTGCTACAATCCTCTAAATGCCCAGGTCTGCTAAACTGTTCAGCAGGAGATGCGCAGCAGTTGCCCAGAAATGTGAAGTCTTTTTTTTTTTTTTTTTTTGGCTTTCTTGCCTTTGGTTTACATCCAAGTTGCACAGAAATAAGAGATGACAGTTGTTATAGATAGGCCGGTTTAATTACTTGTCAGCTTAGAGCTGATATCTCGGCTAGCCAACGTCGAAGCTTAACTTTCTTCTAGTAGCTTAAAGCATGACCAACTGCTAGTGCTTTAGTATTTAGCCATAAAACTCTGGATACATTTAAGATTAAAAAAAAAAAGTGAAAGAGCATCCTTTTGATTTACTAGCCAAAGTGATCGGGTGCCCTTGATTTCACGTGGGTCCGAAGAAATGCAAAAAATTACTGGTATTTAATGTTTAAGTGGGGATTTGGTTATGTTCTCCAGCCGGTAATTTCACCGAGAAGAGCAAATGCACTCGTTAGTCTAGAATATTTGGAAGGGGAAACCAATGTCTTCCTCAAGTGAAATTCAGACTAGCAAATGAAAACGATCTAAGGAGATCTCTTCTCCTCGCCCCCCAGTGTTTAAACAGACTAAGCCATTGGAAAAGACATACAGTGAAATGTTGCCGGCCTTTTGGGGAATCCTTGATCAATTCCTCCAGATAATAATAGGACTTCTGTTTCTTGCTAGATTAATTACTCGCAGGGCCAAGATTTGAAAAAATGCAAACAGTCTAAAGTCCTTCCTTAACACAAGTCGGTGTCCCCTACCCTCTGACTCCCTGTTGGAAGATTTCTTGGTAGTTACAGCCTAAACATTGGCCACATATGTTTAGACAGCACCATCTACCCCCTCCAAACCCTGTCAGAGGTTTTTAGTGTTTATCCCAGACTTTGTTATCCACCGAGATACATAGTTTCCATTGAAGTGAAACAGATTATTGGTTACTATAGTTTCCCTATTGCTCAATTCAGTGCTGTGAAAAGCCAAGCACAATAGGTTGAAAAGTCCAGTTAGGACAAATAAATCCATGTTGTGAAGAATGAGAGAGAAGATACCTGTTCTGGTGTCTTTGATGTATTCTTTAGTTTGTATGATAGAAAGGGAATTAGGGGAGGGTTCATTGTTCGGTACTTAAAGCTCTGTCTTTCTCCCCCTCCGCCCCCGCGCTTACTGTAGGAATGAAGTAAAGCACTAAAAAGGCACATCTCAAGTCGCTTAACTTTCTGTGAGGCGAGCGTTTCATTTCTCTGCATCGGGTAATTATAGTTACACGGGAGCTTCGTTCCCCTAGAATTTAGATTGCTATTTTATGTGTTGCACACAGAAGGTCTTTGCTTTTTTTTTGATGTGGAGCTAAAAAATATGCCAGCTCCTTATCCACTGATAAAACTGCTCCACCCAGAAGTTTGAGGTTTGAGATATGGAAAGTCACATTAAGGAAGGCGAAAATGTCACCTTTCCCGAGAATACATCAAGAGCGGATCTTCTGAGCACGTTGGCACCAATAATATATTCGAGAAGGCCAACATACAAATGTTAAGAGGGACTGGATGATACTGTGCAGATTAATGCCGTGGTTTCTGTTGCCTCTGGAAGCTGCATTCACATTCAACCCAGTAGGACCAGGGAGGGGAAAAAAAGTTAATTTGATTTGATAGCCGAAAAGGTCACACATTTTGTTCAGTGTCTTTGCATGCTTTTTGCTTAACTAAATTGCTCCAGTCCGACCACAGCTCCGTTTCGAGGATTTATACTTTGCTATCGTCCTTGTTGCGTCAAGCTAAGAATCCAGCCATGGGCCTCATTTTACACGAGGAAGGCAATAGTGAAATAGGAAAAAAAAAAAAAAAAAACCCCTCAAAAGCACCAACAACAACTGGAGTCAAACTGTTTTCTTTGCATAGTTGGGTTAGTTGGACGGCCATTTCCTTAAGCCTTCGAATTCATCCTTTCACTCACTGGTGAAATCAAAACAATCCTCTGCTGGCCAATTCCATCTTGCAAAATATAGCTTAAGGAGAAATTCCACTAAAGGTTAAATGTGGCCAGCCCCTACAAAAAGTACAACCTTGTTCTCCCGAGTGTTATTTGACATTGCTGAAGGTTTCATCTTGATTACTTTCAATAAAATTCGAAGTAAGGATGACTGTCTTGGCTCACTAAGCAACAAGGTTTTATCACTAATTACAATCCTTTATTACCAGTAGTTTAATAGGTTTATGATAGGTCATAAAACAATTCAGCATGGGAGTTCATGAAAGGAATAGGTTATACAGCTGTGACATCTTAATATCTATCCATTGTA
Source organism: Ornithorhynchus anatinus (assembly GCF_004115215.2). Taxonomy (NCBI): domain Eukaryota; kingdom Metazoa; phylum Chordata; class Mammalia; order Monotremata; family Ornithorhynchidae; genus Ornithorhynchus; species Ornithorhynchus anatinus. The sequence continues at coordinate 5,538,698 of NC_041751.1, forward strand.
ATCATTTTATGATCTTTAATGGTAGCATTTTTTATGAAAACATGTATGTGCTCCTTTACATGGACTTGATAGCCACCAAAACTGGGAGGTGTAGGGCAAACCACATAAATATACTGTAAAATACTTAATGAGGCATTTTGAAAACTTCTATTGTCAAAAGCATGTAGACTGTATCACATGTGTGGAGTCTCATTATAGGTAATTATAATAAAATTATAAATGCTATAATAATTCTAACCTTGAAGGCACAATAAAGGATAGTTATATTTGCCTTCCTAGCCCACACATCTGAGACATTTTCTTCATTAATTACATTTCATGTAAGAATAATTATGTTGTGTAAGACTGAAATTCCAGAGCATTTGCTAGATTGCAGTTAACTCCAACCTTACTCTTCTGAGGTTTCGCATAGTTAATTACATTCCAGCCTAAAGTTATACCTTGAAATAGGTGCAGCATACCATTTACATAGTTTCTTGTAATTTGCATACATTTGTTATTGTTATTGAGTGTTATTTTATTGTGTGATTTTTTTTTTTTTTTGGAGTGCCAGAAGTTTCTCTGCTGTTGTAAGCTAGGTCCTATGAGAGGAGCAGTATCGTTTGGTACATTGCAGGAGTGGGTGTATAATGAATACCCCATTTAGTCCTCTAGTTTCTTGAAAGAACCGCTGTTCCCAAAGTGCTGACTTAGTACAAGGCGGCAACTTCAGGCCCCGGGCCAATCAAGCTCATTTTGTAATCTGGTTAGTAGAAAAAAAGAAATTGGAAAAAAAAAATCGCTATATCTGTCGAGTGTTACAGAGTCACCCTCTACTTTTCTCAGTAGCAGCAAAGATCATAATCTTTTTTTCAGAAGGAAAACTTAATTCACGGTAGGGTGGTCAGACTTCAGATCCAAGGGAGCGTCTCTCTCTGAACTCCAGTAACGCAGAGAGGTTTGGAGATAGTTAAAAAGAATTTCTAAAGCTAAAGACACAGCGTTCTTCCAAGAATCACCGTAGCAAGCGCGTGAGAGAGCAAATGAAGCTGAGCGTTCCCATCCGTGACACAATTTTTTAGAAACTCAAGTCCAAGTGAAACACTCTGACAACTTATAATTTGCATTCCATGAAAATATTATTGGTTCAATTTCATAATAGCGGGAACCATTCATACTTGAAAGAGATTCAAAGTTCAGAAGCAACGAGCGCCGTGTTTCATTCACTGCCACTTAACTGTGTACTATGTGTTGTCTGGATTGCTGTAACGTTTAGGGTTTTACAGAAAGAATAGGCTAAAGGGGAATTTATTGTGAAGTGTGTAGAGAAGGCCAATTTGCAGTCGACTGTCATGACTCCCAAACCAAGTTCTCCTAGAATATTGGTCATTATATTCTCACAAAACTCCATGTTAAGGAAAGCGGTTTGCAGCGGACTGAAAGCAGAATGAATAAAGGTTACAAATCCAAGTGCCAGGATGACAAAGAGGAAGTGGGATTTGGGGAAATAACGGCTTATTCGGGGAAGGCGTCTCACTGGAGATGCGATTTTAATAAGGCTTTGAAGGTGGGATGTGTAGAATATGAAGGAGAAGGGACGTCCAGGCCAGAGGCAGGATGCGGCTGAGGAGTCGGCGGCCAGATAGATAAGACTGTGGTACATTGAGAAGGTTGGTGTGAGAGGAATGAAGTGAGCCTGCCTGCACGGTTATAGTAGGAAACCAGTGAGGTAAGACACGAAGGGGCAAAGGTAATTATTGTCTTAAAGGCAATGGTAAAGAGTTTCTGTTCGATCTGGTGGCGGATGGTCAGCCCCTGGAGGTTCTTGAGGAGCGTGGAAACGTGGACTGAATGGTCTTGTAGAAGAATGAGCTGAATGGCAGAGTGCAATGTTGAGTGGATGGGGGAGAGACAGGAGGCAGGGAGGTCAGCAAGGAGGCCGACGTAGGAGGCAAGGCACACTTTTCTCAGCATGAGTGTCGAAATACTACGATCGACCACAGTCGTTCGTTCATTCAATTGTATTTATTGAGCGCTTACTGTGTGCAGAGCGTTGTACTAGGTAGGCGCTTGGAAAGTACAATTAGGCAACAAATAGAGACGATCCCTGCTCAACAATGGGCGCTCAGTCTAGAAGGGAGGGGAGTCAAGTCTAGAAAGGAGGTCACAGTCCTATGTTTACCCAAGGCAGTGGACAAACATGCTCTCTTTCTCTGCAGCGTGGTCAAAAACCACTGTGGCTGACTGTAAAACCGTTTTAACTTTTTTTGCACCCCATGAGCAAGGAATGAGTGTGGACTTAGGCACCCCTCAGAACAGCCTCTCCTACGGGCTGAAAGTCAGATTTATTTTTACATGATCCAAAACTGTATGAAGGAGAGCTTATGCTTGCCGTCCATTGTAGGGAAGAGACAAAGTTGATACACTGTGCTAGTAGGTAGCGTGGCGGGAGCTTAGTCGGAAACGTTAAGCGTTTAATACGGCGCTCTGCACATGGTAAGCGTTCGGTAAATATGACTGAATGCATGGCGACAGGGACTTTGATCCTTTCTCTCCTTCCAAACTCAACCCTATCCACCCCATTCAGCCCGACCCCTTAGTCTGATCAGATGAATCATTGCTACTCTGGCACAAAAAAGTCTATCAGGTGATTTCATTTTTCATAGAATAATTTCTATTATTCAACCGTTGCGTCTAGCAGGGGGATCTTTGTTTTATATAAAATTTTGGATTGTGAATTCTTCGAGGTCCAGTACTACGTCTGTTGTTTTCTCTGAACAGATTCTAAGCGCCTAGCACAGGCTCTTAATAAACGATGTCAGAAGCAGCGTGACCTAATGGAAGAAGCATAGACTAATCCTGGTTCTACCACTTGCTCTATGACCTTGAGCAAATGACACTGCCTCTTACCTCATTTTCCTCATCTGTAAAATGGGTTGAAATACCTGTTCTTCCTCCTCCTTTTATTGTGTTTATCCTAGTACTTAGTGGAATGCTTGGAATATTACCGGTTGCCTTCATCTGTGGTAATTGCAATGGTATGCATTTCCTTAATTTTCAGCTCCATCAGGCATGGAATAGGTTAAATCAAACTCAATCTTTTTTCCTATAAAGATGGATTTTTCTGTAAAGTGTAGTAGTTGTTCCAAGTTAAAAAAAAAAAAAAAAAAGCACGGGTTTGGGAGTCAGAAGGACCTGGGTTCTAATCCCAGCTCGGCCATTTGTCTGCTGAATTTCACTGGGTAAGTCACTTCACTTCTCTGTGCCTCGGTTACCTCATCTGTAAAATGGGGATTAAGACCGTGAGCCCCACATGGGACAGGGACCGTATCCAACCCCACTAGCTCATATCTATCCCAGCACCTAAAACAGTGCCTGGCCCATAGTAAGTGCTTAACAAATGCCATCATTATTAAAAAAAAAAAAAAAAAAAGCAAGCCAACTATCTGTCTCAGCCCAATTTCAAACTTTTCTTAGAGGATGATGATCCTCGTGAGAACCAGATATAGCTTTGTTCAGCCCCAAAATGTCGTCTCGGGAAAACAAATTAGATTGGAAAATAATTTGCTGAAGAACTTTCCTGATGAGGCAGTGCATTATTGTTGGTCTCCCTTCAGCATTAAAATAGGTTTAACTTTTTTAATGACATTTTAAATATTAATATTTTAGATATATGTGTAAATATATATTCGGATGCTCAAACAGAACTTTTAAAGCTCTACAATCAATCCTTCTGTTTTTTTGTGAATATTAAATGACATCCTGGACAGACGGTCTTTCTTTGTCCTGACTAAACTTTGGACTGGGGCTAAAGGTTGGCCTTTGGATTTCTAGGAAAGGACTGAGGGCTTTGGGAAGCATTGTCTCCTGCCAGATCCTGGTCTTGGTCTGGATACAAGACTGGCTCAAAGACCTGGCAACGGGAAAAGATAAAAACAGTGAAAGCCACAAAATATCATTAAATACAATAAAATTATCAACATATGGAAAAATAATCATAATTGGGGTATTAAGTTTATTCAGTCAAATTTATTGAGAGCTTCTGTGTGCAGAGCACTGTACTATGTTTTCTTTGTGCCAAACACTGTACTAAGCACCAGGGGGAGATAGCGTAGCTCAGTGGAAAGAGCCCTGGCTTGGGAGTCAGAGGTCATGGGTTCGAATCCTGGCTCTGCCAATTTTCAACTGACTGTGGGCAAGTCACTTAAACTTCTCTGTGCCTCAGTTACCTCATCTGTAAAATGGGGATTAACTGTGAACCTCACGTGGGACAACCTGGTGACCCTTTATCTACCCCAGCGCTTAGAACAGTGCTCCGCACATAGTAAGCGCTTAATAAATATCAACATTATTATCATTATATACTGAACTTCTCTGGATACCTGTATGGCATGGGTGGGGAATGTGATGTCTCATTCACTTGGCAGACATCACCACCCCTGTGGAAGGGGCTAGTACAAATCTCAGTTAGATTTGAAATGAAAAGTTTTGATCAGAAATTAGTATAAGAGGGAAACAAGGGACGATGAGGACCTCATCCAATTAGTAGGAAAATCCATACACTTGGGCAGAAGTGGATTCCAATTAATTGCAGATGATCTCCACTCGCCTTCTGTCTCTATCTGAATGGAACTCTCATCTGCAAAGCAAGGCTTTTGTCTTGCTGGTGATCTGAGATGAGCAAGATTACCAGTCTAAACCCCAAGTCTGTGGCGTCAACAGTAACAAAGGGAAATCTACATTTGCAATAGCCATCCCCCGCGCGCCCGCCAATAGCCAGTGTAGAATTGCAGTGATATTTTCTGAAGGAAAATATGCTTTTTCCTTTGCCAGGTCTATTTTGACACTGCCCATAATCAAATAAGGTATTTCAACTGTAGGGAAGCAGCAGGTTACATTCCGTTAAGATAATTTGCAAGCCCAAATATCATAATATGAACATTTATCTTCCAGAGCAGTTAATCGGCTCAAATGAATTAATCAGTACTATTTTTTGAGTGCTTACTCCGTGCAGAGCACTGTACTAAGCCCTAGGAGGAGTTCAATAGAGTTAGTAGACGTGATCCATGCCCCCGAGAAGCAAGAAATTTAGTGGGAAAGACAGATACTAAAATAAATTATAGGTAGGGGAAGCAATTGAGTGTAAAGATGTGCACAGATATGCACCCGTGTGGACCGGAGTGGTTTAATGACTCCCATCTGCCAGTTGGATGAGACTAATTCCGCTCCAGCTCTGGCCTTCGCAACCCTCTTTCTATTGACCCTTCCCTTTCCACTATTTGATGAATTCATCTCTTTGACATTCCCTCCACCAAGAATTCTTTCTCACACGAATTTTCTCTTTCCCCTTCTCTAAATTTTATGGAGGTTCATTTCCCCTTGAGGCCTTAACCCTGTCTCTCTCTAAGGAATTAATGTGTAGTTTGGTGAAGCCACTGATAAAGTACTGAATCCAGTTTGTTGATGTGGAACTGTGGGGAGAGAATTGATGGAGAACATAGCATCATTAGAAAGGATTAAAATAAGTTGGCTTTATTTAGTTTGGAGAAGAGAAAATTAAGATGGACTCAAGGCAGCAGATAAGTTATTGTAAGGGAACAAGGGATTTCTTTGGACCATAAATGTGAAACAAGAGAAACGTAAGATCATTAGATTGATCGAGACAGAAGAACTTTCTGAGATAAAATGAGGTAGCTAGTAGTAAGCATTATTATTAAAGAATGTTATAAAATCTCATTCCTCAGACAGAACGCAAAAGACTAGCTATAAAGATAATCAGGACCAGGAGAGTCCGAGGGTTTGAAGGAAATCAGACTTGGCTGGAAGAAGCCTGATGTCAAAAATTAAAATTAAAATTCTGAAAAAGGATCCACATCCACAATCCCGTATTTCTTCAGTCAGTTGAACTTCACTGGCATCCCTTTGAAACTGTTAGAAGGCATAGGCCTCTGCATGGTTTGCAGATCTGTAAGTATTTTTGCAGACTGATAAGTTTTTTGAATTTATGGGCAAAACTGGAGTGATTCCGTCTGCTCCATTAGTCCATTCATCATTCTAAACTTAGCCAGGAGGTATTTGTTTGGAAGACTCTATCAACAAGTTTGTTTTCAACATGAAGCATCTCTGCTTTCCAATTTCATCTTGGATAAATCTAGATCTGGGAGGAACATAAACCACTGAAAATGGAAGACGCAATTCCTAGGCAACCATTAATTGTGATGACTCAGGCTGTAACTTCTTGAAAAGATGCATAGCGATCTTAATGTTGTTATTGGAAGGTTGAATGTTATTACTATTAAATCATTGTGTATTAAATCATATTATATTTTACCAGTGCACTTAATGATCCTGCACTTGTCCATTCATCAAATGTGATACTAAGGTAGCTCTTGTGAAATCATCAGGTACATAGGTCGCAAGAATCCTATTCCATTTGATTTCACTGTGGCTGAAGGTCATTGTGTCGTACAAGATCGTGGACAAATTTAAAAAGTCAAAGGAAATCATCAATTGCACAATATTTGATATCATATTGTCGTGCTGGCCTCGGAGATCGCCATCCCTTTGGATCAGATTTAAGATCTATTAGACTCTCCTCTCTTCTTGTTTTCCAAGTGCTGCTAATTGAGGATGAAGCCTTATGCAATGAAAACTGTCAATGTGAAGCATTAGTCAAGGAGCACTGCAAAGACAAATAGTGCTCTCTTCCTAGTGGGAATATCTGCCTTTCTTGTTTGGTTTGGGCTGTTGATGTCAGTGCGAGTTACATGTGGATTAAGGTTAGCAACTGATCCAGTTTTCTCCTGAACTGAATGAGCTCACATTTGTCCTTGATTTGCTCCAAAAAAAAAAAAAATACTTATAGAAGAGAAATTATTCCTCCTTCTCTCCTAAAGTTGTGCATACACAACGTATGTATATGTGTGTACATATATATATGTATATATATATATATGTAGAGAGAGAGTAGATAGCATGTAGATAACCAGGGATACTTTACATACAATAATTCTGCCTCATTTCACTGTACATTGGTTAATAATAATGATAATGTTAGTATTTGTTAAGCACTTACTATGTGCAGAGCACTGTTCTAAGCGCTGGGGTAGACATAGGGTAATCAAGTAGTCCCATGTGAGGTTCACAGTTAATCCCCATTTTACAGATGAGGTAACTGAGGCACAGAGAAGTGAAGTGACTTGCCCAGAGTCACACAGCTGACAATGGTAGAGCGGGGATTCGAACCCATGACCTCTGACTCCCAAGTCCGGGCTCTTTCCATTGAGCCACGCTGCTTCTCGATAAATCGATTTGCATTTGACATTCATCTAACTCTCAGCCCCCTCTAGACTACAAGCTTCCTGTGTGCAGGGATTGTGTCCACTAAATCTGTTGTATTATACTCTCCAAGCATTTAGCATGGTGCTCTACACACAGTAAGTGCTCCATAAATATCATTTGTTGATCGATTCCTGGAGTGGGTGGATTAAGAAAGAAGACCAGACTGCAGTCTAGGGTCCGGTTATTTTCCTCTTAAACCTGTGCTGATCTTTCCTACTATTTTTCTTCTTCCAGAATTCGAAGGAATTTTTCAGAGGGAAATGAGGTTTTAATAGTCAAATACACTGAATATGACCAAACTTGTAGAAACATTAAAGTTATTTATAGGATATTTGTCATTCCACTTAGTGCTGGTTTAATTGGTCCTCAGATTAAGTTTCTAAATCTCCACTTAATTGATTTTTGAGGCTTACCTGGATCGTGTCTTGTATTCCTGTCAACCATTTTTATTTTATTCCATCACTGCTGTGAAACCACTTTAAAAGTACATTATTTTGTACTACTAATACCAAGATATTATGGGGACCGTAATAAGTGCAATTAGGCAGCATTTTATACTTGTTGTATATTAGAGCTTTGCCTAGTAATTACTTTACATAGTTCCAGCCAGAGCTTTGTAAGTGATTTAGTTTGATTAAAAGAGATTTTTCTCCAACATCTGAATGGTCACCCCTAACTGAGGTAGAAGATTTGTTTGTATGAACGGCAATACGTAGAGCATACTCATTCTGCTTTGGAACAAGGTTCTGAAAATGACTGACCCACTTACTGCTATGTGTTACAAACTAGAGACGACCAAAGAGGATGTTAGGGTTCGGCTAATATTCAAATGTAATAAATTAGCATAATACGGTATATTAGCTATAATACTATAGCGTTCAAATATAAATATGAGATTATGGTTTATCCACTTGCTTAGATGCATTCGCAGCATTTTTTTTTTTTTTTTTAGCCTTTTTGACCTCGTTCTTTCCGTAAATGTCTCGGTTCTCCCAATAGGACTTCATTTCCTTCCTCCTCAATTGGCTTGAGTTATTTTCTTGTGAGAGGACATGTGGCCTTTTACTTTTCTTCCTGTTGAACGTCGTCACTCCCAAATCCACGGAAAGACCCGGAGCGACCGGGGAATGGTAATTTCAGCTGATTTCCTCTCCCGTAGGATGAATTCCCAGAATATTCAGGGACACGAGGTAATGGAAACAGCATGGTGAGTTGTCAGAGGCCTGGTCCGTGATAATCGCCTTGTAATAAGTTTGGCTCTGCACACCTATTTTGTCCAGATAATCCTCATTCCTATGAAGTTCATTCAGGTCATGTGAGAAGGAAGTAAACGCTGTCAGTGTTTCTGGGTTACTCAAATGAAGGATTTGCCACACGTGTTGGTTATAAGGCTGTTTGGGGACAAGGACCACCTTCTCCCCTCACTTGCCAGCCTGTCACAGAATAGTGGAGGGTTTCTGATTCCCATATGGGAATGTGGCAATCCGTAATTCCTTTTTCTTTTACTTCTTGGGACATTAATCATTCCCTAATTCTAGTTTAGAGGATGGAGTTTCTGGTGGTGGTAAGACTAGATAGAGTGATCCCTGCCTATAATATCCACAGCTACCATTTGTTAAGCGCTTGCTGTGGACCAATACAAGGTAATCAGGTTGGTTACAGCCCCCGTCACACAAGGCTCCCACCGTCTAAGTAAGAGGGAGAACAGGTATCAAACTCCTTTTCGGAAATGAGGAAACTGTGGCACAGAGAAAGAAGCTAAATGATTTGCTCAAGGTCACCCAGCAGGAATGTGGCCTTGCCGTGTCCCATATTAAAAGTGGTCATATAAGACCTGAGTGTAGTGTTTTGTGTCGTCGCGTAGTCAGCTTTGAAAACAAAGGACGGCTACGTGTATGTATGTTTGTAAGTGTGTTGTGTGTATGGGCCATATAGCGTTAACGTGACCACTAGTTATTTCATAATGCTTAAAATTGCCTTTTGCCTGTCGCGTTTCTTCTTTGCTGGAGTGATATGTTTGTCCTCAAAAACCTGAATAGCTGAATGGAGGACTGAACAGCAAAGACATGTATGAGGCTGCAAATTCCCAAGCATTAACTGCAATGGAACACCTTTTAAGATTGGCCTTTACTTCTGGAGCGTAGCTCAATAATAAGTTCTCTGTAGAAGATCATCTTGGGAATCCTTTCATTAATAATAATAATAATAATAATTTTATTATAAGTTTTATAAGTTAATTATTACCTATATGGTAGCAGATGGGATGGAAAGAATTCCAGCCATTAGATCCCTATGTTCCAGGGAATTCTGTCCTTGATTGAAATGGGCAACTCTTTCATAGCATTCCCTTTTGCTTATCTGCTCAATTCTCTCCTTTCCCTTGCCGTGCAAGAAATAAATTTTGCCACCCAATAAATTAATTTTTATTACAATTCAAAGTTTTTAAAATGTGGACTGAAAAACTGGGGGAGCCGGGCTTCCAGTTACCCATCGGTAAGACAGATGAATCCCTGCTAGAAGAAATTTCATCAGCAAAGCCATTCCTATGTCAGGTCAATAGTCCACCTAAGTAAATATTCTTAATCTGATGTTATTCCCAGGATGACTGGGAGAACCGTGGTGGATAGACCACAGGCCTGCGAGTCAGAAGGTCATGGGTTCTAACCTCGCCTCCACCACTTGTCTGCTCTGTGCCCTTGAGCGGATCACTTCCCTTCTCTGTGCCTCAATTACCTCATCTGGAAAATGGGGATTGAGATGGTGAGCCCCATGTGGGACAAGGATTGGATCCAACCCAATTGACTTGTATCCACCCCAGCGCTTAGTACAGTGTCTGACACATATTGATATTATTATGTCATGGTTGCCCTCCACTGTTTCGATCTCTCCTTCTCCAATAAGAACAGAAGAATACATGTATCTATAAATTAGATGGGAAGTAAAGAAGAAGTTCCTCACTGAAAGGGTCATGAAACACTGAATACAGTCTTAAAAAAGAGAACGGATGCCCACCTGTCCATTATGGCTTAGGTCAATCCCTGAAGATGGTAGAGGAAGTCAGGATATTTCTGAGAGTCTCTGGCAACTAGGTGTTTTTTATGATGTTAAGGGGAATTTTACCCTCTCATATCCCAATGTCCAAGTATACTTCCACTTCCCATTATTATCAATTAAATTTAACCTCTGTTTCTCAAATAATTTTTGAGCCAGAGTCTGTTAGTTTCCTTTTTGGAGAGACACCCTGTCCTCCCCCTTAATACATCACTACACCAATCTAGCACATTACCCGATTTGATTCTGAATATCCCGAGGCTTCCTTCTAGTTGGAAAAATGTCTTTTGGCAAGTCTTCTTCTTCCTCACTCTCAAGATAGTTTTGCAAACACAACAGTTGCCTTCAAATCTCATTTTCTTCCTCTGGGAATAGAGGAGCAGTCTCTAACTTGTGCCAGCCATGTGATGCGTACAAACACCCTCATGCACAAACCTCTACAGGAGGTTTCTGTCCGCAATGTGATTTTGGCAACAAAACGGATACTTATAACCCTGTTTTTCTTCATAACCAATTGGACTCTAGCTTGCTAATGCTGAACTATAGCTGGACTGATGAGATGAATCCGATACTGAAAAACAGATACCTGTTCTCTCTCTCTTAGACTGCGAGCCTTATGTTAGGAAGGGATTGTGTCCAACGTGATTAATTTCTATCTACCCCAGTGCTTGACACAAAGAAAGTGCTTAACAAAAGACTTCATCATCCTCCTCAAGAGCAAATGCTAAAGAGAAATGTGGGCTGTAGCAGGTATCAGACAAGCACTTACCAAATATCCCAGTTATTATTATTTTTACTCTGTTGCGTATCTTTCCCTGCATGTTTACTTACCATTCGGATTTTGCTCAACCTAGAGACGTAGACGTTTTAACAGATAATATATTATTGGAAAGCTGCACACCCGATATATTATCATGATTCTCTATGGCTTTGGTCAACCGTTACCAAATCCAGCTACAGGCAATGCTATGTTGTTTCCAGTGAACCATTAAGTGATAAGTGTTTTTAGAGTCAAAGGTTGTATGAGTTCCGTTTCTGACTTCAGGTGAAAGAAAGTGATGAGGAGGATATTCACATTCCGTGCATGCGATTAGTTAAGAGTATTCTCTTCTCCACGGCATAATCTCTATTTGACTTTTAGAAAAACTTACACGGAACCTGTGCACATCCTATATTCTGGAACCCCATCAAGTCATATTAATGCCAAGAGAAATCTAAACTGAAGCCGATGAAACAGGTTCTACTCCTAAGGAATGTTAGAGTCTCTAGGTCATCAAGCAGCCAAGCTAAGAATGTTCAAAATCACAGTTGTGCAGGTCAAATCCTAGTTTTCTCCTCCCACTTCTAAAGTTGAGCCCCTCCAGTTTGAAAAGGGTTTGTGAAATTTAATTAACCTGTAGTTAATCCCTTAGAAGCCAATTTACTTCAAATTCTAGTTACAGAGGTTCGAGGAGAAGAGTGTAAGGTCATGGGCAAAATATTTCTTTTGCATGTAGAACAGAAAAATATTGCTCCATATCTCTTAGGTCCACAGTGCTAAAATTGCTTGAAACTTGTTTAAAGAATTCAACAGACAGCATGCTTTAGTGGATTAAGACTTTGCCCCCAAACTTGTCTCCCTTTTAGATTTTCTGCACTAAGCCCCTATGAGATTTCAGTGTTTTAATATATTATGTTTCACCTGAGCTGCTGTAATTAGTCTATATTGTAAATTGATATGGATTGGAGACTTGTTTCCCGAATAAGGACATGGTCACTCTATAATAATGCTATTGTTGAGTTGTCCTCCACAGGTTATTTCCGCATTTAGTGGGCCAAGTGTGTTTATTTTTTTTAAAGCATCCTTAAAACTGAGCACTAAGGTTTTACAATTTCTCTCAAATTTCTCAAATTGACTTCCCTAATCTGTGGGGAATAGACTCCTTTTGTGGAAAGTGAGGAATGATTGTTTTGCTTTGGGGGGAAACCAAAGATAGAAGCTGTAAAAAAAAAAAAAAAAATACAGAAAATTAAGCCCAAGTAGACAGCAGATAGGAACTTCTGTCAGAGCAACATGATAAATGAAAGGACACTAGTGTTTCTTCTGTTTGTTTAGACCTCTTATTTCTGCTACAGCTCTGCACAAAACTAGCATTGAAGTGTCTACCATTAAAACATAACATAACCTGACAATGATCAGCCCACAGGGCTTTTCCAAGAGAAGGCCATATTGTTCTGCTTGGGGAAGTGCCCAAGCCGTAGATGTCCCGAGACATAAAGAAAAGCACAGATTGCGGAAGACTTTCCAGTACATTAGTAGTATATGAAAGGAACTGACCACTCTTGCATTAATTTCGCCTTGTCCGAGAGTGACATATGGGAAAAGCACGGCATAACCGTAAGTCTCTCTACAGACATCTCGTTTCTCCTTTCCCAGCTTAAAACCCCTCAAGTCATGTGGGGAAACAGTCTTTAATAATAGTAAGCCTGGAAAAATGTTGTGTGTACTTTTGTAGCTCCTTAACTTTTATACTGTACAGATGATTGTGCAATTACAACTCCCATTATTTTTTTATTGTGCACTATTTGTTAACCACTAAAGAATGTTTACCTTGCGAACTGCAGTTACATTAAACATTTGTACTCCACCCGGGCCATTTGTCTTTAAGCAATTTTCCGTTAATGGCTTTAAAGTGCCTCTACTTTCGTTTCTGCGGAGGATATTTCAGTGACACTGAAGAGACTGCGATTTATGATGTTTTGAATCTCTTTGTTCACACGTTATATTTTAAATGAAGTCTAACGTTGAGATCAATATTAAGTGAGTAAATATCCATGAAAAGATCATATGGGGAGTTTTGTGGGTGAAAGACAAACATAAGTATTTACATGCATTGAACATGATTTCCTTGACCAACAGCTTACAGTTGGCGTGGTAGAAGGAATGTTGTCTGCTAGAAGACTAACCTATTGTGAGATGTTTCTCACTTTCCCGCTTCCGCCCTCACCGCTGAATTTTTGACACTTCAGATTACAGAAAGGAAAGGACAAAGTAGCAAAGTGGGTAAGGTGCAGGAAACTTCACTGTACAGTATCACTCTGCAATATCCAGACTTTAACTAGGGAAGCACTCCAGTCATGTGAATGGTGCCATATGAGGAAAAAAGAGAATGATTATTTTAAAAGGTAAAAGGAACGTATTTTAGATTTCCAAGTGTCTGGGTGAAAGATGCATTTACTGAGTGCTTTTGGCAGACTGAGAAGCAGCATGGCGGAGTGGATAGAGCACAGGCCTGGGGGGCACAAGGCCATGAGTTCTAATCCCGGCTCTGCCACTTGTCTGCTGTGTGGCCTTCGGCAAGTCACTTCACTTCTCTGGACCTCGATTCCCTCATCTGCAAAATGGGGATTAAGACTGTGAGCCCTGCGGGGGGCAGGGAGTGTGTCTAACCCGATTTCCTTGGATCCACCTCAGCGCTTAGTACAGTGCCTGGCACATAGTAAGTGCTTAACCAAAAACACAAGTATTATTATTATTACTGCACTATGTACTGTGAGAGCACAATGAACAGAGATAATAGTATAATAATTGTAGTATTTTTCAGGCCCTTATTATGTGACAAGCCCAGTTTTAAGCACCGGGGAAGATACCAGATACTCAGGTCAGACCGACCCAGTGGATAGAGCATGGGCCTGAGAGTCAGAAGGACCTGGGTTCTAATCCTGGCTCCGCCACTTATGTGCTGTGTGACTTTGAGAAAGTCTCTCCCCCGTTTACACTTGTGAACCCAACATTGGGCAGGGATTGTCTCTATCTGTTGCCGAATTGTACATTCCAAGCGCTTAGTACAGGGCTCTGCACGTAGTTAAGCGCTCAATAAATTCTATTGAATAATTTTGCTGTGCCTCAGTTGTCTCATCTGTAAAATGGAGCTTAAGACTGAGAGCCCCATGTGGGGCAGGGACTGTGTCCAACCCAATTATCCTGTACCTACCCTGGTGCTTAGAACAGTGCCTGGCACATAGTAAGTGCTTAACAAATACCATACAACAGTCCCTGTCCCAACAGGATTCACCATCCTAAATAGAAGGGAGAACAGGGATTGAATCCCCATTTTACTCATGAGGTAACTGAGGCACAGTTTAGTGAAGTAACCTTCCCAAGGTCACCCACCAGGCATGTGGCAGAGCGGGGATTAAAACCCAAGACCTCTAACTCCCAGGGCCCTGCTCTTTCCAGTAGGCGGAAAAAAAATTAAGTATCAATCGATCGGTGGTATTTATTGAGCGCTTACTGTGTTCAATGCACTCTGCTAAGTGATCTTAGATATTATTGATTCCAGAAGCTCAGGGATTTATGAAATAGTTTGGGTGACTTTTATTTAATTCAGAGTTTGTCAGGAAAGTAGTCACTGTGTGTTCATGGGAAATTAAGCTACTAATACAGTGTTCCGTGGCATAGTCGGTGTTCAACCAGTACTGGTGAATGAATGAAAGGGTGAATTTACTCAAGTCAATGTAGAAAGAACAAAACAAACCCCATTTATACATTGTTGCAATTCTATGCTGGCTTCTCCTCTCACACCTAGGTATTTTGTTCAAGAACAGAGTCTTGCTTGACTTGAACTGCTTCAAGAAGGAAGATTGTGTAGGCTAATATGAAAACTGAATACAGCAGATTTTCTTTAAAGGACTAGTCTTCGCCTGCCTTTTGGCTTGGGTTGTTGACTACTGGAATGATAAGCAGGTCATTCCTCAAGCCGATTTAGGAGTTTAAGAATGGAGAACATCAGCCTCATCGCTGGCCTCCCTCCCTGCCTTCTATTTATCCCCACTCCAGCCCATACTTCACTCTGATGCCTGGATCATTTTTCTAAAAAAAAATCATTCCCTGTTTCCACGCTCCTCACGAACTTCCGGTGATCGCCCATCCACCTTCACATTAAATAGAAAGGCCTAAATGTTGGCTTTAAGGCACTCAATCAGCTTGCCTCCTCTTATTTTACAATCCAGTCCGCTCATTTCACTCCTCCAGCGCCCATCTATTCACTGTACCTCGTTCTCATCTACCTCACCAATCCCTTGTGAAGACACAAAGTCAAAAGCAGAGAACACTAAACTGCTGTAGGGGAAATTGTGTTATGCCAAAAAATAGGGCTTAGACTGGAAAAGGAGTTATCAGATGAGATTGTAGTACGACGCCCACTTGAAAGTTTTAAGAATGTGATAGACTATTGTTTGTCTGGACTGGTATTAGGGATGGACATGACCCTCCGGCCCTTTCTAACCCTCAGGTTGCATTGTTTATTCTCCGTAGTCAATTGGTGATAAATCAACCCTTCTAATCCTAGTGGCCTTTGCTATTCTGATCTTTTAAGGAAAAAGTTATCTTTCATCGTAGGCCATTTCACATGGTCAATATACAAGAACCTCTACTTCTTGGAAATGGCTGGACATGGGTTTTCTTATTTTCTGCTTGACTCCTGCTTCTTTTCTCGTGCCCCAGTTCTGTGGGATTTAACTCACCCTGGGCACGACTCAGCTCTTGGAAGGTTTTCATTTTGCTGCGCGAACAAAACTGCAAACACCTGGTAGCTTTTGAAGCTGCAAACTGGAGTGCACCTCTTGTATTGGCATTGGGTACTTCCTCTGAGTCTCTTGTTCACTTCTCAAGAGTCTTTTCAATCATTATGCCAACTTGTTTATGCCTGCCTTATATTGGTTTGTTCGAGAACACGGATGTTGGAAATTTGGTAACTCTTCAAGAGGTATCTGTAGCGTTTATCACTACAAACATCAAAATATCATTAACACGTACTCTTTAAACCTGGAAACGAATGGCAATTAATATCATTTCATTCTGGACTGCTGTTGGAGCAGAGTCACCAAGAAATCACTTGCGGTTTTATCCCTAAGACTTTAAATTCTACCTAACAGATTATTTCAAGTCAGAAGCTTCAGTGTGAAGATCAAGGCTATTTACCAACACATCAGGAATCGTGTTCTTGGCATCCTCAACTCTCTGCATATAAATGTCCGTAAAGTGCTTTCTGTGCCTACAGATCTTTAACTGTGTCTGTGGCGATGGCAAGAATTCATCATTCCCGAGACTTTAGGGAAACTGGCGCTTTGACTTCTATTGTGATAGTGTAGTCGTAAAATGGATGAATGGTCTAAACCTCCACGCATCGAACAAGACACCTGGCTAGAAAAGGGCTTGGCGGAACCACCTGTTTGTCCCCACGTAACGCTGACGACTCTAGGGAAGACCCCATGCTTCTGTACAAAGCACAGTACGGAAAGAGAAAAGCAAGCTCCCGCAGAGGTCAGAATAGAAGAGGTTGGGAGGCAGAGCTAGAAAGGTTGATTTCTAGCAGCGTGGCGTAGTGGCTGGAGCGTGGACCTGGGAGTCAGGTCATGGGTTCTAATCCCGGCTCTGCCACTTGTCTGCGGTGTGACCTGAAGCAAGTCCCTTCACTTCTCTGTGCCTCAGTTACCTCACCTCTAAAATGGGGATCGAAGCTGTGAGCCCCACATGGGACAGGGACTGTGTCCGACCCGATCTGTTTGTTTCCACCCCAGTGCTTAGCACGGCATCTGACACATAGTA
This sequence comes from Ornithorhynchus anatinus, assembly GCF_004115215.2. Classification (NCBI taxonomy): domain Eukaryota; kingdom Metazoa; phylum Chordata; class Mammalia; order Monotremata; family Ornithorhynchidae; genus Ornithorhynchus; species Ornithorhynchus anatinus. Next base: position 5,555,658 of record NC_041751.1, read on the forward strand.
AGTGCTTAACAAATATCATTATGATTATTTTGGTTATCCCGATGCCTCATCCTGTTATCTGCATATATAATCAGGTGGGCAAATATTAAGTTTTAAGCTGTCCTTAATAAAATAAAATTATACCTAGGAAAGCTTCTCTTAACAGTTAGGATCATGGTTCAGGCAGATTGAGCCGGGGATTAGGGTGGAATAGGGATGGGGCATGAGAAGGATAGACAAAGAGAATTTGCCTTTGGTTTCTACTTGAGCACTTAATCACCTTCCCCCCTCCAACCTCGCCTCCCTGGTTCCCTACTACAGCCCAGTCTGTACTCTTCGCTTCTCTATTGCCAACCCACGCCCTAATACCATCATATCATCTATCTCGCCGCTGACCTCTTGTCCATGTCCTGCCTCCGGCCTAGAACGCCCATCTCTCTTCATATCCAATAAATGACCACTGTCCCTATCTTCAAAGGCTTATCGACGGCACATCTCCTCTAAGAGGCCTACCCCGACTAAGCCCTCATTTCCTTTTCTCCCGCTCCCTTCTGCATCACCCTTGAAATTGGATTTACACCCTTTATTCATCCCTCCCTTAACCCCACATGACTTAGGTAATAATAATTATAATAATGTTGGTATTTGTTAAGCGCTTACTATGTGCAGAGCACCTTTCTAAGCGCTGGGGCAATCAGGTTGTCCCGCGTGGGGCTCACAGTTAATCCCCATTTTACAGACGAGGTAACTGAGGCACAGAGAAGTGAAGTGACTTGCCCACAGTCACACAGCTGACAAGTGGCAGAGCCGTGAGTCAAACCTATGACCTCTGACTCCCAAGCCCGGGCTCTTTCCACTGAACCACGCTGCTTCTCTATATCTCCGTAATTTATTTATATCAATGTCGGTCTCCTCTCTAGGCTGTAAATTCGTTGTGGGAAGAAAACATGTCCAACAACTCCTTTTGATTGTACTCTCCCAAGTATTTAGTACAGTGCTGTGCACACAGTAAGTGCTCAATAAATGCAATCGATTATTGGATTAATGTGTGCAGGGTACTTGAATGTTCTTCAGTGGGGTGAAGGTGAGGTTATTTTAGTTAGGTTGATGGCAGATGATCCTCAGCCAGCTGTCATCTACAAGATAATTTATCTGCATCTAATTCAAAACTCACTCTAAAACCTTTTTATGATTATATAAGAAGAATTATGACAATTATAATTTTTCATTCATTCATTCGTATTTCAATCATTATTTACTGAGCGCTTACTGAGTGCAGAGCACTTTTACAAAGCTCTTGAAAGACGACAATAAATTAAAAGGCAAAAGAATCTCACGAGTCTATGGTAAAAGATGCTAAAACAAGAATAAGTTTGCAAATGCAGAGATTATACTGTAGCATAATAATCTTGCCAGGACAAAAGAGTACATTCATTCAACGGTATTTATTGAGTGCTTACTGTGCATTCATTCATTCACAGCGCTTGACACATAGTAAGCGCTTAACAAATACCATCATCATTATTATTATGATTCAGTCATGTTTATCGAGCACTTACTGTGTCCAAAGCACTGTACTAAGCGCTTGGGAGAGTACAATTCCACAATAAACAGACACATTCCCTGCCCACAGCGAGCTTACAGTCTAGAAGGGGAGGAGACAAAAGAATGCAAATACGTAAAATGTCAGATATGTACCTAAGTGCTGTGGGCCCGGGAATGGGGGAAGCAGAGGGAGCCGAGTGGAGCAGATTATGAGCCAAAACAATTGTGTGATTCCAGAGTTCTTCACACTGATGTACTTTAAACAATTTCTACGGAAGCTTTGACTCTTTTAGGTCAGGCCAAATGAAAAATGATTTGGAAAATTAATAGCTTGCCTGTGAACATTTAAGGCGGTTGTCGAATGTATCCTTGACTCCGGTTTAAGTGCTGGTATTTTCAACGGAGAATCCACCTGTTCTTGTTTCTGGCCCAAATAGACCCCGACTAAGCCAACGGTCCACTGGGTGCTCCTTAAGAGCCAAGCAGCCGACCAGTAGCAGGAAACCAGGAAAAGTTTTGCTTTCCACTGAATCCCAAAATGGATCACCAAAAGCAATGGCGTTGAACCAGGTTGTGGAGCTGAGCTTTTCAGTGGTCAAATGTATGTTGTCAGAGAGTTCATGAAAAAGTCATTAGCTTTCCTCCCCTATTCTTTCACTGTCAGGCAGAATCATGTCATAAATAGAGTCACTTGTCGAGCAGGATATCAATCTATCCAGGTATCACCTACTTCCTGTCTCTGGCCATATGTTTCTGTTATTTATGTCAAGAAAATAGCATTTACACAACCGCTGCTAGTTGTTTATAGAAGTTTAACTCCTCCGATAGGGTCTTGCTTGTGTTGCATGCTTTTAGCCCATAGATAATACATGAGCTTGTACATTTTAAAATATGCTACCACATGCATGATAGAATAAACACAGAACTGAACTGACAGTACCATCTGCCAAACCTAGTCAGTGTCAGGGGACTGGGCCCTGGACATTATTCCACTTCTGTTCCCATGAGATCAGTATATTTTTGTTAAGATAATAGGATGTTTAATAGTATTAGTTTGTTGACCGCTTAAACTACTAACATTCCTGGCAATTACTAATGGTAAATGAGAAGTTTTACTCTTCGCTTTTGTGAACCTTGCCTGGGTTTCTTTAAAACCCCTAATCGATTTCATCTATATGTGCTTATATCCTCTATGTGGTGTTCTTTTCTGTACAATTTTCTGTCTATTTACACTAGAAATCAGCTGTGAGTAATGCATACTCTTCACGGGGCTATGCCTTGTGCTCTGAAATTGAGAAAAGCCTTTAATATGCTCTCTAAATTCAAAATATGGGCTTTTAATGTCAAATTTAGTTTTGAATTTTTTTCAATTTCTGATGTCACTGAAATCAATACATACCAAAAGTGAAAAAGGAAATAAAGAATTCCAAATTACACAAGGAAAACAAATTAATTATTTTGATTGGTGGGATTTAAATGTAAATGGCCGTGTTTCAGTGAATTTCTGATGTATTGCCAACTAGTGTAATACAAGAAGACGATGATTCTCATGTAATTCTGTGATCACTAATGCATTTGTCTTTTATTGTAATTCAAGTCTTTGGTGTTAATGTGACTTATAGCTTATAACTTCCTGGTGATTTACCCCTGTGATTTAAGTTTTATGTGATTTATTTCATATCATAATGCAGAAAATAGTTTCCTTCTCTCCCCCACCACCCCAAGGAAAAAAAATGTATATTTTTTACATGGACTAAGAGATCGTTAGGAATGATCGTAATGTCATGGGCCTCTTTGTCCGTCATCGTCTAAGGCTGCTACTGCTGTGCTTCTGATATAACCTAACCAAAAACCATGAGAAGAGAGAAAAAAGTGGCATGTAACATTTATTTTATGTTTTGAAATTGGACTCTTTTTCTTTTGTGTTTTAAAGAGTGGGGACCAGAGATGAAATTTTGCAGGGAGCATTTTTTTTTTTTCCTCTGGCAATATTGATGCAATATGCCATATTACTTATTGCAATATGTATTTAGTGGCTATTGCAGGCTAGACAAAAATTGAATATAGATCAGATACTTGCCTTGCCAGTGAGACAAATCAGCCTGATTATATGGGATTTTATGGTGCATGAATTTTTAAATTAAATGGTTTCTTGTCCAATTAAATAACGCCAACCTCGTTCTGTTGTGGTAAGGCATTTTCATTCCTTAAATATTTGGTACATAAGTGGCATTTTAGATGAATCAATACTACTTTAGTTATAAGGGTGTATTAGTCTAATAAGGACTTTGTCTCATTTGTCTATAAGAAGCTTACTATTCGAAGGCCTTCTATTAACCAGGATAACTGCATAATAAGCCCCTGTTTTTGATCTGGCCAGAGTTTGTCATCATCACAGGCTCTTAAAACTCTTCTTAGCCATGTTACACACGAAAACCCAGTGATATATTTCTTCCCATGAGAAACAAACTCAAGCAACATGATTTGGGTTTGTAAGTAAGGGCACTGGTCTAGACACATTTCTCTTCAAAGTACATTTTGCTATTTACTGGCCTCGTTATTTTTCTACATTGCCGGTTTCAAATAATTTCCTGTTTAACTACCAGTATTCCCAGTACCATATCAATTCAAACGTAGTTTCCCAACAGGAGCGTTAGACACTGACAACAAATGGGAAGGTAACTACAGCTGGCAAGAAGAGAAGAAAGTAGAATCTGAAAAGAAGTGAGGGGTCATTCCAGCCGGAATCTGAAAAGAAGTCATTCCAGCCGGAATCTGAAAAGAAGTCATTCCAGCCGCATCTGTTGATTTTTTTTTTTCCTAGAGTCCAGGGCAAACACGACACTACTGTTAGGCCAAAGGAATTTCAAACATTACAGATATATGGATCTCTACCACTTTACTATGTACTGTCGGTTTATAAGTGCACAAAGGAAATGCAAGTTGGCACCCAGAATGCGGTAGTATGAATTCATTCAAAATGGGTGTAGAACATTGCAAAATATATCTCTTTAGCATTTTGTCACGGTTTCCCTTTTAATTTTAGCCAAGTCTATTATTTGAACATGAGGTTTTCTGGCTTTCTGGCATGGACTGGGGATACCTAACAACTTCCCTACATTTTACAAGAAAATCGAAACGATGCCAACCTAAGTTCAGGGAGCCGTTTCCTGTAGCAGAGCTGAGGCTGTACTAGACGCTGAAATTCAGAGGCCACATCCTCAATCCAAGGAACTACCCGAGAGACTTGCTTTCTTTCTGAAATAGTCCCCTAATACCATGACCACACACGCCTCTGACTTCAGAAGTGATCTCTTTTGCGGATATGTTTTGAGGGAAATCACTCCCTACCAAATTCATGCAGAAGCAGCAAGGCCTAGTGGATAGAGCACTGGCCTGGGAGTCAGAAGGACCTGGGTTTTAATCCTAGCTCCACCACCTATCTGCTGTATGACCTTGGACTGGTCATTTAACTTCTCTGTGCCTCAGTTACCTCTTCTGTAAAATGGGGATTAAGACAGTGAGCCCCATGTGGTTGTAGACTGTGTCCAAGCTGATCAGTCTGTATCTACCTTAGTGCTTAGTACAGTGCCCGGCACACAGTAGGGGGCTTAACAAATACCATAAAAAATTGGGGCTTTTGGTATTTTGGGGAAAGATCTAAGGGAAAGAATATAGAGCATAGAGAAACAGCATGACCTGGTGCAAAGAGCGTGGGCCTGGGAGTCAGAGAACCTGTGTTCTGATTCCAGCTGCATCCCTTACCTGCTGGGTGGCCTTGGGCAAGTCATTGAACTTCTCTGAGTCTCAGTTTTCTCAACTGCAAAATGGGGATTCGATCCCTGTTCTCCCTCCCACTTAAGCTGTGGGAAAGAGACTGTGTTCGGCCTGATTCACCGCTGATCAAGTACCATTCGATAACCATCCCGTCGTAACAACCCTTGCTCCTTCCTGACCGCAGAAAGCTACAAAGAGGATAGTGACCTACATCCGTTGAGACCTCTAGCCTTTTTCAAAGAGAGGAGATGTGGCGTTACTCTTCTTTGTTGGCAGTGGGGAACGAAGAGAAGTGTGTGAAATTGAGATTTAAGTTTGATTTTTGGAGCTACAGATGCACGAGGGTCTGTTTTTCTATCCCTTGTAAATGTCAGTGAAATAGAGTCTCAGCAGTCATCTGCAGCTGTGCCGTGTGACTACCAGTACAAGGATGTTCTTATTTGTACAAAGAGCCCAAATTGTCAGAAATCCAAAATATTTGCATTCTTGGCTGTGACACACATGTTCTGTAAAAGACACAACTGCTTCTGAGCAAGTCTGTTCTGGCATCTCTTACACACCCCTTTTCCTGGTGAAACTTGAGTAGGAGTCCCTTGTGGATAAGAATTGTTGAAGGTTGTAAGATCTTGCACGTTTCTTTGGAGATGACTGGGAATTTCAGTGGGTTTGAAAGGAACTTTGTTAAGCGTAGCTGAGGCAGCAAAAACTAACGGCAGAACTCTGTACTGTAGTCACCTCTTTTCAGATATTGCCACTGTCTTGCGATCCAAGAATATTACCCGAAATTCGGTGGAATCGATACTAAACACCTTAGAGTCCATCACTTGTATTTACTGAGTGCTTACTACTACTACTAATGTTTGTATCTGTTAAGCGATTACTATGTGCCGAGCACTGTTGTACGCGCTGGGGTAGATACAGGGTAATCAGGTTGTCCCACGTGAGGCTCACGGTCTTCATCCCCATTTGACAGATGAGGTGACTGAGGCACCGAGAAGTTAAGTGACTTGCCCAAGGTCCCACAGCCGACAGGTGGCAGAGCCGGGATTAGAACCCATGACCTCTGACTCCTAAGCCCGGGCTCTTTCCACTGAGCCACGCCGCTTACTTGAGCTTACTGTGTGCAGAGCACTGTACTAAGTACAACAGGGAAACAGTGTGACCCACTGGAAAGAGCAGGGCCTGGGTGTGTCAGAAGACCTGGGTTCTAATCCCGCTCCTCCACTTCTTTGCTGCATAACCTTGGGCAAGTCACTTCACATCTCTGTGCCTCAGTTCCCTCATCCGCAAAAGGGGGATTCAATCCCGTTTTCCCTCCTACCTAGGCTGTGAGCCCCATGTGGGACCCGATTATCTCGTTATCTGCCTCACCTTGGCACCTGATCAGGTTTTATGGAATATTCTTCTTATTATAGCGGCGATAGGCGGCCTGTCCTCGAGGAGCTTACGGCCTAGCCGAGGGAGAGCTTCATTTTATCTTGCACTAGAGTCCTGACCACGGATGAGGGCAGGTTGACCAGGATGGCAGGAAAGATTAGGATTTTTTGGACATCGAATGTTCAATTAAAGAGGGGTTCATTACTTCTCCTTCCCATAGGCCTGAAAATGCCTCGACAACCCCTCGCCCCTGATGCTCTCTGTCTGGAAAGAGCAGGCGACTGTAAATCTGGGCAGGAAGGCCAACCTAAACCTAGCGTAGCCAGGGTGGAGAGGCTGCCCGATACCGTGGAAGCCCCCGAGGCCGGGGATCGTGTGTACCTGCTCTTTAGTGCTCTCTCAAGGACAGTGCTCTGTATACGGTCAATGCTCAATAGATACCACCGACTGTCTGAGCCGATTCCATTTTACCACAGTCAGTGTTCTAGCATAGGTGCCAGTCGGTTAGGATGGCAGGCCTAATTACCCGGATTCTTGGCTTGTGCCACAGCCCACAGAGCTGTCGAAGCTCTTTGAGACTCACTCACCCCAAGCCTCCGACAAGACCGGAGTTTCCCACCGGGGCCGACAGGACCGCAGATGATGGCCTTCTCTCACCCTGAAGCCTACCCTGTCGCAGCGTGCTCCATCCCACTAAGCTCCCTGCCCCATTTTCCCTCACCCGCTCACAATGAAGAGTTGGCACCTAGACCTGGAGTGTACAGATTCATTCACACCGCTTCATCGAGAAGGCTGTTCTGAGGCCTGCCGTTTCAAGGTTTGCCGTTTGGGCGGTCCCGGTTATCCTGTGATTCGGTGTGAAATCTCTCATCGCTCTCCCCGACGTTTTCAACCCATTCACAGCCCGGAGAGAAAGATCCCTCCGTATAATGGAGATCGCCTCTCTGGCAGTGACCCAGGGGTAACCTCAAGTTGTGGTCGGGGAGGCAGTAAACCTGGCCCGGATGAAGGTCTGGCTGTCGGGACTCGCTCTGCCCTGAATTACCTGTGGAGAAATAGCCAGAGGGTGTAAAGCGAGATCTGAAGCAATCCCTCTGATCATATCCGTCCGAGAACATCTTATCCGACAGTCCTAAAAAACACATCCTTCTCATTCAGGCCCGTTTTCCTTTGCGGCATGAGCTTGAATTCCCACTGTGGAGGAAAAATGAAATTGTAAAATAAATAATTTGCCGCCAGGATCCTTCTCAGAGGTTCCAGACTGAGAGATGAAGCTTGAAACCTGTACTTAAACCCCAACACCCTCCCGTTACCGTCAGGGAGGGAAAGAGACTATTTAGCCAGTGTTTGGAGAGCACTGAGAAGCTGGCTATGTGGTCAGTCAACGGAATTTATTAAGCAATTTCTATATGCAGATGAGTGCTTAGAACAGTGTTCTGCTCACAGTAAGTGCTCAATAAATACGACTGAATGAATACAATAGCATTTGGAAACACGCTCCTTGTTCTCGAGGAGTTTACGATCTAGCGGAAGAGCTTAGAAGCCAGGTTCTTTCTGATATTGGAAAGCCGAGGAGACGGAGTGAGGACTGAGACACAGCTCTCCTTCACCCTCCCATCACCAAATGGAAGAGGAAACTCTATCTCCCGTAACCGTACCGAAGGAGATGAGGAAAGACCACACAGCCTTCCAACCTGGTTAGGCTACTGGCTTCTGTTGGAAACTCTAGGCCCCGGGCAGGAAAGCAGGCCTAAAAAGGATTTTGGCTCTTAAATGCTCATGATTTTCTTAATTTCTAAGTCAATTAGCTGATCACACTTACCGAGCGTTTACTAATAGGAGAGTTGGTAGACCCATTTCCTGCCCACAGCGAGCAGAAGCAGTGTGGCTCAGTGGAAAGAGCCCGGGCTTGGGAGTCAGAGGTCATAGGTTCGAATCCCGGGTCTGCCACTTGTCAGCTGTGTGACTGTGGGCAATCACTTCACTTCTCTGTGCCTCAGTTCCCTCATCTGTAAAATGGGGATTAAGACCGTGAGCCTCACGTGGGGCAATCTGTTGACCGTATATCTACCCCAGCGCTTAGAACAGTGCTCTGCACATAGTAAGTGCTTGACAAATAACATTATTACAGAGAGGGAAACCGATGTTAATCTATATAAATTACTGATACGTACGTAAGTGCTGTGGGGCTGAGGGAGGGGTGAATACAGGGAGCAAATCAGGGTGACACAGAAGGGAGTGGGAAAAGAAGAACTGCGGTCCGAGTCAGGGAAGGCACCTTGGAAGAGATGTGCCTTCTACGGGGCCTTGAAGGTTGGGGGGATAATCGTTCATTGGATATGAAGCGGGAGGGCGTTTCAGGCCAGAGGCAGGATGTGGGTGAGGGGTTGGCGTCGAGTTGGATGAGATCGAGGTGAGTAGGTTGGAATTAGAGGAGTGAAGTGTGTGGGCTGGGATGTAATAGGAAAGCAATGAGGTAAGATAGGAGGGAGCAAGGTAATTTAGAGCTGTAGAGCCAATGGTAAGGAGTTTCTGCTTGATGCAGAGGTGGATGGGCAACCTCTGGATGTTCTTGAGGCGTGGGGAGACGTGGTCAGAATATTTTTGTACCAAACTCATCTGAATGTGTGAGATTGGGGATTATGGATCCTGCTGTTAATCCAGTAGAACCCCGAGATCTGGGAATCTAGAAACCATGGGCCTAGCCCTGGTTCTGCCTGTGGCTAGCTAAGGTGGGGGAAGGCTGGCCAAAGCATTCACTATCCAAAGGCCCGCTTCCTTATTTGCTCCATTTTATAGCCCGGCAGGAGCAAGACGGGAAGGGTTCGGAGCACGAGAATGGAACTGCCGTAGGATACTAGCATTATACTGTATTTCTTCGCAGAGAGAGAAGGGTGATCTAGTGGAAGTAGCCCAGAACTGGATGTCAGGAGACCTCGTCCTAATCCCAGCTCTGCCACTTTCCCGCTGGATGCCCTTGGGCAAATCACTTAGCTTCTTCGTATCTCAGTTTCCTCATCCCTAATACGGAGATTAAATACATTATCTCTCCCTCACTCCTAGACTGTGAGGTGGGAGATAATAACAACGATAGTATTTGTTAAGCACTTACTATGTGCAAAGCACTGTTCTAAGCGCTGTATCCACAAGGTGATCAGATCAGGTTGTCCCACGTAGGGCTCACAGTCTTCATCCCCATTTTACAGATGAGGGAACTGAGGCCCAGAGAAGTGAAGTGACTTGCCCAAAGTCACACAGCTGACAAGCGGCAGAGCGGGGATTAGAACCCATGACCTCTGACTCCCAAGCCCGGGCTCTTTACAATGAGCCACGCTGCTTCCCCTATGGATGGTGTCTGACGTGATTGTATCTAACCTGCTCCGTCACTTAGTACAGAGTAGGTGTTTAACCAAAATACCACAATTATTATGAATCCTGCCAGTTCTTGGAGCCAAAAACCCGGGATTGAGGTCCATCCAGTTGTTCCCGGTGGGGCACCCCACCCTTTTTAGTGTCGAGTTTTTCTATGTACACTAGTGTCTCTCTCCAATTTTGGAGTTCAATTGTGAATTCTATGAGGGCAGTGAATGTACCTGCTTCTCTTTGCTGCATTTTCCCTCGCACCAACAATTCCTTCATTCATGAAATCATACTTCTTGAATGCTTATTGTGTGCAAAGCATTGTACTAAGCGCTTGGGAGAGTACAATATAACAACAGACACATTCCTGACCACAATGAGCTCACAGTCTAGAGGGGGAGACAGACATTAATATAAATTGATAAATAGATAAATTACAGAGATATACAGATATATGCATACGTGTTATGGGGACCTGTCTCAGAGAAGGATCTGCAGCAAGAGTAATCGTCCAGAGCACCAAGGCACCTGTTATTTCTCTTGGCTCAGTCCTCACTGGTATTAGTTATGCCGATGTTTAGCAACAGGTTTGACCCAAGCAGATCGATCTGAAAATTTTCTTCTCAAACCGCAGTTGACCTTGGGCAGTTCAGTTAACTTCTCTACGCCTCAGTTTACTCAACTGCAGAATGGGAATTCGATAGCACTTCTCCCTCCTACTTAGACTGTGAACCCCAATCAATCATATTTATTGAGTGTTTACTGTGCGCATCCTCGTACTTGGAGAAGTACGATGTACCGATACAACGTTGTTATATTACGTAACAAATTTGCCCACAACGAGCTTGCAGTCTAGAGGGGAAGACGGACATTAATATAAATGAAATAAACTCTGGATATGGACATAGGTGCCGTGGGCTAAGGGAGAGGTGAATGAAGGGAGCAGATCCAAATGGAGAAAGGAGTGGGAGAAAAGGAAATGGGAGTTTAGTCAGTGAAGGATTCTTGGAGGAGATGGGCCTTCAATAAAGCTGTGTGTGTGGGGAAAGTAATTACCTGTTGGATATCAATCGGTGAGGCATATTTACTGAGCACCTACTGTGCGAAATGAAGATACGAAGAGGGAGGACGTTCCAGGCCAGAGGCAGGATGTGGGCGAGAGGTCGGCGAAGAGATAGATGAGATTGAGGTACAGTGAGTAGGTTGGCATCACAGGAGAGCAGTGTGAAGGCTGGGTTGTAGTAGGAGAGCAGCTGGATAAGGTAGGAGTGGTCCAGTCAGTCAGCCAATCGTATTTATTGAGCGCTTACTGTGTGCAGAGGACTGTACTAAGCGCCTGGGAGAGTATAACAGGCCCATTCCTTGCCCACAGTGATCTTACAGTCTAGAGGGGACAAAGACTGTGTCCAACCTGCAGTTAACTTGTATCGACCCCAGTGCTTGGCATGTAGTAAGTGCTGAAGAAATATAATAATAACCCTCTCAGACACCCCCACAGTTGATATTGGGGAAATCCATTAATGGCATTAACTGTATCAGTGAGCTCTTGATGCAGAGAAATGTGCTTAAGAGCTTGGGAGAAAACAGTATAGTTGGGAAGGGTACAAAAAATGTTTTGAATGAACTTCCCAGCATGGAACAAACTGCGTAAGTTGGTAACTCGTAGATAGTGATATATTCACTTGAGCAGCTCAGTGTTGATCTGTTTTCTTGACCATAGATATACCCTTGATATATTCTCTTCACAGGTTTGGCGCGTGAGGCTTAACTGTAAAATTATACAATGCAAGATTCCCACATTTGCTAATGGAAATTCATAATATTGGGAACATGACTGCTCTCCACGATACAGCCCTACTACAATACATGTAGTAACTGTAACTTTGATTATAGTTCCAAGATAATGCTAATGTTTTTTTCCGTATAACTGCATCCTTACTTAATCGCTATGCAGTTATGAAATGGATATGTTATTAATGTACCGATTTAATTAGAAACCCAGGTAATCGGGTCTTTCCCCCTCCAACGGTCTATCTGAATGATTTTCATACACTGGTTATATTGGCTCCGGAGACTTTAATACATGAGCTGGCAAGCCACTGTGGTAGACACATTGGGGGGTGTCAGCTTTTAATTGTAACTGTCTTGCAGAGTGGTGTTGTTTTAATATCCTGTATAGATTTTTATGTAATACACTTACTTGCAGGCAGCCCGAAGCAAGAATCAATTCTGTGAAGGATTCTTCTTTTGTTAAAAGCCAATCTTGTTTTAATGATGCATGAAGAAATATTCGAGCATTGACATTTTTCTGTCAGGTTTCTTTTGAAAAATCAATTAAGATAATACTGCTTTGACCTAGTTATCTAGTTAATGCTTATTAGGAATGTAATATGATTTACTGTCAGCATAATAATTTTTGTATCTTATCCCATTAGCTTGTGCATATTTCAAAGTGTATTACACAATGGTCACTTCTTAAAATGTAATGTAGCAGAATACATTAATTAGATTGACTAGGATCATTAGACAGAAACTCTCACATTGGTGCCTTGTATCAAATTTGTATACAATCTCTATCAAGATATTGCATTATTTACGTGATAATGTTCTTCTGGTTCCAACAGGCTTTTACACTTTCTTGCAGAATGCCAACTATCTTGGTGTCCCTTCTTGCAGATATACGTTTTCTGCGTTGCTATTAATGACTAGGGCATAGTTATCCATGTAGCTCAAAGGAATTGTTTTGTCTCTACCCCAAATTAAAAAAAAAATTCAGTGGTCGAGTATGCACATTCAGAATAGAGGAAGAAATCTTTAGGATTATATAGTTAGGTAATATTAACAATATATCTGAAAAAAAGATGTCGGGCTTGTTTGTGTTGCCTCTGTATTAGCAACGCAGTAATGGAAAGATCAATAAAGGAGGTGCTTCTTGGTATTGTTAGTGAGAAATTATTGATTCCTATGTTTTGTGGTCAGTTTTAACTAAGAAACCAACTCTTTAAACCTCATTTAACAGTAGGGAAATTAAATCTTCCCACTACTTTCATGATCAAGGTATTCCTTAATGGGAGAATAAAGAGTTAGTTGTCCAAGTGGTAATATCAAGCAACGTTTGCATAAAAGTGATACAGGTGACAAGGAGAGGTGGTAGGTTATTGATTATATGACCCCTGTACCCCACCCCCAAAAGAGCCATAGCATAGCAATTGATGGTACCTAGCTAAAAAAAAAATAGTGTTTGCTTTGCTTATGATAGCAACTTTCATTTCTAGGCGTAGAATTAATCAACAGGACATCTGATTTCATAAAGTATAATTACATATTTTTTCATATAAAATTAAAATAATGCAAGAAGTGTTTAAAATAGAGACACATTTACAAGACCACATTTTTTCCTAGTTGCCCAAGTGCCTAGGAGCAGATTGAAGGCAAATAAAATATGATTCAGTCTGAAATGACACAAGTGGTTGCTTCCAAAACCTTCTGACCATGCCAATTATCTTTTGCTTATTCTCCAAGTTTCATACTCTTTCATATTTCTCTCTTCATTGAGTTTTCAAGGCCTCATTTCAAGTTGCCATCTTGACACAACAGCTCTCATACATCATTGGAAATTCACCACTAAAACTCTCGCACCTAACAAAAGTGACCATGTTTTACAGACCAACATGATAAATTTACGTTGGTAACTCACAGGCAGAGTTCATCCCCTTTCTAGTAACATTTTAATGAATTAAAATGGAAAATCAATGAGCAAAGACTCCACTATGAATAGGATCTTTAGCATTCTCTACTTTATTACTTTATTTCAAAGAAGATTTTCCTCATCACTCGATAGATTTTTTTTTCCTTCGTATTTCACTAGAGGAGCCGAGGGTCCAGAGGGTTTCAAATTGTTCATAATGCGGAGTGTATCTGAAACCTGTAAGTGTCTTGATTTGAATAAAGGGAGGAGTGATTTGACTAATGTAATGGCATCTCAAAATATTGAATGACAATGAAACTGAAGGAATGAGTATTGCAATTCTTTGGGGCAAATGAAAAGTGCATCAAAAATAGGAGGAGGAAAAAGAATGAATCAAGGTCCAGACTTAACGGAATCTCATTGTTTAAAAGACAGAAAGAGAAAGAAGAAAATAACCCTCTCATGCGACCGCTTTTTTTTTTTTAAAACCTAATATTGGGATTCGGCTCTGTGCATGTCACTTTTCCCGATCCATTAATTGAATTGGCGACGTCCTGTGGATGTTTCCTGTTGTGGACTGCGGCCTTTAATTCCATGAAATATTAATCGTGGCTTGAAATTGGCAATCTGAAATTATTGTTTAATGATCACTGATCAATGGCATAATCAGGATGAAGACAATTAGGGTGACAGACAGCAACAATCCCGGTATGAATTTTATATTAAGAGTCTTCTGCCTAACTAGGCACTTTTCTTGGGTATCTGAACCGTTTTGCCTTTTAACTGTGTTTGCAGTTGCTATAGCGATGGCATAATTTTGTAATGGTCAAAAGATGACACTGGCATAGATACTGACAGATAGGAATTAATTCACTAACAAGTAATTATGTAGCGAAATGTTGACTGCCATGCAGAGGTGCCCAGTGACACATTTCCTGTTTTTCAGGGATGGCAGTAACATTAGCGTTGGTCATTAGTGGTAGACATCTCGGTACAGTGTTGGATACAGACTTATATGCAGACCTATTTAGTTACCTGTGTGACAGCCTTGTTCAGGACACCAGAAACAGCTGTCCTAGCCTGTATGAGCCAAAATAATTAGGCCTGTCATCTCCTTGCTCTGATTTCCCCTTCAACCTGCTCCACAAAATGCAAATATTTTGCTTTCATTGTCACATTCACCTTGACATGGATATTGCTTTGGCGCATAACTGGAGGAGATGACTCAGAATTTGCATTGTTCATTCTAATAAATTTGCTTCCCCTCTCCTGGATGGCAGGACCCATCAGATAAAGTCTCCCCGCGTGTCATCAATCACCATCGCTGACAGACGGCTTTTGCCTTCATTTGTTACATACGAGAACATGCTTAATTATTTGTCCTGTAATTAGTTGGGAAAATGTCAGGAAATGTCAACTCTCTGTTCACTCTGGAAGGGCTCGGCTTGAAAGCCACAATGACTGAAATGTCATTAATGCTGCCTAACAAGACGAGGATCAGCTGGGGAAAAGTGAAAGCTTCTAAAAAAGTAATCATGGCGAGTTAAGGAAAACTGCAAATCAGCACCAATAATAAGATGTGAATCCTATTAGCGCACGGTTGTATTTTTCATCTGTCCCTCCGCACAACAACAGTGTGGAAGAACGAACTCAAGGCACAAGGACATTGGGCTGATAGCATTTCTCTCACATATTCATTGGCATTTCCTAAGCCAATCATGCTTAATGTATTACCGCAGGTAGCGTCCAATGTTTAATTTTCAGATTTGCAGCATATTCCTCCAGCCACTAGCACAGTACAATATTCAATGGCTGTGGGAAGGCAAATATTATCCTTCCATTAATCCAGCTGTATAAAATGAGGCGATCGTAAGAAATTAAAAATTGTATTTTTTTTCCCTGGATTTGTAGCTAAGAACAAATTATCATTAGTCTTCATTTAGCAAAATCAAAACGGCCGGGAACAAGTACGACCCGGATGGAAAACGCTCAGCCGTTCTTCATGCACGGAAGAAGTAGCTAGATGGATTTCTTGACTCTACACGGAATACTAAAAGACCTCATTAATACTTTCAGCTGCCAACTATGAGACACCTACGTTTCAGAGCTAAATCGGACAAAACAAGATTCCCCAGGAAGAAAAAAAAAAAGGCAGCCCAAGTACATATCATACAACTCCATTTCAAAGCGGATTTTTCTCGCTTTAAATTTTGGCACGCGCATTCCACGTATTTAACCGATGAAGATAATTCATCGATAATGCAGCGTGGATTTTTTTTTTTAAATCCATCTAGGCAGTGACTTTGCACTTTTTTCCTAGTATGTGGCAATTTAGAACACCGTTTGAAGATTTTACATTGGAAGCGTATAGAAGTCTCCTTTCTATATTATTGCCAAATAGCATATTCTTGTGGGAATCTTTAATTACCTACCTTATTTCATGTCTCATTGAGATTAAGCAAATTATTGTTAAGTGTCTTTAGAAAGGATAATTAAGATAGCATTCTGCTGTTTTACAATTTACCAGTTGTCACAGGTATAGCTGGGCTAATTATCTAATGGTTAAAAATTTATTCTAAAAGGAATATTACAAAGGCTCTACGCCGGCAAATCCCTTCCAAGGCTGATGTAATTTCAGATCCACAGAACCTACGAAATGGATATAAAGTT